>NC_139766.1:59331561-59931561 GCF_965231275.1 Zosterops lateralis | reverse complement strand
GGAAGGATTGTGAAGCTGGGGGCTGAAAAACAGAATTTACACTTTTTTTCCACAGCATTTCACATATATTTAATGTTCCTTTTTTTTTTTTTTTTTTTTTTTTTCCTCAGGTCTTTGTAACACACTGTGTTCCAGATCTCAAGCTGGATAGATTAAGTGGCATGTACTCTATTTGACATGTCAAATTTCTGTTACTGCTGCCTGCAATACATGGGAGCAAATGTCACTTGTATTTTTTGAACATATGCAACAAATTTCAACCTAGAAGTCAGCTCATGAGTGTCTGGATTTTTTCCTCTCTCTCTTTTTTTCTTCCTCTTATAATGCCAAAAGGCTTTAGAACCAATCTAAAAGTAGCTGACATCAGCTCTGTGGTTCCTCACCCAGAACAGCGTAAGGAGGGTACTGAAGTAAAAATGAGAATTTTCCCTCTAGGATGATTGTCCTAGGACCTGCAGCCCTGGAGAGGTAAGAATCCTGGAGGGCTCAGTATTTTCTGTTTTGTTTGAGACAGATAGACAAAAATAGAAAACATTGCCTTTTGTCCTAAGAGCATGCATTAGGTGTCAGCTCTGCAAACCAGACAAGAACTGCAGGACCCCCACCTGCAGCCCTTCCTGCAAGTGCCCTGTTCCCACTGATGTGGGGCCATGCAGAGAGCAGGGGGGCTGAGGAGAGGGGTTTATCTGCAATAACTCCACCCTGGAGACAATCCAAGGCTGTGCCAAAGCCTGTGCTGGTGCCAGTTTAGGATGGATGACCCCTGAGTAAGTATATGCCTTGGACACTCCTCTTGACCTAACTTTTCTTGTTCCCTTCTTGCAAGAGCTTATGCTGTATTTTCATTTAACAGGATTGCTCTAAAAAATACATATCCTGGAGATGTGATTCCTACTGCAAAATCTTGCATTCCATTTAAATTGCTACCGAAATTTATTTCCTTCTCAAAGCCTGTTGTTTTATGCAATCTACAATTAGTCAAGGAAATGGGTTATCCTTTCTAATGCCAAACAGGTTTAAACATCTTTCTCATGTGTTTGGAAAAGGATATTACATAAAATATCAGTCTACTATAAAAGGCAATAGTGCAGCAATACTTGTGACCATGATGTACTGAGAATATTGCTATGATGGTCTCTTAGAAGTTCAAAACATACAAAAGTGAAAAGTTATTTTACACAGAAAGAGAACAAATCCCAAATAATATTTAAGTGATTTTTTTTCTTGTGAAAATATTTAAATTGACAGTAAACAATTAGTTGAAATGTGAAACCAAACTGACATCTATTGCAAAACATAGCATTTTTGTAGTATAGTGTAAATTTGCCAAAATAAAAAGAGAAAATCAGTCCACACCAAAGATAATTTTGTATAAGTCAAAACAATACTTATGTGCAATTTCAAAAATTCTTTGGAGGCTGCTTATTCACTATGAAAAAGTCTTCTCTCTGGAAAGGCTTAATAGACATAGGGATACTTGTGAATGCCTTCTCTCCTCCAAAAATAAACAGAACTTATATTTATTTCTACTGGATGACCACTTCCTCTGAAATTTCCTCCAGGGCTGTGGAGCCCTATGAGATGTTCTCCCAGTTTTGCTGCTTAGCTTCCAGATCTGCTAGAGGACAGAGGCTTCATTTTTTCCCTTCATTACAAGTTTCCTCCTCCCCAAACTCCTCTTACCCAAAAAACTGCAAAGCTGTGGAGATAATTTCTTTAAATATTAGGGCTAATCCTACTCAAACTGGAATTAACTGCTGTGAATGCCCCTGATTAGCAGCCTGGTGTCTGTGTGAGGACAAGAAAATCTCTGATAATTGAAAAAACCCCCAAACTATTTTATTTCCAAAACTCTGTCTCTCTTAGCTTAAAGTAATAGAATTTTTCTTTATCTTTTAACATTTTGAACTATCCTTTAAAGTTTTCCCTTTTTAATCCTCTAGCCCTCTCCCACCTCTCCCTACACCAAAAAAGGAATTCCCCCTCAAAAAAAAAAAAAAAAAAAAAAAAAGGGAAAATAAAGCACTTTCTTTAGCAGATATGAAAATTGTATTGCACATAATTTGAACCACAGTTTTCACCTGAGGAACTCTTACCTCCCCAGACCCCTTGTGAGCTGCCTGCCCATGCTCCTGCTACCCTTGGCTTTCTGCCCAAAGTTAAAGTACACGTTTAGTATCTTTTTAATATTTCATGTGTCTCCCATCTGGTGAGCCGTGTTCTGGTGTCACAGGAGATGGACTTAATGATCTGAAGTTAGGTGGCCATTTCTCACTCTGGAAGAATATTATAAGGCAGTCTGATAATATAATGGGGGATTATTTGTTAAGACCTACCCTGCTCTTTTTGGTTTTTTTTTTTCAGGATCCTGTAAGATCGCTTCACTGAACGCTGCAACCCACGTTTGGATTATTTTTCTTAACAATCATTATTCTATATTTATCCATACTGAAGTGTATTTTTAGCCCACATGTTTAATCAGTGAGAGGATCTGTGTCCTTTTAGACCCATTTCATTCTTCCCTGCCATTTGCCATATTTAGCTAACTGGCATCGCCATGTTGTTACTTATCCTTTTGGGGATTATTATGCTACTGCAAAAGGTTTTGCTGATGAACTGTGGCATAAATTTTCTTGACCGTTAATTAAAATCAAGAATTACATTTTACGGGTGGTTCAGGATGAAATAGGATTTCATCTTCCTACAAGGCACATCAAGGATATATGGATTTTAGAAATTAGAGACAGGCATGCATGCACTCCGCATAAAAAATATATTCCCAGGAACCAATTTCCTGGTGGCAAATTATTGGCTGAATATATCAGTACAGATGGCTGTCTAAAATGCAATAATGCTAGGCATGTGTCACCATGATGTGGGAACTCATTCAGAAATGGAATACTGCAGCATTGGAATAAATAGATATGTAGCTGAAATTACAGATTGTGGAATACAGGATGGGCGCAGGCTGCTGCTGCTGCTTGGTGCCGAGGCTCTAAGTTCCCTTCCTAGGAAGCAGAGATCTCCATAGGCACTTTGTCATGTGCTTGGTGCAATTTCAGCTCTTAATTGTCTATTACAGAATGAAGAAGAAGTTAAGTTAAAAACAAAACAAAACAAAACAAAACAAAGGTCCGAATTTGGCATAGCCAGGAGCTGATGCATGAGGTCCATCACCATCACTATGTGCAATAAGGAACCAAGCCAGATGGCTTGGTCTGCCTGAAGTCAGAAGCTAACCTAACTGTTGTGGATATCTCAGATTTTGAAGAAATTTCTTTCAGTAATTAGACTGAGACTTTTTTGGTCTCAGTCAAGTGTAATCCTTGCAAAGGCTGGAGAGAGGTGAAAACACAAAACCACTGAAGCTCTTTAAATGGAAGAGAAAAAGCAATTCTTTTCTCAATCTCCATATGTTTGTATTTTGAATAGAGGTTGCAGTTTTATGTTGATAGAAAAAAAGATCCAGTTTTCACTTTGTATTTTTGCCCCTTAACACAGCATTTTAGCTGTCTATAAATGCTGTGAACCTCATAAATGCAAAAATAACTCACAGTTCTGAAGCAAGTGTTTGAACTCTTGAAAGGCCTACTTCCACGGCCACATGATGAATTCTGAGTTTGCAAGAAGCCCTCTTGGATTTTCAGTAGAAATGAATAATAGGGCACTTAGAGCTTTTAGACTTGACTGCACTTCATGCTCTTCAGTGACACCACACAATTGTTCATGATTTGCTGTAAGAAATGTAACGATTTTTCTTTAATTCTTTTCTATTGAATTTTTGTACTCTTCCTGTGCTACAGTAGAATTAAAAAGGGGAAGAGAGATAAGACCTTGACAGTTGTGGCATTCTGGTACACATATAAGATTTCTTAACTTTTCACCCTTTCAAGATATGTAAAAATCTTCTTGTCTTTACCATATGTCCTAAAAACACATGCCATGTATATTGCCACAATGATGGTGTACATGACAAAGGACTTAGCTTGTCTATGAAATAGGTGCTAAGCCTAAAACCCCTGAAGATTATGGGTTTGCTTTGATTTGGTCTGACTAGTGATCAAAGAGTAAATCAATGCTGTCTCTTGGTATGGATGCATAAACCACTAATATCCTTATGCCAAGGTGTCTTCCAAGGCTGTTTAAATGCAAAAGCTTCCTAAAGTACAAAGATCAGACTGTTATCTCTGTAGCAGACTAATTAGAAATCTTATTTGTAGGCCTGTCAATAGGCACTGAAAATACAGATATTTGGCATTAAATTCAACTTTCAGTGACAGATTCACGCAATTCGTGGGCATCCAAAGTGTTGCACTGAGAGCAGAATTTTGCTACCCAGCTTTGCCTAGAATAAAACTTGCTCTTCGGATTAATATAATTTTTGAAAGATCACAAAAGTTTTCAGTACACTAGATACATTTTAAATTTTGTTTTAACATTTAACCAAGCCAAGAGTCCTATCAGAAACTGAAATTTCTCTCTTACCTCCACTCCCTAAGACCTGCAACAGTTTGTTCTTGGAATGTGAAAGGATAAGATGAAAACCTGAGAATTCATTATATATTTGGAGAATAGCAATTATAATTGCTTTTCTCACTCTCTCCTCTTATATGGGCTCACTTGTACATGTGCCTGCTAAATATGGTACATGTATTTCACTCAGATTAGAAAGCAAGCTGACCTTCATAACCACTTACGCTCCGCCTAAGGATAAATACATTTTAGTGGAAGACTCTTCTACTCAGTTAGGTAAAGATGCTTCATGCTGTAAAAAACATGCAATTTTATTTTCACATGGAGTATTTTTTCATGAGAAAGGAAGTGAGATTTATCAGTTCAAGAAATCTACAGTTACTTGTTCATCTTAAATATAGAAGTTATTCAATTTTTTCCTTAATGTTTAAAGTTAATAGTACTTGTAAGTGTTGAACAATAGTGGAAGAACTGTCACTCTCATTCCCTATGTAATCAAAAAGATGTTTTGTTATGTTTCATTTTCTAATTCAGTTTTTAACCATAAGAGTGGGGTTTACATTGAGTTGACAGAGGCCTTGATGAAGTAGAAATGGGTCAAAAATATTTACTACTGCTACTAAATCACCACTATTACTATTTATCTAAATACATTCCTGATTTAAAAGAGCTGCCCCCAGAAGAATTTCTTAGTTGGCCTCAAAGCTGGATTAAATCTTACTAGATGATTGACTGTGTGTTAACTGAGAGGTGGTTAAATCTCTTTTATGAGGCATGGACACGTTAAAGGTTATTTCCTCACTTTTTGAGGGACGTTTTCTCAAATGTCTCTCAAAAAATGTAAGACTTTAAAGAGAGCTTTGAAAGATCTTACACTTTAAATGGTGGCTGAACTGGGAAACTGCTAAATATAAACAAATTGAGAAAAGCAGGAATCTGTGGTGGTGTGTGTGTGTTTTCCTCCCTGGCACGTGCTGGTGCCCACACACAGGCACAAACTGCCGGATGCAGCCTCACCTGAGATAAACTTCCACAGTTTTCAAAGCCACGCACACTGTGTTGATTCATCTGTGATGGTAGTTTGAAAAAGCTTAATGATACCCTCAGTATATGACAGCATGAGCAAGGAAGGAATTTAAAGTTGCTGCACTTGCTCTGAAGCAGACTTCCTTTGCTTCTTTAATTCTAGAATCAGAAGTTTATCACTTGGATGTAACCCCATATTTCCATTAGAAGTGACCGTGTCAAATTAGAAAGTGTGTGTATTTCCATTTAACGGCAAATTTGTAGGAAGAAGGAAAGAGCCTGCCTACATTATTTAAAGCTTGGCTGAGATATTTGTAGATTTATTAGGAAAAAAAGTACAAACTCTCTGTCCCTCCACATTCGAAAGGGCTCCACACTTTCCTCTTGGCTTTCACAGGCACTTTGCCCAACTACAGGATAGGGCTCTCAGGTCTCTAGAGCAGAATGAAGCCTAATTCAGTTGTTGCATGTTGAGATACTGTGGACTCCAGTCCAAAACTCTTCTGAAACATTTACTGCATTGCTGATTTATCTTCCTTGTGGGCACAACTCTCTATCTGCCCTGGAAGCTCACAGCTGTGTGGGGTGACTGGTGACAGTATTTGTACTGCTTGACGGGCATTCTGCTGTATTCTACCCCACTGTTCCAGCAGCTCACTGCAGCTCAGGATCCATCACACGCATCCTGAATTTTAAGGAATCATTGCAGTTATTCGGGTTGGTGGGTTTTCTAAAATAGTTTTGCTGGCACATTTTGGGGAAGAGAGAGAAATCCTTAGACTGTATATTATTGGTGCCTCCTGAGCTCTTGACCGAGGAAGCAAAATATCTGAATAACTAAGGACAAAAAGAATTTCCTTGTCTCAAAACATGTAATCTAAAAAAGCTAACAGTCATAAAAGATAAACTTTTTTGTGCTAATTTGATAGCAATTACGTGTTTTATACTGTAACCTAGCCATAAGATTTTTATTTTAATATGTGAAGATGGTGTGAAACTCTCAAGTCTCTCAGTAATTTTACAGTGATTCCCTGTGTAGGAATCTTAATGTCACACACCAGTGACTAGTCCAATCACTTGTCTCCACTGATATTCACAGGTATTCCATCAAAAGGTAAAATTACTCTACAGTGCCTTTTTTTGACAAAACTTTGCAAAGCTTTCATCCTCAGGGAATCTTTTTCTGACTTTATTTTATGCTTTAAAGTTCAGGGATTGACACTTGTCATTTCAATGTAGCAGGTAGAAGTAGAAAACTTTTAAACCATACCACAGTACAATGTTTTCCTGAAAATGCTTTTTATGCCAGTAGTAAGATTTGCTTGGTTATCCAACGCAGGAAAAACTTCCTTAGATTTATGTATTTCTTGCCTTTTAATCACTATACTTTCAAAAGCAGTGAGACACAGCTGGGTCAGATCAGACTGGTTGGTCTCCAGTTTAGGCTCTGATTGTATTGCTGTATGAGGCTGGGGGTGCACACAATGAGAATCTGTCCCTCTGAAATCCAACAGGAGCTGCTCCCAGCTTGGCTGATGAGCAGATCACCCATATAACTCCAGAGATGATGAGATTACCACAAAAGTTTTGGGGGGAGTTGCATTAACTGGCGCAAGTCAGAAATCAATGGATGTGATTTCTCTGACTGTGGCCTGGGATGCTAGTCTGATTTAATGGAGAAGAAAAGAAGAAAATGGTTGAACAGTCCTGACATGAATTTCCAAAATAGTTCTTAGCCAATGGCATATTGCTGTGACAGCACAACAACAGTCACAGTGTTTTCCGGAATGAGAAGAAAAGAGCATTTCTTTCGGAAGACAGAAATTAGTGGTGTGAAACAGAAACCTGGATGACATAAAATCCCAGAAACTGAGGTGTATCTGACAGCACAAGACTTGTTGAGGCCCAATCTGATTCAGAAACTGTAATTTGCCAATTCATACGCCCCAGGAAAACGAATCTGTCGTGCACGCTAGCGCACCAGCAGCGTTTTGGCTTGTGATTCCCTTGTGCCAGCGGGAGCTGTGGTGTGAGGTGCAGGATCTTCCCAGTGCTGGAATGTGCTCCTGGCCCTGGCTCATGTCGTGATTGACCTGCACTGCCATGTCTGCCAGAGTGCCAAGGTGAGAATCCAGCATGAAATAAACTGAATGGGGAAAATGGACAAAACTCCATGGCAGAAAAAGCAAGGAAATAGATTTTTTTTTTTTTTTTTTGTTTAGGGTACAGTAGAATAAAATATTTCAGTTTGTAGAGGCTTACAATGACCATCAAGCCCAACTGCCTGATCACTTCAGGGTTGTCCATGTTACATTAAAGGTATTTCTTGAGTGACGTTTGGGCTAGGATGGTCTAAGCTCTCCAATGTGGGAAGCAAGTAGGACAGTTGGCAAAGGCAGAGTATGTGAAGTTCCCCCTCCAGGCTTCACTGAGGCTTTTATCAGAGTGCTGTATGCATGTCTAGCTTTAGTTACTGGATGGTATACAGAGACAAGGCAGGTGTGCGACATTTATTTTTAGATGGCTTCTGAGAAAAGAGAAGGAAAGCTGCATGCAGCAAAATTTTACTCTGGCAGCACAACATAAAAATAATTTGCTTTCTGTCTGCAAACAAATTTAAATCCTTATTTTGCTGTATTAAAAACAATGTAAAATGAACAGTTAGCATAAATAAGTCTCACTGCTCAGTGGACTCTCAGCTACATGTGATAAAGAACGTAGATTCCCATATGTTTAGATGCTGCAAATTGAATATTTAGCCAACTGGTCCCTGGAATAGAAGCAAAAATCTAAAGTTGAGTGCTTGGACCCTTTGAACAGCACACAGGCACATTGAAAGGGCTTGTTGTAAAAAAAAACTCCATCACAACTAATTGGAGACCTGTCAACTTGAAAACAGTACACAAAGGGCATGGCCCTAATTTTGTCCACCTCATGAGAACTGGCACCCTGGCAGCACACCTGGCAGCTGTTTCCCTGGGGTCTGAATCCAGGCTGGATCCACTGTGAGGAGGGGTGGTGTGGGCACCAGGCAGTGCTGCCAGAGGTGCAGGGAGAGGAGAGAGTGCTGTTCTTGCTGTCTGGGGAGTGACTCACAAGTTCACGTTGCAGCACAAGTGAACGCAGGAATCTCCCATGGGAAAAATGCACTTTGTGCCTCTGGGAGCTGCGGGAGGCAAGAGGAGAAGAAAACTGGGTGCTTTGGATGTGTGAGCAATGGTGTGGGGCAGCCTTCCAGGGGATCCTGCACCTCCAGACTCTCAGTTTTACTGCCTTTGGGGCCTCCTCACCTTCTCACTGCCTTGATGTATCCTCAGCTTCTTGCTGCTTTGGGTGCTGTGGTAGAAATCACAAGATCCAGCCATAGTGGCAATTTCTTAATTGCCTCTCTTCTGGGGTCACAGCTTGCTGAAATACTCCTCCAGATTATGGGAGCTGTGGTAGTCAGATTTGGAGAGGAAGTCTGTGTGGTTTTGCAGAAATTTGCAGCTAATAAAATGATAATAAGGAAATTAAGAGAGAAAGATGACTACAGATCTGACTATTTGATGACTAATCTGGTCAATGTAGGGAGACATGATTTGTGGATTAAGGTCAGTGGTAATCTCTGATTATGAAAACTGAAAAAACAATGCTAAATTGCCTGCATTTTCAGAATGAGAGAGATGAAACATTGATGGTGGCATTCAAGAGTCACAAAATATCCCTATGATATAAAAGTATATTAATAAAATACTGGCTGTACTGCAACTGCCAGCTTCAGGTAATGCACTTGTGTCTCTGGGAGTGGAGAGTGTAGGGTCCAGATCTTGACACAATTGTCATGAACCACAGAGAGCAGGTATTTATCATGTATAAAAAACCAATGGCATCCAGCTCCATTCAACATCTTGACTCTGACAATTGTACCCAACTACAACTGCTTGTCTTACTGAACTACCTGTTTCTAGCAAATATGGAACAAATCATGTTTGGAATCAAAGTATCATTAAACAGTCAGTTATATAGGTAAGAATATAACTCTTGCAGTGAAAACCTGGAATATTTTATGCTTATGAAAGGCCTTGGAGCAGTAAGCTATTTCTAAAAAGCCAAACTGATCTCAAGAAATCCCCAAGATATGATCAATTTACACTGAACTCCCAAGCCATATCAGGCATTGCACTGCTTGCTTCCAACCAGAGATTATTCTAGAGAGCATTGAAACTAGATTTTTGAAGTTTCTTAGATGTTTACTTCTCACTGATTTCATAAGAAACATCTGTAAGTCTTGATTTCATCACCTACCTGCTTCAGCCAGCGTGGTTCTAAATTCCCTGCACATAAAAGCTGTGGCGGGGCTGAGAAACAAGCCCGAACTCCAACTGCTCTGCAAAATCCTTTTGAAACATTCATTTTAGGTCTTTTAATGAATAATTATAGAGAAATAGCATGCCAGAGCCTGATATCCTGCAGATATGACAGTATCAGGAGCAACCTGTTAAATCTCCAGGCTTCTCCACATATTTGAACAGCATATCTTCCCCTGATTTGATATCTATTTTGCTGTAATTCATTTTTCTCAGACTGAGGAGGAGAAGGTTTCTTAACAGAGATCATTTGCTTACAATTGTGAACAAATCTTGAGAATTTATTCTTGTTACTGTAGTTTTCATGGAGGCATAACATCTCTTTTTGCAACTCATCTGTTAATGGTTACTGGATTAAGCCGTAAAAAAAATAAAATTAATTGGTAACCTTATACATTTGCCCTTTTGATGAGGGAAATATTGCCAAACCTTGTTTCTGTTTCTCTCTTCAGCTAGACTAGTTTTTAGTACTAGGGAAGTCCAACTGATTGCAATCAAACACATATGAGCAATTTGCAGCATGCACGTCTACACATCAGGGAGAAAATCTTCAGTTACTGCGTGTTCAAGATGTTTGTAAGCCAAGATATGTTAGGGCAAGAAAGAAATTTTCAGGACTCACAAAACTATTCCAGGCACTTGGTAAATAGATTTATAGTCTCAGACACAAAGGGGAATGATATGCTATAGGAATTTTGAAGTCATTCTGAGGGGTCAACCACCTATTACTTAGATGCATGTAAGAAACAGACTGGCAATACACTGGCACATCAAAGAAAAACGTTATGCTAGAGCTTTTCTTTTTAATTAAATACAGAAAAATAGTTATGTGAGCCTCTGCAGGGATCTTTTTTCCTTTTTTTTTGGTAAAATATTGAGAAATCAGTTTGTTTAAACGTTAAGCTGTTCATAGGAAAGTAAGCCCCTGGAGGTTAGAGAAAGTGTTGTCACTCAAATCTGTTCTCCCAAAGAGCAATTACTGTAGTCATTAATGTGCCTTGTTCCAAAATCTAGTCTGACATTAAATACTGCTTGAAATGTTCAGAAGACAGTTAAAAGGTAGGAATGGATCATTTTCTCATGCAACATGTGCTGAAAAGCTTCCCCGTGCATTCAATCATCTGGCTTCACAAATCCTAGTGGTACCCTTCTGAAGCTGTTATGGAACATATTGGTTGCATATTTCATTTGTTTCTGGCAAGAATAATTAGATGAATGCTTAATTAGAAGTGATTTTCTTTCATGAATCATGGCCAGCTGACTGAAGGGTTGATGACAGTCCATATTAACCAATAATACATACATCAGAATAACTCTGACTTGCTAGTATAACAAAATTATAGGTAGTTTAGAAATGCCCCAGCAGAAGGATAAATCCCCAGTCAGTATAAATCAAAGATTCACTGAAGTTGACAGGACTATTTTATTAGAAACCTCCTAAGAATGTGGGAAAATTTACTGCAATGTTATTCAGAATTATTCCTGCTTTGCTGTGCTCTCTGTCTTGGATTTAAACCCCTGTGAGGCAAAACACGATTCCCCTTCATGCCTCTCCCTGCACAAAGCTTTGTCCACACATTCCCATCCCTTCAGTCCTGTTCATCTCTCCCATCTTGGGATGCAGGTCCTCCATCCATCTGCACCCCTCACATCCAGAAAAAATATCAGCTCTTTCATCCCCTACAGGAAACTATGACTCCTTAGCAGCAGCACGGCCAAGCCAAACTCACCCTCACCACTCCTGCCATATTTTCACCTTGCAATGCCATCGTGGGGCTGGTGGGATGCAGGGCATGAAATGAAGCAGAGGATCTCCAGGAAAGGGACCCTAAATCTGCCTGTGGTGAGGACAAGCAGGATCTGCAGGCAGCTGGACCGCTGTGGTCCCCGGGCAGGGTTGCTCCCGCAGTTTTCCCACAGCTGTGTGTTGAAAATGGCCAGATCCTTGGGGAAACTGGTTTTGATGGCTTTTGATGCATTTCTGCGGCACCTTCCATGACCTATTCTTTATATAAACACTGAGTAAAACATCTATTTTTTTCAGTATGCTGGAAACTTCATCTTCTTTTGTGGAGGAAATTCACTTATTTTACATCCCACACTTTTCCCAGTTTTTCCAATTAACCTTACAAGGTATAGTTAGTAGGACCATGCATACACATTCATTCCCAGTTGTTACCAATTACTTTGGGCTACAAAACATTTGCTTGCTCTGGGGTACCAGTAATTAACTGAGATAGTTGCTGCTTTCCCTTGAAAGCTAAAGAGTAGGATTATGCTCTCAATAAACTAATAGGCTTAAATCAATTCAATGTAGTTAATAGGAACCCTTGATAACAGGAAGACACCTCGAAGCCTTCACTGTGAACTTTTCCCATTAGTTCAAAACTGCAGACAATGAAGATAAATGAAATTTCAATACTGCAGTTGTAATAGAAAAGGTAGAGGATAAAGTATGTCGAGAATCAAAGCCTAAATTGAATGATCATATTCCAATTAGCAATTGTTATAATTAATCTGACATCTGCAGAGCCCTCTGCAAACTTTAGCTTTCCTGTGAGTTAGGCAGGTGATATCACCTCCATTTGACAGACCTTGAACACAGTCCATACTAAACTTGAACCTGCTCTTTGCCCAGAGTCTCTTTGCTGTTTTCCATCTGACAGGTTTGATATCACATTTAATGAAAGCAGGAACAGTGGCGAAGGCAGGGCACTGCTCTCCTTTGCAAGATTTGTTCAAGAAGTGGGGCCACAGTTTGTGATGCAGCTTCAAGGGCTTGTCAAAGATACATCCTGATCAAGAACTTGGTGCCTACAGGAGAATTTAAATGGATTGTGAATTCTTGTGTCAAAAAAACCCCCCAAATCCTTTTTTCCCCAGTGTTACCCTGGAATTCAACACCCTCTGGGCATGTCTCAAATGTTAAAGGTATGGGCACCTCAAAAAGAAAAGAGTTCTAGCTGCTGTGTTTTAAATTGCTGCTGTTGCCCTCTGTACCATCTTTAAAGAGTCACCCAGCTGATGAGACCTGTGGATTCAGCATCTTTCAACAGGAGGCCATGCTTCACTCTGTCTCCAGCAGTCAGGACCACAGGACATATTGAGTGACTCATTGGCATATCACTTCTTGTAAAACAAGGATTTCCAGGGTAATCCAGCTGGATAGTGTAAAAGCAGACAGGAACTGACACTACATGACGAAGGCACTAGTGGTGAATACCTGAGATCCAATCCATGATTTTAAAGTTCTATATTGTCCTTCAAATAATGTAAAATAAAGGAAAAAAAGTTCTTACAGGTACCAGAGTCCATATGTCCATTGGTCTGTGGGTTTCTGGGGAAAAGAAGTGACTCCTAAAGCCTCACCTGAGGTGACTGAGACCTTGTGGCTCCTCTCGCATCTCAGTTTTTTTCCTATCCCTATCCAAAGTGACACCTGCTTAGGATCCTACTCAAAGCTTCTCAAGGCTCCAAGCACTTCACCTGGGGCTACATTTTGCTTAGTCCTTTCTTTTTTATATTTATTTGTTAACTGTGAACCTCTTACAGGACCATTAGCTCCTGTAGGAGCCTGAAGTTGAACTCACACCCGCAACCTGGGATGAGTAGCCTGGTACTCAAAAATACTCTCTGTTCATCTTACTCTGCATCAGAATACTGTCTGTCCATCTTACTCTCTGTAGAATTGTTCCTTTTTTTCCAATATTTTTTTCAATACCTTCTTTTTTAGAAACACATTTCACCTCCTTCTTTTGGTTTGCTCACTGGGTTTCCCTCTTTCTAACTGTTGGCCAGATACTGTCTGCTTGTACAAAATCCTTTTATTCAGTACCCAGTTCCAGTGGAATTGGGAAGGTTCCCCAGTAATATTAAATACAAACCCTGGTTCCTTGCTTGTGGAATTGGACAAGGAACAGTTTGCTACTCCACAGAAGTTTTGGGAAGGCTAATTAATAAATACTGGAAAAAAACCCTCAGTTAGTGGGGTAAAACTAAATAAATAACACTGCATCGACTAAAAGCTTCATATACACCAGTATGAAGGGTGAAACAAGTCCAGGGAGAAGTGTTGTGATGAGGCTACAACATGGAGAAGAAGGGCAGCTGGGAGGAGTACAGAACCATATTGAAATATTTTTGGAAGGGTATCTCATCCCATGAATTTACAAAAGCATTGCCATGTGGAAATCAGCAAGGTTTTGCTTCTTGTCAGCTGCAAGAGGGATGAGGTAGGGAAGCTCCATACAGTGATTTACTGCTGCTGCTTAATTTTGTTTTTCATAGATGGTGGGGAGGGAGGAGGGAGGCCTGAAATGGAGGGCAGTGATCTAAAATACAAACAAGCAGCACAATTACACAGCTTTACAAGGTTAACCTAGCTCTGCCTTCAGACAGAAGGGAGGCAAAAGAGCTTTATTGCCTTAGATTGCCCCTGTCTACAAACCTTAAGCACATTTGACTCCACCCTGTCTTCTAGGCAATAAGTAACTGTATTAAGTACATAAATTTAAAGCTTAAGTTAAGGTAGGCCCAGAAACCACCCACTGGTTAATTGCTCCTGGGCATTATTAGGAAGAGGACTTGCTCCTAGAAAACCTTAAGGTGTTGTTTTTCAGGGATTTGGGTGGGGAGTGGTTTTAGTTTTGGTTTGGTTTTTACTTTTTACAGTAAGTACTTCACACTGTAACCTGACAAGAAGCATGTCTCAATAGTGAGGTTAAACAGGTACAGCTGCCATGCCAACAAAAGAGCTGCTGGTGCTTCTGAAATAGTGTTCCAAATTCTCTGGAAGAAGATACTTTAGCTTACCATGTCCAAGTAAATGAATACTTTTACGGCAAACATTTCCCCGTGCCAGTATAAATACAAATATATCTAAATAAAGGTGGCTTGAGTCGAAAGGCACGGTTGCTAGGTAGCCACTGTCATGATAGTGAAGGTACCAGTGAAGCACAGTGAGGTGAGTCCCTTGTAATTGCAGAGATCCATTTTTTCATTCTCCTTGAAAATGAGTCTTCTTTTTTTTTTTTTTTTTTTTCTGTACAGATGACAAGATCACCAGCTCAGCAGGAAAAAGTCTGCAGAAAAACACAAGCATGAGGCTGTGCCGTGTCTCCCCATGGAGACACAAGGCTTTCTCAAATGTATCCTAGAAGTTGGTGGTTGGTGGGGAAAGGGGTGAAGGAGGCCGTGCACTTTAGTTATGGGGGAAGGGTGAGATGTGATAACAGGTGGCAAACAAGCACTGGTTCTAACTTCCAGTGCTTCATGATTGCCAGTATGAACTGATAGAGCAAGGATAGGAAGTCACCAGAGCATAAATGTGGTTGCTCTTGTCTCAAGAGCTCTGGAAGCAGCTGTGGCCTGTGGCCCTCGTGTTCTTCTGAGGTTCTCCTTTGCTCCTCTGGGCAGTGGCAGTATTAAAAGAGGGTGGTGTACCTGTCTGTGAGAAGAAATGCTGCTAATCAAGTCACACCTCAGCTTAAATCCTTTCTGGGATCTTTGGTGTAAATGAGTAACAGCTAAACCACAGGTTGGCTAGAAATTAATACCTTTTTTAAAAATCACATTAAGCCCATGGGGCTGGTAATATGTGAAATCAAGCAATTTCAAATAGCTGCAAGCTATTTACTCTGATCCTGCTAAAGTCCTCCTTGGAGCAGGGGGTAAGGGGATAGGTGTGCTAGGGCTCTGTCAGGCTACAGAACTCATCCTCTGGACAGTGGAGATAACTTTGCTCATTGCACTAAAAGGGAAATGAGATACAGGGAAGATTAATTGGTTTGCTCATAGATGCACAGAAAGTTTGCAACTATATGAGGAACTGAAACCAACCCCAGATGGATCTTGTAGCACAAGCAATTATTTCTATTTATTTACAGTTTGTGTGCAAGTCACATTTTATGGTATGGTCTTAAGAGACGGCTGCTTTTTTAAACATTTACCAACTGAAACAATAAACCATAATTGCTGTGGTACAGAACTCCTTACTTTGCAACTCAGTTAAAAAAATTCCTACCCTGTCTCCCAGGGTGTGAAAGATTCAGTAAGAGTTCCCCCACAGGAAAGATGAAAAACAATGTATGAATAACAAGTGCAAGGGGTCAGGGATCCCTTTGCAGAGTATGTTTTGCACAGGCACACTGTAAATGTTTAGTCCAAGGACAAGTTGTTGATGGATAGGATGGAGCTATCAAATATTTTTTCTCTGCACCTGATGACTTAATACAAGCAAGACTATTGTGATACATACAAGGTAGATCCTCAGCTTCCTAAGTTTGCTGGGGGGGAAAAGTGCCATATTTTGAGCAGCAGTTGTACTTTGCAGGTTTGGGGCCCTGTGTGGAACTCTGGATGAGCAGCTGGAGAAACTGGAACTTGTTACTCATGACCATCCAAGCTTCAGCAAATTATATGGCGAAGACTGGAGGAGGGACACTTCAATCTTGGGATTCAACTGGACTTTCAAAGAACTGTAGAACTGTTTTGTTGGATTTTTAATGTTGTCCTAGCATTCTGCTTCCATCCCACCTGAAAAGACAAATCCTGGGTAAGAGAATTGTTTCCACTCAGCCCATGATTTTCTGAAAAGACAGCAAACAAGTCTGACAATTATATCTGAGTCAACTGTAAGACCACAAACCTCTAACCCACCCAATCCTAAAGGTTTAGTGGGATTTGCTTGAGAGCAACTGGGTTTCAATAAGGTTCTTTCAGGCTCTTTAGGAAGCAGTGTCTCCACGCCATCAGTGTAGCAGCTGCATGCAACATCTGGAGGAGACAAAAGGCAGAAGTGCCACATTTTCATTTTAAGCACATCCAGAAAAATCTTGAGGACTTGCACAACTCCTCTGGGTGAAGATAACTGTGCCTTGACCACCGTAGTACTCCATCCGTGTTGTGGCTGAACTGTGTTTTTATTGCTGGGAAGGAGAAAAGAGGAGACAGGAAGACAGATAAGCAAGTGCATTCTCATGGACTGTAGAATGGTTGTTCAAGATGCCCAAAGGGATGCACACAGCTGTGGTGAAGGTTGGCTCTGCCTACAGAGCTTGTTGAAACAGATGAATGTCCCACTTTAAGCTGACACAGTGTGTGCACTGACAGTGGGACATTTACTCAATAAACACTTGGGAACAGCTGGAAAGACCTGCCTGGCATTTCAGGGGGCCTTAATTTCTCGTCAGCTTGTAAAACTCCCAAGCTGACTGGCATGTAGGGAGTTAATGAAGTTACTGCTCAGTTAGCTTAGTAGTTTTATCAGCTTAGTGTCAATCTTCAGTTGAGACAATGGTTAACCACTTATCTCACTAGAAGTGTGAGGTGTGGCCTCACGGGCAGTTATTTTCACAGGAAATAGTATTCAGAGCAAATACATTGATTATGCAGCTCCAGCAGATGATTCAGCAAACAACAGATAAGCCTCTTGCCCTGGTGAAGGCATGATGGAGAGGAGAGCTCACAGTTCTCCCTGGTGTGTGCTGGTCCAACCTATGACTTAACGAGCAGGCAACCCCAGTTTATTAGTGTCATTGATCTCTTGCACAGCATTAAAGCAGTAATTCAGGGAACACTGAGTTTTCAAAGCACTGTAACACACTCATAAAATAATGCTCACAACATGACTAAGAGCTAAATATGCCATATCTGTATTTTATGGCTGGTGAAAATAAGCATAAGAGGAAGAGAATAATGCAGCTCAACAACTAGGGACCAGGCAAGAGGAGGTCTCCAGTCCCACCCAGCTCAGTGCTCACCATCACTGGAAAGTCCTGCCAGCGTGGGACTGCCCTCTGCCCTTTGCCTCTTGGTTGTGGGCCTCAGATAAAATAAATAAATAAGACAAAAATGGCCTCAACAGTTTCAGTGGCACTTTGGCACAAATCTTCCTCTGGGTGCCAGGCACCCTCCTTTCCTCTCTGAACCAAGGACACTGCCTTCATCCCAGGGCTTGTTTCTAATACCATGGGCCAGGACCCCCGTGTCCTGATGGTGCTACGTGTGGCAATTCACACTTCTGGTGCTGCGAAAGCTGACTGAAACGTGTCTCAGCGGGACCACAAATTTTCCCTTCATTCTGATGCTCCCAGCAGATTAATCTCATTTCCAGAGCTCTGTGAAGTATAATATTAGCATCTGAGGAAAAGGCAAGCAGATGCTGATAGCTGAGGATTGCACATGTGGTGGCTTTGTGGTCTTCTCATGGGTAGGAAAAGACGTGATTTCCTATGGGATCACCTCCTGCTCAGCAGTGCTGAGCACTTCCAGGAGGTGCCCCAGCTGCAGAGGGGCAGCCATGGGCTGCTCTCTGCCAGAGCTGCTGGTTGTCTCACGTTCCCCCTCCCAGGGAGGAGACTGATTACCCTGTGACATCTGGGAAACTCTCTCCACCTAAACGCGCATTTTGAAGAAAGTATCTTTTTGATCAAACAGTGCCTCCTCAGATTACTGTCAATCAGAATGAGCTTTCTCTGAATGAGCCTGATGCTGCCTGACAGAGAGCAATCAAATTTCTCCCAAGCTGCTTGGACAAAGTGGAAAAGCATTGTGGGATTTGACAGCAGCCTCAGTGACAAACAGCTCATTTTATAGGGACTTGTTAACCCTGAGAAATCTTTGCTGAGCACATGCACAGGTGACCAGATGCTTGTCAGGCTCCCAGTGGAATAATTTTAGGTGAAGTATGGAGATTTCTACTTAAAAGCCAATATATGTTATAGGTATTTTGCATGTTTGATCCTCAGAGACAATTATAAAATGTAACAGCAACATTTGTCTGGACTTGCTAATAAATAAAGTGGGATAAATTCTGTGAGTCTGAATTAATAGGAAAGATAATAGGAAAAAAACTGCTGCTAGTTAAGATGAAAAATCTGTTCTCAGTCACCAAGACATTAGTGATAACTAAGGCTAAAATCTGAAATCAATGCAGCGTCTCTTTTAGGAGTGTCTCTAGCTAGAGATATTTATTTTCTATTTACCTACCTCCATCACAGCCTTTCACAACACTGGGAAATGCACGACCAAGGCAAAACTTTCAAGAAAAATAGGAGATCTGTGAACACTGGGGATGGAGCTTTCTCAGCAGCAAGATGCAGATCATGAAACTCACCTCCCAGCAGGTAACAGTGATTGTTAAACTCACCATACATAGAATTAGTAAACATCCTCTTGCTGTGATTTAGCTTTAAATAAAAAAAGTTGTTCACAGGCACAAATAAGAATGACAAAAGACAGCTAGTAATTATTACCAATATGAGAAATGTTTGCATTTAGCTAGGGAGAAAGGAAGAGACTCTCATTGATACTTGCATATAATTCTGGCAATTAGACACCATGTCACTAATTACCTACCTTTATAGGATTTTAGAACAATTTTCTAATCTCTTCCCATCCCACATCTTAATTAGCTCCTGCTTCCCTGTCATTGACTCCCAACTGTAAGAAGCAGCTTAAGTGAGGATCACCAAATTTCAGACTGCTTCCTCTAGCAGCTTGTCACAAAAGCTTGTATTAATGTCACATTTTGCTGCATCCATCAGCGTTATGCAGATGTTAGCCACCAGGTACTAGCCAGCTCTCCACACTACCGAGTGTCCTGCCACTAGTTCTAGGCCACATTTATAGAACACATTTTCCTCTGCCATCACAGGGTAATAAAGGGTTATGAGTGTATAGGTTTGATTTTTGAAAATCAAATCATTCCAACAGAAACTTCTTGTCAGACAACCCTGGGTGAAAAAAATTAATGAAATTTGAGATTTTCAAGCCTTCCACTAATGGTGAGCAAGGATGGTCATAATCTTGCAGTTACAAAGCTTGTTGATTTTCTTGTAGAAACACGCATGCCTCACTTTTAAAATGAGGCAGTCAGCAATGACTGAGGGTCAGAGAGTTTGTGGGAATGCCTGCCAAAAACTTTTTTTAATCATTGATGCATCACTTTGAAATAAATGTTAGTTAAAAAAAGTCATAGGTTTTGGAAATGAGTTACTGGGATTTACTTAAATTACAATAAAGAGAAAAAGAAATAAAAGGTCTCAGCAAAATTGCCTGCCCCCAGAATACTAATTTAGGATTATTATATGAGTGAACTGTGAAGGTCATGGGTGCAAGACAAGGCACTGAGTGAGTGGAGTGGGTGAGTTGTACCTCCCAGTAGTGAGGAAGCCCAAGTCAGACAGTAAGTGATTATGAAAGTGTTTAGTACACTCCAGAAACTGAGCACATAATAAAACAAATGTGCAAGAACTACTTCTGTACTTTCAGTATTAGTCGTATACTCTTAGATATGAATGCGAAAATGAGTCATCGTGCTTGAACATCTTTCCCCCTCTCAAAGCAATTTACATACATTGATAAAAGATGACTATTTTTAATGGCAGAAACCCAGATACTTTTTTTTTTCTTTTTGTACAGGTGACAATTTCACTGCGTGAGCTGATGGTGCAGAGGGCAGTCCTGTGCCCACCCAGGGTGGTTGTGGCCTCTGGGAGCTTCTCCCTCACTTCTCCACCCCTTTCCTTGCAGCATCTCCCCACTGCAGCAGCACGGTGATGGTGTTTGCTCTAGGATACATTTGGGCTGTCATAGCTGCATGCTGTGGGATTTAGTGACACAGGTCTCTTTGCAAAGGTGCTCATCAGTAGCTCAGCTAAGCAATCCTGGCTTCCCTCCATAGTGCCTTTGGCAGGATGGAAGTGCCTTACATGGGAATGCTGCACGGTGCCCAAGTCAAATGGTGATGCTCTTCCTGAAGTCAGCTGCCATTGCAGGCTCCTTTCTTTAACTTGAAACTTTCTAAGGAGACAGATGGAGGTTGCCTGGGAGGTTCTGTCACATTTTGGACAACGTGTACACGCACATAGAAAAGCCAGTTCCCAGTCACACTTAGATTCCCATGATTTTTATAATAGTTCCAACACTGAACTACTGCGACTAAGATGAGATCCTGGCACCCAATGTGCACTGCACCAGTGCTTGGGAGCCTGCCTTTGGTTTCAGTATGGCTTTTACTGTTTCACCCACTCCTTTGCCTTTCCCTAATGCCCTAGAGAGACTGGTGCATAGCACTGAAGGATAGCAGGCCTTTGCCACTGGCCCTAAGTAGACCAAGCAAATCCACTCTGCTGTACCAAGATCCCTGGCAAACCCCTCAAGGAAAGGTATGTTCCATGGTACTGCTCCATGGAACAGGTTGCCCAGAGAAGTTGTGAATGCCTTATCCCTGGAAATCTTTGCGATAAGATTGGATGGGGCCCTGAGTGACTTGGTCTAGTGGCCAGCAAACCTACCCCTGCTGAGGGGGTCAGAACTATATGATCTTCAAGATCCCTTCCAACCCAAAGGATTTTAGGATTCAATGATCCTGTGCTTGTGGGGCTCAGGTACACGTGAGAAGCTGGATTTACGGAAGTGCTCAGCACTGAGAGCCAGGGCCAGATATTCAAACAAGTTCAGTTGCTTGCAAATTTTCTTTTGCAACTAAAAAAAAAAAAAAAAGGAGAGTCTGACTAGGACCACAATGGGAACTACATGTTGAGGGCTTTAAAGAGAATTGCCCACTTAGTGCCTCAGCAAGAGGTGGGCTCATCTGAAAATTCAGCTCCAGATGTGGGGCTGAATACTCGAAAATTTAACCCGGATCTCCTTTGAAAATCTGGTTCTGTGTGAGAACATCTGTCACTGAAATGGTAATCAGACTATTATCCATGTACAATTTTACCATTTACATATTTTAATGACTCTTGACTCTTTCAAGCAACTTTGAGAACTGATTTTCTTCAAGTGCAAGGGATACATTTTCAAAGGCAAACCCAGCTCAAATGTTAAAGTTTGTAACATCTGTCCCCTGGACCACTGCAAACCAACCAGGTGCTGTTACCTGGGGGCCCCTCTTCTCTTGTGGATGGGGATGGTGGAAGTGGGAGGGAGCATGATGAATGTCTCTGGTGGTGTCCAGTGAGGAAGCTCCCAGGCTCCTGAGCTCTCAGCCAGCTGACTCTCTACCCTGTGGGGGCCAGGGGCAGGGTCGCTGCCAGAGCCTGCAGGGGTCATCCCTGAATTCTGCAGGCTCCCTCTGTGGGAAGGTGCTGATGCCTGCTTGTGCCAGGGAGGAACCCATCTGCCGCTCCAGTGACTGCAGAGGGCGTGGAGGAGATTAGCCTTACTCTCCTGGTTTTTGTGAATGCCTCCCCACGTGCATCATCTGCCAGAGTATCAGGCAACAAAGAGAATAAACTAATTACTGGAAACTCCTCCCTGAACATTTTCTCTGAATAGGGCTTTATATGGCCAGGGGCAGGCTGAGCCTTGCTCTGATAATAAAGGAGGGAAGCCACCACAGTGCCTTCCTGAGACTCTGACTACAGGCAACAGGCAGGATTGTCTCTGCCGTTGTACTCTGCAAAATGCTGACAAATACAAAGGCATTTTTCTGCGAGAGAAGGGTTTACATACGTGTTTATTTGTATACCTGACATCTCCTTTGTTTGCACAAAACAAAATTTGCATCCTCAAGTCTCTCATTAAATGCACGCCTTTATCCAAAAGTGGCATGCAAATTGTAGCATAGCAGGGGTTGAAGATCTACCTCATAACTTTTATTATTGAACAGATCAGACATGGAGATGCCCAGATCTGAGAGGCAGGCTTGTGCTTGCTGAGCTGACAGTTCAGAAAGAGAGCATTTTCATTTATAAACAGCAAAGAGTATTATACCTGGAAGTAAATGAAATATAAAGTTTAAGCAGTCTAATGCCATTTTTACGGTCACTTTTAACCACACTTTAGATGAAATAATAGGCCATGCCTTGCTTAGCTGTAAAATAAAAACCAAATAGGAACATATGCCAATTGTATAAGCTTCCTATTACCCTACTTAGTCGCTGTATTAATATTCCTTTAAGCATGCCATTAAATTCATTTTATTGCTTCTTTCACAGTTTATGGTCAAATAAACACCAGAATTCACATAAACCTTAGTTTGTCTCATGTATTTACATACATTTACCTGCATTTGACCTTGACCTGGCAATCAGGTGCACAAATCTTCATCGCAGCACTCATATGAAGCTTTGTTGTCTCCATGGTGTGTTGTGCCAACACATCAGCATCTCCTCATGCAAATCCACATCCTTCCAGCTTAGAGACAAGGATGGTGTGTGGGACAGTGTCAAATGCTTTGCACAAGCCCAAGTAGATAACAATAAACACTCTTCACTTCTCCACCAATGCTGTAGCCCCATTGTAGAAGGCCACCAAATTTGTCAGGCATGATTTGCCTTTGATGAAGCCACATTTGCCATCACCAGCGATCTCCTTATTTTCCATGTGTTTCATGATCTTACCAGGCACAGAAGTGAGTCTGGCCAGCCTGTAGTCCCCCAGGTTTTCCTTTTTTTTTTTCCTTTTTAAAAATGGAGGGGTTATATTTCCCCTTTTTCAGTCAGTGAGGATTTCACTGGACTGTCACATCTTCTGGACCATGATGGATAGTGGCTTTGCCATCTGTAACTCAGGTGATGCAGCTGGAGCACTTGCAGGTAAAGACTGAGGCAGGAACATCGTGGAGTACGTCAGCCTTCTCCATGTCCTAAGTAAGCATGTCATCTGTTTCCTTCCAGAGGGGGCTCACATTTTCCTCAGTCTTCCTTTTATCACCAGGTCACTTAGGCGCTTCGGATTGTGGCAGATGGCAAAGCACCTGACATCAACATTATGTCACCAATTTCCTCCATCACTTTAGCCTAAAACCTGTGTTTACTCCTGTGCACCACAGCTTCTTTAAAACTGACTTCTGAACCTGCTAGAACTTACAATAAACAGGTTTATCAGGATGCTCATTAAGCTCTCAACTGAAGAAAAATAAAAAAAGGTGAAAATAGCAGTATACTTGTGTGGTACGATGAAAGAAAATGGAAGATGATAACTGAAACATAACTCTATATAGGGAGTAAAAAAGAAAATAGATGGTCTTCAAAATGCATTAAAAGAGAGAATCTCATTGATTTCAAGTTATCACAGGTCCAAATATCTTAAAGATGACATTCAGATTTGTACTGAAGTACTATTACTATCCAGTGGTGCCTATTATTAGCAAACAAGCCAGCCCTGATATTAGACACCGAATCGGCACACAGATACTTTAGAAACAAAAGTCTGCCAGGTACACTGCCTGCAAAACTCAGGCCCTGTGCCTTTTTCCCTGCGAGCGGGGGAGCCCTCGCACTCACATTTTGTTTTGGTGTGACACGACCCACTGCTCTGCTGGCCGCTTCCACCTGAGCAGCGCTCGCCGTGTGGTTTGGATAATGCAGCTCGCTCCGTTATGCTGACAGCATGTCAGAGAATATTGGAAAAACTGATGCCTTTTGATGACATTTTATAGAGAGGCCTGGCCAACGCAGACACCGAGGATGAAGCAATATTTTGAAGCTAATGAGACAGCACAAGAGAAAAGAGTTATAGTTCAATCGCATTTTACAGGAGGAAACACACCGTTTGCCAGGTGGTTTGAAGGCTCCCTAGGGCCCAGCTGATACAAGATTTGCACAAATTATAACGTTTGTATAAACTTCAACCCCTAGTTACTGATGAGGAGTTCAGACTTCAGAAAAGAAATCAGCACAAAGCTGAAGCCATTAAGAAAGATGACAGCATGCCAGTGTTTTTAAAGTAATGCAGGTTAGCTTAGAGATTCTGGGCTGAAAACCTGGTGGAAGTAAACACATGAGGCAGGACTTATATTTAACTGAAATCTTGAGATTTCTTTCTGTACGTGTGGATGCAGCTGTTACAGGTGCAGTAAAATCACAGAGAAGAATGAGGCATAAAAATTATGTGGCCAGCAAGTGCCAGAGGCAGGACTCCAAGCTCGGAGACACACACTGATGAAAAGAAAAATACCCGTACTTTTTCTGGATGTAAATTTAGAGACAATTAAGATAGAAGGTGATGTAACAAAATCTATGAAATTGCTTTCTGAGGAAAAGAATGAGCCAAAGAAGTGATTGCACTCAAGAGGATGAGAACAGAAAGGGAAGATAGAGCTATTACTTGAGTTGGCTGAAAACTTTTCAGTCAGCCATTAAAAAAAAAAACCCAAAAAACCAGAAGAAATGAAAGTATTTTTCTAATTATGTTATATATTACCCCATGTACATTTTCCTAGAAAAGTTTATTTTAATAACACTTCCTTAATTAAGAACATGCTCTGTCTTCTCCCAGCCAAAATGAAAAATATTTTTTAGAAGTTAATTATTCCTTTGAGATAGAGTGAAAAGGAGTAGGGAAAGTCTGTAAGGAACATGGCATGATAGAAAATACCTTTGCTGAAGTTTTTTTCTTACATTGTTTATGGTCTCTGGTGAAAAACAAAAAACCCCCAAAACCCCCATGAAATCAGAAGTTATTTTGCAATTTTTAGCTGTTTTGGGACTGAAGGAAACATATTAAACAAAAAAATTAATTATTGAAACTCTTCAAAGACAGCATTTTTTATGAGTCAGTCACACAGATGAAGGCAGATGTGCTTCCAGAGTCATGTGTTCTCTGTGCTACACACATGGGCCTTTGCATACAACACACAGAGTGGGTACGAGCCCTTTTATACCCACTTTTTATAGGTCTAAGTACACGGACTAGAGGAAAAAAAGAGGAGGGCCAGACTCGAGTGCTACCCACATTTATTGTTCTTATTTAGGTCAGTAAGGCAATCCCGATGCACGTTCTCTACTGCTGAAGCCGTGTAATGGCAAAATGATTTCTGTTTGACTGTTGATGGAGAACACCACAATAACTTATTCATCTGCTCTGCACACAAGTGGGAACCAAAGCGTTGCTATCTGAGGCCATAAAGGGTTCTCAGACTTGAGCAAATTTGGCACTTGGTGACGGTGCTTCAGTGGCCCTTGCTGCTCAATAGCTGCACAAATAGCCTGAATGCAAACACGTTACCTAATCAGGTATCTGTGTACTCAGAGATATCACAGCCTACAAATATATGCTTTGATAAAGGAGAGTTCATGGTCCAGATATGCATTCTTATAGAAATGGATTACATAAAGCCGAAAATGAGGAAATAAGCACGTGACCCTGCAGGGCGTCAGCAGATTGCTGCAAACAAACGTGGCCTTGAGTATACAAAGATGTGTGGACAGGCATTTATGTCCAAGTTTCTGTCCATGCTTTAAAAGAGGAACGGCCCAAAGAAGGCAAAAAAGAGATCTTCACAGACACACAAACAGGTTTTTACACCACCAAAATATTCGTACTGATGTAGAAGCACGGCAGAAATGATGGGGCAATAATATATTCTGGAGGGAAAACCTGAAGAATAAAAAGAATACTTCATAGGAGTGAATGGAAATTTTACTGGAGATCTGATACTGAGAGCCACAGAGCAACTTCTGCTATTTTACAAGGCTCTGTTTATGACACTTTCTGGTAAATTATTGGCAAGCCTGTCTTTATTAATCTTTTGCTCTCTTCAGCTGAAATTTAAGCAAAATTGGAGGCCTATATTATACTGCCTTTCCAACAAATAGATGATTAGACTATAAGAAAGACACAATCTCAGCACCTACTTTTGAATAAAAAAATAGGCATCATGAATTTTCCTCCATCCTTAGGTATCAATATTATTCGCATCAGATTATTGAAGTGTCTCCTACAGATTAGCAGATTTAGAGTACTAAAAATGTGGAAGTTAAATACAAATATAATTAAAGAGAATGCCTACATACAAGCACTCATTTCAAAGGTGAATTTTCTAAGAAGTGAGAATCATGGGCATTTAGTTGTTTTTCAAGAAATACAGAGATCATAAGAGGAACAGAGAAGCTACTTGGATTGCATCCATTAGCACATGCAACACCGCAGCTGAAATTAAGGATTTGGGCAGTTTGGTGGTTCCTGAATAACATGGCCATGATACAGTCAGCCTTTACCCAAATACTGCATGACAGAAGATGACCACTGACAAAGTAACCTGAAAGAACTGTTTCTCCAGCACCAGCCTGTGGCTGAAGCAATCTCCCCACTGCTCCGGTTTCCTTTTCTTTTAGTATACAGAAATCTGTATTGCTATTTCTTTCCCAGACTGGTGTATTTGACAACATAAAATAAGTATGAACAATATATTTTTTTCCTTTCACACTTTCAAAAAAAAATCCTTTCCCAGTTCATTGTAAGTCATATTTCTTCTCTCTTGAATACCAGTGAGCTGAAGAGACCAAGACAGTATACTTTTTTTTTTCCCTTATTTCTGCCTGGCTTTTCTTTGGACCCAGTAAATCCATTTAATCCTTTTCTGGGCTCAAAGGCTTCCTTGGCTTTTTTATCTGGGCTTCTGACTCCAAGACAATTTGCCTCAGGGCCCCGGAGGAGGTTTTTCCCACATTGCATGGTCCTTTGCAACCAGCAGCGCCGTGATTTCAGGGGAGTGATGCCAATTCAGAGCCTCACCCCACCCGGCACAAGCTGTCTGTGAGCCACCTCCCACCTGGAGCTATCCCCAGGATGGTGGGATGGCAGGAGCTGCCAGCAGGATAGCCACTGAGCATCCCAGATGACGTGGCAACTCTGGGGCCAGGGATTTGGCCAGCACAGGTCCATCCTCTTGCCCTGCTGGGTGCAGGTCTGCTCTCTCCCAAGGACAAGGCAGCAAAGTGGAGCAGAGACTTGCAGCAGTTCAGGGCCTTGGCTGGTCTTTCCCAGGCTGCTGACAGAGAAGTTATTCCAAGGACCTGATTGGAATCATGTGTCTGGATGTGCACCCGTCCTGTGGATGCAGCTCATGGCAGGGCACCACAATCCCCTTGAAAGGCTCCATGGATAAAAGGCATGGCTGACGTCCTGCCCTGCTTTTCTGCCTGATTTGGCTGCTGCTTCTGAAGTCTGGTGAAGAAAAAGTCATCTGATCCTACTGCTGGTGCTCTTCTGGCTTTTTTCTTTCAGTTTTCAGGCTACTTCTCTCTTTTGAAACGAGGGGTTAAATGTTGACTGGAAGATTGAAACCATTTTATTTACATTTAATTCCCAAATATTACAATTTTAGAAGTTAGTACCCTGAGGATAAATCAGCTAATTGCAAGCTTTGTTGACGTGGATGCAGGCTGATCTAGTCAGCCTATGTCACTAGATGAGTTGTAATGAAAAGCATAAAAATCAATGTTAAATACGTTCTACACTTGTCTAAATATTTATTTTTCATAAAGTATTTTTAATTCTACTGGGAAATTTTTAGATATGGGAGATTAAATATACTGGAGGCTTACAAACTCTGTTAAAGCACAAATTAAGGGCTTGATCCTGGAAGACTTAGTCTTACTAGTTTCAGTGGGGATCCTTTCTGTGAATAAGAAGTTCATGAGAGCAACCATAGAGTTTTAAAACACCATTGGGACGATACAGCCACTTTTTCTTTCCTTATCCTGTTACACAAGAATAATAGTACCATAACTCTACAGATAAATTATTACAAAACAATAAATTTTTTCCTACATCTGTTTTATTTTCTAAACTACATATGTGTTTTGGATTTATCCAGTGACTATGTACACATACAAATGCATGGTAATGGGCCAACTGTCCATTCTATTTACATCTTTGATACTGTGCAAAATGCCTTTCAGCTGGTTGATTTTACTAGACAGCATTATTTTGAAAGAGCATTGTTGGATTCTGGCTTGGTGCACTGCAATATTCTTGCTACAAATGATATTTCCAGTGAACTCTACTGTTCCTGCCAAACTGGCAAGTTAAGGGTGAGCCAAACTCCAGCACCTGGTACCAAAGGAAGGCATGGATAATCAGGCAAGCTTGCCTTCCCAAGCACAAGGATCTTCACCACTGTGGGTTTTCCAGGCATTAAGCAGTGCCTGGTGTTAGGCAGGGGATGAGGGGAGCAGAGGTGCAGAGCCACGCTGCAGCTGATGGAATGCTCCTGGAAAAGATACATTTCTTTAGCCTGCTCCAGGTCTGCCCTCCCCTGTCCTCAGAGAGGACAAAGATTCTCTGCAGAGTGGACTCTGGAGCTGCCCTTGGCTAGGATGCAAGTCTGTATTTTATTTGGTTTTGCATCTTGTTTCACATTTATGATATTTCAAGGGCAGCTGGTCAAAACACCTAAAAATGTTGAATCAGCATCTTTACAACACAACTCTGGTTAATTTTCCCCATTTGCAGGAGAATAGCCTTTTAATTAAAGAACTACATTGGACAGTTTGGTCCAACTGTTAATGAAATACCACCCAGGTAGAGTTGCCATGCAAGGCCATTTTCTGGTAAATAGAGTATGTTTTTATAAGTGGCTACCTGAAAACATGATATAACCTATTGCAGAAGTTGCTCTTATGTCTGAATCCACAGGATGCTGGTGTCCTCTCTGTGAGACTCTGTCCTGAAATATTTGTATTTACTCTTTCTAGGACTTGGCAGTTTAATAAGGATTGGGTGCAGCAGGGCTCATTTGTGATAAAAGGAGCTGTGGAAGTAGCAAATCCTGTGTGTAGGCATGGGGGGAGACACACATCACCTACCTCAGATACACAGCCTTTGCAAATACCTTCTCTTAAAAGAGAGCAGTGTGACCTGTCACTCTAATTACTACTGGATGGGAACTTCATGGTTACCTTCCCTAAGGTAGGAAGAGTCTTTATGTAACATGCAGCTTCATCCGGAATCATCCTGTGGCCCTTCGATTCAAAAAGACATCTCCTCTCTTTAGGCAAACTCCTCACTTGAAAACAATTAGAATATTTCTGCAAAGAGACGTTATTTTTATGTGTTCACACATGACTAACCTCAGAGCTGATACAAAATAAGCGTAATTAGACTCAGACAAGTTTTGAAAGTATTATTAAGGTGCTTTTAAAGCTCAGCTAAACTCAAATCAAGCTCCTTACTGCAATTAAGGCTTATTAATTAATTACTTTGGAAACATACCTGGGCTTATATACCAGAGTGGAGGTATCTGCCTTTTCAAGGGCGGTGTTACAAGACTCTGGCTAATATTTTCACAGGAAGGGGGCGAGGCCAGCATCCATTTATACTTTTATTGGTGGAGGTGCTGCCTACTGTCAAATGACATTTCTTGCTGATAGTTACCAGCATATATCTAATATATACTTATTAGTTTTGAATAACTGACTAAGAGTTAATGGGTTTCTATGGGGATTTTTAAGTTTTTATATATATTTTACTCACTTACCCTTTTCATCTGTCAGGGTCATATGCCAAAACATGACATAAATAATTAATCATAAGTTTCTATTAATCTATTATTCATTCACTTAAGTGGGGCTATAGTGTAGCAATTTCCTTTGTTATGTTTATGGGAGGGGACTTCTCTTAGGTCTTGTTGCAAATAGTCAAAAATATTGGAAGGACTCCCCATAAAAAAAATTCTCAGACATGCCACTAGTTCTTGGCTCTGCTGCTGGGGGGAAGGGAATGCATGTAATAGCCAAAGTAAGCAATTCATTTCATATCCTCTTCTAAAAGGAGTAAGATTGTGTCAGCCCTTTCTGAGGAGCCCTTTTGAAATCCTTCACAATATTACACAGATGTTGTTTCCATACTTAATTCCTGTAAGCAGCAAGGGAACTTAACGAATTAAGAAAAAGGTCTTAATATATTTTCCAGATTCTATACTATTTTTTTTCTCTAAAAACCCTACTCTGTGGCAAATTCTTTGGCGGATATTTGAATACGCAAACAAGACATTAAATTAAGCAAATTACATAAATGTAATTATGCAAGTTCTGTAGGGTACCTGTGATGGGGACAAATCAGCGTGTCAAACAAAGGGCAGTTGTGGTTGCACATCATTTTGGTGCCCTTAAGCAGTGCCCTTAAGAGAAAGCAGTGCTTTCTCTTAGTGTCAATGTTGATCAGAGAGGCGCGTGTGGTGATCCAGCCCTTTACCTACCTGGAAAATCCCTCAGTTCCTCCTGAAACAAAGGCAAAGTGACCTTTATTAGCAGCGTGCTCTATTTTCTAGGAGAACAGTTAAATACCTCAGCTTGTTGGCACACCCAGAAATGAATTGACTTGTCTTTTGGATGGAATTCAAAAAATGACCAATGTCTGCTGCTGTCACTTTTACGCAAACTGAGGACCGGGGCAACATGCCATCCCCAAGCCCTCAGCTTTGCCCTGGGCTTGGTATGTGAACCAATGATTTAGTGGAAATAAATGCAGCTGCCTCTGAAGACTGAACTCAGCCCTAGTTGAAGTCACTTCTCACCGAGACTGGATTTGTACCAGGGCAGAGTTGCAGGGAAAAGAAGAAGTGATCAATCATATTTTCAGCATGAATGTTACTCGCCTGCTTCTGGCGATTCTTTCACGCTAACACAGCCCTGCTGGCAGCTGTTGAGTTGCTCTTTGTAGTTTCACCCCCATAAAATGTTATCAAGATGGAGTTTTGGCTGCAGCCTCTCACAATGCCTCCTTCAACTTGTACCTCCTGGGATGTGTGAGAATAAAACCCCAAACAAACATTAGAAAACCAGGAAACACTCCATTAAGGTCTCCCCGCAACCGCAGGGTTAGGGAGAGTGGCGGCAGGACACGGAGCTGTGCAGGCTCTCGTTTTCACTCACCAGGCAGGGGCAAAAGCTGGGGCTTTCAGTCTCAGATAGTTGGAGAGTAGCTTAGTGTCTACAGGATCCTTCTGTCTACAGGATCCTTCAGGAAAGCCACTGTGTGCCATCGAGCTCCTGGCTGTGCAGCTGGAGCCTGAGAGAGGCAGTGTGCTGACTCCAGCGTGGCCAGGGAGTCAGCAGCAGATGCTGCTCATGAGAAATGCTCAGAAACCAGGGAGAGAAGTTAATTCACCTCTTTCTTATTCCTTTTTAAAATTTTGTTTGTTTTCTAATGAGGAAGGCAGGAAAGTAAGATCTAAATATGCTGATTTGGATCTGTTTTGCATCCAGCACTATTTAGTTCCACTAAGACAAGCTAAAATCTGAGTTTGTGGGAATAAATCCCACACTGAGGTCTGACACTTTCTGTCCTTGCTTCAAGCTTCCTGCAAATCTGGAGGAGACACCACCTTGACCTTTCATTTCTTTCTGCACTGCAGTTAAACTTGGGAAAAAATGGATTGCATGGAATAGTGTATATTGAATACCTCCAGGAAATATCCCTAGAAGTGAGCTCCACTGTTTAGTTACCTTGCTATTTTCCTGACACAAGGCAAAGACAAGACTGTGGCAAGCCTAACAGCTACAAAATAAGTGATGAGGCATTGTGTGCTCTGTTTCTTCTCCAGCTTATTGCCAGGGATAACAACAGGCTTTATGAGAATTCGTAGAAACACCAGCATGATGCTGCAGGAGGGAGATTTTATTTGCTTACAATGCAGCCAAATTGAGGATGGGTGAGGAGACCCAGGGAATTTACTAGAGGTGAGGAACCAAGGCAGCAGTCAGGAAAGCTGGTGCTCAGCCTCCTGGTCAGAGCAGAGCACTGTCAAGGTTCCTGCAATTTCAGACCCCACTTCCAAAAAAGCCAGCCTAGCAGCCAGGATAGGACAGAAGGCAGCCACCTCCTGGTACTGTGAGAAAGGCAAATCAGGGGAAGATAAAATTTCCATCCTGAGCCTGCAAAATGCTGTGATTCTGTGAAAATGTTTGGGTCCACTGCCAGCAATGCTGGAAATGCTCAGACGGGCCATTCTTCAAGCAGAGGCAAATGAACGTGCAGATCAGCAACTGGAAGAGGAGCAAGTGCAAAAATGTTCTTCCTGGCAGACACATCCGCTGTATAAACACTGACCTCCCACAGGAAGAAAATAAGAATGTGGTAAGGTCTTAGATCTGTGAAAAGTGGCGTATTCTGATTCTAAGTAGTGCTGATATTTTTGAGCTCTTCACATATTTCTGCTGTTCCACAGTTGCTTGTACCCAGATCTCTGCTGGTGGCTTTTGGGGAAAAACGTCAAAGATCTTTTTCTGTGGAGTGTGATCATGCTCCTACAAGGTGCTTTGCCATCGACAAAGGAGGAGGAACAGGGCTTTGATGCTGTTTTGTGTTTGGCTTATCTTCATCCATTCAGAAATGAATATCATTGCGACTTTCTGCACTGTGTAAAACACAAACACTTGCTTTCAAAATTATGGAAGAAAACATATTCTGCCTTTAATACACTGAAAAGAAAACTCCTAGTGTAAAATATTGATTTCTATTTTAATGGTTTGAATCCATAGAAAAAGCATTTAAATCCATACTTGGATTACACTATCAGTTGCAGTCTAAAAAGAGAAACTTCACAAAGGGTCCAGCTGTGTTATTTTAGAGTAAAAGTGCAATAAGTCACAGGAGAATCAAGTTTGATGGAATATAAGTAACTCTTTACCACCCTTCTTCACTGCATTAGCAGCACATGAGTCAGGCTGGTACTGATTATTTTGCTTCTCATATTGATCAGCCCTTCTTCCTCAAAAATTTCTTGGAAAAAAAAATACCCAAAGCTTTGTTCCAATTCCAATACTGTGATGTGAGGCTGGACTGGAAAGTTTAAGCTCTGCTGCTGTCACAGATACTCATGTGTCTGACTGAAAAGGTAATGATAATTATTCTGTTTCAGAGAGGAGAACTCTATGACCCCAAACCCAAATTTTGGGTTTGTGCCTGTTCTTACATTAGGTAATGCATTTCAAACCCAAGAATAATAGTGCTGCATCACCTGAGTGTGTTTCTGGTCTGTGATTTGGTGTTCTGGCTTTCTGGCTCAGCTGAGCAGCCCATGCTCTGAGTCCTGAGGGGTTGGGAAATGTTGCACAGTTCCAGCAGTGCTCCACTGCCATGAAAGCTCTCAGGTCTCACTGACTTAACTGGAGTCAGAAATAGGGTATAAGTGTGAAATCCAGGAATCTGGGCTTCAGGGTACGCTGAGTTTCTCCAGGTGTTGCTGTTGCAAAACTGAATAGCACATCACTGTAAATTATCCCTTGGAAATGCAGTAACCTGGAATCTTGGCTTCGTGAATTGATTATTTTCTTCCTGTAAATAAAAATATCCACTGATATACAACAATTAATGAATTGAAAGAAGATTTGTTTTGCACCAAAGCTGTGCTACATGTGCACAAATGCAGGATAGGTCTTCTGTTCCATCACATGCTAATTATTTGCGTGAAAAAATATGAAGAAAAAGTTCACACAGGTTTTGCTGTGAATTAGAAGAATTTAGAAAGGAAATACTTAATTACAGATACACAGATGATTCTATGGATATTTTGTTACATTTTTGGATGAAACTGACAATTTGCACATTGGAAACGAACTAACATAAATATCTCAGCCTAAGGAACCTGAGTGACCAGGAATCAGACTGTCTGACCAGAGAAGGTGGATTATCATCCTAACAGAGTGTGTGGTCCTTTTAATGTGGTGAAATATTATTGGTGAGATGTAAGGTCAGTGCAGCTGGAGCATTTTTTTCTGGACAAAGCCCATGCAAGCCACTAGGAAAGAGACAATCCAGTCTATACAGCTTGTTGGTTCATAAGCAGAATCTAAAACGTGTAAATCTGGGGTTTAATAAGTGTGAGGGATCTTTTTGCCTTTCATGTGATTGCATTCATGAAAATATTTAGTCTGAAATATATATATACAGGCATATCTAACATTTCAGGAATCTTTTGGATCATCTTGCATTATCTTGGCTGTTCCCAGCTGATCTGAGATTGCCAGAAATCTGTCTGGGCTTGATATGGCTTGGAAAGAAACTGACCCTTCAGTAAAGCCAGCAATTCAGATGCAGATAACTTTTTTCCCCTCTGTTTTATGATTTCTCTTTGACAAAGAATGAATTGAAAAACCATACAGAAGGTAAAGCTAAAAAGAATAGAGAAGAAGTAGATACTAAACTTAACCTCCTACCTTAAAATGGTGCAAATCTTGATTAAGTTTGACAGTCTCACTTTCAAGTGATTAAAATGTTTTACAGAGTAGTGTGCTTGAGATGTGTATACAAGCACATAAAGTTAAACCTTGGCATGTGGGTAAAAAAGCTTGTAGAAAAAAATTCTATTTCTGTTAAACAAAAATTTTATGGGGGGACATGTATTTCTGCCTGCTCTGTGTTCTGGGTTTGTTTTTTTTTTTTTTTCCTAGTAAATACATTTATGGGTTATAAACCTACTAGTCTATACTAGGAGAGAATCCAGGCTGTTTATGGTAGAATTGCCAGGCGAATGATATGTTTTAGTTCCACTGTAAATTAGCTTGATGGAGCAGTAATTGCTTGCATCAGTTAGGAACGTGGGTTTATATGTTTTATGGTATATTAAGACAGTGACTGCACTTGTGCAGTGCAATATGAAATCTTGCCTCAGATGGAGCCTGCCTGGCCTTTTCTGTGCTTGCTGTTGCCTATAACTAAACCATCATTACCAGGGATTTCATGTCATTCGGGTCTCGTGTGAGCAAAAAGTTGGCTCGAATAGCTTTCTTATGTCACATATTTCATGTATCCATATTTCATATTTACCATTTAGCTCTGAAAGCCCTCAGAACTAGAAGCTGCATGGCTTGCCAGCCGAGGAACATCAGTGGCAGAAATCCCTTCAGCTGTAAGCAGCTGAGGATCATTCTGCTCATCTCAGGATTTTTCCAACCCACCACGAAATGTAGAAAATCCTTTGTGCTTCTCACAGTGGGCAGAGTGGCCCATGTTGCCTCCCAGGTGGTACCTTTTGCTCTGCCAGGGGCATAGCACACTGGAAACAGGTTTGCTTCTGCTCCATCCTGAAACTGCGCTATGGAGCAAAGGGAGAGGTGCTCAGTGCAGCTCTGGCATCTTAAAAAAGGCTTGGTCACAGGCTAAGCAGGCTGCTGGGAGGCTGCCCCTCGGCCAGGACATCCCTTCTGCTCTGTGCCTCTCTCATTACTGCACCAGCTTGTCTGGTGTCACAACAGAAACCAAAATGCAGCCCAGCCAGTATCTCACACCATCCCAATTCCCGATTTTCTTCCATTACATGCAAGTTCCATATCAGGAGGACATACAACTTTACAACTTTTGTCTCATCTGACCACTGCTAGAGTACGTGGCTGTGAAAATTCAATCTTGCAGATCACACACATCCCTCTCTAGAGTGGTTAAGGATACCTTTTGGAATGAAATTCTGGTGCCAGCACCTATATTTCCAAATGAAAAACTCATTACCCATATATATTCTCTAATACTTGCTTAAAATTTGCTGTTTCTACAAGCATTCTTGCCAGTAAATGCAATAGCTAGAACATGCACAGTAAGCAAACACAAAGAGGGCATTGAAACAGTTGAAGAGAATATGTTTATAAACTGAAATGAATATTCATTGGAAACTTTTTTAACAGTGCTCACCAGTTCTATATTGGAATACTGTGTAAAGTTTACACTCCATATAAAGAGTTACACTGTTCCCTTGTGAAATCCGTCTTCTCCACTACCTCCATATTGGATATTTGCATTTTTAGAAATACCATCTGCCAAACCCCACACAGACTGCAAGTGATTTCCTGGTTATATATTTTGGATATTCTGTGGTTAGAAAACTATGGAGCCATATTACATGTCCTAGCCTCCAGAACATCTGTGAGACTGAAACCACATGAATATAAGCAAGTCAGCAGGATAAAAATGATGGAGATTTTCAGTTATGTTGTATAGGCATGCTTGCAAAATTTTTTCAGCTGTATAAATTTATCTTTGTATATGTGTTATTTTCTTATTGTCTTTACAAATAACTTTTAAATGTTATTTTCTGCATTGGATCAAATCAGCTTCAAACCCTTCTCCTCCAAAAATCTGCACTATCTCTTTTCCTTCTCTATCCCAGGCCCTTTTGGCAACATCCATCTAAGGAAGGCACCCAAAATTTCGTAGCTGGACTATTCATTAAGCAAAAACTGGTTTGACTTTCACTTCTTTGTTTCTTTCCTCCACTTGCAATCAAAAAGTGAAAGGCATACTCAACTTTTGGCAGATCTGGTTTACTATGGAAGGTGATTGAGGCATATAAATACATCAAATATAATAGACATATAGGCATATAATATATTATCTTTAAACAGAGCTTTAATGTGAACGGGGTAAGCAGTTGAATGCTGTCTGGGGGGAGCTACTGGGATATCCACAATACTTCTGGTCTGGTAAAACGTGGGACTAACTTTGATGCCCACTTTTCGTCCCCCCAAAATGGAGATTTTAGACATAATTTTGGTTCTGTTGTGGCATTGCCAGGTATTCATAGAATCACAGAATGGTTTGGGTTGGAAGGGACCTTAAAGATCATCGACTTCTAACACCCCTGCCATGGGCAGGGAGGTCTTCCACCAGACCAGGCTGCCCAGATCCCCATCCAACATGGCCTTGAACACTTCCAGGAATGGGGCAACCACAACTGCTCTGGGCAACCTGTGACAGTGCCTCATCACATTCACAGTGAGGAATTTCTTCCTAATATCTAATATAAACTTATTCTCTTTAACTTTGAAGCCATGATACCTTGTCCTTACTCACTTGTAAAAAGCCCCTCTCCAGTTCTCTTGAAGGCCCCCTTTAGCTACTGGAAAGTGCTCTCCCTGGACTTGCTCCAACCAATTCATGCTTTTCCTGTGTTGAGCACGCAGGGCTGGGCACAGTACTCCAGGTGGGGTCTCATGACAGTGGAACAGAGAAGGGGAATCACTTCCTCTGCCCTGCTGGCCATGCTGCTTTTGATTTGCCCTTATAGAAGCCTTGTTGTCTGTCTCCAGTCCCCTCATCATTCTCCATGTGCCTTAGCATGGTTTCCAGGAGGACCTGCTCCATCATCTTACTGGGCACTGAGGTAAGGCTGACCAGCCTGTAGTTCCCTGGGTCTTCCTTAATTCCCTTTTTGAAAATGAGCGCTATCTTTGCCCTATTCCAGCCAGCAGGAACTTCACTGGACTGACATAACTTCTCAAACATGATGGATTATAGCTTAGCCACTTCTTCAGTCAGTTCCCTCAGGACCTCTGGATGCTTCTCATCAGGTCCCATGAACTTATGACCCTTCAGGTTCCTCAAATCACCTTGAGTCTCATCTTCTCCTACAGTGAGCAGTTCTTCATTTTCCCAGTGCTCTCTGGTGAATACTGAGGCAAGAGATAACTGTATACTGAGTTATAGAGTATCACACTTTTCTTCCTATCCCAGAAAACCAGGTCCTGTTTCCTCGTGGAGAAGATTCCCATTTTCACTGGGAAAATTTATTTCTATCAGGCTTTAGCTTTCCTAACCTGACCCCTGGCTACACTGATTCCAATCAGACTACCTGCTCCTATTTGCACCCTCTTGTGGGCTTCTTTTTTGCATTTGGGTTTGGCCAGGATCTCTTGGTTCATTCAGGCAGACCTCCTGGCATTTTTGCCTGAATTTCTCTTGGCTGGGAAGCATCACTCCTGATCTTAGAGGAGGTGACCTTTGAATATAAACCAGCTTTTTTGGGACCTTCTTTCCTCCAGGGTTTTGTCCCATGGTGTTGTACCAAGCAGACGCCTGAAGAGGCCAAACTCTGCTCTCCTGATATCCCTCCTTGCTGCCCTAAGGATCTTATAATTCACTTGTCAAGTGTTTGCTGCTTTGACTTGCTCATTTATGACACTTGGATAATATTTGTCTATCTTGCAAATCTGCTGGGTTCAGTCATATTTTATGTCTTGGGTACTTTTGGGGACATGCTTGTTATGCTGCTGTGCCAGTGGATTGTTATTCACATTTTGGAGATTACAAATTGGTAAGATGATTGAAAACCTTAAAAAAAGGTTTATACGTGTGAGGAGTGCCATCCTGCTACAAAACTAAGAGCAAAATCACGTTAAAAATCCAATGGATATATGTCTACTTAGAGAATGAAGGAGCAATCCAGGGAGAGTAGCAAAATATTTAGGTTTGATTCTCTCATTTGCTTCTGGGAGCATTTCAGAAAATGCCATTGGGAAGCAGATCACAGAGACTTTACAGAAGGCTTCTTTAATTCATTAAAACAAAGGATCTGCACCTACAAACATGAATATTAGTCATTTTACTAATATGATGGGAGTCTCTGGAATTTATGGTGGTTTTACAGGGGACCTTAAGGTATAATTTTGTCATGACTAGTTTGCATGGTCATGCCTCTGACCACAGAATTGTTCTTAAAGGAGATCACTATGGTCTCTGAGTTTCATTTAAAATATTGCAGAGAATCTGTCTTATTTAGGATCTTTTTTTTTTTTTTAATTTTACTGTCACATGTATATGTTCATATCTATACATGCATATATATATATAAGAGTGAAAAAGATTCAGGGTTTTTCACTTATATATATAAATAATAACTATATATACATTTACATGCTATCTTTTAAACTATATTATTTTTAATTTCTCTGGGGAAGATGACCATTTATTATAAAAAGAGTTTAACTGTAAAAAGAAAGATAGCAGCCTGCATAACTGGATTTTAATGAAATGTATTTGGTTCTCGAAAGAGGTTTAATGTAAACTGTATTTATGCATCTTTTATATTCATACATATTTGTACATCCATACAAATATTTAAATATGTGTATCTAATTGCTTGTGGTGGGAATGCTATAACATAGAAGGTGAAGCTTAGTTTAGCTGAGAAATTAAGTACTTCTACTATATACAGAGGTTTCAAAACCAAATTATTTCTATTAGTTTGTTGCCTTTATCAAAAAATAGTGTGTGAAATATGGCCCTACTAAAGTCCATGGCAAATCTCCCACTGTCTTCAAAGGGATCTGTATTTCACCCTGTGTATTTTCTCAAAGAGAGCTGCCAATAACATCTGCCAGCTGGAGATCCAGCTAGATGTGGGTTAAGACAAAAGAAATGTGTGTCAGCATTTCATTGCATGACAAAGGGTGAAGGCTTTGGAAGTCTGCTGTGGCAGATTAGCACACAAAATGTACTCTTTCCTTTTAAACAAAACGGGGGGAAACACTTGCCTGATATTTCTGTTTTGGTGCATCCTTGTAGGCATGACCACATAAGGCACAGCTGTGAAGTGAGGGTCCCTCACCTCAGCTGCCAGGTTTAAGAATGTTTGTAGTCCCATTTCCCTTGAAATTTCACCCCTGCTCCCTCTGGAAATTCTGTGCATATTTTTCTGGTTTGTCCTCTGTAATTTTCCAGGGTATGGCCCCGTTTCCTTCAGCTTGATACATGGATCATCACTGAGTGAGGCAGTTTGTGGTCCACAACCTCTTCAAAACCACTCCATGTACTTGTAGGAAATCAGCCTTACCTAGAAGAAATCTCTCTCCTGGTCTTATCAGAAGTGCTGTTACTTCACCTAACTCCAACATTATTCATTAAGTGAAGAAAATAACGTATAACCTTAAGCTGGAGAAGCTGGCAATGCAGTAAATGTGCTCTATCAAAAAAGGGCAACCTGTGGCAATCAAGTTGGAGGTCTGGCTTTGCAAGGTCCCTCCTGTGTGTTTATGGTCAATACTGATGTTGGCTTCTGTATATTTTCCCTTCAGTCTCATTAAAATTCTACACATGGATAAGAATAGGTTTATAATATTATTTTTCTGATTAACAGGCTGCACATGGGTAGGAAAAATTGGAAAGTGTAAAGCCTGTATTCCTATGGGCCATGAATTAAAAATGAAAACCACAGGTGGTTTGGGTTTTCTCCTTCTAAATCAAAACATGATGACTGAGGCTTAGCCAAAACCAAAATATGGCCGCTCATGGCCATTTTTTAATAAAAGTCCCTCAGATTTGTTATACATTCCACTGAAAATCTTTATTGTTAGCATGTTAGTCACCGCAAGTGTCTTGCCCAGAATGAAGTTTCTCATTTTATTGGTTTTAAACTTTTTTTTTTCTTAATATTCCTAACATTCTGCAAACACGGTACTTTCTTTTTGAATAGGATCTATCTTTGAGATTGCCTTCTGTATTAAATCCCAATATTCCTTTAAGAGAGAACTCTTTGTTTTGGCTTCTAATGAACATTATATTATGATAGCCTAAGAACCTTGAAGTCATGCAGCTAAAGCATTACAATGATAAGAATTCATTCTTTTTATCTTCTCTTTATGCTATCAAAAGATGTTTTGCTTTGTTCATTCTGAAGACATTTAATAAGATTAATCATTTTTTGACCCTGGAAACTCAAGCACTTCAGTACATTGAAAAAATGAACAGGCATAGAAAAGATTTACATTGTTTGTCGTGTCCAAGAAGATAGAGATCTATGCAGCAACAAATATTCAAGCTATTGCTCATCATTATGAATAGTAAACTGTAGGCCTTAGAGGGTCAGACAAAAGCAAGTGTTGACTTATTTAATCATGTTCCAACATAAAGAAGTAATCAAGAATTAACTAAGTAATAATCCTGCTTAAGCTAGTTAAAAAAAAAAAAAAATTGTTAGGGCTATTGGAACAATTCCCTGCAGGAAAAAAGCTTTGCTCATATTCCCCCCTCCCACTTCATAATTTCCACTTATTTATTTTATTAACACATTATTTAAAAACTCCTAGGAACAGTCTTATAGAAGACTTGGGAAGTTTCTTTTTGAAGTTTTCTCAAAAATCGTTAAGTGTCTAAAAATTGCCCAAGAAAGTAAATGACATCCAAACCATAAATGAACGAGAAGCCTGAAAGTTGGAAACTGGCAGCATTTACAAGATGACTGCCTTTTTTAGGTTTATTCAGTAATAGAAACTGAGTAAGAAAAATATAAGCATCTTTCTTCAGAGAAGTGCCAAACATCCATCTCTCAGAGCAGCAAAGACGAGACTTGCAAGTACTTACCCCTTGATCACAAATGTGGGGCTTTGACATTAGACACACAGACTTGGGTGTTTTTGGGGCTTGCTTTTTTTTTTTTTTTTGGTTATAATATTATTTGCCTAAATGCTGTTAGAAGGCTTTTATTTTCCTAGATGCTAAATTCCTAAAGAGCAAATTTTACCTGGAGAATTAAAAACACTTTGGATCCCTGTGTCTGAATGTTTGAGGCTCTCCTAAATCTTCCCCTACTGATCCCACGTCCCTGCTGATTACACTGTACTTTTCCAGCAGTTCTAATTACTGGTAAATCAACCAGTCTCAGACAACCTCAGGTATACAAAATAATAATACAAAAAGACTTCTGCATGCCATAATTTCTAAATTTTTCAACCACCTTCTCCGCCTTGATGATCAGTGGCAGGGCTGCTAATCCAACCAATTGCCAAAAAATATTCCCGTCGCTTTGGCTTAAACTCTGAACAGAGACAGCTCAAAAAACATGAGCTATATATCAATTTGGTTCCACTGCCTGACAGCAAATTAAAAAAATCAGTATCTGCTATTTTTGTAGTGTGCACAAGACCTGGTTTTTATACATAGGTGCTGCTTTGGAGCTTCTTTTTAAGACTTTACATAGGAGAGAGGAAGTAATGGAAAAGTTCTAATTGCTCATTGTTATACCTTCCTACAGCAATGCAAAAGAGGTGTTGGCCTTCTGCAAGTGCTTTGCTTGGATTGAAAGCTCTGACCTCAGGCATCAGTGAGGAAGTTTCAAGAGTTGTAGACAGAAGGGAAACATTTTACCTGTGGTGGAGGCAATGACAAAATATTTTTTTAAATTGTTTTCAGGGTTTAAAATCAATACATTCTTCCAAACTTGAGCCTTCAAGTCTCCTTTGCTTTTTAAAAATTAAAGGAACTTCCAGCAGGAAAAGGTAGGCTTAGAAAACTGGCTTTACTGACTTTACTTTCTAATAAATAATTTAAAAAAGCAGTTAAAATACCCTAACAGTTTTTTGATTTTATTTTAAACTGCAATAATTTGCAAGGAAATGTGTATGAAAAAAAATTGGCAGATTCATGTGGATTAATGATAAACTTTACTGTTAGAGTAAGGAGTGAGATTTTCAAAATACTGAGTTGAGTTCTTTTTATTTATTTCTGGTAATTGAATGCTTAGGCATAAAAACTGACATCAACTGTTCCTCTCAAGGATAAAGACAAAAGCCCTTGTTTTTAAAAAGCTGGAGTTTCATGAGCTGAGACTTTAGAAACCATCAACTAATGAGAATCATTGACATCATGGGAAGCGGCAACCCTGTATACTTTGATTTAAAAACATCCTGTCGCTTACAAACAAAATGAAATTTTCAAGATATTTGAAAGTTCTCTAACTTTTTGTCTAGTGTCTGTTAGAGAATAAGAAAATACTTTTAGATAGGGGATTTGATTGACTTAGTGTGTTGATAGATGATGTTGCTGGAGGTTTATGTGACTATATGTGGATTGTATAATTTTGTGTTTTAACTATACTGTATATCTACTAACATATGTATTTTTATGTAGTGAGTAATACTGTAACATATGTTCATGTTTTAGTACTTTGGAGAGAGTTCAAGTGAAAAGGAAATGGGATTTTATATCTCCTGGATGTTTATTTTGACCTTTACATGTTCTTCAACAAACCTGAGAAGTTGCAGCTAGTGGGCAGTAGGAGTTGTGTGAGTGATGAACTGTCTTGTTTCCATATCTTACAATAATCAGGACTTATTTTCCAGTGTAATGGTGTTATAGGCAATTATCATGATATCCTGTATATGCTGATGTTGGCTGGACTTGGTCAAAACCTGGCATGCACCCATTCCCACACTACCCTTGGTTACAGAGCAAGTTCAGGGGCTTGCTCCTGGGGCAGGACCAGCAGGGGCACCAGTTCACCTGTATAACAGGCCAAGAGGTTTTAATGCTTCTTCTCCATCCTCAGGGTGTCAGACAAGAGACCCAGTCTCCTGTTTCTCATCTGAGCTCCCAAGAATTCCAGCTGTAAGAGCTTTCTATCTCTGATATTTTGATAGAGGAAACACAGGTCAAGTGGGCTGTGACATCAGTAAACCTCTTTTCCTGGGAATTTTTGATGGCGATGATAAGGGTAAAGGAAGACCTTTCTTGTCAGCAAAGTAATTTGCTTACTGAAAGGCACATTAGAAGATTAAAACCACGACAATCTGTGCTCTAAATAAACCCTCAGGTTTTCCTTGCAGCTAGTGATGGGTTCTGCTGCATTTCCATCTTGGAAATAAAGAAAGAATGTCCTTTCAATGCTTTCTCTGGCTGCTGCCAGCTCCCTCCCTTGTCTTATACTCAAAACTTGTAGTTGTGCACTGAAATGTTTGATGCTATCAAGTAAATATAGCCAGGACAAGGGGTGCACTAACGTTACTGTGCTTCCTCATCCTTTTTGGGCAATCCATGATAAACTCCACCATGGTCCCTTAAATTTGTCATAAATTTCCTTTCCTTTTAGGCCTCCCTTTTTGATTTAACCCAATGCAGCATGTACATGTGCATATATGTGTTATGAGACAATGCAGGTTAAAATGGGTTAAATTGAGGTGTATGTAATATTTATTTTTTATATATGTATATTCATTGACACCTCACAGCCTTCAGTGTGAAATCTGATTGACATTCACTTATACAGTCAATTGAGCTGCACTGGTTTCCACTTGCAAAGTAAACAGCTGCTATTGTTATCTAGTTAAGGCTTTGGACAAACATTCTAGAACACAAATCATAATTTTTGATTAATTTTTTACTTCAGCTTTAACTTTTAATTAATGTCACCACATATTTTACAAGAAAGAGAACAGCCTTAAAAAATACCCAAACCCAATAACAACATAATGAAATACTCAGTTATTGATCACATTGAACAAATTTCTATAAATGTTCAACTCAAATAAGTATGATTTTTACATCTCTCATTCTTGATGATTAATGACATTGCTAACACTCTCCTGATAGAAAAAGCACTTTTTTATTTTTCTAGCATGAAGGGAATATACAGGGCAATCTCTTGGATAGCACAATGGAGAAAGGGTTTATCTCAAGAAAACAGAAGTCTTGCTGTTCCTTCAAAGTTCAGATCAATCTGTTTAATCATTTGCTATACAGTGGAAGCTGCGATACCGATTAATCAATTACTTGTTGCACATATTCCTATCTGACATGGATATTCCTATCTGACTTGGACTTCCACAGCTGAGTCCCCTAGAATAAGATTGGCAGTACTTGGGGACCATTCTCCTCCTGTGGAAATCATCTCACATGCATTAGGAGCTGCAATTTAACAAACACAGAAATATTTTTTGCTTTTGGCCTAGAATTCTCTGTATTTCTACCACATATTAAGGATTAAAGCACTTCTTTATATCCTATAATTAAAAAAAATCTTGTTGGCTCATTCTCACTTAGTTTCATGAGGCTTTTCTGCTTAATACAGGTGTGGTTCATAGGAAAGAAATTACTCACAAATAGCAATGTAACCGTATCTACAGTACCAGTGTTTTCCAGCACAGCTGTAACAGCCTATGCCAGGAGGAGGGGGTGACTGATGTACCTGTGTCTGAAAAGCCCTTCTGCTTCTGGATTTGCTGTAGGAAAGTTGCACTTCAACAGCTGGTGATTATATTTTTCAGGGTGGATAGGAAGAAACTGTCCCTGCAAACATTAATTATATAATTTCAAATAGTATCCACCTTGCATAATGTAGTAATACAAACCTGAATCTTCTCTTCTTGACCTGGCCTTAGGGAAACACAGAAAGCAGATGAGAAGATGAAAAGTATTTTTTTGTGGCACAGTGGAAAACAGTAAAGGGAGTAGCTATCTGAAGTAATCCTTATTTCAATTGTTCTCCCCCATTTAATGTTTGATTTATCACTACTTACCACTATGAGCAATCCAACTCTTTTTTTGTTGAAGTGCTACTTCTGCTTTGTGATCTGGAAGCTGTGCAAATGCTTCTCTGCCAAAATACAGGAAACAACAAACTGGATGAGGTAAAAAGCAAATGCAGGCTTTCTTCTGACACTATGCTCAAAATGGTACAGTACTATAGGGTTCTGTCCATCACAATAAATACAGAATTAGCAGAAATCAACAGAATTCATGCTATTTGTTAATTCTTTCCTTCTTCCATCCAAGGGGACTTCCTTTATAGATCTCAGTATCTAGTGTCATGAGAAAATCAAACATTTTCATTCCCTGTGCTACATTAAGGACTGCAATTCAAGTAGTATAAACCAAAAGAAACTCCCTTGAAAAGAAATAATCTGTAAAAGATTTCTTAAATATATAATCCTTTGAGATTTGCTTTCTCAGGTGCAGGTTGTGATGCTCAGGAGCCATGATCCCTGTGTGAAGGTGGAAAGCCTCCTCTAACCTGCTCACAGGTTGTGCTTGACTGCTTTTTGGGAGCGCAGTCATCCTGTCCTCACGTCCTATTCACTGTGAGGAGAAAAGCTTCACAGTCTGCATTAAACAAATGTGCTGCCCTCTTAGTGTTACTATTTTCCCACCCATGCATTTCTTGTTTTATCTGCTGTAGGTCATCCAAAGATAATCCTGGGCTCGTGACAGCTCTTGTCTTCACCTGTCCAGCCCCAGCCTCTTCTCTAACACACAGTCTGGACTATGGTCTCAGTTTCCAGGGCAACCACAAAATCCTCTGTCTATCCTTCAGATTCATCATCGAGGTTCATATTGCTTCCAAGACCACTTCAGGGAACTTAAGGTCTAGTAAGTCCCCTGTGATGCCTGGCCCTTGCAGACTATAGGGAAAGAGAATTCCTCAAAGTCTTGGGAAGTGTCAGTCCTGTGACAGAGGAATCTCTCACTATGCCTGAGCACCAATTCACTGTGACTTTTGTCACTGAGAAAGCAGAATCACCAGTGGGATAAGTACAGGTTGGAGATGACCCCAGTGACACTGCTGCAGTGTCAGTGTTTTCTAAACCCCATCTGGCACTTGTGAAGAACAAGAGAAAGCACAGCTAGCCCTAAACCAGCAGTATGATATGCACTATTATAAGGCTGAGCAGCAAATGCATCACTGAAGCCTTTCAGAGGTTTGCAGCATTTTCAACTTCTCTCATTCCTTTTCTTTCCTAGCATGGGTGTGTTTTGCTCTTGGATCGTATTGATCTTGCCTGAGGGCTAGGAAGAACTCACTCTGCCTGAGAGATGATGTGACAGTAGTAAAGGAATGAGCAATTTCTTTGCTCCCTACCAGAGGGAATACATATTTTCTCATGCCTTAGTGTGCGACAGATATGGTCATGAAAACCTGGGTTAAGAATTGGACGGCTCTGGGAGAGTAATTTTGTGGAGAAACACTGCATCATAAATGTCAAAAACACTCTTACAGGAAGATAGGTCCAAAAAACCTAATTCAAAAGTGTGTTGTCTCTCAGGAGATGCTGAACAAGGAGCTGGGATTACCATCAATGAATATCCCTGTCAAGACTTGCTCAGGTGGGTGGGTGTGAGAGATGGTGATCCCTGTTTCTGTCTTCACATCCTCACTGGAAAGAATCTAAGTGTGTTATGGCCAAGATCAAGACCATCCGTGAGGGAGAGCCCGTTATCGTGTTGTCTTTCACACTGTCCACAGTTTTGATACAGAGGAGAAAAAAAGCCCAGCCTTTTCTTGCATGAAGATATGAGTTGTTCTCAGTACCAGAGCTATATGAGGTTATTCATAAAGTAGGGAAGAGTAAAAAAAAAAAGTAAAGGCTCCTGACTTGAAGCATCAGTGATGCGAGGTCCAGTCTTGCACACTGGAAGGCAGCCTCCATGTGCGAGATCCCCACCTGTCCCCTCTATAGGAGTCAGCTTTGGCAGATGTGTAACCAAAGAATCAACACTCAAGGCAAGTACCAAAACTTGTAAGAAATTGCTTTGAAGCAGAAGTAATCAGGGACACCATTAGAAAACAGGCAAGATTTGTTTTCCTCTGCAGGAGGCAGCAGAAGCAGCAGAGCTGTGTGGTTTCCTAGTGCTCTCCCTGAGTGACAATGACTGCAATTAACAGGCAGGACGCTGCCTGTGTGGGTGACACTGTGCTGTAGTGCTGGGGAGGAGGATGCTCCCACCTTTCAAACAATTCTTTGTAGGAATGGAGAGCAATTAAGTGTCTCACAGCGAAGGAAGCTAAGTGACAACAACGTGCATAACTAGGAAGCTGTTTTTTCAAAAAAGAAAAGCAAGTTTTTACAAACAGTGCCCTGGCATCAGGATTTTGAGCTGTCTGCTTCTGTGACCACTGACTTTTCCAAGATGATCATCTCTTAGGAGAAGGACATGGTAGCAGGGCTGGAGATCTCGCTGATGGGGAGGAGGGTGGATGAAACATCCTGGGAAGTCAAAGGCACTGCCTGCAGGGACTGGGAGAGGCCATGGCACAGCACTACTCCCCTGCTACTACTGCAGTCCTCTCCAAAAGCATCCGAGGTGGCTGAGGCATCTCCGCAGCCCTGAGTGTTCTCAACCCACTCTTGAAGGCTACATTCACAGTCAGCCTCAGATGTCATTCTGTTTCAAAAGGATTAAAGATGTTAATTAATGTAATTATCCCTTTTAATGTAGGCAGACATGGATACAGACTCCTCTGAGCCAGAAGTATTGTCATGGCGGGGGTCTCTTTGTTCAGTGGTGGATTTTTGATGTAACATTTGTAAACTTTTCCTTCCCAGCCGCATGACTCTGAGCGTGGTGACCATGCTCTCCAGACCACAGGGCTCAGTGGTGCAAAGGCAGCAGGAACGTGTGAGGATGATCTCCTGGATATTATCACAAACAAATGGCTTGTTTTGCCACTTCCTGGTGAAAACAATCAGTCTAGCAGATGTTAGGTGGAAGGTCTAGCAAGGAGACGTAGGGAAGAAAAATCTATTTTTTGTATTGGTATCTCTTGTGTAGCTGGAGCATGTAGGTCACCAGAAGCTGAGCTTCCATAAAAGTAACAAAGCATTAGATACAAGTATATAGTTTTAAGAAAAAAACCCTTATAAGTAGGGAGACCATAAGATCCTCCATCCTGTCTCAAAGCAAAGGTCAATCTATCTCCAGTCTTGTAGGGATGTTGGCACACACAGAGGTTGCTTTAAGTGATAATTTCCACACTGTGGTTTGCAATTTAGTTGAATTTGTCTCTTCAGCTTTTTCAGGATGGGTACCATTTTTCTTAATAGAACACTTTCCACTTTCTCAAAATTACAAAAAAAAAAAAAAAAAAAAAAAAAAAAAGCCTTCTCCTACAGATCCAGTTGGAATCAGGTCCTTCAATTCATTTCTCCTGGAGTTCAGCTTTGGTTTGGGAGCCTGCGTGACTGACTCTACAAAGACGAGTTTCAAATCAAAATAATTCATGTAACATTTCATTTTATTGTCACCAAGAACTTTTCTTCTCTCAGATCTGGGATTCACCCCACTGACTTTCTGACAGACTTTCTGCTCCTGAAACATTTGAAAAAGGTTTTATTATTAACTTTTGTTCCTTTAATGAGTTCCTTTAATAAGTTGCTCCTCATGAAATTGGCAGGCCTTCCTGAGGCTTAACATTTAACCTGTCAGGATTTATGCACCTCTCCTTTGTGGGATGGGATTTGTCTTTTCTGGGGCCATTTTTACCTGTAGCCATCTTTCCTCTTCCAGTGGCAGACTATGAGGCCAGGTATATCTTGGGTATACCAACATCAGGTAAAACATCCTCACCAGGCAGCCACTGTTCCCTCATCCCACCTGAATTCTCATCTCACGTGTCATTCAGAAAACTGAAAAACAGCCAAACATGTCTGGATTTTTTTTTTTAATAATATGATCACGATAAAGAAGTGTTCCAGGTTGGGATTTTGCATGCTGAGTTTCAGTGTGGAGTGAGTTTTTATGACTGAGTTGTAAACCCTCTAAAATATGGTTTTATAATGGAAATGCTGACACAACCTTTATGCAGCCTCAGCCATAATTCTAGATGATGTAAAATACCTTATATAGAAAGCCAAGATAAGTGGATTTCTGCTATAAAGGGTGAGGAGAAGATGAGAAGTACACCTTTTAGCTAAGAATTTTCATTTTTGTTTTAATTTTGACCGCAGAACAAATCATATATCTAGAAGGACAGGTTTTTATAGTCATACTTCATGTTTGTATAAGACTAAATTATGTTTTTAATCTTTCTAGCTACCTAAAGTAATTCTTCCAGGAGTATCACTGTTTCCCAAGGCAAAAATCAGACTCACGCCTGCAATTGATAAATAGGCATTTTCAAAGGAATTTTATTAAAAAACTGGAGGATATCACTGGAAATACAAAGGAGTGTTTTCAAATAATACAGCACTCAGAGGAAAGTGTGTTAGAAGTAACAGACTGGATATAATTGAAACTGACCTCATAAAATCTACAATGTATTTTTGTGATTCTTCTTTTCAAGGTCATTTCAGGACAACTGAGGATCTGGGAAGGAATGATACTCATCACGAAACAGCACTCAGAGTTTATTTCAGCTATAGATCCAAAACTCTGGATATTTACTTAATGGTTATGTGCAATATCAAAATCCCTTCAGTTGGAAAATCACCATGATAACAACAGAAAATATTAGAACAGGTTACTCTTGTGATTTTCTGTAATGCATTCTTATTTCAAAGTAGATGTTTTTCTAAAAGCAATGTTTCAGTTAAATATTTCAGTTTGTTTTCTTCTTTATGTGATCTTTTATTTAAATTCATAATTATAGGAAAGCCAAAAGGGAAATTTTTAGGCTTTTTGGTAATGTGATGTGCAAGTTAAATTTCAGACCTTGGATTGCATTGCAGTTCTACATTTACCATCATCTCAGTTTTGGGAGCTGTTCAAGAACACACTGAAAAATGCTCTCTTTTCACTTAAAACCATTCAGTTTTAAGTATATAAAATATTTTAATAGCAACCTATAAATTGATTTACTTGGTCAGATTTGTGCCTCAGTGACCTTTTCAAGACTGCAGCTTTTCATGGCTATTTGAGAGCAGAACCAGCTGTGAAATATTGACCGTCCTTATCTTCCTGACACCACGGTTTCTGTCATCAGCTGGGTGGAATTCACATCCTCTGCATCACAGAGGAGTCTAGGCTGCTGATCCAGCCTCCAGCCCCCACTGGCCGGGAGGTTTGCAGAGCATTTTGCACTCTGCCCCCAAGGGTCTTGCTGAAATAAAGGAGGGATTTCAAACTTGAGGCAGCTGAGCATTTGCTTGCCTTGGCCTGAGCAGGTCTTCCCCAGCTGCAGTGATAAAAACATAGGCAGGCTTCAGAGGGGAAGAAATGAAGGCACAGAAAGATATTATGACACTGCCTACAGATTGCAGGAAATCTGCAGTGGGGCCAAGAATAGGACTGAGGTGCTTGGCTTCTGCACCTCAACCACAAGACCTTTTCTTTCTTCCTCACACTTAGCGTCACCGATGATCTCACTGCAACAGTGGCTAGCGAAAGAAGCATTGCACTGTGCTAATCAGCTGCTCTCTGGTGCAGGCTGGAGACCAAATACTTCTCCACAAATGTTCAGCCAACCTCTGAAAATTTAATTGAGGACTGCGTAGGTTGACTGTAACCATGATTATTTGCTTAAAGAAAGATACATAAAAGAAAATGTTTAGTCAAATTAGAACAAACTATTTTCTTCTTTACATGAAATTTCATTTCTTAAGTTTTGAAGCAAACAGATACTAATACAAAAGTAGGGGTTTTTTTTCTTTGTTTCAGCATATACTTTTGTCGTGGATTGATGCTGGCTGGGCACAAGGCACCCACCAAAGCTATTCACTCCTGTCCCTCTGCAGCTGGACAGAGGAGGGAAAATACAACAGAGCTCATGGGTTGAGATAAGAAGAAGGAAAGATTGCTCCTCAAATACATCAAGAGCAAAACAGGCTCAGCTTAGAGATATAAAGTGAATTTATTGCTAACCAAATCAGAGCAGGATAATCAGAAGTAAAACAAGCCCTTAAAAACACCTTCCTCCCACTCCTCCCTCCTTCCCAGCTCTACCTCCTACCCCAGTGGCACAAGGAGGCAGGGAATGAGGGTTTTGGTCAGTTCATCACCCGAGGCTTTTCTCACTGCTCAGGGAGAGGAGTCCTCCCCTTGCTGCACTGTGGGGTCCCTCCCATGGCAGACGGTGCTCCATGAACTTCTCCAACGAGAGTCTATCTCACAGCAACAGCTCCTGGCAAATGGCTGCATTGCAAGTCTCTCCCACGGGCAGACACTCCTCCCAAAACTCCTGTGGTGTGGGTCTCTCTTCCATGGGATGCAGTCCTCCAAGGACAGGCTGCTCCAGAAGGGCAGGGGACCTTTTCCTCCACCAGGTCTCTCATGGGATCACAGCCTCCTCCAGGGATCCACCCACTCCAGCATGGGTGCCTTCCCCCATGGGCTGTGGGTGGATCTCTGCAGCCCCTGTGAATCCCCAGGGGCTGTGGGTGGATCTCTGCATCCCCTGTGAATCCCCAGGGGCTGTGGGTGGATCTCTGCAGCCCCTGTGGATCCCCACAGGCTGTGGGTGGATCTCTGCAGCCCTCATGGATCCATGTGCTGCAGGGGCACAGCTGCTCCACCATGGTCTCACCACAGCCTGCAGAGGAATCTCAGCTCTGGTGCCTGGAGCAGCTCCTGCTCCTCCTTCCACTGACCTTGGTGTCTCCATGTTGTTTCCCTTACATGTTCTCACCTCCTACTCTTCTCTGACTGGAATTAAAACTGCACCCCCACCTTTGTTTTGAATTCTTCTTAAATGAGTTATCACAGAGGCATTACCACCTTCTCTCATTGGCCCAGCCTTGGCCAGAGGCATGTCCATCTTCAGAGCCATCAGGGATTGGCTCTGTTGGACATGGTGGAAGCTTCTAGCAGCTTCTCATAGAAGCCATCTCTTTGCACCCTCCCACCCTGGTACCAAAAACCATGCCATGCAAAACCAATAAAACTTCCAAATGTTAATTTATTGTCTCTCCGATTTTGAGTTAATCATAAAACATTCTCATAAGGAACAAATGTTCCTATCCAGAAGGATGCTGCAGTTATAGCAGAGCTCATGCCCAGGGCTGGCAGTGCTGAGGATGCACATCTGACTCTGGTCCCTGCTGAAACTGTGACACCATCAGCACTCCCTGGCTGCTCTCCTGCCTGCCAGCACTCCTGTGGAGCTGGGAGACCAGCACTGGGGCAACCTGGAGTTTGTGAATACGGTTGAAACCTACAAGGGGCATCAGAGGTGAAATTACTTTGAAGCAGTGTAAGTTGGGGTGAAACTCAAAAGCTGATGAATTCCTTTTGGGCAGCTCTGCGTGAAATTCTGTGCGAGGTCATGAAGACTGACTATACATTTTTATTCAGCTGAAGACAGAGAGAGCTGTCAGGTTGCTGCTCCTGAAACATCCAGGTGTGAAGTGAGAGCTGCTGTCAAAGTGTTTACAAAGAGCACCAAAAGAAGGAGTAATTATGAAAAGCAGCCAAAAATCCTTTCAGGGTTGCACCCCTCACAAAAAAAGTAAGAACCCAGGTTTATATGAACACTGAAACATTTGCTTATACTTCAAGATTCTAAAAAAAATTGTACAGTTGGCTGACACTACATATTCAGGGAAGTGCTATCCAAAAAAAAATTACAGAAAAAGGTGAAACTGTTAAAAGCTCTGGGTTATGTGCTAATGGTGCAGGTTTTGCAGAAGACAGACTATAGATATTTCTGACAAAACTAGATTGCTTTTCCACCAATGAACACGCACTCACTTGCTGAACCAACAGAGCAAGGAATTATAGCGGCGTGTTGGACGCGGCCCCGCGCTCTGCTCCACTGGAGCCCGCAGTGATGAACACGCTGTTGCACTGGCACGGCGCTGAAACTGTGTAACTCTGCAGTTTATGGGAGAAACCCGCCTCTCTCCATCACTCACAGGGGATAAGGAGAGGGGGTTTTGCTGAAACTTCTGCTTCCTGTCTGAGTCAAACATGGTAGTTCAGTTTATTCTGGGGTACGTACAGACTTTGTCTAACTAACAGGACAGATGCACTTGCCACATTGAGCAGGGACAATGGAGGAAAGAAATATTTTCCCTTTTCCACCTTCATATATTCTCCCATCCCATGGCAAAATACAGTTATTTGTATTGTAGGTGATGCAATCAACTTCAAGAAGAGTTGAAATCTATTGGTGCCTATCCTGAAATGCAAGAAGCTGTTTTATCTTTAAATGTAATATTAATTTTTTATTAATTTTATTGATGTTTCTGTTTTTAAAAATTGCTTAAGCAATTCTGGCAATATTAAAAGAAATGTGCAAAAGTATTTTCTAAAAAATACTTTTCCTCCTAAAAGCAATATGGAAAGGTTCTAAACTTTTGAGTTGCATTAGGTTAAGGTTAGATACTTGAGACAAAGAACTATGTATGGCCTTCATGTGGACTGCATAGCTGTGGTGCTCAAATATTCAATCATCTTTATTGTACATAATATGAATACTTATTAAAATAATTCAAGAACAGAGGCTTTTTTTTCAGTCCAGAAGATTTTGATTCTGATAAAATTATGGGGAAGGTAGTACAGGATGAAAGCTTGTACAAACTTCTTCTGTTACTTAAACTGTTTCTTAGTAAGAAAGCAAGAAGATTTAGGCACAAAAGGCTACAAATAATGCAGTCAGTCTCTGGACAACAATATTTCAGCCCCCTGGTGACCATAACAGTGGCATATTTTCTTTCTGCATTACGCAAAACCACAGGTCCTGTGTATTTGTTGTTCTCTACTGATTAAATTATCCTTAAAACCATTAATAACATACATATGATTTTTTTTTTTTTAAGAAAAGCAAAATAAAGGTTTTGTTCAGAGATGGGATAAAATGTGAATTTTAAAGTCTTTGGTGCTCTGTAAAACACAGCCAGGATTTGGGGCAGATTCTTGGATGCTGATGAGTGCATTCCAGGACTGCAGTAGAATTGAAGCATTCAGTAGCTCCCAAGAACAGACTTGATCCTGAAGTCACTATTTATGCATCACTCTTATTCCAATCTGTGGGAGTTTTGCATGAGTTAAGTGTCAGTCACTTTGACATTTAGCCCAGCTGGTTGAATGATCTACCATGACTATATGGCACATTTTAATCTGAATTTTCTTCTCCATACAGTATTCCATCTCTTGCTTTGCTACCTGTCCTCTAGCTAGTTTGTGAATGCCAAAGGCATAATTTAACACATCTGGATTAGAAAGCAGCCTTGGAAGGAGATTGCTGGCAAGGATGACTGGTAGGTGAGTAACAGCTGGAGGGGAAGTCAGCTGGAAAAAGAGAAAGGAATTTCAGCTTTATGTCTGAAGTACATGTGAGTGTACCCAAGCTCTACATGATTCAGCTCCCTGACAGTACAAACCAGGACCAAGACAGAGGGGTTTACCTTTGCTCAGAGAAACGTGTGGGCTCAGCTGCAACACCCAGAACAAACCACTTTAGCAGTAGAAACTACAAGCTGAAGGAAGCGTTTCCTGTGAAATGCTGCTTGACAAATCCATACAGTTTCCTTTCTGCAAAGTGAACAGCTTGCAAATCACAAGTGTATTTACTATAAAATTTGTGATTTGCCTAATTAATTATCCTTTGTCTTTTTTTTTTTAATTTTTTTTTTTCCCTCTGTCGGGGGATCTCAGTTTCTTAGTTGATTTGAGACATCTTGCTTTATTTGGGCCCCATGGATCCTATGGTATTGCAGCTCGTTGATGGGGTGAGTGTAACTCATATGATGAACTATCTCAAAGGAAAATCTCATGAAGCTTAGTGAAAAATGCCTCTTCAGCAAATGCTCCCTTTTGTTTGCTGAGAACTTTCTCCACCTGAATGAGAATTAGCTAAAAACCTCTCAAATTTGCCTTCCCAGAAAATAGTTTCAGCTTCTTTCCCCATGCTTATTCGTGTTGATTGATTGAAATGTCTTGCTTTCACCTTCTTGCACTGGTTTTTCCTCTTATTCTACATTTCCACGAACATGTCTTTCTTGTCTCTGTTCTATACATATTTTCTTTGGCTTCAGCTTATTGGAGCATTTAAGAATATGTTTATCTTGGAGCACACAAGCAGTCCTGTTTCTCTGTAGTGGGATTAATTATGTACTCAAGGACTTTGTTTAGCCAAAATTTTGCTTTCACTATGCTATTCTATTTAAGAACTGAAATGGTGTGGTAATTTTCTTCCAAGTTACATCACCATCATAGTTTTTGCACTGGGGAGGTGGGAATGCAAGCTTGACATGCAATAAAATGTCAAGTATCAAAACTTTTCAATTTATTTTTAGATGTAATCTACTCCTGTCAAATTTTTGGTAATATGTGCATAGGTGCTTTTAAAAAAAAGAAAAAAGTTACTTATAGAAAAAAATCCTTTCAGGTGATCCAGAGATCTATTCAGGACTCTAACACAGACACTTCTTGTCGTTTTCTACACCCTCTGTGCCTGAAAGGTCTATGTAGAGCTGGCAGATGCAACAAAAGACCTATAGGTGACCCATTCAATAAAGCATCTTGCTGGGCAATTAAAATAGCAATAAACAGATGTGTTTAGGTATTTGCGTTCCACCCCCTACCTGTCTTTCAGCTCTCTAGAACATTTTTGTAATGGAAATAATGGCCAGTTGGAGAAAATATTTAGCATCTTTATTAGGATCATAAAACTTTAAGCAACCACCAAAAAAATTATAAAGACAGTCAAACAACTCAACACGAAAGTAAGTATCATTTAGTTGTAAATATTTTAAAATATGCCTGCACTGTTCTTTGGGCCCAAATTCGTGATTTTGCACTCCAAATCAGTGAGTGCAAATTTTAAGTTACTCCCTTTGTAAATCACAGCTTGACCACCAGGTTTCTTTTGGGGAAGTGAAACATTTTGGTACCATGTTCTCAAGAGTATCTAAAAAGTGAAAATCTGACCTCCTTGGTGTGTTCATTGCCTCTTATTGGTATGTGATTTAGCATGGGCTTAACAGACCTACAACCTTCTTGCTTTGTAGGAGTTATGAATCATGTGAAGTCTGTCTTGAGACTCTAAATCAATCTACCCTTCAGCAGCCATCAGTGTGTTTTAGCGTTCAGGCTGAATATGTCTTTTGCAGAGCCGCACTGACAAATACATGAAATGGGATCAGATGTCATGGCAAAAACCCTGGTGTGCAAGCCCTGCAAGTCAGTGTAGCAAATCTAATAGAATCTTCATTTTCCCTCAAATAGAAAACATTCTGCTCTTATATTTGATTCTAGGGCCTTAACCTTGTTACTACAGTAGAGCAGCATGTAACTAGCAAGTCAGAAAGAAAAACCAATGTGACCTTCCATCTTTGAAGCAATTTCTTAGTAAAATGAGGTACTTCAAACAGACCACTGTGAAAGCAAGACAGCTTAGTAAAAACAAGGTTATTTGAAGATTTGCACCAGAACTCTTCACCTCTAAGGAGCCCGTCACAAGCTTAATATATCAGGATTCAGAAGGCAAAGGAGAAATCACATTGTTTTACAGCTTGTACATACTTCTACGTGTTTATTTACATACATATTCATACACACACATATATTTACAAATATTTGTGTGATATAAGAATGTAATTGTTTCCAGCAGGGATATATATACAGAGGACATACCCTTCCTTATGAGATGATTGCCATTTGATGAGAAGCATTAGCAAGAAGACCTACATTCAGAAAGTGTAGCAGAACTCATGGCTGAGCTGTTCAACAAACTTCTTCCTTTCCAGACACCTTTTGGGGAGTTGTTATTACTCCCATATCAAAAAGGATGGAATATTGTGATCAAATGGGATACCATTATTACTTAAATAAGTCCTCAGAGGCTACATGAAGTGAGAAATGAAAGCAACCTCAGTATTGTCAAATGTGTTGAGTCCTTTTTTTACATATTTCCTTTTATTTTCCCAGCAGACACATAAAGCATTGAACCATTGTCCATATAAAACTTATTTTGTATATATCTCCTCACCAAAAAGTTAAGTCATAAGAGGTTCAATACTTGTGGTTTAAAAGAGCTATTTGATAACTAAATTGGCCAGCTAATTTCTGCTGCCTCACAAAATACCTCCTGGTCTGTCCCATTCCATGCACCCAAGCAGGAAAATGTCAGGTGGAAAAGAGAGTACCATCCAGAATATTTATCTGCACTGGCTGCTCGGACCCCTTCAGAGGAGAACTCATGCTGATACATGGCAATTATTTTTTAAACAAACATATTCTGCAGACCACAGCTTCCTGTAAATCTCCATTATAATTCACATAAGCAAAATAAAGATGGAGGGTTATACAGATGGCTAGGTACTGCAGTGACTTCCTTCAGCATATAAATGGTTTCATACAATTTGAGAAGGCCAATTAGGAGCTGAAGTCTCAATTTAAGACACAGTTTTTCTCCACTACCACTTAAACTTTATTAAATATAAATACTTCATTCTCATTAGTGGCTGAAAGGAGGTTTTATTTTCCAATAAAACAACACAAAAGTCATGAAATCTCAAAATTATTCAGCGTTAATATCTCCAGTAGACATTGCAAAGGTGTTTTTTTTTCAGAACAAAATCCTTGAAAAGACTGTGAGCTTTAAGTGGAGGAGTGCATTTAATGCTCTAGTATTCATCCCACCTGGTGCTCAGTTCTTGTTTACAGCACCACAATCAGGGCTCTGCAGCCCACTGTGGAAATTAGCTGTGACTCAATTCCCCCAGTTCATGCTCTTAGATGATCTGACAAATTAAGCAACTAGTCTAACTCTGTGGTTCTTGGACACACCCTGTCCCACTCAGAAGGTTCTCCTGCCCCACTCAATACAGGAAAGTTAAGCAGGTAGAATTAGCAAAATATGCATCCCTGAAATGGAGGAGTAGCTTTGGTTCCTGGTTAGATCCCTGCATTTTTTGATGCAAAGTCTTTCCTGTTTAGATGGAGGGAGTGCAAAGATACAAATCTTTTCTCTCCTTCTTCCTCCAGCCATCAGAGTTTATTTAACAAGGAGCTGCTGCTCTACTTTAGAAGAGCTAACTGCTGGATTACAGACCACCTACCTCCCAGAATGATGACCAGCAACTGCAGAGATCTTGTTCCAGAAGGATGTGATGGCTGGTATCTGTCAAGACTGGGATTTCAGGCAAACCCTTGTCAATCCTGCTGATGGGCCAGGAGGATGAGGAGCATGTTGTGTTGAGGTATGTCCCTACACATGGTGTGGGCTGTTTTGGTTCCTTTTATGATGAAACCTGATTTTTGGAAATTCTAACCCAAACTCTGCAGCTGCATGAGGAACAATCTGGTCCCATTGATGATCCATCCAAACTAAACTACTTCAGGTGAAAAACACCCTTCTCTTTTTAGGGGAAGACTTCCTAACACTGCAGCAGAGTTCCTCTGCCCGGGTCACCTCCCAGAGCTGTGCTCACTCTTCTGGCTGGTACTGACACAAGAGCAGGGGTCAGTCACCCTGCATCCCTGCAGCCTGACTCCACAGACCATGGGGACAGCTCTCCCCTGCCCTGGCCCATTGCCTTCTTACTTGTTTCAACACCCTGCTGGATTTTTGGCTTTTGCTCCTTGCTCAGCTACATATATTTATTTATTTATTTATTTATTTTAAATTTTTTTTAATGGTAGCCTGTGACCTTTCCTGTCACTTTTTCCTCCTTATTTTCCCATTTTTCAGGTGTAGCTTGACATGTTCCATAGCTGTAAGTGGGCCTAAGTCAGTCTTGGTGTCTGCAAGCACAGCTCCGTTGGCATCAGAGTCAGGGACACTGTAACAGGATAGACTTGGCACTGTGGATGCACTGCACCTCCCAAGGCTTTGTTATCTCCTTTATTTGTTTCCCACACAGCTGCTGCATCTAAACCCAACTGTAAAATCGCACTTGGATCTTGTAAAAATGAAAACTTCCTGTAGCTCCTTCCACATGACTCTGCTGCTGGAATGGCTTCAGATTCCTGCTCCTCCTGGTGGTGTCCTCCACAGTCTCACTGAAAGGACCTGGGGAGCTGAGGCAGTTTGACCTGTCTGCTGCTATTTACCTGCACCCTCTCAGTGAAAAAAGACTGCCTTCCTAACACTCTCCTCACCAATTTCTCCCTTTCTCTTTCCAGTTTTAGGAATCAGCAGAAGTAGAAAGGCTAGGTTGCTCCTCAGAAGAAACCAAGTATGTCTGTTTTCTGGGTTTTGAGTACAGAGGAGATACCAAAGAAAATTGTAAGACTTCCACTTGCAGAATAGTGGATAACTTCCCCTTTATGTTGAGAATATTTCAGCATTGAATTCACCAGGGTCACACAAAATTGGGAGGTTGCCAGGTGCAGGAGATCTGACTTTCCTTTTGCTGTAAACTCAACTCAGCAGCAACCAGAAGAATAAATTTCTGTGATAAGTAAATTAAAATAATACATGACATCTCACATTAGCTTGTGACATTAAAGTGTGAAACCAGGCATAAAGGAATGGAAAACAAGAAGAAAAATCTGCAGATTTTACAAGAGGTGGGGACAGAAAAGGGAGATCAGGAAATTGTGCAAACTTTTATCTCAACTACTTGTGACTTGCTCTGGGGATTGCCTTTCTCCATAGTCTTCCTCCACCTTGGCTGACGCTCCCCATAAACATTTTATGAGACATGTTAAGTATTTTATGCAAAAAATGAGTTGTATTGCGTTGCACTGTAGGTCAAGGTGAGAAGGACACATTGCCAGAATACTTAGTTAATCTCTTTCATCTTTCCCGTGCTGTCATTAATGCTTATCTGTTCCCACAGGAATTGCAAATCCATCCGTTTTCTCCAGTGGCGTAGGACAATAGTAAAATCCTTTGATTTCATATACTAACTGTTTTTGATGCTCATGTTCGTTTTGAGATCAGATTTGCGCTTTCTTGTCTCTGATGTTTCTATCATGCTCTCATGCTTTTTTTTTTTTTTTTTTTTCCCTGGGAGTTCAGGAGTTTATTTTAACTCTTTTGTCATCCCCCTGTGCAGGAGTAGTTGGATGTTGATGGGTATATGGTAAGAGCACTTGCTTTAGGTCACAGTATTCAAACACTCTATGAATTAATTAAATGAGTCTGTTTGTGGGGCTTTCATCCCAGTTGTTATCTGAAAGTCCGTCTTTTGCAATCAAAACCTGACTAGGGCTTCCCTACTCCCATTATGCTGAAGTGGGAACCCACCAGCAGCTCCTGTGTCCTGTTCTGATGTTGGAAGAGATCTTTCTTAATTCATAAGGAGTCCTTGACCAGCTCAGTCAGCATTCTTGACAGGGAATGTCTTTTTTGAGACAGTAAAAGGTTTATCAAAAATGATTTAGAGCAAACAAAATAGCTAAGGTCATTAGCAGAAACTTTTTGTTAGCAAAACTTTCAAATGCCTCTCACTTCAGGATGTCCAGTTTCAGGAGAAGATTGTGCCCTGCATTCAACTGCTTTTGAAAAATCCTTCTAATATTATCATTAATAAGTCTGGGAAGCAGATATTGTACACATAATTTACTTCTCCAGTGACTTTCTTGACTTGAAAGTTGAGACCGAGGATTGGGATGGCCCAGTCACAAGGAATGTTATGTGCACCCCCCAGACTGCAGACAAATGTATATATTCACAGACAGAATAGGCAGCTTGCCACTCCAGAGATGAACAGGAGATATGTAGATGTTGGTAAAGGAAAATGCCACTGGTGTGTGAGATTATTATACTGCTAAATTAATGAGAAAGCCATTTGATCTTAAAATTCAAGTCTGAGCTTTAATAACTCCAGTAATTCTCAGCAAACAGAACAAATTAAGGTAAATGAAAACTAATTTCATACTAAAGAACAAATGCCTGTGAGAGAGAGCTTTTGCCCCTACCTTGTTTGTTGACTTGCAAGAGGAATGAAGTTGAATATTTCAGCATATTTTAGTAAAATCCATAATTTTAAAGCACAAAAGAACTTATTTTCTGTTCCTCAGGACTTTGATCCTTTAATTCACCGTAAGTAATTAAACAGCCATGTCAGCTTGAATTTTAATGTGAGCACCCGGTGAATATTTTTTCCAGTCTACACAATGGAATCAAAATATCTTCTTCTTTTTTTTTTTTTTTTTTTTTTTTTTTTTTTTTTTTTTTTTTTTAATATTGCAAAACATGATTCTACCCAAATGACTCAGAAGAACATCTCTGTTTTTTTCTTTCTTCTTTCCAAATGCATCTATGTATCTATGGCTTCTGTTTTTCCATTACTATCAGAGACACGTAGCAGAATTGGTCATTGCTTCTATTTCTGATCACACTTTTGGGAGCTGAGGTTTAAAATGTAATAAAAAAAGCAGACATGGGAATGATCTTTTTCTTTATGCTGAAATGGCTGTGAGAACTTATGTCAGAGCCCACTGCACATCGAGACAGAATCAAAATGAGTTTTGGTGCTTCTTTAGGCATTCACACAGAAGTTTCCTCTGAAGTAACTCAGTGCATAAATGGAGGAGACATTTCCTGGAGTGCTGGGAAAATGAGAGCTTATGGCATAAATCCTCCAAAGGACACAAAAGCAGGCGATGATCAAGTCTACCAAACACTGCTGGATTTGTTTAATACTGTATATCATGGCCTATTTGTACTAGATAGAGCAATATTTTCAGGCTGCCCTGGGAGGGGAAAACACCCCCTTCAAAAGTCAGCATGAACATCTGAGAAGACTGCAGTAATGCTTTCATACATTTAGAACTGGCTTGTTCCATCATGCATGTCCTAATACATCATATTCTAGTGTACCCTGCATGAAAATCTCTTTATTGATGTTTTTTAGTGGTGTCAGCTCAACAAGTTGGGTTTCATTCCTGTTAATGAAAATTGCTTACTTTGTGTGAACTCTGCTCAGTTTTAATTTTAAGGTATTTTAGAAATTTAAATGTTTGGGGGTTTTTTTGTCTCCACTGTAATTTTTGTTACTCTTCTTTGTGTATTTTGTGTTTTTAAGAGAGGTCCTTTATGCAAATTAAGAAGAAACATAGCTATTCATAGCATGGAGGGTAGCTACATTTCATGGAGCAAAATTTTTCCAAGCAAGGAATAGTATTGTTGCTTTCAGGAGCCAGAGACCTTAGCAGTCAGTTCTCTCAAGAGCAAAGAGATTCTAGTTTATTTTTTATATCAATAATGATTTTGATTTTCTAAAAAACTTACTGATCAAAGTAATTGATTGTTACAAGTCCCATTTACATGGATCATTACCATCATTATGTGTAAAACCTGTATTTGCTAACCTGCTTTTTTTGTGTGTCTAGTTCAGCCCTGGATGTGATATTAAATCATGTGGTTGTTCACTACGGAGGGTTTCTCTGTAAATGATCACTTGAGAACTGTGCTCCAAATGTGGGAGGAAAAAAGGCATCACAGAGCCCCACAGGCTGGAAGAATAACTGCAAAGGGCTGATAATTGACCCTTATGGAACAATGAGTATATATTCATATGGATGGTCTATATTTAAAGAAAAAAGACATTTAAAGTAACTGGAACTCCACTGAGTTGTCGTATATTATGGATTTTCTCCTTGGCCAAAAACTCCTGGGTTGCCATTATATCCACAGGTTCATGATGATGAATCATGTCAGGCAAAGGCTATTTAATCTTTGACTCCAGGGCTGTGTTCAACCTTGAACAAATCCCTGACTGTCAGTTATATCCATAATTTGCTTTCTTAAATACTGATATATTTGATGAAATTAGGCAATAACAAATCCTTCCCATTAGCTACTTAGTCCTCTTCCTACTTCTGCTCATGTACACTTGAAATGCCTGCCTGGTGCTGAGCACTGAACAAAACAACCTGAAATATGCAGGGCAGAGCTACATGCAGGAATTATGCTCAAACAGTCTTATACGGTATTTGGGATGTTCCTGAAAAGCAGTCTCCATACAGAGATTGGGGAACAAATTTTGGAGGGACTTTAGTATATTCTTTACATCAGCTTGTGTCAACTCTTTGAATACTTTCTTTGCAGTTCCTCTCACCACTTTGCCATGTCCTTTCTGTATGGTCTGTGCAAAGCAGTTTTATGATCAAATTCAGGTTATTTTCTCCCTGACATTCTTTCTCTTTCCAGTCTGAATTCTGTGTTTCGCACTGAGTCTTCTGGAAGACAGAAGCAGTCTCATATGCAATCTTCCCTATCTGTAAATCCAGCAAGGATTGAATCCTTTGTACTTTGGATGGAAAACACACAGCAAGTCTATTAAGGACTTAGTACACTATGCAAGTTCTCTTATGGACCCCTAAAGTGAAAATATCCTTCTGTCTTTGGTAGCTTTGACTTGGTAGCTCCTTTTATTTATTCAGGTAGTGCAGTGAACTATTGTACTGTAGATAAGGCTGTTACAGTAGTGCAAACAGCAGTAAAAGTGCATCATTCGATGAGTCAGTTTGTTTCAAGCAACAGACCAGCCACAAAGTTGTAGAGCTCATTGTAAAATTGCAGCAGGTCAAGAAAAAAAAATGGCAAAGTAAGAAATCTAGATCAGAGGGTGATGTTTGTTACTTGTTCAATAGAATGTTTTTGTTTTTTTCCAGGACTGAAACCTGTCCCTTCTACAAATCCCTGGATGGCCTCTTTTCTCCACCTCACAGAAAGTATCTTGGATACACTGCAGTCTTTGCAGCCCATTTGATTTATTCCTGCCTTGAATTGTGATTTTCACGTGTTAATACTTTGCTCCAGTTCTTCTCTGTATTGCAGCATGTGGCCATTATCACTCTCCTCCCCCAGGCCCATTTCCCTTGTTATATATCTGTTTCATTTTCTTAGTTAAGTTGAATGTGAACTTGGGGTCAAGAACAGACGAGTCATGTGATGGGACCAAGGCATAACTGCATTTTCCAGTTTTTTTCCACTGCATTGTCTGAAGGTTTGGAAGCACAATCTCACAGACAGTGCAAAAAGCCTCAAAGTTCACAGTTCAGCTGTCAGTTATGAAGTAGACTGATGAATTAATGTCCTTAAGGAAGCCTTCTCTGGAAAGCTGTGGGATGAAGCCTCTCCTTAAGGAGTACTTGCTGACATGTGAAGGCTCCGTTTTAAAAGCGCACTGACTGCAATCCTTCCATCAAATCTATGTTCTGGAGGGCTAGGGCCCTGCCATGAGTCCATCCTGGAACTAATGGCCACTGATTTTTAGTCAGTTCTCCACAGTCTTTAGAAATACACCATCATGCCCTTGATGTATGTAGGGAAGCTGGACCTCATACTTGTGGGGAAGTGTGACAAACAGGAGCAGACAAACCAAACAACAGACCTGATGTGTTACTGGAGCACTGAGTGTGGCTGTCCAGGAGGATGGGCTCCATGAATGCATCACAATGCTGAGGATTTTTTTGGTCTAGCCTGCTATTATGCTGCCATTTTGCCTTTAATAAATAATAATGGGTCACCTTAACGTTGAGTTTAACAAAACATATTTAGAATGCAAGAGCAGTAATTAAAGGCTTGTAATGAAATAATGTAGCATTTACCTAAATGACAGCATTACTGTTGACAACCTGAACAGCAATGACATTTAAGTTTTCCTGAGACATTTCTCATTCAAATTATGTCACTAGTTCTGAGGCTCCCTTTTGTGAGTCTTCCTGCCATGTATCTCTATAGTTATTATCCCTCATTGTCAATATAGCCAGTCATTTCTTCTCCACATCAGTTTTGATTGAGTTCTTCCAGTTTTCCCACACACCTATCTGTGTATAAACCTTTGTGAGTGATTGATATGGATTCATGCTTTTATTCTAACTTATCAATTTTTGTCTTTTTCTTTCTGAAGCAACTACCAAATTTCTGTCTGTATAGCGTGCAAATGCAGCCAAACCTGGAATTAAAAAGCTGCAGTCTGAGTATGGGTTTAATACCTTGTTGTCATGTATTTTGAAAGGCAATACATTTCTGGGGCACACCGTGGCATCCTGTCAGTCAGGTATCCCCACTACTGAAATTCACATGACCTTGACCAGAGTAAATTCTTTGCTAAAGCAGATAGGGGAGGAGCAGCCTTCCAAAAAACCGAAATATTGGACCATAAATTTTTTTGACAACATTGCACAATCTAGCTAAGCTTCACAGGATCTCCTAGCATGGAGGGCATTGCTGAAGAATGAGAGATACAAGGAGGCGAAAGAACTTGAGGACAAAAGCAAGTCTTTGTTCAGGCAGATTACCTGGGGGGGAAATAGAGTACATGATGTACCATGTGACACATCAGTCATGCAAGCTATTTCTAGGAGGTTTTACTTACTGGAGAGCTGTTTTCCATTTAGAGAGGAATTCTTCCCTGGGCAGAGTGCTTGGAAAAGGCCAATGTGACTCTGAGTCTCACTGAAGCCATGTTCTGGCATGAAGGCACAGGACCTCATAGAATACTCCTGCACATGGATGAATTTTTCCTGTGCTGAACTGACAGTCTAGCTTTCATCAGATCATGCAGAGGATTTATAAAGACATTAGACTCTGCTCGGCTTTGCACAAAGAGCATCAGTCAGGCCTTCATCCCAAACTCTTCCTGTGCCAGAATTGAACAATTTTGTCCTGCCAGGTCGCTCTGCAGAGCTGACATTTCTCAAGCTCTGCTGGGCACCTGCTGGTGCAGTGCAGGAAGCTCTCCAGCTGACCCGTCCTGTGAGGCTCAGAGAGCTTGTGCTCAGCCAACAGGTACATTAAAGGAGCTGTTGACTTGCCAGCTGCCCTGTTCTGCTGGCCACGTAGCTGCACACTGGTGTGTAAGGGCATGCCTGAGGGCAGGATGTGCCTCTGTGCTCAGGTGTGCTTTATTAACGTGGCTGACAACTAGGCAAGGGCATGGTAGGAGAGACTGAGATGGGATATTGCACCTTAGCAGCAGCCCTGGAGCCTACCTGAGGCTGCAGTGGAGATCTGCTGTTATTTTTCAACAGGGTTAAAACCACACCTTTCTCTTACCTTTGCTGGAAACAAACCTTAAACTGGTCTGGAGGTGTGCAGGATTTTAAATTCATCCTGATAGTCAGGAAACACCCTCTGTAGGAGTGATTCCACCATCAGAGTGAGTGACAGAACAGACCTAGACCATGAATTCCCTCACCCACTTGATGATGCTCTTGTTTTTATTGATGCTCAGTTCTTGAGCCACAGGTCAATGAACCACTTGACTTGGCCTGGTCAAACCAATCGTTATGAGTGGAATGTCGATTCAGCTATAAGCCATGGATATTCTAAGAGAAATAATATTTGCGTGTAACAACCTTAGCCTGTATTATTAGTTTGTACCATCCCTCCAAATGCATTTTGAATATTTCTTTTAGTAGCTGCCTCCTCTAGATTAAATTTACAAAGCCTTATACTTGCTGTTTAGTTCAGCATCTGTACAAACCAGGAAGAGGACATTTTTATTTCATGGAGACCTTGAAAGGTAAAGAATTGAATATGGTGAATGTATAGCAACATACCATCTGTCTCCAGATTAGGGATATACAAACAAATGTAAGCATTGCTCTGCAACCAGAACTCTCCTTTCCTCTCTTCTCCTTTGGGTATGATGAGAGGGTGACAGTGGCTCATTGTTTAGAGGATGAAAACTAATGCTGGGTGTGGCTTTGTGATCTGGAATTTTAAAGCTGCCTTTGTTTTAGAGTGCTCCAGTGAAGAGTTCATCATTTACATTAGTGGCAAATCTGGATTTTCTGCCTTAGCTCTATTGTTTCTCTTTGAGTAACACAGGTTCTACTGTGCTCCTCCGAGTGAACTTTAAGTGGTGCATCAACACATGAAGGTGACTTCATGTACCAGAAAACCTTATCTCCTGCAGGGGCCTTGACCTGAATTTCTGATGAACTGGTGGGAATACCCCGGATATGGCACAATGTACCAAATTAAATTCCTAGTGTTGCCTAGTAGCCCTGAAATCTTTATTTGGAAATATAAATACTCTAATTCATCAGACCCACGATGCTGTTCAAAAGAAGTCTTAATGAGGGCTTTAGACAACATGAGGCTGGGGGTGGTGAGGTGGGAAGTGATGAGCATAGACCCTCCTACTTCTCAGTTACAATGATAATGGAGATTTTTCCAGCCATTTTTAATTTGAATTCCTACAGTCTGGTGTTAACAGAGCATTAAATACTCTGCCCTGTGCCTGCAAGGGCTGGCATTTTCACACGGTGTCATTTTAGCACAGGTTAGGGCAGGATTACCAGAGCTGCTGCCATCAGCCTTATTTTGCTAAACCTTATTGTCTTGTAGTGCCAAGGAATACAGGACTGGAGGCTGTTGAACCTGAGCCAGGAGGGCCAGTCTGCCTTGATGGACAGCTTGCACAGGAGCAGCTTCTGGTGCTCTTTACCTGGGGGATTTCTCAGTTACTGTTAAGGGGGAAACAAGTAATTATGCCGTAGTCTGTTGAGGAAATTATATCAGGATTGATTTAGCATCATTTCTGGCCAAAGTCTGTAAGACTTTTTTTTTTTTTTTTTTTTTTTTTTTTTTTAATATGGTTGCACACAACTCTGGCAAATTCAGAACCTTCCAGGAAAGCAAGACGTGCTCAACTTGCCGCCAGGTCAGCACTTTGCATATAATCTTGTCTCTCCCACTGTCCCTATAAGGAGCAAGTCCTTCTTAAATGATCCCTAGATGCTTGGAGGCTACGTCTCCTCTCCAACTTTCAACTCTCAGAAGACTCCTGGAGAATTAATAGTTTATCAGCAGCAACTTGAAGTTGTGTAGCCTCCCCCACCTCCTCTTGGCAGGATTGTTCACACTGTGGTTGCTGCTGAAAGAAAGTGAGGAAAGAGCCTGATAGTCACTCAGAAGACCTCATGGTTGGTTTAACTGATTATGCTTGGCATGTTGTACCTACAAGAGCAACTGCTGTGTGGGGAGAAAGCCTGGAGACGTGACACAGCTGAATGGCCTCCTGGGCCAGCCCAAAGCTTGTAGATGGAGCTGCTCAAAGGTTCTCCTTTAATGGGATTATTAGTTGGGAAACCTTCCATGCAGGCCAGGAGAAGAATGAGAGATTCCATACTGCCCAATCTCCCCTGTGCAGCTCTCACTTGGTCTCTGAGAGAGACCTTGAACCCAACTGCTCAACAGCTCCCCAAAATCTGTGCTTTTTGGAGAGAACTTGCATCCTGCTTGACCTATTCAGAGCAAGAATCTATGTATACTGTACTTTTAATGATGCCACTATTTCAGTTCGGCAAATACCCGTCCCTTCCCTTGTTTTGTATAAATTATTAAAGTATCCCTGTGTAAAGGAGTAAAAAAGCCTGCTCAAGACCAGAAGCTCTCCTTAACTGTGTGCCTAAACTATTTCATTGCCCTTGACTCGTGGAGGGAGAGAAGAGGACGTGAACACAGAGAAGCCTTGTTTGGGTCTTTGTAGGCCAGTGCTACCTGCAAATCAGCTGGCAACCAAGAGGCTTCCTTCAGCCAAACAGTGCATCTCATCTGGCTCCGGAGCAATGAGATCAGTGAGATCTCAGTGCTCACCCACTTGAAGCACGTGGGTGCAAAGGGATTTTCACACGCAGCTGATGCTCTCAGGAGACTGTATGCATCAGGGTTCTCAGAGTATGAGTAGCTCAACATCCTGGATCCCAGTTTCAAGGATACCAACTGCATTTCCTGCCTCCCTGCAGGGAGGAGACAAGAGGCAGCAAACCACTGATTAATGTGGTGACTCAGCGTGCAGCGGATGGACTTGTCCCACACACTAATCAGCATGAGCAAGGACAGCAGCCGCTGTGGCACAGGGATACCAAACACAGGAAAGCATCTAAGACATGCCCTGGGACGTGTCAGCCCCTGAGCCAGCTGGAAACATGAGCTCACCTAAGAATTCCACCACTTCCCTGGACATCAGGGCTTTTGTCAACTGTTATGAGATGTCAGTGCAACTTCACCTTCAGTGCGTATTTGGGCAGCGTGCTGCAGGGGTGCTCTGATTCACCTGGAGGTTAAATGGCAGGCATTTATAAAAATGGACAAAACCCCATAGGTTGCTATGGATTCTCCCTTGAATGAGAATGTGACCATGGGCAAGGAGCCTAAGGTAGCCCCAGGATGGCTTCAAGCTCAGGCACCTGGTTCTGCCTCTCATTGTGCACGCTACATGAAAAATACCTGCTGCCTTTTCATTTTACAGTCACCAATCTGAATTTTTTTATTGCAAGGACTAAGACTGTTTTTCAAACTCTCTTAGCACTTCAATCTTTTTTTATAACTTGTCATCATTATTTTTTGCCAGGACATTTGCCATATGACTGGAGGTTTAGGGTTTCTTTAGACAAAAGCAGGAATGCCCACAGGGCTGGAGAGAAGCTGACCTGTTTATTGACTTTCATTTTATTGTCTGCTGCTAGGTCCCAATTTAAAAAAAAAGAGAGATCAAAGATCAATTGGAGAAACAGAGGGTTGGTTAGAAAGAACTATTTTTTTTCTGTCACTTTTGAGAGTTTGTGACAGTCAGAAAAAGCAAAATTTTAAACAGTAAAAATATTGAAAAAGAAATATTTCACTAATTTGAAGATACATACACTGTTGTGAGAAATGATGTTATTCAATATCAATAAGAAATTGATTTTGGTTTTAAATTTCTTTCTATTCATGTCAATCCTTTTTTTTTTTTTTTTTTTTTTTTTTTTTTTTTTTTTTTTAATATATGCCAACCATTTTAATTTCTGCTTAGAATTCAATTAATAAGAAATAAACAAAAGAAACCCCATGGGCACTTTTGTGTCCCCATGGATGTGACAATTTCAATTTAAGCTAAGATCATTTCCCATAGGCTTCATATACATAAATTTCCATAGCAGAGGTTGATAGGTAGACATTTCACTCTGTGCAGGGCCATTCAGGCTATCAGTAGGCTGCAGGTTTTTCAGTGTCCTTTTCGACTCCTGCCTGATGTATTTCAAGCATGTTCACATTATTTGTTGTCAGCACATGTATTCTATTTTCATTTATATTAAGTTTTATTAAATTGGGACATTATTTCGATGTTTCTGCATCACTTTAATTATAAGCAAACATCTTGTCTGACTCGTTTCTCTGAAATATAACGGTTCACAAGATCTGGTAATTAATAAAAGAGGGAACTAAGAATATTTAAAAAATCCCTCACATTTAGAATTATAATCTGATTGCATCCTGTTTTAGTTCTGCCATGCCTGTGGATGAAGTATGACTTTTTGTCCTGCCCCTTCTCCACCACCAGAATAGACTATTATGTAGCTTTTGGTATTTTCTTCATTCTGTCTTTTGAAGAAGAGGAAGGCCTTTTTGTCAGCCCCTTTTTTTTAATATTCCAAGTGAAAGCTTGCTGTCTAGGTTATTTGTACTGTATGCATGCAACTGTGTTTAAAAAGGAATGGCAGATCAGGTATATAGTTCAGTTCTGCAACAAGCCTGACACTGTTCTTTGCTCATCTTAGTCCTTCTATTCTTTTTAGGAGTATTTGTAGACACTTAGCAATTTGCATTCCCTGGTTTTTAAAACATAAGCTCATTTTTAAAGTTTACCAATTAATTATATGGTTAAGCAAGACTCTATCAACTAGAAAATTATATTTCTTACTGCAAAAATGTGAACCTACAATGTATTAATGCAGTTCTGGAGATTAATGCAAGCTGAACAACACTGTGAAAAGGCTATTTTGGAAACCATATTCCAGCATATATTCTTTTCATGCATTCGGCAATTTATTTTTTTTTAATGTGTATTCTTGAGTTGTCACCTCCTTCTTCAAAGTCTACTAAATTTGATTACAAAAATCATAGATCGGACCCTTAATTTTTTCCTGGCTGAAAAAATATTATGATTAAACAAATAAAGGTTTAAACCCAAAGTCTAATATGTGCTGTTTACAAACTGTCCAAAGCAGAATTAAAACAAAACACAACACAAAACCAAGCAAGCAACTGTCCATTTTATGAAAGTTTAAGTTGCATATATTGCTTTAACTCCAAACTTAGACAGAAGCAGACTTAAGCCAGAACACTTTTTCTTAAGGAGTGCAAGTCAAATCCTTAATGTTAATGTAGGAGGGTTTTTTGTATTTAATTTGACTTACATTTTGTTAGCGCTTGGCTCAGTGCCTCAGGAGTCTGAGCCAAAGCTGTTATACTGTAATATCCATGAGGTTCAGTTTTCTCTTTCACCTGCAATACTGTACTCTCAGTGTAATGCTAATGTGACTCCTGCAGTATAACAAAGAACCCATAATGACAGCAGCAGAGGGGCCTGAATGTCATTTACACCTATTTGCTACATCCAAGGTCAGCAAGAATGCACCTGCAAAACACTCACACTGCACCCAGACTGGCTACAGGAAAACTGTCTACTGAGATGAGGTTATTTTGAATAACAGATTTTTTTTTTCCCTCTTTAACTCCTGAAGGTCTTTGTGGAGAAGTTCATAATGAGTTATTCAAGGTAAACATGCGCATTTCTGAAGAAACAATGAAGGAGACTACTGCTTTTGAAACAATGCTAAAAATAAAATTCAGAAAAAAAATTTCTGAGGATGTACTTAGAATATTTATAAATACATTTCCAGACACACTGTTTCCTCATAGCATATTTCATACTCTGCCTGTTGATGGAGGATTAAACCAACCAATTACTTTGGAGCTACTGTAGCAGAAGCAAGAAGACTGATCACTGCCTTCATTGCAAAGGGTGCAGCAAGTTCTTTGAGTTGTGAAAGGAATGAAAAGCAAAGTATGGTCTTCTGATGCAGAACTTTTATTATAGTATGCTGAAAGAGATCATAAATAAGTTTCAAAAAATCAATACATTACATTCCTTTTTTTTCATTCTCTGTACCAGTCCAGAAGGACAGTCGTGGCCAACAGAAACAACAAAGACACCACCAGCTTCAAACACAAGAGGTTTTGGTGCAGTTGAACAATAAAAGAATGAATCCCCCAAGCAAAGTGCAGGGCAGAGGCAGACTTTTGTACCTTCCTGTTGCAGTAATGGGATCTGTGCATAAGATGAAGCTTGTCTAAGCCATGTGCCCCACAGCTATGCAGACACCACAGAGAGGATCTCCCCAGGCTCCCGTGCTGCTAGGGCACAGGCAGGCACCATCTCCAGAGCTCCTGCTGGTGTTTCCCATATTGCTGCAGCACTCCATCACCTTGTTGATCAAAGATGTCACCCTCTCCTCCTCTGTCACTGCTCAGGGGTTAAACTGGTGGCCTTTGGCAACCTGTGGTGCCTTGTCTGGAACAGACCATGCAGCTCCCACATGCACAGCTGTGTCCATCACTGTTTTCTGGACCCCCATTGGTCTCGACTCACAAATGGTTGGAAATCAGGAAGCCTTTTGGATTAGAGTCTACAGGTTTTGGCTGGGATAGAGTTAATTCTTTTCAGCCAGTATGGGGCTGGGTTTCAGACTTGTTCTGGAAACAGTAGTGACTATACAGAGGTGATTTTGGTATTGCTAAGCAGGGCTTGCAACAGCAAAAAGTCAAGGCCTTTTCTGCCTCTTGTGCCACCCTGACACATCCAGGACAGCTGATCCCACCTGATCAAAGGGACATTCCTGACTGTAGGCAGTCATGCTCAGCATAGAAAGTTGGGAGGAGAAGGGAGAGGGGGGGATGTTGGTAGTTGTTATAAATGCAAAGGCAAATTTCAGGTTAATAAATGGCAATTTATTAATAACAGAATATCGAGCACCTGAAAAAGAGAAAAACCACAAAAATAGGAAATTGTCAGCGCGCGCTGGGTGGATAGAGGTCCGCACCGATGTACCAGACGCCCTAGTCCACGCCAGTGCAGTTTTCAGTCCACCGTTTTATAGGAATTTTCTGCCCTTAGGCAGTCCAGGTGTCCAAGGTGGGTTGAATAGTCCGGATTTCTTTTCGATGGCCCTCCCGGATCTCATCAAGTCTAGTTGTCTCATTCCGGGAAGGCTCCTTTCTTATGTCAATTCCAAAAGTCCGTCTTATGTTGATTTCATTCCGCTTGTGGCACCAGAAGGTTGATGAAATTGGCATCGTTGTCAGGAAGGAATTTCTCCTTGCCTTGGCGAGGAAGTGATTCTTATCAGGGTTGGCCAGTGTCTTTTGTCTAAGTTGATGATCTTCGTCCTGTCTTTGCAACTGAGATTAGCAGGCTGAGAGAGAACGGTTACCCTTCTACTGGATTTTACAATTTTACTTTAGCTTTGTTTCATTATACATTGAATTATTATTTTATACACGAATTTTTACCCTATTTTTATCACAGTAGTCATGGTGTTTGTCTTCCAAGTCACTGTTACCTGTGATGGAGCACAGTTTCCTGGGGATGGCTGCACACCTGCCTGTCCTTGGGAAGTGGTGAATGAATTCCTTGTTTTGCTTTGCTTACGTGTGTGTCTTTTGCTTTCCCTGTTTAAACTGTCTTCTCTCAATCCACAAGTTTTCTCACATTTATTCTTCCTACACTCTCCCCTATGGCACCAAGGGGTGTAAGGGAACTCTTGTGTGTGCCTTATTTCCCAGCTGGGGTTAAACCATGGCAGAGTCATGGGGAAATTTGGTATCTCCAAGGATACAAAGACTGGAAGGGGAGCAGTTGGCATCTCCCTGTCTGCTGGAGCTCCAGAAGAAAGGCTGGGAAGTCTAGACTAAGATTTCAAAACTTAGATCTAGCCTGAGGTAATAACTACAGCTAAGAAATAATTTATAGTCAGAAAAGTTACGATAGGAAGGTTTTACTAATAATACACACTGCTTCTGAAAGGAGAGGTCCCATAGCAGGGGATGAAGATTTTCACTCAGCATTTGGCTAAGCAGAGCTGACAGTGGTATCTGGGTGTCAGCATTACCACCATCTAGTGACTCCCCAAAATACTGCACCCCTACCTACCTCCACCCTCTGCTCTCCCCACTGCCCTGGTGGGGCCAAATTATCATCGCTTCAGGAGCTCAGTGTCTGCCTGAGAGAGAAAATCCCTTTGAAATTGGAAGCGAGGTGGGTTTTAGACAGTGCTCTGCTAATATTTCAGTGCACTACATCTTGACTTTCAATAGGAACATTTAATGTCGACTTCAGAGCAAATATTCATATATTCAAGCCTTAAGGTGGTTTCAGAGTACAAGCAACACTAAATGGTAACAGATATTTCCCGAATCTTTCAGTTTCTCTGTGGACTGCACCAGAAAAATTCAGACAGAGGCAAATCATACCTAATCTGAAGATAAAGATTCATGAAAAGTAATCTGAAGTACGTAGACTACAATAAGGTACTAATTTAAAATTGTAAAATATTATTTTATTTCCAGTCCAAAGAAAATTCCCTATAGGCAGTTTAATGTTGGTATTTTCAGGTAATATATAAAGACTGGTAAAGATATTAATGCATTTGTATACAATTAAGAAGGGTACATTTTGAGACTACTTTCATATTTTACTTACAATAAAATTGACTATATGAACTTTCAGTGATCATGGACTAACCAGTCTTTCATGTGTATCATTCAATTCATTATCCATCACTGCCTTGTTTGGAACTAGCACAGATTTGAGGACGAATTTCTGTCTGGAAATACAATGTTCAGAAAATTTGTTTTGATTAACATTCCAATAAAATATTTAGAAATGAACATAAATGATGATGTGGCTTAAATTAAACCCTTAGTTACACTGCATTCATCACCTACCTCAAGTTGCTTCTCTGTATGATTATGCCTGGCCACAGTCTGTTTCAGGTGCCAGCAGTTGGCATATCCATCCCTGAATCTGAGTTTCTCTTCATTGCTGTACCTCCTTTGCTCTATTCCCATAGTCATAAGATTATTATCTGGAGACTGGATGTTGCCTCACCAAACTGAATAAGGTTTTAGTCAAACTCAGGCATAACTTTGCTGATGGAAGTGCAGCTGAAATGTCCTCTTTGTTACACATCATATTTTCCTAAAAATTTGGGAATTATTCATGTCAATTACTGACTGTCCTCTTGGACCCATTTATTCCCAAGACCTTATGTAAATGAGTTCACTATTTATCTGTGATTTTATCATAAAATAATCTTATATTTGTGGTTTCTGGTTTCACTTACATCAGGGTACAATCCTGCTGCTGGATTTTTGTTAAGTGATGCCAACAAGTGCTGTAGTGTATGGCTCAGTCTGGGTTTGTGAATAATCCAAGAGCTTTAAAGAGCTTGGCCTGGTTAAATTATCCTAAAGGAAAATGATGGCTATGTGGTCTTGGGGGGAGATGGGGATGCTGAGGGTGCCTTCCTCTGATGAGGGAAGGTGTGCTACCCAACAGCCTTTGGAGAAAAAGAGCTGGCTTTGCCACAACTGAGTGTTTAAGACACAGTGTCCTCTGGAAAGTGCACTGCAGACAAAGGAAATTTATAGACTCAGTGCAGACAAGCAATAAGATTTAAGAGCATGTAATACACAGAACAATAAACTAGAGCTGTATTTACATCCATCATCTGAAATATTTAGCACAGCCTAAATTGCATATAAAAATGTATATACAATCAGGTGCCGTCATTTAGACATATTCTTGATTAAGGACTTAGATGCAGTTACAGCTCTCCCATGAATGCCTTTTCCTGGTTTTGGCATGGACCTTTTGTATGTTTTTTAGTCACAAAGAGTCTTGCTGGCCTATCTGCCTTAGTGCAAGAGGAATATTTCATTGGTGCTCATAGTGGAGCATTCAGTTTAATCTTGTGTTCCCCAGGAAACTGCTGGGCTTTATGAAGTGAATCTCTGCATCCTTCCATTACATCTTCTGGCTTAATGCTGGTAGCACTGGAAGTCAGATAGTGCCCAGTCTTAATATCTACACGATCAATTTAAGATTCAGGCCTGGTTTGAAAGCAGGCAGTAGTGGGACATTGTATCTGCAATTTAGAATTGTAAATATTTTATCTGCTTTAATGCATGCACACATCTTGCACATTCATGACTAATCTGCAAAATGAGGCTGGTTTTTAGACAATGACTGTGGTAAGCTGGAATAGTTTTACCTGTTCAAATATCTATATGGATATTAAAGCATTATGTGCACTCAATATCGACTAATATTTATCCTAGTGCCATTTCTGTATGCTGCTAACCTTTGTGACTATGATGTGCTGCTACATATTTCTGTTATTTCTATTTCATGCAGCACTGTGTGTCCACTGAACCATTCTTTCTGTTCTGTGACCCCCGAGTCTTCCATGTTGACTCTCAGATCTGCACATTTCCAACATACCAGTCCTTTTTTAGACATTCATCTGTGTTTTGTATTTTCACATACTTCCACTCACTCCTCTTCGTTTTCAGATTCATTTTCTGCTCGCTTTCAGAATAGATTTTTTTCTTAATCTAAATAAACACTCCAAAAAGCATTGTCTTCTGTTTAGACTTGCATTTTCAGTGGATTTCTACGTGTTTTAACAGTGGCGTATTTAAATCCATTGCATTTGAGCCTTGATTTATTTTGAATGCAAAGTAGTCCATGATTGACTCATAAACTTCCAAGGGACCTGTCTTCTGTGAACAGTATTTCGTATACATCAATGAAAGCACACACCTGACCTTGAAACTTTCATTATCTCCCCAAGTATTTTGTCGGGGCACTTAAATGTTACAGTCTTACAGACTCTTTGTTTTTGAACACTGGGATTACCTTTGGGATGACAAGAAGATAGAACTATAGAATGGTTTGGGTTGAAAGGAGTCTTAGAGATTTTTTCCATTCCAGACCTAAGCCTATTAATAATACATTCATTAATAATACCATCATTAAAAGGCCTATTATGGTACTTCACCAGCTATTATTTCCTCTTCAGCCAATATACACATGTAAATATCTTTCCTTACTTCAAAAAAGAGTAACCATTTGCCCTTTTCACTTCTGAATCTGGAAGTCTCTTGGAGCATCGCTTTTCAAACATCCAGAACCTCTCCTTTCCAGAGGGAAGTGCTGTATTCCCAGAGTCCTTCCTTTTCAGACCCATCTCTCCTGTGGAGGATGGTGCCCTGGTGGTACTTCCAGCATCATACACAGGTGTGCTCCCTGTCAGGGTCTGTTTTGTCTGCACAGGAGTACTTATCCTAAAATCCCACCCCAAGAAATTGTGGAAGAGGAGTAGAACTGCTCAGAACCAGAGTTTTCTGATGGTATCTCATTTAGTTTCCTGGTGGACACGGGCAGCTCACATAAGCTAGAGGAAATGCATACAACTAAGAGAAGGAATGTTGTAATGAAGATCTTGATGGGCAGGAAAAAGGGAGTGGAACAAGACAGGTGGGAAAATATGCTGTGAAATCACCACAGAGGCCCAGACAACCACAGGCAGTAAATCACATTTTTCCTTAAAAGAAAATATAAAAGTGAGCAGTGCTAGTGGGGGTTGTGGTGGCAGCAGCAAATCATTCTGGTTAGAATACAACAGCTTTTGGTCTATTTTAACAATGAATCAAGACTTTATGAGCACAAAATATTTAAATTTATCACTGTGGAACCTCCATATGCAAAAAAGAATGGCAACACATCATAATGTCCTCATCCCTGCCTTGGAGGCATCCAGTTGTGATTTGAAATTGAGGTGAGAGAACCTTTGAGCATGTTCTCTTTGTCAGCTTCCAAGTGCAGGTAGGTGTTTATTGTTATTCTTTGCACCTTCTTGGAAGTAATAAAATGCAGGCTTGAAATTCAGCACAATGTTGCATCTCCTCAAACCCACAAGGAGAAGAAACCTCTGAATGTTTCATTACATTTTTTTTATTTTATATTTTATAAGATGCTGCAAGGTATGAAAAAGAAATCATAAGTAAAGGTTTTAAAATGGAAGAGGAAGGTGCATCATATCTCAAATTAAAAACAAGAAAAAATGTAGTGCCATTCATTACTGGAAAGAAAAAAATTTGAAAACCATTTAAATTATTAGTTGGGAAGATAAAAGCAGCAATTATATTGGAAATTTAAGGAATAAAGACATCAGTGGCATCATATTTGAAGGAAAGAGTTGGAACTGATAGCTGGACAGAGGAAAAAGTGGTCTTGTTAAAGGACAGTTTTGAGATATAAGAGATATCCCTTCCCACATTCCGAGGGGCTTTTTTGCACCTTATCTTGGCTGCATATCTAATCTCTTCACAGTTCTCTGTGTACATGCATTCATTTATAAGCAGCAAAAAGCAAAGAAGAAGTATCTTTTTCTTCTCAGAAAACACACTAAGATTGATGAGCACAGTAATTCCTTGACTTAATCTGTCTTTCCTGAAATTCCACATTGTTTTACTTCATTTGCCTGCCCTTGTCTGTGGAATAGAGACCCCGAGGGCCAGCAGTGCAGAGCTGCTGACATGCACACCACAGCTGAGGAGCCAGCCAGCCCCTCTCCCTGCAGGGACTGAGTTTTGCGCTGTGGCTGCAGCAGGTGGAAGAAGCAACTCCTTTGTCTGTGCCAGGCCCACAGCAGAAAGAGGGCCCAAAGTGCCCCTCCCAGCACCAGAGACACCAAAATAAAACCACTTCTGCTGAAGCTGTTAAGTGCCAGTGACAAAGTAATGCCTCTGTCAAAAAAGTCAACATCCAAAAGAGCTTTTCCAAGCTCAATAACCCGAGCTATTTCTCTGCACTGAGACACATGTACCAAGACACAGAGGAAGCTGTCCTGTGCAGCCACACAATACCTTCCTTTCCCAGCCTTGGGCTCAGCCTGGTTTGCTCATCTCAGTGCAGCTGTCCCCAGTCCAGCAGAAAATACATTAAAAAGGGGCTTCTCACAGTAGGAATGTCTCACATCTAACTGTCTTTAATATAAATCCACTTTTTTTAATGTGCGTTTTCTTAACACTGTGGCAGACTTGGAGATCACCAGAAAAAGGAATGTTCCACAGGGGCTTTCTCACCTCTGACTCCACTGAATGGAGCTGCTCCACAAACACGAGAGTGGGACAACTTCTCAAGAGTTATTAAGGATGCAGAAAAGTTGCCAGGGATAAGGACACAGGAATCTGTGGCATGTTGGTTGGTCACTTGTCATTGACTGTCTGCAGGGGGACGGGAAACAGGTGCCAGTGTGAGGTGCAGCCATGGCACTGCTGTGGGCTACAAATTCACACCTCAGCTTCTCCTTGAAACCTGCTGGTGGACTCAGGGAGCACAAGTCCAGTGTGAAAACTTGACTTTCCTGTTAAGAAACTTAATTTTGAAGGCATTGACTTTTCTCAGGCTTTGTTGGTGATAGTATGTTTGTGTTCTTTCTAATCCCAAGCGTTGCAGGCTGAGCAAGCAGGAGCACAGCTCCGAGTGGGAGGCTGTAATGAAGAGAAGGGGAGAGGGCTGTATCTTCCCCTGCTCTTCAGTAAATCCATTTTGGTACTAACATGAATATCGTGATTAATAATAATAGCAGCTTATGACTGTTTTGAAAAATTGCATTTGTAGAAAATTAATGTTTCCAAGTTGCTCCAAGGAATGAAGATTTAGGAGGAGGAAATATACGCACAGAACTGAATTTGAAACTACAACTGTAGTGCTGCCAATAATTAGGATGACTTGAGCATTTCAGTATTCTGTCCTTGTAGTACTTTACCCCCCTCTTCTGCTCTGCTAGGAAGAGTAGCGTTTTCTATCTTTGGCTAGGAAAATTTAGAAATTTATATATGATGACTATGACATACTCATTATAGGGTGCCAATTGAAAAGGAACCAAATATGAAAATCTGTTGTGCATATCAGTATAACCACATCAAATTTCTTATTAGTACCACTGTCATGAAGAACTCTTCCTAGAGGTTTTCTTTAACTAGTTTTATGCAATTTGAGAATTGCAGAATTGCAGACAGAAAAGATAAGGACACAGCAACGCTTTTGCAAAATGAGCTTTTACAAGAAAAGTATTTTCTCCTTTTCACACAATAACTTTAAACAGGGGAATGATCAATACTCTGGTGCAACTAAATCCTGCCTGACAAATGATGTCTTAATGTTTGATCAAGTTCAAGGCATTAACAGTATCATACAGCATAATTTCTGCTTTCTTGAAAAACAATGGCGCTCATTTAGAAATTGGAATTCCCTGGAGAACACCACAGGAGTGCAGACTATTAATTACCCTGTTCTATTGTTATCTTTTGTTCAGAACAATTGTGCTCCTGAGGTCCTGTGGAATCTCTCTCCCCTGCAAGGTGTCGAGTTTTGATTAAGCATCATTTCATACAGTTCATTAACAATGTATCTTAAAATGAGCTTTTGATTGAACATTTTTATTGGGCATTTAATATAATTTATGGTTTCTGTTGAAATTTCACATACAACATTTGCCAAGCTGGTTATTATATATTTTTCATTAAACAATGGTGTTTTACCTTTTCTGAAAGGTTCTATTTTTTTTGAGCAGAAGTACCCATTATATGAAAATTGATTATGAATGCAGTATATCATGAAAATAGCCCTCCTGACCATATTTTATTCCAGTGGAGCTATAGCACATAGGTATACAAGCAGTCCATTTGCATGCATTGTCATTTTGGACTGCCAATCTCAAAGCTGACATTTAAGCTTAGTTTTCCTATCTAGAATGGTAGCACTTCAGTAAATCTGTCTGCTTTTATAAGAAGCTATAACCTGAAGTGAACGAATTCTTCTCATTAAGCTTCATCCAGTAACTCAGAGACATTTTAGCAAATGTAAAAGAGCAGCATAAAAGAGGATGTTTTTTCACTCACCAGCTATAAAAAGATTGCAAATACTCTTAGGAGTAGTGGCCAGGAGTTAGGCTGACCACCTAAATGTAGATACCGGGTAAGTTATCTTTCAAAAGTTTCACTGGTAAGTTCAGGCTTTGGCCTCCAGCAGTCTGGGGGACACTGAAATCTGAGGAGTCAGGGCTGTGAGTGCTTAGACAAAATAACTCTGTCTTTGTAGAGCAGCTCCATCAGGAACAAACATTGAATGCTGAATAGGTTTTAGCTCAGCCAGATAGATGCATATTTATACCTTTACAGGTAGAGAGGACTGTTTCAGATGGGAACCTTGATGGAAAAATTTGGGCCTTTTTTTTTTTAACCTGGGAATCTATTTTTGTTGTCAGTTTGCAAGATAAAATAAAATAAAAAAATATCTTATATCACTGTAATGGCAGGTTGGGGAGAGAGTGTGCACAAACATTATAGTTAGAAACAAACCATTAGCTGGAATTCGTGTCCAGGGAAATTATTGGAATTATTTACATGCACATGTGAATACAGAGGGAAGCGCTCCAACACTGACTGACTGTTACCATAGTGTACGAGTCTGTTGGGAGGAAATAAGTCAAGTTTATACGCAAATACTCAAAGAAAAAGCCAGCAGAAACTTTTGTTGAGATTTGAGGCTGTTCAATTTTTGTCTTTTAATTTTTGTCTTTTACCTGGACTCATGGATTTGCAGTTTTCAGTGGGATGGAAATATTAGAATATTCAGTCATCCATTTCCTTGACCTACTAAGAATCAGAAAACACCAGGATTTTTCAGGAAGTCCTGCTATAAATATTTAGAACTTAATTGGAAGTTCAGATCATTTGGGATTTGGATGCCTGTCTAAACCAAACCAGAAAACCTTTTTAAGAGATATGGGCCCCAGCCATAGAATTCAAGTTCAGATTGATGTTCATGCTAGAAGTGAGGGAGGATTTGGACCCAAAGTGTCTCTTGGGCTTTTCTCAACAGAGGGGTCAGCTGTGGTATTTGGAGCTGGAGCCTTGATTTATTTCAAATGGACACTGTATTTCCCATGCTCATTTTAGGATAGGATCCCATCTCTGATGCTGTGGATGCTTCCCATCAGAAATTACCATAACTAAGAGCTGGTAATTTCTAGGGCAGCCTCAGTTTTCCAGGCTAGAGTAATAGCTGCTGCTCACTCTGGGATTGCTCACATAGTCTTGCTCTTGAACCTGGTGACCCACGCTGTGCTCTCCAATCAACCTGGCTAAATTTCAGAGAGTTCTTCAGAAAAATGACCTTTTATCACTCACTGGCAGCATTATGCTGTCTTTGAGTGAACTTCTTTTACCAGAAACTCAGGCCTAAAAGGGTCACTGTGATACTGAAACATATTTTTTGTGATTTCCTTTTCCACTGGTAATACTCTTAATACTACTGTAATTGACAGAAATGTGGAAATATGTATGCTTATTCTAGGTTTTTAGTGCTGTGTACTTGATAGCACTTTACATTTCAATTTTCCTCTAATTAATAGTGCAGTCAGCTTTCCCTGTTCATTTCAGATGATTCACAGCATAAAAGAAAAAGAGATGAAATCACTTAAAAATAGGAAAACATACCTCCTGGAAAAGTACTATATGTCAAACTGACAGTGCTCTTCCTTCCTCAGCCTTCCATTAATAGATACAATAGATACATATATTCTGTGGAACTCTTCCTTGCCTGCTTTTTTGTCTGTGATCTATCATAAATTCAACCATGTTTCCTACTCCACTCACAGCTTTGCTTACAGTGGTCTATTTGTCATTTCACCCAAAAACACTTGTGCCTTACTTCCAGGGGCTGGGAATTATTTCCTTCACATGCAAATCTTCTCCTGAGTGGTTACCTTGCCTATGAGTCAACCACTGCTTTAATCTCATTTAAATAAACTTATTTACTATGTTTCTAATGGAGATGCCAAGATAAGAACATGCCATCGGTGGCATCATTTTCTTTTGTAACCTTTGTCTCTCCTAACCCTGCCTTCTTCCAGTGATGCTTTGCCCTCCTGTGAAACTTCAGGACAGGGGCAATGTCTTCACACGTGTTCTTTAAAGTCACCAGCACACTTCTCACCACAACAAAAACTGTAAGTAAGAGTTGATCAGTCCTTGCACCCTTAATTACTATGTCAGCAAATTTCTGTCTTTAAAAAATGGCTGTGTCTTACAAAGAAATAAATTCAACTGGCAGATTCCCCTGACTAGAAAGCTCATTACTGACCAACACCCTCCTGTGTCATTTGGGTGTGCCCATGTGTGTGTAAAGCCCTGAAAAATCCAAGGTAACTCAAAAAGCAAAACAGGTCAAGGGAACACTTCAACAGCAGATCACAGGGCTAGAAGAATGCAAGGCTAAAGGCAAAGTAAGTGCTGACTTTTTTCTTTAAAACAAACAACATAAATGAAACAGGTTAAACAGGAAAAGAAAAATTGATATGTCTCATTTCAGTGAGGGAAAACTGAGGCACAGAAATTAGAGGCCGGTCCAAGGTGCTGTTGAGGTTTTGCTTGTGCGCCCTTGGCAGAAGCTCTCTGCCACACTCACAGGACATCCTAACCTCTGAAGCTGCCCTTGCACCCTTGTCCAGCTGCCAGCCTGGGAAGAGGCAGCTTTCCAGAGTTCCAGATGTGCTTGCCAAGCAGAGCTGGTGTTCCCTGCAGGCTGGGGGCCGTGGGCAGCCCCTCAGGCACCGCAACTGCTGGGGAAGGAGCAAGTCCTGGGCACCAACATTGCCCTGAGCTGGGCATGCAGTGAAGCAGTAACTTCTGCTATGCTCTCCTCCTCCTCACAAAGCCCTATCACTCAGTCTTGGGGGGCTTTTTCAAGCCTTACAGCTTTAGTTCAAGACACAGAGTGGGCACCACAGGGGCTGTGGCTGAGCGATATCCTTCTGGGCTGCTTGGAGGTTGGGAAGAAGGGATGTTGGCTTTCAATTTATCCAGCCTTGCAGAGTGGAGGACTGAAGTTGAAGATTTTCTTATTCGTAAAACTTCTTCAGTCTGAATTGTCTCCCTGAAGCACTGATGTGTTCACCCTCACCTACAGCTGCACCTGTGCCCCTGCAGCCCCTGTGCTCACAGGTGTGGAGGGCCTTCTGCACCTCTCAGAATGCAGCAGTGAGGGTACAGCGTGGGGCAAGGATGAATAAAAACCAGATCTGTTGGAACCTTCCTCTGCACCACCCCTCTCCTCCTTTCCTCTCCCTCTCCAGCTGAGCTGTCAGGAAGGCAAGTGTGTCTGTATTCACCTCTTGACCACCCCCCTCTTCAGCCTCTGCTTTCTAGGACATGAAAGAAAGGCTTTGCAAAACTGCTTGGCATAAAGAGATGAAGAGGCAGTGAGAAGCAGTCAAACACTTTGTGTATATTAATATATATTTGCTTTCGTGCTTGCCGAACTGGTGTGTGTAGTACGTGCTTTTGTCATGCCTCTAAGGCAAAGAACAAAGGGATGGGGCTGACAGAATTTTTCTGTGTTCTTCCCAGGATAAAGTTTGTTTTTCCCTGTTTGACCTTCAACTCTCCAAAGACCTGAGTTTAACTGCTTTGATTTACTTCCATAATAAAGTGATCGATTAATGTTAAAGGCAGGCTTTATGAGGCCTGTCCTCAAATGGTCTCGGAGCCTGCCATAGCGAGGATGTTATACTGCCATGCTCTGGAAAAGGTCACATGAAGGGAATCAAAGACAAGATAAATGATGGTTTACACATCAGAAAAGCTCTCCGTAGCACAGACAGGGAATGTGGAACATAATGTCTCTCTGGGCTCGGTGCAGATGGTATATAGTAAATATAGTCTGAACTGCCTCCCCAGGATTTATTATTGTTCCCTTGTGTTGTTTTGGGGCTGTGCTTTTAGACAAAGCTGTGCTCTGGAAGTGTGTAACACGTGGGCAGTCCTGGCTAAAACTGAGCAAATTAAGAGGTCTGATCAACTGATCTCAACATGCTGGTTTTGAGGAGATGGCTTTCAGAAGTTAAGGACTTGATTTCTTATGATTTTCTGTCCTTGGCTAAAATTCATAGTTCGTTTCTTTTTTTCTAGCTAGACTTCACTGCAGGCATTTTTCCTTAAAAGGAACAGGCAAAATGAGAAAACAAAATAAAGATCAATCCAAAACTCAAGCCTCTGGATGTTCTAAAGGAGAATTTATAGGGAATCACATAGAACAGCAGACTGTTCTGCTTTCCCTTCGTATTTTTATGAGAAATTGTTTATTCTTGTTCCATTTGTGCTTCCACTGGACTAATTTCCTTTGACAGGCAATGATATTCCTTATTTGAGGAATGTAAAGGGCAAAACTTCATTGAACAACAGGTATAAAGAGGAACCTACACTTTATCTGTGGTCTCAAACACGAATAAGATTGTTCAGGTAATTGTATAAAACTCCAGTTTCTGAGGGAAAGCACATTTTTTAGACCAAATATAGAATAGAATATAGAATATAGACCAAACCTCAAGCCACACACTCACATATGCAAACAACCCTCTGACTGAGAAATTTCAGAACTCCCCTGTGTCTGCTCTCTTAGTTTGTAGAAACAAAATGGTGAAATTAATACCAGTTTATGGCTCCTATTGAAATCAGTGAAAGTTATAGAAATTTCCTGTCCAGTTTCAAGGCTGTGGGTGATATTACCCATGAAAGCAGACCATGAACAGCTGATGCACATAACTCAGGACTGAGTGATGTTATGAAATTGCTCTTCAGGGACACTTTGACTGCTTCTGGTGCTCAAGTATGGGACACTGAGGCACCAAGATGCTGCAAAGGACGTGCCCTCAAGTGCCCTCAGCCTAGAAGCACATAGTGCCAAGGCAGACAGTGTTGCCACCTTTGGAAAGTTATTCCCCAAATGACCACTTTAGGCGCTGTGATTGTGCAAGGCTGTGATAAAACTTGTCATGGTAGAAGGAAACCAGTTGAGTAAGAAGCTTGTTATTAAGGGCTTATAACTAATAAGACTTTTCACGTGATTCAGTAATGTGGTAAGACCAGGTCTGCCCAAAACATTTGTACTTCCAGTTGTGTGGTATCTTTGGGAGGGGAGAAATGAAAGGGAGATATCTAAGGGGAAGGGCTCATTGCAAAATATATGGAGTGAAAGAGTCTATGCAAAAGCACAGCTCGAGGCAGACTGCTCTGAAAAATATTTGGCAAAAAGCATATAATGGGTTTTTCAGATTTCTAATGTTTTGGGGTTTTTATTTTTTTAGAGGACAATCAGGGTTTAAAGTAAAAAATGAGCTCCTTTAACAGCATTGCAATCACTTATAAATAGGAAAATTATTATTAAAAAAACAGAATTGTGGAAGGAACTGATGAAAAACATCCCGTCACCTAATAAATCCATCTTTTGCCAGTACAGGGCTAGTGCACACATTCTACAAGCGCTTCCATGCAGACAAGCTTTAAAGCTGACTTTAAATTTCCTTCCTAAATCTAAGGTTTTTCCTCTGCTGCCATCCCAGACTTTCAGAGTTTCAACAGCTTAATATTCTGCTTGGCCCACGGGGAGAGAGGAGCGTATTGAGGATGTAGATACAAAGCACATTTCTCCCTGCATTCCGTGTAACCTGACTAGACACTCCAGTTGGCAGACACCAGATGGTTGATTGGAGTCTCTAGTCAGTCTCCGCGATTGCCGAAGCCTTGAGGACAAAACAGCACTGGGGAGATGGATTTGATATGATCATGAATCACTTCTGGGAGACCACAGCAGATAACTTAAGATAGGAGTCAAGCAGGTCACCTTCTCCAAGCTCCTTCTGGTACCAAGTGCAAGCAGAGACAGGGGAAGATTGATACTGGAGAGGGAACGATGATGGATGTCGTTAGCAGGACAGTAAGGTGTGTTTGGGATTTACTGAATATCTTCCCACAGTGTTTTGAGAGCACTGACAAGCAGAAGGGGATGGGCTTTTCAGAGTCAGAAAAAGGCAAATCTTGTGGAGGTGAAAAAGAAGGAAAATGAATAGTTCTGCTTCATCTAAATGATACTGCAAGTGCTTCTAACAAAGTATCAGATGGGTATTCAGGAATACAGAATGAGCCATATGAAAATGTCCCCATTAAAACTAGGTGGTTATTATTAAAAAATCTTAAGCAGCTATTCAGATTATAAAATGAATTTCCTGCAGCTGTACTCACATCACTTTTTTCCACTTTTCAGAAATCCTTTCGTAACTGATTTATTTTTCTACACTCTAAAGTTTTCATGAAGAGGTGCAAGCGTCAGGCTTGCATGTTCTAGAGCCTTGTGCATTTCTACCCAGAAGCATGCTATTTATGTGAGAAAATTTGTAAAAACAGAAGGAAAAGGTTTCTAAAGCCCTCAGCTAGAACTTAAAGCAGATCTCAAGGGATATTATACAACATGGAAAAGACTCTGAACCTTTTGTGTCCAGTACTTGCATCCAATTTCTTGGTCATTTGAACAAAAGGAAAATTACATTTATATTACAAACACTGCCAAGGAATCTATTGTAACAATTTTTGCTTCAGATGCCTCAGACTTGGAGACTTGGTTTTTAGATATCAATGAATTTTTGGGGGTTTTAAAGAAACTTCTTGTTAGAACTAAACTTGCTGTGCTTTATTTAAAAGAATCCATTACAGAAACACCTTTATCAAATTAAATTTTCTAGAAGAGCTGAAGAAATTTTCAAAAATTTCCGTGGTCCAATGGAAGAGCAGCAAGAAAGCAGGTTGTACTGGGAGTTTAGATGTTGGAAGCCCTAAAGCATGACCTCTGCTACAAACGAAAGAATTACATACTACCTTTCCATTACTACTCAGGACTTCTGTATTTCAAAAGTTTCATCACCCCTTGTGAAAATACTGCACCATAAAAATATACTAGAGATAAGATGAAGTAGAAGGTAAAATACGAAATAAGAAAAATATAAGATAAAATATATTCACGCTCTACTGAAATACTTTACATGCTTTTGAATAAGCTCTGCCCACTATGGCCAGTTTTCTAAAAGGCTGGGAAATGATGTCTGGGCCATCTGAGAGAACCAACTAAAACTCTTTCTTAACACCCCTAAAAATGATCTTCAAGCCAAGGTGACTGTGAGTCAGGCACAGCCAGTTCTGCCTTCAGAGGCTGCAAGCCATGGGTTTTTTTGTGTCGGAAAGATCTCCCAAAAGAGAAGATTGGGTTGATGTTTTGTGGAACAACATCATCACTTCCTGGCATTTAGGTGTTAAATGTAGTACCACTTATTTGCCATTCACAAAGTTTGACTGATTCTGTTTAAAAGGCTGTGAAGGAAAGCTCCTCTCAAACCTTCCGACCCTTGTGATGCTTGTTGGGACTGTTGAGGGGGTGAAGCAAGAAGGGGAATATTCTGACAATTAGAAAATCTTCCTTAAGCCACGTGCAATTTATTGGTCTGCTTGACTCAAGTGGAGCCATGACTCACTCTCCAAAAATTGCTTGAATCTGTTTACTTTCCCTCACACAGTGCTGAGTGGTTGGACCCATCCTTAAGTTTCAATCATCTCCTGTTTTACTTGTGCCAGTGGTAGTTCAGTGACTGCAGAATAGAAAGGAGGAGGATTTCTTTAATTACTTTTCTGTACCTCTCTGTCTTGGATTCTATCCATGTAGAGTTGAACATGTTTCATGTAAAGTGTGCAAATATATGTCTTTTTGCAGCTACTCTTTGACATTTTCAAAGATAGTTCCCTTCTTCCCATATCTATCTTGACAGTCAATCAGGCAGAGAAGAGCAAGGAGAAAAAGAGGATCAAGGAATGAAGAAATGAAGACAGAAAGATAATCCAAGAAAAAAGAAAGAAATGCGAAGAAAAAATATAAGAAGAATGAAACAGGAAAACTTTTTGAGATAAATTCATACACTATCATTTAGTTAAAAAACAAACAAACAAAAAAAAGAAAAATGGGTGCTTTTCCCATCATCATCTATCTCCAGATCTCTTCTTTCATTGCTGTCTCTTTGACATGCAGATTTTTCTGGGTTTTGGCCCGTGGGCTTTGCTTGCCTTTACCACAATACATATTAATTTGTGGAAGGAGTTCAGCATGCACATTCCCTACACAAAACGTGGCTGCAATGAGCCACAGGGTGACAACTCATAGGAAGTACGAGAACCCTTCAGGAATTCTCTGCTGATCTTTCCCTCCACTCCCCCATGGAGAGTTTGCCATGGTTACTTGCTGCTTGCAGGTGTCACCAGGCTCCCTTGCTTTTCAGTCTCACTGAAGTCAGGGAGATCTGAATCCAAGAGCAGAAGTTGGCCTTTACGATTCACTTCCATGTAGCATATGTTACTCTACTGTATACCAAGAAATGTAACTGAGAAGAGCCGTGGTATTTACAGTATGCTAAAATTTAACTGTTGCTGTAGCCTTCTGAAGCCTGTGGGCCACATTCCAAAGACTTTACCCATGTGTTACCTCATGTCCTCTGAGGTAAGAGGACTCCAGCTGACGAGGGACAGATGACCAAAATGAATAAGGATTCGGGCTCTGGCTCCGTGCCCGTTAGTCCAGAGATGACTAATCCCCTCAGTGAGTGGGGTAGGAGAGGCAGCATTGACTAGAGTGAGGGACACTGATCTAAATTTTTTGAGAGACATTCAGGAAGTAGCTAAATGAGCTTTCTTTCTGACACAGAGGGATGGAACTGAAGGTGTTACTGTGGGTATGGGAGGCTGGGTCTGTGGTACTAAAAAAGATATTGCCCATGAAACCAGTAACACAGAGAACAACCTATGGCACACTTGTTGAATTATAAAGAACTGTGGTATGCTGTTGAGTCAAGTATCTCCATCATTCCTCAGCCTGATTATTCCTCCTTTTATGACACCAGTGGTCCCAAAAGAGTGAGGTAATCTTCAAGAGGTGTGAAAGCCTGCTCACAGTGTGGTTGTGTCTGTGTTTCCAGGTGGGTGATAGTGCCCACACGACCGTGTCCAGACATCCCTCTGCCTGCAATGCAATTTTACAGCAGCAGGATTAGAGCACATAGCTGGCATTTATGGCAGCAAGGATACTGTTAGGAGTAACTTGGCAATGCTCATAGGTGTTCTAACACTGGTTCTTTGCTCAAGGGCAAGGATAGCAGAGGGGATTCTGGATACAAACCAATGAGAGAAATAATGTCAGAAGGGTTCAGAAGATGAAAGCAATGACAGTAAATAAGTCTGAAATTATTTTAGGTTTACATACTTTAAGTCCTCAGTGACTGAAAACACAGCCAAGAATTGCTTCAGCAATATTCCTTCATAAATCTGCATAATAATCTCTCAGAGGGGCTTTGGTGAAATTACAAGTATTCATTTACTAAATTGGGTTCAGTGTCTGTATCATACGCTGCATGAATATTCAGTGCCATGAATTCATCCAAATTATATTGAAGTTAGTGTGTCCACAAAGTCTCTCTCAAATGATAACCCAGACAGTAAGCATGGGCAGAAAGGGCTTCCTTTGAAATAAACAAAAACCAACTTCCACTATAATCCAGTAAAGAAATATTTAGCATCTATATTCCTGAGAATGGCAGAAATACATGCCTGTAATTTTTTATGTGAATTTTCTGATCTTTATAGCTCTAAATTCAGCAACAAATGTTTTCATGCAGCAATTGTTTCATGAAAGAGAACATAAACAAAATGTAAAGGATTTATGAGAGATTTATCAAATAATGCAATAAGAACTTCCAGCCAGATGGAAGAAAATTGTTTGATTGGAATGCTAATAAAAACACTGAATATATAATACAGTAACTTTTATAAAAAGAAATGACTGGTCTTAGAGGACTGAGAAAACTTTCCAGAGAGTCAAAGATTGGACTGTGAGATGCAGTAAGTAGTACATCTGAATAATTTTGCAGTGTTTTGTATATAATGAATTAAGCACATGAAAAAAAATCCATTCCTTTTAAAGAAAATCTGGGGTAGTCAGTGTCTGCAGCTGTGAAATGGACTGAACAGAGGTTATCAATATTCTCAACATTTGTCCATGATCATCATTTTCACTCTTGGTCTGGTCTTACCACGTTAACCCAAGGCAGCAGTTCTTTCCCCCCAAGCTTGCTGGTTTGAACATAAGATGTTGCAGCAATTCTACAGGGAAAAAAAAAAAAAAAGTAATTCACAACTCCAAGATTTCAGAAGCTGTCTGTGGCAAATTGAGAGAGACCCAAGAAGTCACTCATGCTACTTAGGAGAAGGTGGTGCACTTCAAAGGCAAATGTTCAGTGGGTGGTTTCTGTGGACCAAATGGCAGCAAGTGAAATGCAGAGCAGAATGATAACTAGGGGAAACTGCTCCAGAGCATGCTTTTGTGACTTCTTATGTCAAATGGCATAGAAGTATCAGCTTATTTCCACAGAAGGCATCATCACTATGTGAGGTATTATTTTTTTCAGTGGTCGTTGCAGACAGAGTGACAGGATGAGGGGGGATTGCTTGTCTTCATTCATTTCTCTGCTAATTCTTTTTCCTGCTTTTGTTAATTCCCCCATCTCACTTGAGGTTTTTTTGGTCCTAATTTGTGTTTTTTACCCAGTACCTAAAGAAAGTTAAATGCCATGCTCAGTTTACAAACCTCCAGCACTTCTAGGAATTGTGCTTACGTTCTTCTGACAGGTTGAGAAAGTTGGGTTTGTTCAGCCTGGAGAAGAGAAGCCTGAAGAGACCTAAGACCACCTTCCAACACCTAAATGAGGCTGCAAGAGCTGGAGAGGGCCCTTTTATGAGGGCATGGAGTGACAGGAAGAGGAGGACTGGCTTCACACTGAAAGAGAACAAGTTTAGACGGGATATTAGGAAGAAATCCCCTACTATGAGGGTGGGGAGATATTGGAATAGGTTACTCAGGGAGGTTGTGAATGCCCCATCCCTGGAGGTGTTCAAGATGACGCTGCACAGGGTTTTCAACAGCCTGGTCTAGTGAGAAGTATGCCCGTCTATGGCAGGGGGTGTGGAATGAGATGATTTTTAAGATCCCTTCCAACCCAAGCCATTCTATGGCTCTATGATTCCTTTTAAGGTAAATGATGTGATTTATACTCAGACTGTGCCTCTTGACATTTCTACTGGTTATTCTTAGTTCTCATTCATGGTATGATCTGTTTCCTCCATTTGGTCCAATACTGAGGCCAAATGGAGAGGTGTTTAGAGGGATTTTGCACTTCATTATTACAGGGCATTTAGTCTTTATATCACTTGTTCTGTGAGTGAATGAAGAATTTCAGATGTCAGTCCTGCACCTTTTCTGGCAATAAAATAATTTATAAAAAATCAAGGTATATACATAGTGAGTTCACTCTTATATATTTCCTTATCGTCTTTTATCCCAGCAAAATGGAGAAATACTGCAACAAGGACTGAAAGATTCAAGTTGATAAAAAACCGAGGAAATTGGTACAAACTAAAAAGAAAAATGCACAGGCTAGCACTAAGGTCATGTATGGTCATGAGCAAATTTGTGAAGTGAGGAAGGAAATTAATTTCTGAGAGGCTGAGGGACAGTTTCAGGAATGAGTGGCAAGAGGATCTGGGAAGCAGGATCAGCCTGAGGTTGTGATTTAGTACTCATTATTGGTGATAAAAGGGCACAGAGCTTGGTGCATTTGCTCTTCTGCTGTTCCTAGGCAAAATACCAAACTCTGAACTTCAAATCTGCTACATAACACTGGAGTTCATTACCTGGAGACTTTCTCAAACTCCTGCTGGATTAAACAAAAAAACCCCAACCGCCTGCCAAACAAATAATAATAATTTTACATGCAATCAGTAAGACAATGAGCTGACAGGAGGTCTGATTTTTTCCTGTACTTAAGAACAGTCACTGCCTACTAGGGAGAATGAAATTGAGCCACTACCACCAAAGTTTCAGAGATTAAGTAGTCACAAGACAGAAATGTTCATTAGGAAATAAAACATGAATGGATGATTTTGAGAAAAATCAACCCTTCAGTTTTGATCTCTAAGTGATATCACTGGCATTGTGCTCATCTGTCATCATGCAAGGTCAGGAGAGTCCTTTGAATTCAAGTTATTTGTAAAGCTGCTGAACAGCTGCTTCCAGGAGATGTTTCAAAGAGCGACAAATCTATGAGTCCAGAGCCTCCTCACCAGATCCTGGATCACCTAGATTTACCTTGAACCCACTCTCTCTTTTCTCCCTCTCCCTCTTTATTTTTTATTTTTTTGGTAAAGATAGGCAGCAACTTTAAAAATCTGCAAAAGAAACTGATGGTCATTGGACTTTTCCTCCAACTTGTAAGATATTAGGCTTTTGGATTCTTTCACCTGAACATCCTCCACCTAAGGCCAGACCACTTTCTCAGTGCCAGGTTAACAATCAGAAAATTTTGGTCAATCATCTCCCTTTGCACTGGTTGTTCTCCGTTTATGTATAAATTCATGGTCTTTTGTCAAAGGCAGCTTATTCCATGTAATCACAAGGTATAAAAGAGGCAGAAAGGATAATAATTATTTGGAGTCTACACTGTGACACTACTCTGTTGCTTAGTGAGGGCATTGATTATGCTCAAGAGAAGTTTGAGGAACAGCTTTCTTTAGTCTCAAATTTGCGACAGTTCCCCTTTGAGTTGGCAGTACATTAATGGAAATGGAAACTTGCCTCATTCTAAATGTCAGAATAATAGAGCACCAAAAACAATTCAGTCATGTCTTTCAAACCACGCACATATGGTTCAGCACCAAATGTCACTATTCTTCCCCACTTCCTCTCCATTTGTCACTATCTCTGTTGATTATCATTGTTTGGGTTAGAACTTTCCTGAAGGCTCAGTGCAAAACTCACCTTGACAGTAGCAGATTCCTGGCATATTCTATACTTGGTGTATGCCCAATATAGACTTCCCAAATGCAATGGATTCCTCTTTGTTAAGGTGCTGCTTTATGGCTTAAAAAGGTGACTTAGGTTGGTCTTCTTCCACCTGCTGCAATACTCTTTGTATGCTGGTAGTCATCCAGACTTTTCCATGCACGTATTTTCTGCTCCAAAGGTTTTCAGCCCCATGGCAGATGTAAAGCAACAGCTATGACAGGCAAAAAGTATGGGAAAAGAAAAAGGTGGACAAAGCAGAGTTATAAGCACAGCATCCAAGAATGGGTATTAAGGGATTGGTAAATCTTCAAAAAAATCAAATATTCCAGAGTTGCAAAATGTCCCAAATATGCAGCCTGTGACCACATGATTGCATGTTATTTTCTCTTTTTCTTCCCAGAGGATGTTGGCCTCGTTCAATGAGCAGAATGGGTGACATTCACTTAATGATTTTTCTGTGTCAGAGTGCTGTAACTTGTAAAAATAAATGCCTCAATGAGGTTGTTTTTAGTTGGGGGGAAAAAAAGTATTTTTTTGTCTTCTGGCCTCTTTTCGAGCAACAAATCAAGTAAATTCAACTGGAAACACATATCTGGCTTTGGAAATTTCTAAATGATTGATGCTGAGGAAATAAAATTGTTCAGTGGTAATTGCCATTCTTCTCCCCCAAATGTCAACCACTATGGCTTTACTGTGGGATGGGAGATACCACTGTAGATTATTTCACTAGTCCTTGTATTTCCTTAGTTACTTGTACTTCCCTGTTGCAGGACAAGCATTCAGAAATGACTGCTAGTATTAACAGCTATGCTCAAATGTGGTGAACTGGATTAACATGCACTATAAGCCTAAGCTCAAAATTGGTCTTTTTTGAGTATCAAACCCTTTTTTCTGAATTTTTATTGAGACCTTTCATTTTTTTTTTTCACTTTCACTCAGCTCTTCTCCTCTTGGTCCAAAACATGTCCTGATGAATGTGAATTTGCTCTATTTTAAAAATGCATGAGAACTTCATTTCCCAAAAAACATTTAAAATGACTAGTCACTTTAGTGAGCTGAAGTATTTTAATGTATTTCTTTGTGTTAAAAACTAACAGCACTGTAAATAAAATTGAGAACGCAGAACTTTGGTTTTGGTAGATAACCAGTCTTGCAAGTGAAGACCCTCTTTTTACATCAAAGTCTTTTACATAATTTTCAGACATCCAAAGAACCTGTGTATTCCTTTAGAAATAAGAAAATCTGTAGTAGAAATAAAAATAAAGTTGAAATGCATGTTAGGTTCCTTAAAATTCACTTGGAAGTCTATTTTGTTACACTGAGAATGACTGTCAAACTACAGCACATACGTCAGAAAGCTTTTAAACAAAACATCTTCCACTTCTCCAGGAAATAAATATCAGTTGTACTTCAAAAATTATTTAGCAAAAATGTTTGTGGCCAGTGTATATCAGCACTTATTGCTGTGTAAATTAAAATAACTAACCAATTAATGCAGAAGTAATTTTATTACCAAATGGATAGAGGAGGTATGAAAAGCCCTAATTAAAAGCCTTGTCTGCTCTGCTTTACACTAATGATTCTCCAAGAACCAATGTTATTTGTGAATTAGCTTAATCACAAAGGAATTAAAGAGAACAAAATTATTTGTATGAAACTAGTACTCTAAATTCATGGAGGCTAGACAGAAAAAGTGCCTGAAGTCCTTTCTATATCTGATCAACTGGCTTATCTAATCCATTTTACTGTGGATAGCTGGCCTGACATGACTTCAAATTAGTTTAATAGGGATTAAAGTGGCATGAAGTGTATAAATCTATGAATTTGCAAGTACAAATATGTTTGGGAATTCATTTATCTTTAGGGGCAGGAGGAGTGGAGAATGTTCAAAGTAAAATCTGGACATATTTGTAAACACAGATAATTTCATGGGAAATTTGGAAAACAACAGAAAACGCGATTCAGGCAGCAAAAAATCCTGACAACTTTACTAAGTTTCTTTGCAGAAAATCAATTACTAAAGTCAAACAAGGAATTCTGCAAGATCTGGTACTATGAGAATTGATGTGGAAGTTCTTAGGTAAACCTACAAGTCCTCTTGATTACTGCCCAAATAAAGCAGACCTCTGGCATTCAGCTTTCTGAGCTGGCATGATCAGCACATAATGTCTTTGGAGCTATTGCTGCCAAGAAAGGGATCAGAGACAGCCAAATTATGATATCACACCAATAAAACCTCATCGTAGTGACATACATAAAACACTCTGTAAATTGCTTTTTGTAACTTTTAATTTATTAAGAGCTTTTGAACTATGTTTTCATTCTGTGACATGTTTTCATTTACCTCTCATATCCTTCATTAATTTATTTCCTGTTTGAGAAATAATACCAAATTTTTTGGCAGTTTGAATCTGCTGAAAAAATATATCGTATCCTACATGATGTAGCTTGCCAGGGAATCAGGAGTGTGTGGTATTTGAAAATGCTAGGGTGAATTACAGTGAAATATTTGACTACTCAATTTGCTTAGAATCATATTTGAGTCATGAGAGCTGCCTGTCATGTTGCTGTCTGCTCATCCTCAAAACCAAATTCAGAGAAGCTTCTGATATCTCAGCTGATATCTGGGGACTTGGAGAATTTGGAGGCACTGTATCCAAGCCCTGGACAGCGGTGTGTGGAGCTATTTGTGATGTGGCTTCCTGTGTTTAATAAAACAGTCCAGGCACAGTTTTCCCTGATAGTTCTGGGAATGCTGGGGACGTAACATTGGCAGACCCAGCTCAAGGGTTCAAACCCTGGCGTCCTGCTCCCTTCCCAGCCACTGCCTTTCTCTGCCATAAGTTCATGAAGGTGACTCAGCCATTCTGGGAATGGGACCAAAGACATAAATGGACAGACTAAAGGATTAAAATAACTCAATACCACATCATGTAGTGCTGACTGCTCAGGTATCCAGCCATAAATCCATTCAAGGAGCATTTATGCCTCCCCGACAGCCTGCTCGGCACATTTTTCCAGCTACGCCTGCCGGAACAACTGTTCAGCCATGAGATGTAAAGTTTCTGAAGAAAGCCTGAAACTCTCTCCCAAAAGCTCTTCTTCACTCTCAAAACATCCTTGCCGAAACTGTGACTGCCTTTATGGTCCATTAGCTAAAAGGCAACTGTTTCAAAGCCTTAGGTCTGTAACTTTGAAGAGAAAAGCAGTTAGATCTCATTACAGGTGGAGTTTGCAACTATTGAAAATATATAGCACACATGGAACCCTACAGATATTAGACCCTTTCACTTTGCTAATACCAATCTCTTTGTGTTACCTGTGATCTAAGTCAGACGATTTCTTTGACTATTTTTAAGAAACTGGAATAACAAAGAAATGTGGTTAAAAAGTAAGGAAATCTGGCACAAAGCTGAAGTTTCCTTTTCTTTCCAGTCTGCTGTATAGAACACCAGTCAAGAAGGGAGTTATAATACCTTTGAAGATGACCTTTCAAGGCCAGGCCATTCAGGTGATATTAATATTTTTTTGCCAGCTCCTGAGTTAAAGCCCACGGGAGGGGAAGGGAGTGTTTGAATAGAGGGACACTGAATCCAAAGCAGCTTTTGGAATGGGTTGATGGGAAGGGCTTAATCACACTTGGGAAAGATTTCCCACAGTTCATGTGTCAGACAGAGAGGAAAGATCTTATGAAAGCAACAGGGGCCAAAGGTTTTGTGATGAAAACTGGGGCAGAGAAGAAAAAGCTTATTTTTGTTTCCTTCTGAGATATGACTGGATTTTGACATGAAAAAATATCGGCTTCCTGCAGCGTAGGAAGCTCATACTGTGAGATCAAAGAATAGTGAGTGTCTAGCTGCTAGCTCACATAGGTTTTAAAAGCTGGGTATTTGGAATTAAGAAAGTCAAACCCTAGGGCAAACAAGAAATGAATGAACACTCAACACTCAGTGTTACTCTTCCTAAGAAAGAAAGCTGGAGACCAATTTCTCTACCTTCAAGGGCAACCTTGAAGCATCCTGGAGCTTGCACTTTTGCCATGGTGGGATCCATCCTGGGATGCTGCTGAATGCTAGTGAAACCCAGCTGTGGTAGGAGTCACTAGAGGGTACTGTAATACATGGTTTTATCTCCTGTGCATGAGTGACATTCATTCTTCCTGTCAAAACTGAGGTATGCTGTTTAATTTGGTGGGGAGAAACTGATTTAAATAAGTATAATTTTATTATTTAATCTGTCTTCAACTATCCGGCTGGACTCATCTGACTGGGTATCACTCTGTCTGTCTTCTATTCACCAACATCTTCACTGGAGGACCAGTGCAGTCATGGGAAATGAAACTGGAAGAAAACATAGATTTTCCCTAACAGTAATTTGACCTCTAAATACAAACCAGCTTGCAGCACAGTGTAAGCTGCTCCCATAAAGCACAGCTGATCTCATGCAGGTTAGCAGTGCTGCATTGTGAGTTCAGAGACATTATGATCTATAGTGCAGTTCCATACTCAAAAATCAACCCCACAGGATTTTGGGTACTTCTCTAGAAACAGCTTGGAATATTTCATGGTGAGAACTTTGCCATGCTGGGATGCAGAGCAGGCATTTTGCACAGTACCTTGTGAAGTTGTTCAGAGTTGAAGCTGAACCTTGAGTGGATGTCTCACCTCATGGCCTGCTCATCCCTGAGTCCGTGTGGCCACTGGCAGGTGTTCTGGGAAAGAGTGTGAAGGAAAGGTAACTCACTCTTCCTCTCTGTCTTCTTATTTTAGACTTCCAGTAAAGAGGAGATTTACAGTCTCCCCCTGGGAGACTTTTATTGCTAGTGGTTAGTTGTACTGCATGAATATATTTTCTTTTCTGACTGCCTTTCATATATCTATAGATCTTTATATGTGTATTTTGCCACCTTTACATCTGCATTTTGTGAATTAATTATAATTCTGTTGCCAGAATGAATTATAAAATGTGGTAATATTTCTGTCTAGGAGGTTGGATATTTTCTTTCAGATAATTTGGATAACAAATTAATATTTGTGCTCAGTCTAGAACATTATTAACTCAGTCTAGATCATTCGAACTGTTGTAAGACCCAGCAGACGTGCCATAGTTGTAGCTATTACATATGCGATCCTGGAGCCTGAATCTCGAGCTCTTGTTCTCCCATTTTTTAATTTTCCTGTATGTTGCTTGACATTTGATCTCATCTAGTTATTAATTTTTCATCTCATGCTTTGCTATTTTGGCTCCCTTTTTCACTGGAAAATTGTTATCAGAACTATTTTTGTTTTTTGCAGATATTGTAATTTTTTACTTCCTCTCTGACCTCTTGCTAGTCACGATAGGGTTGCTTCGATTATTCAAATTTTGTGCTTTGTTATTGATCACTGAAGCCATAATGGTTTCGAATCTTGATAGGACAAGATTTGATAAAACAGATACATAAGTTTCATATTTCTGGTTTTACATTATTTGAATACATTTCCAGTATCATGTTTTATGTTCAAGAAAACTTTCAAAATACTCAGATCTTTCAAAATATTTCTAAATACTCTGTCAAATTACTCATATGCTCTTGTAGTCACAAGATTAGGCTGAGTTTTGCTTGTTGAGAATGACTTCTAATCTCAGTTGTCAGTTTCTATTTTACTTGAAACACTTGAAAACATTTCAGCATTCAACTCACTTCAGTGAATTAAGTGCAAACAATATTAATTGCAGTGAGCAACAAACTATTACTAAGCACAAATAATAGCGAAAGAAAAATTATGTGTGGTATGCTAAAGTAATTGAAAGTAACTTTTCAGATCAGTTCTTAGAAATGGCTGTCTGTTTTCTGGGCTCTTCTAAGAACTTTGTCCCAGTGGAAGGTGAGATTTTACTTTCAGTTCACAGAAAGGACCCAGTTTTATTACGCAGAACTGGAGTGGGACAAGGCAGAAGTCTTTTCATGTGAGTAGGAAACAGGGGATTCTGAAAAGTGTAGCTCTGCTCTGAAAAGGAACTAGCCAAGATGCCAAGTTCTTCTCCAGTTTTGCTACATTCAGAGCTACATCTGATGACCTTGGCTACGAAAAGAGTTTTGCTGATCTTTAAACTTACTAACCTTGATGAGAAATGTGGTCCAAGAAGCTGAGCTTAGGAGGCCAGCTCCTCCTAGGACAATTTGTCTCTCGGGCACCTTGGTACCAGCAATCATGTACAGGAAAAAGAAAACCCCTTTTGGCTTTCATATTTTAAATTCAGTTTGCCAGGCTGACAGTTGAAAGCAAACTTTCTCTTTTCCTTTTCTCATTTAACTTGTGAAATCAGCAGATTTTCTATATAGCTCCTCAAACTACACTTCCGTGTACAAACTGTAGGAACCCCTCACTGCTCCCCAGTGCAACCCTCTTTTACTCCTCCATTTAGAAGCTTGCTCTGCTTCAGGGTAAATGTAGATGCTGAAAAGTGTCATGGGTGAGTCAACACTTTGGGCACAAGAGAGCTTCCAAATAAACCCTTCTGAAAAGCAGAAACAGAAGTATTACTCATCTCCTTTTCTTCTTGCTGCCAAACTTGTTTCTCCTTGAAGATCACACTATTTATTTTTTTTTTCCCTCCCTCATTTGCAACCCTATTAGAAAAAAGCATGGAAGTAAGCTGCCATGTAAGGACAAATACATTGTGTGAGAGAAAATGTTTTGCTGCACTGTTTATGTATCTGTCTATCTATGGCTGTGTGTAAACAATAACAACACACTGAGCTAAGCTAATTGTCTCCTCGTGGAGGGATTTTGTGATAGCCTGGAACTGGAAGACTCTCAAAGCTTTCAGTATAGAAAGTTCATCGTTCTTGCTCAACAAAGCGGCTCATTGCTACTTCATACAACTCCTTCTTCTTGTAGTTTAAGGCATCTGGTCTTGCCCTAAATTGTATTAAAGGGCCATGGATCACCTCTGAGCTTTGCTGTGGAGCCTCCACCAGTGCAAAGGCAGAGTCACCATCCTGAGTCATAGTCACTCTTTCTTCCATGCCGCTGGGGAGCAGAGGGCTCACTGTGGGAATGCTGTACTCATACACAAAGACTGGAAAAAAAAAAAAAAAAAAAAAAAAGAAAAGAAAAGAAAAGAAAAGAAAAGAAAAGAAAAGAAAAGAAAAGGATGTTTTCTTTAAAGCTGGGTAAGATTTGAAATTGAGATGCTTTGCTGCCCTTTTCCCTTAGGAGCCAGGAGATGAGGGGGTGGGATTGTACTTGGAACCATCCTTCCAAATCTTTGACTTCCATATGGCTAATGGTGCTGCTCACTGTGGCATTGGCTACAGCCCTAGCTCCAAGAGGCTTCCTTGGATCATCTGCTACCAAACTGTTTTGTGGCACTGCCTTTCTCTTCTTGGTCATTGATGAGCCATTAATATTTAGCTCATTGTATTTGTTACCTGAAAGCTACGAGAAGTTTGGCCAAGAGTTTAACATCCTTTGTGTCCCTCACCATTAACAATGTGCCTGAGGATTTTGTGAGCAGATTGGCCATGTATGTCTTCAGGAGGCAAGCCACAAGGAAGTATGACTAACTTACATGTCAGCTGCTTCTTCTCTTTGTAAGGCTTTTTTTTCTCCCTAACAAATGAACACGATTCCTTGCAGAAGAAGCAGATAAGCAGGATATTTAAATGGCACGGAAAAATGCGAATGATGATGGTGATATAATTTGAAAGTATATAGGGATGATCAGTTCTGACCACCAGATTGCTGTCAAGTAAATTGCCTTTCATGGGCAGTAAAAATAGCTAATGTTATCAGCATTTTGGTCTGAGGAAACTAGAGTTATCATTTCTAACATGAAACAAGATCCCTGCAGAGTTGAGTAAACAAGTCTTTTAGAAAGTAAAAATCACAGTAAGAACAACAGATATCCAATCCATTTGCTGAATTTAGCAGGAGAAGCAGAGTTTTTACAAATACTTACTTAGATGCATTCCACTGTACATGTGAAATTTCTTATTCCTTCTTCAGGCAATTTAAATTATTGAAATGGTTGCTTTCTTAGCTGAATGTAATTGAGCTGAATATAATTGATATAGGACATGAAGTATCCTCAGACAGGCTTGGATATCTAAATTGTCCCACAGTTAAGGCAGTCAGAGCAGACCCACCGTAGAGTCATTAGAGAGAAAAAGGTCATTTTTAGGTCACATCTGATGTACTTTATGTAGCTGCTTTAGGACAAGATGAGCAGTGCCCCAGACTCTTGTCTATATTGCAGAGATGCCATTTGACTGAGGGGGAGACAAGGGTAACTAGCTTGTCTATAGCTATGCAGATGAGTCCCTCTTCTTTTTACTCTAAATAGCATAATTAGTTGATGCTTGTTAGATGCTTTCAACCTGAAAATGCTGTGTATGGGCTTGTTCTACTCCTCCCCTATGAAGATGCATGCAAAATATGTATGGATTTAACAATGATTTGTTTTGAGGGAACAATTAAGAAAAAACATATGGGGTGTCCAATGCTCTGGAAGAAGCTGAGTTAAAGAAGTTTTAGAAAATCTTGTATATGCAATCTCCATATATGCATCATCAACAGCTTATTACAGTTCTTCCATACCACGAGATCTAGGCTTTCTGCCAGAGCACTCTTTGGGCATGTTTAGTATGCAGCACCTGGAAGTACTTCCGAGATCACAGATCAAGTCCTGTATCCCCATGCCACCCTCCTTTTGCAGGATCAGGTTTGGATATGCACACTACTCCATTCCTCAGTTCCTTGTTTACTGAGGGAGGAAAATCAGCCACAGGATATGTGGGGAAACTGTGACAGGTTGGCTGGGCAAGGACTGGGACCCAGGTAATTTGGGCTGGTGCATGTATCAAGCAGTTTAGACATAAATGCTTTGTGGCAAATGGTATTTAAGCAGTGTAGCACATCTCAGTGCAGCAGATCAGCTTCTGCTTTTTGCTTACTGGTAGTGCTAAGTTTAAATAATAGGAAATGAATTCAAACTGCCTCCTATTTTTCTGACAACAGTTTATGGAGAGATTTCTTCCTGAAATCATTCAGGCGTCCCTTCCTTTGCTGCTTGTAGTGCAAGCACGTGGCATTATGATACAGGGCATTAAATGCAATTTCAATGGTCACATTTTCCCTGTGTTCTCCTGAGAGTGCATTTCACAGGTTCTGCTTTTGCCTTTCATTTTGTGACTGATAAAGAGATGGGAAATGTTCACTTATTCTCCCCTATTCAAGGCACAGTAGCAGTAAGAAGCAAGAGTCACTAGAAGCAACAGCAGAAGGAGAGAGAGCTCCCTTGGGATCAGACTGGATGTGAACGAAGGCATGGGAAGCCTTTTCACTTTCTTTAAATGGAACCGTCCTAGTCTTTGTACCTTATGTTTCCCTTGATCACTTGGATGTGAAATAATGGTATTTGGAGGGAACCGTGGTAACAGTTCTCAGCTGGCAAGGGTCATCTAATATTTAGAGGGAATCTCACTGGAGATTTTAGGGTGAACGAAAATGCTTCTGGCAGACTCCTGCTGTGATGTGATGGAATCCAGACTCACTCTGCCATCCTACACTGAGATGTAGGATTCAAATCCACATCTGATTTATTTCCTCGGCATGCCTTCATCTTCCTCCCTTTCTTTGCAGTCTTTCTGAGTTAATTGCAGTCCTGGGGCCAGTGCCTGAAGCTGTCTACAAAGGCTCTGTTGTTGTTATCCACTGAGGTCTGGGATGCCTAAAAAATTATAACAAAAATAAGATATCTTTTACTATGGTCAGCCCTGCAACTAAGATGATGTTGCATGCAAAACTGCATGTTGATTTCAGAAGCTGTAGGAGACAGATAGCAAAATATTGTGCGCAGAAACAATTTTCCCAACTGTTCTCAAAGCCTGAGCAGGCTCATTGCACAAGAAGCAGAAGGCATCACATTACTTTCAAATTATATGGCAACTTATCATAAAATGTTATGCACCAAATCTCTGCATACCCCTATTATTAAGCCAAGTGCTACTAAAAATAATTATGTGTGTATTCCATTCATGGCAGAACATGCAATGAACAAACTACACTGCCAGAATCCCTGAATGAAAAAGGTATTTTTCTTCTATGTGCTCTTACTCACAGGTAGCCACTGTGTAACCTTATTCTGTCATTACAGAATATCTCCCCATGTATTACTTATGTCTTCATATAATAATCCTCTGCCTCATCCTTACTTGCTTGCTTTATTTAGTGCTAGGGGTTTTTCCTTGATGGATATTCCTAGAACTGGAAAATCAACATTTAAATGATATTACATGCTTTACAAAGTTTTGTTTTGCTCTCATGCTACAGTCTGGTCTAAAGGCAGATAAGGAAGTCCAGGGACCTTGCTTAGGATCACAAGAGGTATGAAACTAATGTAGCCATATCCAGTGCCTACAGGTTCTTACCTCACCTGCACTGCCTCTGGGACTTCTTTTTGCAATGGAGAGGCAGGAATGGGGTGCTTGGCAGTGCTGCCTGTGGATGCCAGACTACAGCTGCTGAACTCACAGCACCTGGAGAGGGCACTTGCATGTAGCAGCTCTGTTAAAAAAAAAAAAAAATAGCTAGAGTACTGCCTGCCAGCTGCAAACCCCCAGGAGCTGCCCTTGGAGGAATGAAGAAGCTGCACTTGCACCTCGAGGCAGGGACAGACTTTCTGTTTTGAAGAACTTCAAGGCATGGTGGTATCTGCACCAGAGGCTGAACTAAAGGGACCAAAATTTGTCAGGATAGATCAATAGGATATAAGCCAGAGCCAGAAGAAATTTAGGCAGTGCTCTCTAAAGCAGCTCAGGATGGTCTGGTCAGTTATATTGCAGGATCACAGATTTCTAGCCTAGTCACATTTCTCATTGCTTATCAGGGATATTGGCTGTAGTATCTAGATCCCAACCTGGAAATGCTCTGCCTGTTCTGAAATACCATTTTCTTCCAGTGACATCTCTGGCGATTACCAAATTTTATGGATGCCAATGGAATCACCATGCCATTGCAACTGATTTAAAGATAAGCAGCAGATACAAGTCATGTAAGTTTTATTATTAATAAGATTCCACTTTTTGCCTTGAAAGAAAAAAAAAAAAAAAAAGAATGTAAATCACCTTTTCTCCTTGTAGGTTTTTGGCACAGAGATACATAGTTTCTCACTTCCAGTAGTATCTTTGCCCACTTGACAGTCTTCAGATGAAGCTCTGTCTGGGGTGAGAGGCTGGTGAAGTGGAGCACAGTGAGCCCAGGGAGCGCTGTGGGGGAAAATCAATTGGAATGGGTTGGGAAATCAGTGGCTTATCCCAGACAGGCATTGCTGGCTGCTTAATGGAGAACTGCAACTGCTCCTGTTCTGAAACCAGTTGCAATAATCTGCAATGGTATTTTGTTTGTAATCAAATTCTTGCAGGGTGTGGTTCATTTGGGCTCTGTTCTTTCTTTTCCTTACTTTTTCTGGGCTACTCTTTTGTTGGGGTGCTTGAATAAATTTAAAAACCTCTTACTGGCATGGTTTGATTTGACAACTGCTTCCAGAATATACATTCAGCCACTTTCATGTAATTTCAGCTATACTCACAGTGATGTTTCCAGCACAAAACCAATGTTTTTTTGTGAACACTGTTGTCCACATAAATTAACAAATAACACAACCATGATATGCTGTCCCCTCATCACTCTGTTATATTCACAGAAATGCCTTTGTTTGGTGATTTATATCTGTGCTTATTCTTCATGCTAATTTCTGTTGATATATACAACTTTTGCAACAATGAAGTGAAGAAATCACAAGTATGACCCTTTTAATGCAGTGTTGGTTCTTTGGGGATTTTAACCACATGGAATTGTACAGATAGAGATGTGCTGTTCAAAGTAATGAAAAAAAATCTTCTACATAATGCATTCATGCTTCTCCTTTATTAAATGCTGACTTTACTTAAATGAACTCTACTTAAGAAAAAGTAATTGATTTTGTGATTCAGATATTGTCAATAAAAATCATAATTACCAGTGAGATCAGATGTTAATTAAGATCAAATATACAGCTACAGCTTCAAGGCCATTAGTTGTCAACTAATGGATGATCAGAAGAATAGGGTTTAACAAAATAATAATTCAAAAATTAGACTTTTATCTGAAAATTGTGTTACTACAATTTTGGAATGATTATGAATATTCCTACTAAGATATAGGATGCAGCAAGTAAATTGTTTATTATTAGATTGGTCAATTCATTGCTAATAATACCAAATAATTGGAATCACAGCTAACATTCTGAAATGATGGTTAAATACACCCACAAACTTCTATAGAAAATAAATAAAAACATATGAAAAAATTATGTTTCCTTACTGAAGTGGTTTTATACATGTCAGTCAAAGTCAGACACGAAAACACTGTAAGGTGACCAGTCAGGACCTTGGCACTTTTTGAGACTTGATCGTTGTTTTCAGGATGCAATCTGAAATAAAGAGGTTTCACTTCTGACAAGGTCTGGAAAACAGGAACAGCAGCTGACAGCTAAATATTGGCCTTCAGAGTTTTTCTAGAAGACTTCCTTCTATGTATTACCAATCTATTAGAATTATCCTGTATAGTAAATGGGATTACATATATAAGATAATAAAAAACAGAAGGGTAGTTTCGCTGGACTTCAGGATAGATACAACATAGTCTGCTGAAGGATTTAGATTATTTTAGGTTTGTCAAGGTTTTACATGTTTGTGTTTCTGCATATCCCTTTTCAGAACTGCTCCTGTCCCATCTACTGACCAGGTAAACTCAAGCACAAGGCTGCCAAACACAGGGCTGTGGTTACAACTCATCCTGCTAGACTTCATTAATCTTGCATATTTTTCTAGGCAAATTTCTACCTGTGTTTTGATTTACTGCAGAAAGACCATAGAATTGAATAGGTGAGAAACAACCTTTGAGATCATCAAGTCAGAGCATTAGTGAATAGTCCAGATGAATAGTTTAAACCTGCAAATTCTTCATTGTGTTTTCATAAAAGAAATCAACTTTCATTTTGTTTTCTTGTTTTCCTTCAGGTACTCCTGTCTCACTTCAGTACAGACATCAGGATGAACTTTGTGTACTACACATGCAACATGTGGGTTTCCTATACTAGGAAATCCTTAACAAATACCTTTGGATATTGCTTAGTTTGTTTGCAGTGGAGTTTAAGTCACAGAACCTATCCAAAAGGAAAGTCTTTCAGCATCAGAGGTCATGGTTTGATTTCTGACCAAACCGGCCAGTTGTCCTCTCCATCAGGGAAAACTTGCAAAAGTATTAGGGCCCCATAGATATGAGGAAATAAATCTATGAAAAATGCCACCAAAACTTCTTTAATTTTGTTAGTAAATATCCAATAAAATTAGTTTCATGTAGAATCCAAAAATGCTCTGGCAAAGTCCGAGAAATTAAAAAAAAATAGATAAAGGGGTAATCTGTAAAAGTTTGTAATTTAATCCAACACACTGGCTTTAAATGTCTTTCATGATGTGGAAGTTGTTGAGGTTTGATTTCTATTTAGGCAGCTGGAGTTTGGTTGGATATTACAGGCTTCATCGTCCTGATCATATTCTATTCCAAGCTGTTTCCTACTAGATTTCTTTCACTGTCTGCCCAACTTAAGGAGCAGTTGTTAAAGGGCTTGTCAGTGCATTTCTACATTGCCTGATACACCCTCCTGTTGATATGCTCGGGCTGACCTTTGAAAGCCTTCAATCACAGCAGAAGCTGCAACAAGGAAACTACATTAATAAAAATAGCACTTTTATGCTAATTGGTTCCAGACAGCACAACAGCTCCTACTGCAAATGAGGAGCTAGGAGTGCACTGGCAAAGAGGAGGTTTAGAGCAGGAAACAACAGTAGCTAAGTTAATCCAGGAAGCACAAGGCAATCAGAATTCTGTGATTCTTTTTCTACCTTCCAAACCTCCCACCAGTGTCATGCGATTGCACAATTGCCCTTTGATTTCTACGTGGAATGGCTCTTCCTCTCATAAAGCTGAGATCCCCACAATGTCACCGTGTTGTTACAAGGCCTGGACAAAGTCACAGTGGCAGCTGGGGAGGCTCAGGGAATCCTTTCTGGTTAGCTCTTGTGCAGAGTCCCACATCTCTCACACCTACTGTATGTATTCCTCAGTCTCCACCCTCGAGGAGAAGCCAGGAATTACCAGCTCAGTGGCAGGAGAGCAAATGGAATCGTTCCCAGCCTTGTGCTGCTGCGCTGGGAAATTTTTGCTGCGGAGGGTATTGATGATATTGTAGGAAGAGATTAGAGCAGGGCTGAGGTGCAGTAAATCTGTCCCACTCCCCGTTGATCATATTTATGGTGCAGAACGAGTCTTGCAACTCTTTCAAGGGCAAGCAAGACTTGCCTAGGGGAAGCCACGTTGTTGACAAAGCAGCCAGAAAGTAATTTCAGTGCAAGGAGACACCTTGTGCAGCTGCCTGTTTTTGCAGGCCTGAGGCCAGCCTCTATGGCTCTGGAAAGTGTGACTGGGTAGCTGACCAAGTGCTGTGATGATGATAATTCAGATGTTTTTTAACACAATCTACATCATCTGGTTTTGCATCTGATGCTGTGTTTGTAATACAGGAATATCCCAGCAAATTAATTAAATGGAAGGAGTGTTTTCCAGAGTACTGCAAATATAAGTTGGAAAGTTCAACCTTTAATTCAGGTGCTCTAATTTTTCCTGGGATTTTAGTATTAAGTTGTTGCAATAGAAACAGAGAATGGACCATTTTGTCCAGGAAAACCACTTATTTAAATGATATTAACAGTCACAATGTGCTGGGTGCTCTGTGTTTTTTTATGAAGCTTATATCTATAAAACTCTTAATATACAAGATATATATTTGTATATAAAGTTTCTTACAAACCTAATAGCATTTCACATAGTAGGTATATTCAAGAAAAATACCAGAAAAACTCACAAGTGAAGAAAATTTAATAAACTCATTAAAGACATTTGGGGTTTATTATTTTTTTCATTTTTTGTATTTTATTGTCCCTTTTTGTATTATCATCAGCAAGGTCCAGGGCCATCCTGATTTTTCTGCAATGTGACATCTATGATATTTAATTTGTTTATATTTTCTTCCATTTTGTCTTCCTGTACCTTCCTTTTAAGTTGGAAATGATCACTTCATTTCTAAGGGAAGCTGACAACTGTTTTGTTCTCTAGAGAACATCTCTTTCACCAATGGATGAAAGCATAAGATCCCACTCCAAAAAAAATTGCCGTTGTCTATTTTACAAGTACAAGTGGTCAGCTTTTAAACTACTCTTATATTTGTTCTGCAACTTTTTTCTCAGATAAAAATTTATCTGCTCCACTTTAGAATAGGATGGAGTAATATTCAAAAAGTATCATCACATTTGGCCTCCATATTTTTCTAAGGGAGAAGACATCTTTTATATTCAAAAATCCAATATTCAGTCTTTACAACTGTGACTGCACTCAGGGCCTATTCTTCATTTGGCTTCATTAGGAATTATGTTTTTAGGAATACCATATATATACTTATGAAAGTAGAAGGATGGGCTCCATGTTTTAGATTGGAACTCAAACACTTAGTCATGCCTGAAAGTTCTCTGATTTATATTTTCCCCTTGAACCTTCCTAACTCCAATCTGAGATGCTCTCTTGTCACTGCCTTCCAGATCCTGCTGTGTTTAGGGCATGTTTAATGTAGTTTGCAGCTTCAGAGGACAGGTTGAATATGGAAGGTAAGGCTCAAGCTAATGATTTTCTTGTGATAAAGGCAGGAGCAGCCTGAAACAGCACAACTCACTCTGTGTTGCTCTCTGCTTGGTCTTCTTGGCTTGCTCCTGCTGGCCTCATCTGAGGAACATGACTGTGGTACAGTAATTGTAGATGCCTCTTGTGGTGAAGAGGAGCCTTCAGATAATGCCTTCCATGCTACAGAAACATGGGGTCAGCTTTTAAAACATTTAAACATGCCAAGATGTGGACAGGCAGAAATGAGATTTTAAAAATTCATAGGTACCTCATTTAGATATTTAGAAGCTTTTGAAAAGGCCACTTTATGGTTTCTCTGCCCAAACGCACCTCAGAAGTCAGGTCTTTAGGGCAGGACAGACTACTGTTTGCAAACCATTTGTTTCTCAAATGCTAATTTTTTCCTTCCATTTGTAAGTCATCCAGAAATATGGCCCTTTATAACAACAGCAAGAAAGTAATAAAATTATTTAAAATAGGTTGGCGAGCTGTTTTGTGGACATTTCTGAGCTATGTATTGCCATTTGTCAGCTGTTTGCAGTAAACATTTAGTTGACTCTTTGATGTAGGGTCTGTGTTTGGCTTCCTAAATCACAAGTTTTGCATTATTTTCCCAGAATAGATGATGTAACTTTATAAATGACTTCTGTTTCTTTCCATAATAAATTTTCAGCATATAATACATATTGTTTGGTTTGTTTAAAAGGACTTCAGTGAGGGGGCTTAAATTAGCTGTTTGGGATCAATTGTACAGAGAGCACTTTAGTTGTTCAAACACTACTAAAACCTCGTTAGCAAAGGCACAGGCACAAAGTGATTTTAAAGCTTTTCCTCCATTTTATTTATTTATTTATTTATTTGCTAAATGCTTTGCATTTCCTTGTTTATGACTGCCTTTATGGGTCCTGTACAAACATTAACTAATTAATGTCCAGAGACTGCTGAGAAACCAGCAAGCCTGCTGTTCGTCCTTTGGTTTTATGGTGGGAAACAGCTGGGTAAAGACACCCAGAGGTCCCACACCGAGGGAGCTGCAGGGACAGGCTGAGCCTGCAGTAAATAATGCCATACCTGCCCGGGTCAGGCTGCTGGGTGCTGCAGCAGGTGATGCTGGGAGGTCTCTGACAGTGTACAGTCATGTAGAAATGCTTTGCTGAGAGTCTCTGAATTTTCATCTCAGCACGTTAACTTCCCACACTTCTGGAAACTGGTCAGGAGACAGTGATTCTCATTCTTAAAAACTAAAGATGTTTGATTATTTTAAAAATAGTATTGTAACACATCAGAAAGTATAACCTCTTTTTACATGGCACGTAGAGAAGATAAATCATCGGATGCCTTAATTTGCAAGTACCCATTATATTCCAGCTTCATTGCCAGTATCTATTTACACATTTCCCACAAAGAAATTAAAATAGAAGAACATATTGTTCCCCAGACTTGTTGATTGACTTACTGATTTATGAGCTTGGTTTCTGAGACTCAACCAGAGCCTTTCCCATTGAACCACACTAAAAGTCATGAAAATAATGGAACAGAAATACCACATGGCAAAGTCATGCATGCTTTCTGTTTAACCAACATTGGGCTGACCTTGGAATAGTTGATTCTCCAAACCTTGAAATCTCCATCAAACCACACAGGAAATACTTGTTCCACACCAACCAAGACACAGAAGAAAACTGGTGTTAAAAGAAGCCATCCATTTAGCTTTCTTTCAGCACTAGCAATTAAATCACCTTAAGCATAGTAAAGCATCGACAAAATGTATGCTGGCATTGAGTGTTTTGAATTTAAATGTCATGGTAAAGCAATCTTCTGGTCCTACTCTTCTTTCAGACCTGTTGTAGGAAATGTGCAGCAGATTCCCTATGCAATCCATCCTTTTTCCTTTGTCTACAGCAAACAAACACCATTCCAGGCTTCCAGGCTGTCTCTGTCTTTTTTTTTTTTTTTTTTTTTTTTTTTTTTTAATGTACTTAGCGGTGTGTACTTTTACTATATAGGTTTTCCTGCAGGTAATGCCTGTTTATTTTTAGCACAGCTAATGGTGTGCTTGCTTACAACGTAGCAGCCCTGCCTTCTGAATAAGGGGAATGACTCACATTCATTAAAATGAATCTTGATACATTTGGCTACTCATACAAAACAGAGGTGCATAATGTGGGGGAATTAGAGGACACAGAATTCATTAATCCATGAGGTGGCAGTGATGCCAAGCGGAGACAGGCATAAATTTCTCATATGTGTCTTGGTGACAAAGTGATTGTTTTTGGGAAAAAGCAAAAGAGCCTGGAATTATGCACATTTAGCTCTTGGAGAGGGATGTTCCCCAAGTTGAAAAGAAAAATGAATTGTTAAAATCAAACTGATAGAATCTCTTAAGAAGAAAAATCATGTAAACATCTTAGTATTTTTCATTTCAATTTGAATTTTGGTAGTCCTTCAGACTGTTTTGATTCGGTTATTTCTTTCTTTTGGAACGATTTTGCCTAGCAAAAAAAAAAAGAAATTGTACTGGTGCACAGACTGAGAACAAAATCCATTATGTGTGTAGCAGCAAGAGGTGACATCAGCTTTATGCTACATGGTGATTCTGATTGTGTGTGGGCTGCGTGCAAGTCAGTCCCTTCTGTTTAAAATAATGGTGTGGCCAATACAAATAGCTGCTGCTGTTGATACTTGGGAAAAGCAGAGGAAGGCACAGAGAGAGTGAGTTCTCTATGCAACTTATATCTAAGAAAAACACAGCTCCCAACACAGCTTTTCTTTTAGGACCAGCCACCCACTGACTTCAAGAGGAGCTTGCAGTGTGCAAGGGAGATGAAAATGGTCCAGGCATTTTGAAACTGGGATCCTTTCCACAGTGCCAGTCCTTCAAGGCTGTGTTAGTGTGGGAGAGGGTCATCTCCACACACTGGTGGTTGTGTGACATCTACTGAAACAGAATGTTTGCCTCAGTTAACTTTCATGCCAAACACATGGTATTTTATAAAGACAAGTCGCCTGTGTAGCCCTCTCACGTCCTCCAGTAGCTACGACAATATGTTCAGTGTTGATATGTTTTAATATAGACAAAATAATACATAATCACTAATACTTTGCATGTAAGTAACACTTTTTATGCAGTGTCTGTAAGGCATATTACTGAAATGAATTGACTGGGTTTTCCAAGTCTTTTCTGAGGCAAGTAAGTGAAAGCTGACATTTGCAAAGTTAGGCAACTAAATCTGTACCTAAGGCTCAGAAAGAGCCTTTTCTTACTTCTGAGTTCCTAGAGTTTCCAATACCTACAGGATTATGCAAGTCATACAGCAAGTCAATGGCACAGAAGTAAAAGCTATGAGGGAAAAAGCCCCCGGGTTCAGACCCAAGTCATCCGCATGCATATCTATGAAGCAATTACTATGGATTAAAATAATTTTAACTTAAGGTTGGATACCTCACGGATCTTGGTGGTTTCCTTTTGAACTTCACTGCTGCTATCTCAGACCTGCTACAAGAGTCTCAAACACTGAGTCCTACAGCATTCCAGTAGTCTGTGGAAGAAATTTTCCAGTTTGAGATTTTGAAATGTAATAACAACTTTAGGATTCTTCATTTGAACTTCGTGTCCAATTGCATCTGCAAACTCAGGCTTGATAGTGTGGCTATGCAGTAAAATTGCATCCACTGTGGATAAAACCCAGCTCTGCACTTCTGAACTTCCCTTCACACAGAATAATGCAAAGCTACAGACAAACAGGATGAGTCTGAGCTCTGCAGCAGCGTGGTGACATCAGTGGCAAGCTCTGAGGTGTGGAAGTCACTTCTGCTGTGGTTAAGGTTGAAACCAACTCTTGCAACTTTCCTGTTGCTGCCCAGAATTCACCTCTGGAGTTTCCATTTTACTCTGCTCCAAATGTCAGGGTGCTTCTATCCTAACAAATATATAGTCAGTGACCTGTAACTCAGCACCTTCAGTCTCCTGTATTCTGAAGGATAACTGTTTTTATTATTTTAAACTATGTAATGATGCCAAGACACTGCAGTAATGGATATCCTAAAACACACACTATAATAATGATTCCCCTTTTATCATGTCTCTCTAGGATGCTTAAACTAATAATCTTTGGAAAGCTTTCCCTGCACCAGATGCAGCTAGCGAATGGTTTTATTGTTATTCCCCACACTACCAGCATCTAATCCATGAAGCCAGGAAAGACTGTCCAGAGAAGCAGCAAATCAGCATTGATCACTGAGGGACTAATTTCCAGCAGGGTGGATAAATCCCTGCTATCTCTCCTAATGTTCTTCCTGGTCCAAGGCACCCTGACAAACCACCGACCTTCTTCCCACCCACTGTGAAAGGAAGTCAGGCTCACAGTGAGATGATTCAAGGGAATAGTGTCATCCATTGCACCCAGACTGCTTAATTTTATTGGGAAGCCCAACACCAGCTCCCACTGCCAAATCTGTCTTGCTGAGATATACATGAGCAGAAGTTGAGTCTGGTTGTGTGTCAAGGACAACAGCAAATCTGTTTCAACCAAAATGATGAAATATCAGGAGCTGGCTGGGAGTGGATGCACTCACGCCGAGAGCAGGGACCTTCTTTTTGGTGTTAGACTCTGTGGCAGACATGATGCCTATGCCAAAAAGTTATCTTGATCAAGAGGAGCCACACAGACCAGTTTTACTCCAAAACATGAGCAGGTGATGGTTGTAACTTGAGAAAACATTTCCTCTGTTCTTCCAGATCCACCCACAGGGGCTGAGCTACTACTGGGTGCCCTGGACGTGGGTGAGGATGGCTGCTGTGGAGGAGGCTGCTGGGGCTTTCTGTGGCACTGCTGACACAGTGCTGCAGAGCAATGCACCCCACCCGGGCTCTTCTAATGCTCTTCAGCTGGGCTAATGCTCAGGGAGACAATGTTATGGATCCATGCTATCCCCAGGAGCCCACTTCTGCTTCTCACCCCAGTATTGTTATGTGTGATGTGTCAACCAGTGATTTCCAGGAAATGACATGCTAGAAGCCCTTCATCTTTGCATATGAAATCAAGAACAAGTTTTCTGTGATGGGACAAAATCCTTTCTAAAAAGTGTTAAAGCAAGAATGTCCTGCAGCGTAACTTCATTTTTGTGAATCTAGGTTTGACCCTTCCTTTTTCTATTCAGGTTTGGCTCTGCTTCTTTAGAAATTTTGAGAGTGTAAGGCTTTCTTTTTGGTCTTCTTTTTCTCCTTTTTTTTTTTTTCTTTTTCCCAGAGCAGCATGTAAGAATCAGTACCTAACTCATGGATAATTTTGAAAAATAAAATATGGATGAATTTTCTGACCTTTATGAGTATATTGGAAAGCAGAAAGTCCCCTTAACAATGTGGTTTGCCTAAAAGACTGATATTTTAGTGAAACTGAAAGAGAGCTATGCAGTGATATATGTAACAGCAAGGGTCGTCATGCTGGCAAGATTTATATTACAAGGTCATCAGTCCTCAAGCTATGAGGCCTGCACAGAAGACTCTACCATTCCTAACTCAAAGACTCTACACAAAAGAGTAGAAATTTATGGTATGAGATGGTATATAATTACATAAAAACACATAGATGAAGACATTTGAATTAAACTGCAACCTTTACATGGCCATCACTTGAATTTTCTCATTGAGAAAATGCCATTTCCGTTGTGATAGTCTGGAAATTCCTACCCTAATCATGAAAGCACTGAAAAAAACCACACAAGCAAGAAACACAAGGGGGCCAGAACCTTTTTCAAATTGCTCTGGCATATGTTAAGAAATATGGTTAGTCTTTCAATGTTGAAATCGGAGGCTGTCAAGAAAATCTCAGAACCTGCCTCCTGCAAGTTAACAGCTGCAAGGGAGCTAAAGCAGACAGGCACAGAGGAGCCTTTGTGAGGGAAATGTTTGGCTGGGACACACCACAGGCTCTCAGGCCAGTTACTCCCATTACACCCAAAAGCGTGGATGAGTTTTCCTCCTCCCACAGGCACACTGACATTGCTAAAAATAAGAGTTTAGCCCAGTTGCTGATGCTAATTTTTCCCTGCCTAGTCGCTCTGGACCAGTAGGTCTGTTTTGCAGTTAACAGTTGTTGCTCTTTCAGACTCAGAAGTAGTAAGGGATAATTGGGCAAATGTGTCAAACTGGCCCTATTATGACTGGTCTATTATGACTTCATGCTTCTGTTTACCCTGGGATGCTCTTAGCTCCAGAGGGCTCTGCTGATCGCCCGACACCCCAGTGATGGATTTTGCCTACCCCAGACAGCACTGGCAGTGTGCTGCTTTTATTTTCAGCTAACCCTCCTAAAACAATAGCTCATCCATTGTTTGGGGGGACTGCAGCTCATGTACAAACAGGGTGGCATGACAGTGAGAGGCCAAAGGGACAGCCTGCTCTCTGGAAGTTCATTGGGGGTGGTAAACACAAGAGAGGGAGAGAAGCTATTTAAGCTCCAGAACAATGTTGGCACAAGAACAAATGGGTCTGAATTGGCCATGAATAAATGTAAGCTGGAAATTAGAAGAATATTTCTAACCCTCAGCACAGTGAGGCTTGGGAACAGCCTTCTCATTGGGAGCAAGAAGCCTAACAGGGTTTAAGATGGAACTTGACAAATTTATGAAAAGGATTATATGTTGTGGTTGCCTAAGACAGCAGGGGATTGGACACAATGACGCAGGATGCCTTTTCCAAGCCAATGTTCCTCACAGCAAAAGCAACAATTACTCTTTCATATGTGTGTTTTTTCAGGGCCTTCTTTTCCACTCTAGGGCTGCACTTCTATTCATAACCACGTTGAAGGAATTTAGGTTCAAAAGTCAACCTGGCAGCTTTCTCCTGCCAGACCATGGTGCTGGCCTGTGACCATGCCGAAACCCAACCTGGGGATGAAACCCAGCCTTGATTTTCTTTGGAAATTATATTATTTGCTGCAACTGAAAAATGACAGAGCCTTAATTCTTACAGTACTCTTACTGATGAAGAGACTGCTACACAAATTTGGCACAATTTTCTGTTTCTCAGTTAGAAAAGCCTAAAACTGGAATAATAAGTAAATTCTTGATCAGGGTAAAGGTAGACTGGTGAAACTGTTTGGGGCAGTGTAAACAGTTTATCACACACTTTATACCTGGAGGACGTGATAAATATAGTTGTTCAGGCTCAGAATTTAAAATTGCTGCATAGCAATGTGAAAGATTTCTGTATTAACCAACTGAAATTTAATAGAAGTATTTAAATTAGGATTTCTGCATAGCAAATGTAAGAAAAGCTCATCATAATGTTTTTGCTGCAGGAAACAGTGGTGATATCATTCCAATATATATTTTGTTTCAGGAAAGGCAGCTATTACATTGTTTTCATGCTGAATTATTGGCTAGAGATAGCAAAGACTTTTCATTAATCCTATCAGCCTTCCTCCAAATTACAGCTGTAAAATACAATCAAAGTCTCAACCACCTGAAAGTCAGGAATTGTGCAACAGTGCATTCCTATAAACACGAGCTGTTGGGTAGAGCTTCAGCTCACTAAGAAGGAAGATGATGAATCCTTAGAGCAACTTCTAATTACACGGTTTTTATTACCCAAATAAGCTACTTAGAATTCCAAAAGGGTCACTGCAGCCTCTGTAGGCTAGAGCTGTCCCTCTGCACTCTCACAGCATTCAGCAGGCGCAGTTGGCTGCAGATGCATTTCTCACAATACCCTGCCTGCCTCAGTGTCCTGCTCTGGATAAGAACAGGGAATTACTTTTTAAAATAGCAGAGATCTCTCTCTTTCTGGTGGCTTCCTCTGTGGATAATTCAGTACAGGGAATCTATGTAACATACTGTGTTTCAATAACAACTTCAGATATTTGAGATGGTTGCATGATACAGTTACCCACCAACCTCAGACTGAGCTCTGCTGGATGTCAATGCTTAGCTGCTATTTGTGTGTGATCTGTTTTGGAAAGTTTATAAAAGCTTCATGAAAAACTTGGAAGGTGGTTAGTCATACTTCTCTGTCTTCCAGTTGTGCCCTTTGTAAATTAGTGAAAATTATATTTTCCTCCTTTGTGAAGTACTTTGAGGTGCAGCAAATGAAAAGCAGCAAATAAAATGGATTGTGATTAGCTGTTACTTTATGTGATAAATACAACTGGTTATTTCAGAGCTGCATTAACTTGAATTTGGAGTTCTATAAAACGTTATTAAACCAAGAAGGAGGGTAATCATTTTACAAACACTGTCTTCTACAAGTATATGCTCATTCTTTATACAGATGAATTCCAGATCCTTGTCCAAAAGAGCTATATTGTGCTTTATCACACAGAACCTAGTGTTCAAAAGGCCAAAGGAAAAATGTCTACAAAATACTAAGGGCCAAGAAAGTAAAGATATTTTTTGGATTATAGAAGTTCTGTATGGACCAGTTCCAAAGGAAGTGTCTCAAAAATTAATGGACTGCACCAGATCTCTGAGCCATTTCTGTCTGGAAGACCACTTACAAGCAGCAGTGATAGTAGCCAGAGATAAAACATTCAAATATCACAAGTTGGTTTGTGCATTTGAGAATAATTCACGGAATAATCATCTTATTAGGAATGCAGGCTTGAATGTAAGTTGCCATATATATAAAATTGCAGTATGCAGAGTAGCTGTGTATGACTAATTTAGATACCAGAGTGCAAAGCATTCCTTTATGAATTTCAGAAACAACTTTTAAAGTCCTGGGCAATAGCAAAACTTTTCTGGTTGGCTCAGTGGTGCTGTGTCTGCCTTCTTTGCTGAAAGATGAGTACCCAGATCTGTGCATTACAAATCAATTTTTCTATGAACTTAGCTACTGTGACTGTATTTATATTTGGTTGGGCTTCTGATTGCAAACTGCCCACAGCTATGATGTCTATTGACAAATGAGTTAATCCCAGGCCATGAAAGTGTCAGAAATATGATGTGAGTAACATCACTGGTTTCAGTTTCTGGCTGGCACTAGTGCCTTCATCAGCTTTTCCACTGCTAAAAAAGCACACTGATGGAGATGGGATATGGGATTTACTGTGACAGATTGGTTAAGAGATGCTTCACAATCAGGATGGACACTCTGGTGGACCCACAATATTACCCTCATTACGGAAGAAGATGAGGTATGATTCTGCTTTTAGTGGAGTCAAAGGTGAAATGCCATGAGACAGCCAAAATATAGTTCTGAACAACAGTTCAGAATATAGAACTGAACAACAATTCACACTGTGAACTGTGCCATGCCGGAGTGGGATCTGAGCACTGATCATAAAATCACCCAGCTATTTAAAAAAAACAAACCCTAGAGATAGTATTTAACTCTCTGACCTCCAGCAGCAGTAAATTGCAGACACGGGAGGTTGAAATGCACATATTTTTTGCTGATACATTTTCCTTGAATTTGAGCCACTTTTGGTTTTCCATATTTGTGGCTGGAGGTTTAAAAGCAGAATGTGCACCACTGTGAAAAAAGCAAAGGGACATGAGCAAAGTTATCTGCCTTGCGTGCTGGCTGTTGACTTTGTGAAGAAATCTCTTATGCATATTTAAAGCAAATGAATTTCTCTACAGTTTAGGATTGTATTCTCATAGAAGGAAAATATTAAATCAGTGTGATATACAGAACTATTTGGACAGGCTCTATCAGCTTCTGAAATTTATGTGGTATTAGCAAGCAGTCATCAGCCAGAGGCTTTTGACCTTAAGTGACTTCTAGTGGCACCTATAACTCAGAAAGCATTAAACTGGTCTAACAAGGTGATTTTTTAATAATACAAACAGCTCTTTTATTATTTTTAATTATTATTATTCAACATTCTGTATTTATTAGTAAGGACATTGCCTGGTGACAGATCTCAGCTGCAGATTTCTTGAGGTGATACTGTTGCTTGTTTTCAAAACAGCAATTGAACAGACAAGAGAACAAATGCTTTCTCTGTACTTTGAACTGTGTTACCCCCGCAAATTTCACAGTAGCATCATTTCTATCTGTGTGTCTGTTAAGCAGAAGCAACATACTTTTTAATACAGCTTAACAGTTGTCACTTGGCTGATAATTTGCATTCTTAATGTTTCGACTTGCAGTCATCATCATTGAGCTGGCCCTCCACAATCTTAGGGCACTGATGTGATTTGAAGTATTTAACCTCTTGGATCAAGGGAACTGAAGCTCTGAATTTAAAACAGGAAAAAGAAGACTTGCTAAGATTAAGCAGGATAGGGGGGTGTGTGTTGCTAAAGTATTTGTATTAAGTGCTAGTTTCTTTCCATTAAAGAGGCACACTGGGAATGGCTTTCTCAGCTGGAAGTATTGTTATGTGTACGTGGCACACATCCCCAGGGAGAGATGCTATGTATTATTTATTTCCAGTTTTACAGTTAGACTTGCCCAATATAGATTGTGAAGCTGCTTCCAGCCTCACAGCCACAGAACAGCTGACCAGAGCAGAGCTGCTTCAGAGGAGGACCCCATCCTGTGCTGGCTCATCACTGCCTCTAACTGCATGATCTGCTGTATATTTCATAGACCTGAGATAAACACAGTGTTTCCTTCCCAAAATGCATCCCAATTTCAAAGGATTTTTATGTTCAGGAATCATTTTTATGACTCTTCCATTTAAGCTAAGATATTGTGGTTGAGATAAGCACAGGAGATACATGTGCCTACCAAGTAAAGTAGCTTTGAGATGAAACACTCCTCACTGGCAGTAGATGAAAAGTTGTGTGGTTTTGTTTTATTTTAAAAACATTGTGGAAAGAAAAGACATTGGAGCTACATCTTAACAGAGCCCCACAAATCACTTTAACCTTGGCAGAGCGGTGTCAGCTGGCATTAGGCTTTATCACAGTGATAACAGAGCGTGGAGGAAGTCACCTCACCTGTCCCTGCAGTGCCTGTTATGTAAGAGGCTGTCTGCCCTCCAGAGAAGTTTGGGATTTTTCCCCAGTGATGAGTGACAGGTCCCAGCCCAGGTGATGCTGGGGTGGCTAGACTGAGGGTCACAGAAGCATAGAGTGGATTGAGTTGGGTTGGATTGGTTTGAAAAGGGCATTAAAGATCATCTAATTCCAACCCCCTGCCAGGGGCAGAGACACCTTTCCCTAGAAGTCATGGTTGGATGTACATCAAACCCCAAGCCAGGTATTACAGGAGTGTGAGGGCAGCATGTCCAGGGCTCTCCCCCTTTGCTGAGGAAGATAATTATAGTAACTAGAAACATTACTGAATAAGACTTGCATCACTATTGGGATCTCTTCAACAAATGGTTGAAGGTCACCCTGAGAAGCCCAGAGAGCTGCAGTGTGCAGATGTTCCCAAGGGAGATGTTTCCCTTTGATGAAGTTTCCTGCTCACCAGCAGTGTTTCCCTGGGAGGCAGTTTCTCCAGATTCCCTGCCTAGCCCCTGGCTCTTGGCAAGGGTGGAAGTGGTGACTTCAGTTTTTTGAAGCTGAATGCTACTAATTATTCCCCAGGTGAAGTGCAGCTACAGGTACCATCCATCTTAGATAAGTGACTACTCTACCAGACCCAGAAGGCATGGAGAAAAGTTTCAATAACCTACTTCAAAAATGGCACTAAAGAGTATTTATTCATCCTCAAATCACACAGTTCAGCTCAAATTATGGTTTTAAGCTTCAAAAAAATTTTAGAAACTCCTCATTCATCTGCATGCCAGGCCTCCTAGTGTGGATATCCTAGATGTGATGCCCATGGTTTTTCCAGACTGCTACTGTTTTCATTCAGACTGGTTTTATTTCAGACTGATGTTACCTGGGGAAATCTGTGAAGAGCCTGTTCCATGACAGCTTCCAGTAAAAGCCCCAGAAGGTCACTTGGGCAACATATTTCTTTCCTGCAGCTTCTCTCAGCTAAATGTCTAGGCTACCCAGTGTGTGATTTTGTATGTTCTAGTCCTGAAACCTCTACTGTGTTTTGCTTAACCATTAAATCAGGGAATTAGAGAACCATAGAATGGTTTGAGTTGCAAGAGGACTTAAAAATCATCTTGTTCCAACCTCCCAGCCATGAGCAGGGACACCTTCCACTAGACCGGGTTTCTCAAAGCTCCACCAAGCCTGGCCTTGAACACTGCCAGGATGGGGGATCCACAGGTTCTCTGGACAAACCTGTTTTCGAGACAAACTATAGTCTAAAGGGCTTTTTTTTATACTGCATTATTTATATGAGTTAATTAGCCAAAACTAAAACTTATATTATCCCAGTATGGAAAAGAACAAAAAGTTTCAGTGAGTTATTTGATGTTATTCATTAAAATAGCAGGAAAAAATATACCAAACTGAGTTCTTAATTTCTGCACTTTTTCCTCTAAACTTCATTATCACTAGGCTCAAGTGGGATTCAGCCTGGACATGGTCCTTAATCTATGTCTCCTCCTAACTTCACAGTCCAGAAATTATTAACAAACAAACATACAAGCATGATTTTTCAGGAAATTAACACTAAGTGCCATCTCTGTCACAGGACTTTCACAGACACTGAGAAGCCTTCAAAAAGTCTCATTTTTGACAAAGCATTGTTAAGTCACATCAGAGAGGAAACTGAACGCTCTCTCAACATAATTTATAATTAGCTACTTTTACAAAACTTAACCTGAAACACTGAAATCCTTTCTGAATCTGCAGTACTCAAATACAAGGACATCCCAAAGCTGATTTCACGGCCTCTTTGCAGCTGTTACTAACATCCAAAGAAAAGATAGCACACATTGTAGTGGTAGGATGAAAAATCTGCTTTCTCTTAAACCAAAAGCATCAGACAGGCCGCTGACTCTCCACAGTGCTGGTGTGGAGTGTTAGTCAGAACAGATGTTGTCAGGATTTAAGGTGTTGGACTCATGGTATCAACAATTCTGGTCATGTCCTGTTGCTGGTGAAGGAAAGCTACCTCTGTGATTAGTTACACTCACAGAATGATCTGTCTAATTGCTAGTCTCAGTCCTCCTTTGCATCTCTGAGGGCTTGTTTTGACTCTTAATGTTCCATAAATTATTTTCCCTGTAAGATCATCAAGGAGAACAAGAGACAAAGGGAAATGTCCTGGATAAGGTGACATAATTGCTTTCTCCCCAGACTGAGCTTTAACAGAGCTGCACGGTCACAAGTTTTATTTAAAATTTGTTGTGAGTGTCCCCACTGTCAACAGAAAGAGAGAGAATTATTATTTGTGAACTTGGATATTTTAAAATAAAAGAAGGTAATGAAATCGCTGACAAGATGGTAAAAGCCTATCGGTCTATTTGATGGATCACCAAGGACTTGCTGAAACACCAATTGACAGACATTACATAAAATCTAAAATCATCAAATAAGTGAAGAACAAGTTGAGAATCTATAACACTGAAATCAGCAGAAAATACCCATTAACTTAAATGGAAGGAAAATCTGGCCATTAAACAGCAACTTGCTGCAATCACAATATAAAACCTAATCATGAAATCACAAGGCCCCTTGCATTTTATTGCTCCTGTATTTCTGTCTCCTTCACTGACCCACAAATGTGACAACGAAATCATTTCTATTCCTAAAGCAGTCCTTGGCAATAATGGAGTTGATGTAAGTTTTCAAACTGAGCCCAATGACATAAATATGAATGAAAACATTTTTATTCTTCTTTACCCCTCTCACACCTCGCCCCTACCACAATCCATCTCTGTTCCCCCACCAGAATGGGATTAGTCTGGAATTGCTGCAAATGCAATCTGCTCACTGGGACAGAAGTCATAAGATTGGAGGAGGAATACCTCTACCTGCCTCCTACTGCAGAATAAATTAAAAAATGAATTTTAGTGACAAAGATAAATCAACTGATAGGCTTTATCTTGTCTAAGTGACCTCCTAGATTCTTTTATGAGTAGCTCTTAGGGGCCTCTGCAAGCTTTTTAGACTGGACAATGGTTAAGGTAACATTTGACTTCATTTTTGGGTTTGTTGTAGAGCAGAGGCTGCTCTACTAGAGGGAGGTGAAGCACTAGGACTAAAACACAATGCTTTATACAGCTTTAGAAAGGAAACTTTGGAGACTGCCCCTTAGTATCTGGGCTCAGGAAAAGGTGACAAGAGCAGCCCAGGATGCTGAGGATGAAATGAGGCTAGCCTGAGGACACTCAGATAAATGTCTCCGGGGGCTGGTGGGGTGGTGAATGATTGTTCCTCCTGGACTGGAGAGCAATTCCATGGTTCTCACTGGGACCAGGCAACTCTGTTTGCAGCAGTCAGTGAGAGCTTTACTTGCAGGTTGCTCAGCTTCCAGGGTGGACACAACACAAGTTTAACTCAGAGCTTTGCAGTCCTGCTCCTTTCAAACTCCTCATGAAATTAACTATGCAGTGGTCCATGACTACGTCCAAGTTTTTCAGAGGCTTGGTCAGAAACAAATGCCTGGTTGGCATTTTTTTGGAAAGTGCCCCTTGCACAGAGGTGAGAAAATGCTCTTTCTGCAATTTTGTGAAAAGTGACAATAATTAAAATACAAATAAAATGCTCTTGAGTTGAAAAGGAAGAGGGACAGAGACACGTGTATGTATTATGCTGCTATATGACCCCCAAAAGTTGTGTCTTTTTCCAGACCCAAATACAGGGGAAAATTGTGCAACTTAAATGCTGTTTAGTGAAGATCTGCAGTTTGCAGAAGCAAAGAGGCCTGTAACAAAGTGTAGATTTTAGTCCTTGGCCTGGTAAAGAGACAAGGCATCACTCTCTATGGATGCCTGCTCTGAAGAAGTGAGGGGCCACACCACAGAAACGTTTATGATACTGCAAAAATATACTGGAAATACACATTTCCATTTTTCTACAGTCTGAAAATGAAAGGATTAGGTCTTTTTGTATTATTAGTTTATGCTGCTGCATTATGTGAAAGTTAGCAAAAGGGAAAAAAAGCTATGTAAAGTGAATGTATTCCTGTGCCATTTTTCTTGCTGCTATATCTAACGCTTGTAAAAGGTCCACCAAGCTACTCAGAGATTAGCCTCTTGTCTAATATCACAAACAGTATTATAATTTTAGATTTATGATTGCTTATCTTGTCAAATTTCATAATCACTTCATCAGTAGAAACCCACTGTTTATACCCCAGAGATAAGGATAACCTTCCCACCTGAAATGGCATGATTATCAATTTATGACAGGAACAGAAGGTTTTGTGTATGTAACTTCCACTGCTCTTGCTATCCTTCATTTAGAGAACATACCATTGTCTTGTGTCAGGCGGGATTTTCTTCCATCCATTGGGGTCTTCAGCAAAGCAACCATCTGAAATGCAAAGGAAATTATGTTTGTAGCCTGCTCCCATCTCCCTTTCAGCTGGAAAAGAAGTAGATGGTTTACTGTATACATATGAATATCTGTATTTCTGTAACTTCTGAACATGCTAATGGCATTTAAATGTAATCCCAGTATGAAAAGTTGATTTTTGGTCTTTCAGATCTGAGAAGATTTTATAGCATATTTTAATACCCTGAAGCAGTTAATTTTGCACAATGTTGAAAGCTGCTGCTGTAAGACAAAACCAGATTAAAAAAAAAACTATTAGAAGGTTTTAAACTTGGAAGAAAAGTACCTAATTCCAACCACCTTGCAGGTTAAAGAATTTGCAGGCAACAAAGTGTGTTTAAGAGTGCTGCAAATAGCAAAGGGCAGGAATATCTCAGTTATTTTCTTACTAATTCTGCTTTTCTATAGTGAGGTAGAAAGACAGACACACACGCACACGTTTGTGCACTTATTTTGTTGAAGTTATAATGCTGTACAACCTATGGAGGGAGGATAAATCAGTCTTAAGGTAATTATGCCATTACATTCACACACAGAGCACGAATGTGTTTTTATTCAGAGTAACTACATGCTGAGAGTTGTGGTACTTCAGCTATTCTGGTCTTGTTAAATCTGTTGGGTAGGCAAGTCATCTTGTGAACCATACTTTGCACTTTACTCAGGTAGACAGCTCTGTTAGAGGATTTATTTGCCACTGCTATGCCTTGTGGTGGAGTTCTTCTCATGCAACAGATACAAAATCATTGATGAAAATGCATGAAGTGGTATTTTATAACCATATTTAATATCCTCCACCCACGTGCACAAGAGACTGTCCAAAAAAAGAGCAAAAAAGAATAAAGTCACTTACATTACCTAGATAAATTGAAACAAAATATATATTGATGAATCAATAAGCTTATAAATCTAGTAGATCCCTAGCAGAAAGAAGTGTCCTATCCCCACTCCCATTCAAATTCTGCAGGGAGGTCTGGAAGAGCTGGCCCTTTGCCTATGTCCAGCATGAGTGCTTATAAAGTAATTTTAGAGAAATCAGGAGATCATCTATTTAAGAAAGTCCTCTCAAAAATAAGTTAATAGTAAGAAAACTCTTTACAATTATTCCTCATGTCCCAATTTAATTGTTGGGCCTTGGGGATAAGCAGAGCTTGGAAAATTCTTGCATTCAGCTCTACACTTCCACCCTACATATAAGTCAATTGTCAAAATGGATTTTCCATTGATTATCAGCAATGGACCATCTGCAACTCATTTTGTCAGTGTTTTCTGAATTTCAGATGTTCCCATTTTCCTTCATTGTCTCTTGTCATTTCACCTCATCTTCTACTTGTACAGTCAGTGAGATAATCATTCACACACATGATCTTTGATCCTTGCAGTCATATTAAATCAGCATGCTCTTTTATTCATGCTCAACCATACTGGATCAGTCCCTCAGTCACCTCACATCACAATCAGGTGGGCAGCCAGGCATGTTTACCTTCAGACTCTACTCACAGTCGTGTTTCCTACCTGTTCACTTGCACTCAGTCATTAGTTCTCAGCCCTGAACAGCAGCACTGGCTGCAGGAGAACACTTATTCATAGAATTGCTTCACCAAATTCTCTTTTACACTTGTATTCCTCAGGCATTGCTTAACTGCAGGTTGCCTTATTTTTGTCTCTTTGAAGGGAGCAGGCAATGGAATCCTGTTATGTGAGTGGCTCCTGTGCTTGTAACTTGAGCATGTTAATGAGACCACGGGATTTGTCTTTTGATGGCTGCATCTGGATCTGGACTAATCTTCCCAGCCAGCACAACTGGGACCAGACAGATTGCAGCTCTGAGGATGGGATACAGTGCATAATAGATGCATATACACATGTAATTAATAGTGTCCAAATGAAAACTCTTGGTTTCTTTCTTTATTCCTCACAGCTAGACATGACAGCCAAGCTTTGCCCACAGAGATAACACACCTGATTTCATCAGCTGGCATAACTGGAAAAAAACCTGACATTTTCTGAGCCACTGAAGCCCATTTGTCATTCCAAAAAGTTGCTACTTCTTTCTCTCCTTTTCTCTGTAAATTTCTAAGTAATCATACATGGGCTTATGGCAGCTGAGTATGATTATTCACCCAGTGAAAACAGCAGAGAGAGAACAGTATCGTGCAGTTTTGTGAAGTATATAGAGATTCAAGGCAGATGATTGTTACCTATTTCTGTTCCTTGTGCAAACAAGGCCTGTGTTTTATGAGTGATCCCGTGGAGAATATTTCAAATCAGGAATTAATTCATTAGTTCACTGTTATGCTACAGCATAGCAGCTATACTAGAATCCCAGCAGCAATTCTCTTTGCAAAGCTCTGCCACAATGTATTCTCAATGGTGCTAATGAGAGCACATTTTTTTTTTACACAGAAGTTCTGTCTGATACTGCAAATCAACTAGAAATATAAAACTTTGATTATGGATAACATAGATAGCAACATATTAATGCGAGCAGCTGCTGATACAAGGCAACTGATGGAGTAAGAGAGCCACTGCCATTTTTCTCTGCCTTGTACTTTGCTCATATATCTTGTCCAGGTAAATGCTGTGATCACATCCATTTGCCATCTCTTGGCAACCTTCATTTCTCTTCTACATCCACGACTGATATTCTGTGACTTAATTTTGTCCACTGCATGTCCTGGTTTTGAGCTAGCTGTCCTACTTCATTGCAATTACATCCCCGTGTATCACTGATGAATGATTTCCTAGATGGATGTTTGTTATAAATCCATTCATTGATCTTCCTGACTTGCCCTGAAATATTTAGCACCTTATATATTTCTCTGTGCTAAAAAAAAAATAAAAAATTCTGTAGAGACCTTTTATTTCTGCTCTATACATCATTGCAAGCAGGATGCATTTTTTAAATACTTAAAGAGACAGATGAGCTGATTCTTCAGAAAGTTACAAAAGTTATGAGGCACTGCAACCCAGCTTTGTTCTCCAATTCCTCTTCTCTCAGGATTTGTGCTCTGAACACCTGAACTGTATTTATGCCTAGGTTTGCTGGAATTTCTTACTCTACAGAAAGCAGCATTTCCAATGAGATGTTATCTACATTCTCCAAGTTTGCTTCACCCTCAGACTTTAATTTCCTTGAAGCAGTTCCCTTACCACAAACACAAACCTCCCATACTTATCTCCTTGGATATAAATGTAGAGGGAGCTGTAAATGTCAAGTGTTCAACCACTGTCATGTTTATGGACCACTTATGGAAAGCTTCTTTCAGGCAGGCTGCCGCCAATGCAGGTGGCATTAATAGCTCTCACAAGCTCATGTTTCCACTTCAACTCACTTGGATGTTCCTGCCTTCCCTTGCTGTCATTACTGGGACAATTCATGCTTAATACAGTGTCAGGAACTTTCTCACCCCAAACCAAGTACTTTAACTGTGAAGTTATGAGCACAAGATCAGGGAATCAGATCCAATATGCAGGCAGAGAGGCTGTAGTTAAATTCTGTGTTATTGTCCAGTGTGGATAAAATTGACCCTGGCCTCCTCGTTACATGTAGGAAGCAAATTGGAAGAGCTTTTTTAATATTCTGCCACCACTTGCAGTGGTAATATTAGGTGTGGCAAGCTTTTGTGCATCCAATTCCCTGAGAGGAGCTGGAAGGGGAAGGCCAAATGAAGGGCCCTGCAAACAGCCCTTCTCCTCACCAGTACACACACTATGAGGGTTGGTGTGGTGGCAGTAAATCTAAAACTGGGATACTGGCAGTGCCTGAGCATCAAGGTCAGTTCTGAACTACACCTGTAATTTCCATTCCCCAAATTCAATCCTACTGCAAAGAGATTATGGGCTTGTCACCGACAGCTGATTTCAAGGACATCAGCGAATCTTTTATCAGTTAATTTAAAAGGTTTTGTTCAAGTCTGGACCATGATTGATGTAGTTGAATTCAGCATTTTTTTCACCTCTTTGCAATGAAACTTTCTATTTTTTTCCAAGTTCTTCCATTGAAGAAATGTTTGAAAAAAAAGATGTTCCTCTAGTGTGACCCAACATGTCACATGTGACATAAAGTCAGGATGGTTCAGTCTAGAGGAGTAACTAACACCTTGTTCAATAGGTAAATAATGTTCTTAAGTACCACTGATATTCTTCTGCACTTGGAGGAATAACAACTCAAGACTGTCACTGTCCATCTCCTCCTCTTTCTTCTCCTATTTATTCTGCTGACGACAAAATCCCTCTATACCCTAATAAAAAAAAAAAGGTAGTTCTCTGCATTTTACAATAGTTTTGGTTCAATAGCAAAAAAGAAATCTTTCCTATGTTACACTGCAATATAGACTGTAATGCCCTTGATAGCAAAAACAGTGGTAGAAGTTGAAATTAATATACCTCATAACCAACATAATAGGGGCATATTCACATCAGTAAGACAATTTTGATGATGATGATAATGAATGATCAACAGAAAGTTTTTTCCCAAAATCAGGTGTTCGATATCAAGGATAAAATTTAAACTACCTTGTTCTTGCAGTTGTGAGTGAAGAGCAAAATTTGGCCTCTCATGTATTATTGTTTTCTTCATTCTCCTGGGTTCTATTCTGCTCGGGGCCAAGACCTGTTACTACTCATTGCTCTGTAAAATTCCAAGCACATTCCTAGGTCTTGTAATAAATAATAAAAACCAGCCTTGAACCCAGAGAAATTGAATTGCTTTCAAATGAGGATTTTTATATCTTGTGCAGCACCAACTTCCATGTATTTCTCCAAGTATTCCTTATGAATTTAGTTGATTCTGATAATTTTATTGTAGAAAAAGGCAACACTATTCATCTGTCTACTGTGCAAGTGCAAGCTAACTTAATAACTGCAGTCTTTTTCTTATGCACTTTCTCCTATAACTTTTTACAGCATCCTTCAGTTTACATGCAATTGCTGTTCTTCTATTCTGAGATAAATTAAGATTGAATAATTGCAGTGCAAGGTCAAAAATCAATTAAATGGAAATTACAGTTATTTGTTTGAAAAGCTCAAGTCATATTTTATATCACAAGTCTCTTAGGTGACGGGTCAAATGGGTTAATCAGCAACCAGCTTTGTCTGCAATCCTGACTCAAATCTGCCTGTAGCAAGAGGGATGGAAGGATAGTCCTGCCTATCTACTTATGGTCAGTAGCAAAACTGGGGGGGTTTGCAAAAGTTATTGGCATTTGCCTCCACTTTTTTACTAAAGTGTCTTACTGCACTTCGATAACATGGATTTTAAACAGTGGAGAGCTACACTGTGTGCCCCTGAATGAACTCACACAGCTTTCCAATTAATTCAGAACTGAAATGTCTCAGGCATTGTGTTGCACCTTCTTCTGGGGTCCAAATTTTTCATCTAAACCCCAAATTTTGCATGTAACCCAAGCCTGTCACCCAAACAATGTCTCTATTTCTAAAGCTCTCCTCTTCCCCCTTCCCTAAATTGTTTGTTGGTTGTTATTTTTAAGCTCCTCCTCATTTCCTGCAATCATTGAAATTGTAAAGCAGTCATTGTAGTGGCAGAAGCAAAGTTCCACATCTTTATTGTAAAATCTGACCTTCATATATCCATGAGACCTGCATGATAAAGTAATGAGAATTTTGCAAACTCAGTGGTTTAGCTTAAAAAGTGATCCTAACTGATCCAGAACTCATCAGAGAAAATGAAAATTGGCATTTTCCTAAGGAAAAAAATCAAAACAAAAGACAGAAATATTCTCTTATAAAAACCAAATTAATAAGTGCAATTAAACCTGTTCACATAAAATTTAAAAATTATTTCAGAATAATGTGCATACATTTAATCTTCTCATTTATAACTGCCTTCTTTATAAAAATAACCCCTAGTTGACCAGCCAAGAGTAAATTCTGTCCACCAGAAGCAACCTCCAGCCATTGAAATAGAAATTTCAAAGTAGCAAAGTGTTGTCTAGATGATGGACAACAATTTTCCACGTGATTCTTGAGAAGATGTGGTGGTGGTGGTATGTCTGGAGGTTTGATTGTGTTAAATTACTCGTTGGGTATTATTCACCGACATGGTATATATTGTTGTTGAAATGAAATTTGCAGCTCCAGACATAATTACCAATGTCAATATAACTTTTTTTATTCAGGTAATTTTCTCTAAAGAAATAAAATATAATGTTGTTTGCTCTACTGTTTTAATATGAGGATGAGTCCAGCGAGGCAGGATGGTTTCAGTTTGACTCAAAACACAGATAAATGTTTAGGATATCCAAAAAGCTGGATCAGGTTCTAGAGAGATCTCCTGGATAAGCAAGCCCAGCTGACTTAGGCTCCCATGCTCTCTAAAATGCCTGCTCCATCTAAAAACTGGAGTGGCTTCTTGTCCTTTCTGCAGCTAATGTAGTACCAGAATCTGACACAGGAATGCTGCTCCTGTGGTTGGAAAACTTCTACGGGTTTTGGTTACATTTCTTTGGAGCTTTTTGCCTTAAATTGTGTTTATCCAACTTACACTTCAACAAAGAAAATAATTTCTACTATACATTACTGATCCTAACTGCCAATTCTAGCTGGGAAGCACAGATTTCTTTTTAAGTTTCTTGCTGTTCATTTTGGTTATCACTGTGGGTATGGAGACGTGGTTTAAAAAAAAAAGGTGGAGGGGAAGAGCTAAATTCTGTGTTATAGTTTCAAAGATGAGTGATGTTCAACTTCTCCTCTGCCTGTAGCCCCAGCTGTAGTTGCTTGTCTACACTCATCCCTTTAATCATTTAGCTTGTTTATTTAGTGCCAAGAATAGGCTTAAAATATGAAACCTGCATCAGTCCTCAGGGTTTTCAGTCATTGTTTTCTATGAAAGGGAGGAATAGTTATGTGTAATGTAAATGAGTAACTATTTGTAAGATTCACACATGAAATGATAAAATAATTTGGTTAGTTGTTTAAATATTGATAGCTAGGCTGTTCTGGGGTTACTTGTTTCCAAACTTCTTAGTTTTTCTCCCCCTTCCTTTGTTAAATATGAATCCTTTTCTCTTACTCTTCTTTCTTCCTCCTACTTTTCAATTCCCTTTGCTTTGCTGCCTTTACTTTTCCACAAGACAATGCCTGAGCTCTCATTTATATGTTCCTTTCTCTTAAAACAAAATATGTTGCCATTTACTTTCTTTTCTTAGCTGGACAGCAGGAGAAAAACCACATGGAATGGTGAAAAGGAAGACCAACAACATCCTCTGTGAGTGTTGCTAGCAAGGCATCTGCACTCAACTCAATTTTAGATTGGCCCAAGAATGTAAAAAACCACAAAGCACCAAATGCCTTGCTTTTTTCTATCTTTCAGCTGCCTACATGGTTTTTTCCTCCTTGTTCCTGAATACCCAAACAAATAACTATGTCAACTGCTTTTTAAAAGGGTTTTCACTGAGCTGCTGTTCAACAATAGGGCATTCTATTGCTTATCATTTGATCAGTTTTCTACACGGTACCTTAAATCCTTAACCACCGAGTAAAATTAACAAACTCCTCAGATAATGTAATTACTTATGGTCTCTTAGATTGTCACGCATTAAATTAATTGAGAATACATAATTGCTATCATTAATACCTCCTGTCTCCTTAATGAAGCAAAAGGTAGAGGCACAAGCTTATCCATCATGTCTCCATAGAAGTGTCAGGACTTGGTAGATGGATTGGCTCTCAGCTCCAGGGATGCCCCCTCAAACCCATCAGGTCTCACTGCTTTTGGTGTGCTAAAAAAGCAAAGATCTTAATCCCTTTAGAGTGGTCTCCATGTGAGTGGTGTGTTGCTAAAGATGTTGCAAATAACAGCCATGTAGGGTGGCAGCCATCAGAGGATGTCAAACAGGGAGATTTTCTGCCTGCAGTAATCCCAATAAGTAAAGCAGAGCAGAATTAAACATGTGCTGCCTCTCCTTAGAGGCACTTTCTGTGCACCAGATCATAGAGAAAAGTACAATGGGACCTTTTTACATGAATACACAATAAAATAATAGACTTACAGAGGTAAGTTATTTTGAGGACACTAACAGGCGAAATGATATAATGAACCCACTTAAAGGAACACCTGAAAAATAAGTTCTGCATTGCAAACTGACATGAATTTCACATTGCAGCAGGGAACTTCAATGAATATTAGTCTTGTGCAACATGCTTATGTGTGTAAAATGGGTTTCTACTGTACTTTGGCTTTAAAAACATTATTCACTGTTTTCTAGTACAAAGCCCCAGCAGGCATGCACTTGGCTAGCTAGTGAAGAACTCTGCCCCAGTTTTCCATAATGCATTCATGAAGGGATTTGTAACAACCAGTGGTTACTGCAGCAGAAAGACTAAAATGTTGTACTGTGGCACTTTTGAAACAAACACAAAAAGTTCAAACATTACAGCTCTTGCAGGCTAATGATGTGCTATAAACAGTTGCATATTGCTATGTATAATCCATACTCAAAGCACCCATTCATTAAGACTTATAATTTCCTTTCTGTATGCTCTGCTCTTCTGGTTAAAACTATGGATTTCAGAAGCCTCTGTTGGCAACTCAGCCCCACTGTGGTGAATACCTGCACCCTGCAGGGCTCCATTCACCCAGTGCCTTAGGGACAGTCCCCAGCACATTCCATTGCAGCTCCCTACATCTCTCATCTCCCTTTCGTGCAGATCAGCTGCTGTCTGAGCATCTGTGATGAGAGCAGGACGGTCAAAGGGCTCATCAGCACATCAACAAAATGTAAAGCCTGGGGCTGCATCAAAGAAGCCCAGAGAGTGAGCAGCAAACTACAGTCAACACAGACTCAGGGCTGGGCTGGAGTGCTGCAACTGCTAGAAAGAATAATTAGGTCATTAAGGACAAGCTGGGCTTAGTTTAAAGTGAAGAACAGCATCTCCTCATCAAAAAAATCCTTGACTTATCAGAATTGGTGTCCTCCCCAACCGTCCTTTTTTTCTCCCTCACTTTAACCCTACTGAAACCTCGCTTCTCTTTCTCTTCTGACCAATTTGTTTCCAGCAGTTCAGAAGCCTCTACTCCTTAGTTTCATGCTCCTCTTTTATTTTCTGATTTTTTTTCCTACCATTCTAAAGCTCTCAGTGTTGGATAAAGAAGTGGCTTCAAGATGTATGAAGAAGAATGTGGAAAAAAAGTTGCAAAAGAACTTTGTCATAAGGAGATTTATTCAACATTTATATGGGAAGGTATATGGAGCCACAGAGAAACAGATGCCATTTATAGGCATCTCTGTCTTCGTGCAGCTTAGACCTCCCTTTGAACCTGACATCATCAAAAATAGAGCTCAGAAATCTGCTAAGATGCTACAGCACTCATTAAGAGGAGAACATGTCTTATGAGTGACAGCATTGACAAGCTATGTTGATGCAACTCAGATAACTGGTAAAATGCAAAATGAGATGGCATGGCTGCACTTCCGGAACTTCTGCCCTTGTCCCTCAGAAAAAGAGCAAGGACCACATCCACCTCAGGAGGATTCTGGACAAATTCTGCTTTGAGGGAGCTTTGTTCCTAAAAGGGGAACCAACATTTATCATTGTCCAATGCAACTACTGTGGGATACATACATACATTGTGCTATAACGGAGAACTTTGTGATGACAGGCCATGCAGTTTTATACGTTTCACCCTGAAAGAAGCAAATTCAGATCTTTTTGCATTTGCAAGACTGGACTTAGTCTGTAGTGATTGTATTTGTATTTGATTTCAGCCCTTGAAAACACTAGAAAACAGCTTTCCTCTGTGCTGTTTGCCGGAATTGATCCATTCAATCTTCCCAAAAAGTTCAATAATCGGATGAAGCATCAAAAATCTGAAACTGGTAAAAAGTGAAAACTTCCAGGCATATGTGTGTGTGCATTAACACTGCCATTAGTGCAGTCAGTCTTTCTTGAACTTGAATTATGTGTATATCACTGAAGAAAGGAGGCTGGAATTAGAGGGAAAGTGCCTGTAAGGAAAGCATTTTGCTCTTGAATCTGTAAGAGGAGAATTTTTCCTTTGGGAATGAAACAAAGCATGTGTTGGAGGTCGCATGTGGCAGCTATAGCAGAAATCAAGCTTCTTAATGTAGAAGTCTTAAGAACTCATGCCTTCCTCCTGAGCCAGTCTCAAATTAACACTTTCATACCCTGCAATTTACACACAAAAGATTTTAAATTTTAAGTGCTCTGTGTGTGCTGTTTGACTCTACCACCCCTCCATTGCTTCTGCACAAGAAGCGTGTACAGTTTCTCTGTACAGAAATTATTTTTGCAGTAGGATTAGAATATGACAGTCATGTTTTGGGATAATATTATGTACAACGTGCTCAACTCTGAGTCATATAACTTAGGGAGCAGAAATAGAAATATCAGGGACGAAAGCAGGGACTGGGGAACTGGGGGAGAGATTCAACCCAGAAATTTTAGCTGGGCCTTTTAAAACTCCAGTTATATCAATAAATCATAAAAATAGCAAAAATTAACTTGTTAACTAGGGAAAGCACTGTCATTCTTTTTCTCTGAAGGCCAAGGAAATTACTAGTTTGATTTACAGTCAAATCTTAAGTAGAGATGGATGATTTCCTGGGTCCAAAGGTATTCACCATCACATACGACAAGGGACACAGGGCCCAGGAAATGTGGAGACCTAATAGGGTGCACACCCTGTAGGGACTTCAAGATGTAGTATTGAAGGTATTTAAGAGTCACTTTGCATAAATATCCAGGCTGCAAAGGTGCCTCTCTGGCCTGAGCCCCTGAGACTCGCAGGGTTTTTTTCCCTTTTGATAATAAATTAACTCCGATGTGATAACAGTGCAGGGTGAAGTCCAACTCCAAGGCTTAGAGAAGAGCGATAAAACAGAAGAAAAGGCTTCTGAAAAAAAGACAGCTTACAGGAGTCTGATTACATTTTCCAAATTTTTTTGCAGCTTGTTTAATTATGCATTTCTGTTCCTCCCATGCTGGAACTGAACTCTGCTGACTGAAACTCAAAATTTCTCCTCCCAAATGGTGAAATGAACCCACACACACTGAAGCTCAACAAAACCAGCAAAACTCTGCAACTGGATTTTCTTTCCCTAAAATTACTCCTTACCTTTTATTACTCCTACATGAATCACTGTGATATTATAAATATGATAAAACCCTCAATGTGAGCTGAATAAATTGATTAGGAGAAAAATAGTCATGTGGGCTGGTCTACATTGGCATATTAAGGATTCAATACTTAATTGCTTGCACATTGGGATGAAAAAGAAGGAAGAAATACATCCAGAGAGAAATACATGTTTGTTTGTGGAATGGTTGATGGGCTGATGGCCAGTGCAGGCTGAAAAAGACTGCAGGAGTTTTGGATACAGTGAGAACCTATTACTGCTAGTTGGCATGGAGCAAATTTCAAAGGAAGACATCCACAGACTGCAGTGCCTAAAACAATAAAGCTGTGGTTCAAGGGTTTCTCTTTTATGGCCTGATTACAAATGCAATATATTTAACTGTGCCCTGTACTTGCGCAGCTCCTTTAAGCAATGATCTCAAAGAACTTTGCAGAGCATGATTAAGTCAGGACACATTTCAGCTGGGAGCAAAGCTTGGAGATGCCCCTTCCAGCTTCCCAGCCTTTTTTGTCTCCTTTGTCAGGTACATCTCTGTTTACTGAATTGTGAAAAGCAGAGTTAAGAGGCAAAGCTAATTGATAGTAAAACACGTGTTTGTGTGAGGTTAAGGGGCAGGAACTTGTGCATTTGAGTGGTAGTCTGAAAGACAGAAGGTATCAAGCAAGAATAAAGAATTAAGTCAGCACAAAAGGTAAGCTGGGGGTAGAAAAGGAGCAGAATGGGTTTTTATCAGCAAAGGAAGTTAGGAGAGATGTGACATTGGTGGGGAGAGTGTTGCGCATGAATGTGAGTTTAATTCTTTGTCCACAGCAGCTGAGAAGAAAACCCATCTCCTTTAAGTAAACTTAGTTGGACTTTCCTCCTTCTAAATAAGGGCTTGGGCATCACTCTAGTCCTCATCACCCAATGCAAAGCAAAAATCTACAGCTTTGAGGAGAAAAAGGAAACTCTTTAAATCCTCCTCCTGCTTTTCATTTCCAGCAACTTTTTCAGCAACAAGCAAAAGACCATGCCTAGTGTGCAGAGAGAAAACGATTAATTAGCTCCCACCAGATCTGCAGTTCTCTGGCCATGCAAAGCCTTCTGTTGAAAAGAAGTGCCCAGTCATTCTCCTTTCCCAAGTGAGTGGAAACGGGAACAGCTCAACACTGTCCAGATTTTAGACAAAAATGAATAAAGCAGAAGTGAGCTGGACTCCTAACAAATGAAGAGGGAATTTAAAAGTAACACAGTAGCAGCTGAGAAACTGAATTATATTTGAAAATCTAAGTGGCCAGTACCCACCAGATAATGTGAAATCCTGGACCTGTGGATGATTTAGGTTTTGTTCAGGAGAAGCAATTGCTATTGCCGCAGAACAGCTGAAGAGACTGTGAAAAACTGTCTAACTGGCTGCTCTGAGAGGACAGGGCCACAGGTCAGGGAGCTGTTCAGGTCACTGAAAGTCAAACAAAAATAAGTAGCCTTTTTATAAAATGGGTGTTCTGGGACTCTTGGTAGTATGGTTTCTCTAGCAAACTCTATCAGTGAAGCAAAGCAGAGTTTAAGCAGCATAAATGTGTCCACAATACAGTTAAAAATATGAAATAAATATCAGGATAAAGGTACCACTGAAAACTTGGATGAGCATAAACTTACAAAGTGCAGACAGATGCTGTTGTTAATTTTTGAAACTATAAATGGAACAGTAGAAAGGAGGCCTGATTAATGGCACAAAGACCTTAGGAAATGACTGAATAATATGTCTCAAGGGTGCTGAACAAAAAAGTAAAGTGGCCAGTGGAGTTGCAGGCACAAGGACAGACACGTATCTGCCTGGAGCCAGGTGTGCCCCTGTAGGAGCCTCTCCCTAGAGTCTCCCAGAAAAAAATATTTTCTGCAGCAGGGAGAGGAGAGCCACTCCACAGGGATGGACAGTGATGCTCAGTTCATGAATGTTCACAACAGGCTTGGAGATCCTTCATAAAAGGAGCAATGCAATATATATGCGAAATGTTATTATTACTCCTGTTACGTGGGTTTATTAAATTTAATGAGGACATTGAGGATTCCATTAATCCCAACCACAATGCCAGTCTCTCAACATTTTCTTGATTAAGCCATTGAAAATATAATAGCCCTGAGTGCCTGGAGTTTTTACACAGTAAGATTATTAAGTGCACTCTACACACAACAGCATTTACTCCTTTGCACCTGAATTCTATTCCAGCTCCTTCTTTATCTGCTCTGCCTCTTCCACAGTTCAAGAATATGGTCCTATGGAAAGTCCACAAACATATTTTCCCATAGTACTTTGCAATAAGTGAACATTAATTCTTGCTAAATTGGAATGGAGCTTCCACAGAATTACATATTACAACTACAGAAGTATCCAGGGAGCAGATTGACTAATATCATTATCACAATGAATAGTATAAGAATTAATGTGATTTACTGCTAAATGTAATAGAGAAGTATTTAAATTTTACTTTCAGAAGGTGTCTTCCTTATTTTCCTACACAAAGTCTTTCCAATTTGCAGGTAGAAGTGAAAGTCAGCTGAGTAAGCCCTTTAAGAAGTAGAGATGTTAGATTATCTCTTCTTAGGCCTTTTTTTTTTTTTTTTTTTTGTTTGTTTGTTTGTTTGTTTGTTTTTTTGTTTTGTTTTGTGCTTTTTTTTTTTTTAAGGTTTGCTATGAATACATCCATGTCATACATCTACAATTTTCTGTATGATTTGAAATGTATTTTACAATTAAATTTGCATCAGCTTGCAGTGTATTTGAAAAAAAAATCTCTGATACTTGGAAGTAGTGGAGATACTGACTTCTTTCCCCATTATTAAAAAGTTATAAAAGCTAGAAAAAAATAATAAAATGAAATACAGTACTGAAGTCATAAATAAAAAATAACCATAAAAAAATTCTTAGTAACCACATGGCAAAAGCACCTTCCAGTAAAACACACAATTACTTGTATTATTTATTGCTGAAAATTTCTGTTCCAGGGATACATTTTCAAACTAAATACATGAGACCCATAAAAATTTAGGAGAAAATAATACAAATGAAAAGAATTTTTTAATAAACTAGTTGTTTCAAATGCCTTGTAATGGACAAATAACTTCCTGTAATGTCATTAAACTAGTGAAATTTTAAGAATTTAAAGAAAATTAGGGAACGCAGCTTCAGTGCACAAAGATATTGGCTCTGAGATACTTGGTATTCTTTTCAGATAACCACTGAAAAAATGCAAAGGGTAGAGTGGAGATCATGCAATTATTAAAACTAGGAATTGGAAATACAAATGCAGACTGTCCAAAATGCTTCCAAATTAATGATGGTCATAAAATTCAGAACCTGCAAATCTAACATCCAGAAAGCTGAGCATTCACTTTGTTTTCTGAGGTGGCCTCAATAGGTATGTGCTTTTACTCGGGCTAGAGAACTGTTTTACAAGAGAGAGCAGTTTTCCTCTTATCACAGTGACTATCAAATAGAGGAATTTTATGCATCTATTGCCAACAATTCATGGTCATTTTCTTTATCATTATGTGCTTTATATATCTTGCCAGAGAAAAATTAACAAAGTATTTTGAAGCACTTGAATGTTCTAAGAGCCAACATGATAAAAAATCCTAACAGTGCCTTCTTCCCACCTGTCCTCTCACTGCACACATCGAGAGTTGGGTGAGTGAGGACTAGGTGGGCACATGAGCTCAGGAGATGCTCTTGGGTGTGGTGATAACAAGAGAAACTGAGAACAGTTAAACAAATTAACATGGAACTTCAGGAAATATAACCTGGTTTATTCAGCAAGTTTTCCAATGCTGAAGGCATACATGTTTCAAGATTTTAGGCTTCATTTGGACAAAAAACTACAAAACAAAATGTAATAAGCACTTCTCTCTTCACAGGGAGAATGATCTAATGTATTTTACTGATCCCCAGCTTCTCTGATAGCATATTTAGTTGCAGTAAGTTTTGGGAGAAGGGCAGAGAAATCCATGTACTTAATTCACAGAATGTCTTCAACTCAGTGAGCTTTAGATAAAGCTTTTGAATACTGGGTACATGGGTGGTTAATCAGTTCACAGTGTTAGGGTGCCCGCATTGTCCAGCAAAGAAAAAACAGAGAAACTATTCTGTGTGTATAATTTTACATATAAAATTATATGATTATACAGACCTAAATTTCTCCACGACAATGAAGATTGCTGGCCCTGTTTGTTTCTGCTGAACATGAATATTTAGTCTTAATACAGTCTTAGCAGAGAGGCCAGTGGGGATCCCTGCCAACGGGCTGGCTCCTCTATGGAAGCCTGGCAGCCCCAGGACCAGCCTGTTCCATTCTTAGACTTGTTGAGGCTCCTGGTGGGGCTACTCTGCTGTCCAAGCCAGGAAGAAAAAGGATCTCTGTTTAATGCACCAAATCTTGGACAGTCTGTCTGTGTCATGGTTTTATGAGCACTTTTATTAAAAACTGAAAATTAGGTAGTTTGGTGATGTGAAATGTTCCCTGCACAGCAACAGACTGTGCAACAATTGAGTTTCCTTTCAGCTTTTACCTTTATAAAGATGGATTCTGGGACAAAAATGGGGTTCTTACTAAGGGTAAGAAAAGGCCTTTCTTAGTGTTTTCAGAAAAAGCATAAGCTTTGGTAGAGACATTCTCATGTATTTATGCAGCACATGGTGTATTAATGGGCTTTCATGTACATTTTCCTGAAAGATGGGCAGTATTGCTCAGAAAAATGAACAACTGAAAACATAGTAAAGAGGTACCTAGAAACAAAAGCCTAAAGCTGAGGATATAAGTTACCTTCCCAAGGCAGAATTGTTAGCTGGGAAACAACTGCACAGTTCCAAATGTAAAAAATATGATCTACTGCCACCTCCCCCTTGTGGACTGCTATTTATAGTGACAATCGGACAGCAGATCGCTGTTCAGCAGTTTGATGTCATCATTTAAATTCCAAGTGAGGGAGATAGCCTTTTGAATGTGAATAAATACAAATGCTGATTCCCATCTACCAGCATGTAGACATTCATTATCTCCCACCTTTACCAGCTCACGTGTGCCAGGATCACTGCCACAAGTAGGAATTACTAACGCGCAGCAGGCTCCAAAAGACCTCAAAAGTTTGCTAGTTACCATGAGAAATATTGCCCCCAGGAAATGCATGATTCAAAACCAGTTTGTACATGGTGAATGCCTACCCATAACCATGCATAATTCAAGTAATTCATGAACCATAGGAGCCTCACTTGGTACTCCTGAGACAACCAACAAATGTCATGGTATGAATAATAGAAGAACACATATATTTGTATAGCACATTGAATTATCTACTGTAACTCCTCAGCTCATTCCAGCTACTGGCAATTATCTCTGTGTTAGCAGGCACTGAATAAGCAGAATATTTACTCAGTGAGCTTTAAAATTCTGAAGCTGCCTGTCCTGAGTGGCCTCTGTTGCTTTGCCCTGCATGGGGAGCTTGTCAAGTGCTGTCTAATGCTAAGCGTTCATGTTGCAGCTTGCAGCTCAGAGTCCAGTGCTCAGTTCCTTTTCCAGTGGGCTATTTTAACTTTGCAACTTGTGGGTGTAAATAAAATTCAGCTGACATTGTGAGGGTACAGTCACCATCATTTAGTTCTGTAACTAACTAAGCTGGTGGGGCAGACTGCATGATTTGTCAAGTTGTCTACCTGGCGTACCTTCACATCTTGTTTCCTTTCTCATCAAAGTGTTGATCTAAAGTGCTGTCTTTACCAAAAATGGAAAACATTTTTAGCCAATCTATCCTTTTCCTAGGATGAACCATTTGATGCTTTGAAACATGAATAGTAGAACAGGTATTTTCCAGAATAACCAACAAAAAACCTTAAGCATTTTGAGGAACTTGTATTTTTGCTGCTTAATAAGACACAAAAGCTTGTCACTTGGCCAGATATTTCCAAGCACATCTGGACTTTTCTCTGTAAATACCAGGTGGAGTTGACAAGATACAGAAGTGTTTTGTTCTTGTTGTCTTTGTGTTTTTTAAACTGATCAATAAACACATACGAAGAGCCTGCCTGGGAATGCAAGTGAACCATATTCCCTGGATATTTTTCAGCCTTCCAAAAATAATCCCAAGTTAAAAAAGAAAAGTTGATCTAAAACAGCCCAGCAGCACTTGATGTATTCAAAATACAGAAAAGTTGCAATTAAGCCAGTCTTGGGCACAAAATTTGCACAGAGTGGAGAGTTGCCCCAGTCTTTCAACTGTATTCGAATGCAGTTGATTATGCTTATTTAAGTGGAATAATTACAATTCATCTCCATTAACATATTTCTTACCTATTTAAGATCATTTAAATAATTTGACAAAACCATTTAATTCCCAGTACTCTGCACTGGAGTATTTACTCCCTTTTGTGCTCTCTGGAAGTTCAATAATGTATTTTGCTACACTAGCTAAAAATAAAAACACTTTTCAGATACTGGGCAGGTCTGTGTAGAGCCTGACTTGATACATGTTGATATACGACAAACCACAATCAACCCCTTATTGCCTAAAGTTTTCAAAATGTTGCTTTTATTTCACAGTAGTTCCAACTAGGTCATTCTTGTCCAGCTTTCTTAAGGATGTTGTCAAGTTACACTGGCTATAGGAGGCAACTTGATGATTCTGAAACTGAAAATTAAGTTTCATTTTGGTGTTCTGGAAGAGTTTTATTTGTTGTTCCTCTTGACCCTGAAAGCTTTCCTAGAAGATTTTTCTTCTCCTTAGATATGGGAGGCCTGGCCTAAATCTGCTGCCTTCATTTTTGCCATGTAAGTGGCAGGAAGTCTACTTTTCAGCAAGGTTTTCTTTGCATCGTACCCATAGGAAAGGTAGTTATATAAAACCAGAATTCCAATGATGTCATATTCAGCAAGTTATCCTTTTGCTGAGGTTTGGGATATGCTGCTTTCCTTTTGAGCTGCAGTTAGTTAGGACTTCATCTAAATTTTTCTCTCCTGGTCTAGCCCTAATTTGTTAGCTGGTATTATAAATCTCTGGGTACAAAAGACGGGTGGCTGATTTGGGTTGCCTGTGCAGTTATTGGCACAGAGGTCACCAATGCTGGCTGAGGTGTGTAAGTGCTACTGGAGTGCTGAATGGATAATAATCCACAATACTCTATATTTTCCTAATGTTTTGCTAGGTCCTATTAGGCAAATCATGTACCATGGTATTTACAGCTTTTCTTAAGGTGTTCCTTAAGTAATCAGACTTTCTTGTCTGGAAGATTTCCTTTATATTTAATGAGCACAGAGGATGTTCCTGTGGAGCAAGCAGCTTACAGGGTTGTGGCCAGGTGAAATTCTGACAGTAGGTACATGTTTGTTAGTAAAGATTTGTTCTTTGTAAAATCATTTCCCTTATGATTTGTGTTTCCACTACCCTCCAGTTGCCTTTCTCATTATCTAATATTTAATTTCTGTATTTGCTACTTAATTTTAAGAGGCGGGAAAAAAGAATTTTAAGGGACTTACGTACATAAAGAATTAAAACAATTTTCAAGTGAATAATTTAATTTTTCTTAGAAAAGGAGTAACCAAAGAAGAAAATTATCTAACACTGTGCAGTTTATTTCACATGATAATGCTTTTAAATGATAGTTGTGGATTTGCATCTTTTTCTGCTTTATTTTGGATAAGCTAATTAACTTTAAAAATAGTCTCCATAAGATGCAAAACATGGGAGAAAAGATGGTGGAAGCCAAAAGGTTGACTACAGCAAGAGTGGTGTTGAATTAAATTAAACTCCAGCACAGAACAAACTCTGTGTAGTGCAGGAGGACAGTCTAATTTAAAAGGGTGTGCCTTGCTGTGCAGGCTCTTTAAGTGTGATCTGCTTTTGGCCTAATTTTCTGTGACAGTGTATTTAATAACAGTGGTCCCTTACTGAGAATCCTTCTGCCTGGTCTGTCACTGTAGAAATTTTGGCTCTGTAATAGGCACATCTTTGTCAATCCAACACTTAAATTTCCTTTAGGGAATTAAGAACTCCTAAGAGTTAGTCACACAGCTCCAGGTGAAGAAATTCTTCACTGTTATAAAAGCACCCCAAACCCAAGATATGCTGCCTTTGTTGGTCCTCTACCTTCTAGCTACAAATTAAAAAATTAGAAACTTATTAAAAAAAAGAAGTTTGCCTCATTTAAATTTAAAATCCTGGGAAGGACTCTCAAGGGCAGATCAGGACTTCCACAACAATATGGATTAATGTGATTTTTTTTCTGTGTGTGCTAAAAATAGACGGGCACCGCTGTTTGACAAGCATTTTGTGGGGAATATACATTTTTCATTTATGAACATTCATCATTAAGTGGCTTTATTTTTAAAATGTTACCTAATGGAGCTGCATGGAGTCAAGAGCCAACATGTAGATGTACTTCAGAACTAGTTGGTTTCCAAAGCAGCAGTCCTATTTAAATGTGTACATGCCTTCTGTGACCTGGCATATTAGAGGTTCTGAATTTAATTTAGTTTAAATGTGCAATTTTCTTTTTTTTCCCCTCCACTGCAATTATGCAGCATATGAATATATAGAGCAAGCCTATGAGCACGCTGTGTCTGAAGAGCTCAGCACACATGCTGAAGGATCATTCTTCTCTCTCCTCGCCATTATACAAATAATTGTAGGATTAAAAATCAAAAGAATCTGTAATAACATCTAAGGCTCTTGCATCTTGGTCTTTCAGACTTCAGCTAGACACAGCAGTGTAAAAGTGATGCTGGAATTCAGTCAAACTGCTTATCTCAAGGAGTTCTGCCTGCTGGATCCAATACAGCACTTTATGTATCAGTAGCGTGTCACCATCTTTGCCACTGGAGACGTGACAAACCCAGCTCCCAGCTGGCAGCAGGCGTGCAAGGTATCCTGCCTGCTGCTGTTTGAGCATCCCTGGTAACAGCAGTGCTGAGACAAGGAGATGTTGCAGTCCTGGGACAACCTCCATCTGCAAAAGTCCTCCAGGGCAATGTGGGATCTCATCAATCAAAACTGAGAAATATGTGTTGCTTCATTTCTCTATTTTCACTTTTCATTCCCTGCTTGCAGGAAAGGAGGCCATAACAAGCTATGTCTTGGCTTAGACTGGAGAAAACAAATTCCAGCAGATTCCCATTTTGTCAAAGGAGATTTCTGTTCTGGTGCTCTGAAGACTCGTGTTTTTGTTGCAGAGCAAAACTGTGGAACAATATGGGCATCCTCAATTTACCTTTACCTGTCCTCTATCACAGTCCACTGTCACAGAAGGTGACATGGAGACAGAGAACCAAATTGACAACAATCCCACGAGCCAAGGTGACAGGTAGAAAGCACAGGACAGAGGATCCCAAAAAGGGGTCTACTTTTAAGAAAGTTCATTATGCTGCTACATCTCAAATAGTAGTAATTGGGAGGAGTTGAAGTTGTACACAATGAATTATTTCATATTCTGAAACCACTCACTAATTTAATCCAGACACATGAAAGCTATATGTATCTTTTTATGAAGCATGCATCTTGTCCAAATTATCTCTTTATTACTCTTGCTAAGAAGTGTATGTATGCGGCTCAGTGAAGAGTGTGCACATAGCCAACAAGAATGGAAAAAAGAAATTTTTAGGGGGATACTTTGTAATTTTCTTTGTTCTTCATGTGTATGTCTCAAGACATGAGATGCATTTAGCACTTCCTGCATCACGTATGTCCCAGGGTAAAATAATCAAGGTGAGTTCAAAGGTGCATGCATCCACCTTCAGCACCACTATTTACTGGTGAATTTCACTCAATCTTTTAAATATTTTTTCCAAAATGGAGTGCAATCACTTCTGGCTGGAAAAGAAAAACCTGATCACTCTGAGCTGTCACCAGTCATCTCTCAGCTGGGAAGAGTATTTCTGTTATCTCTCCCACAGTGAGTGCTGACTGTATAATGACAGTCATAGCATGCATTACATTTACTTAGTGCTACATTTGTATGACTGGAATAATGGCACTTGTCTCCCTTGTCCACTTTGCCCCTATATCCTAACATTAATGAAATCATGTCTTTATGTACTCTTTTCTCAAGCCCTGATTGTCTGCCACAGACACCAGTACCCTCTGCTGTGTTTAAAGGTAACAATAAAACTCACTGGGAGTAAATTGATGTGAAAAGGCACCAAAGTCAAATGGAGCCATTTCTAATTTTATCTTGCTGTCATCCTATGGTGCATTCCCATGCAAAAGAGGGAAGGCTGAGACTGATGAGAATAGTAAATTGTTTTTTGACAACTGGCTTCTATCTATAGGTTTCACACACACCCCTTCCTCAGCTTTTCGAAAGTGTGGTTACTGAATTCAGCACAAGAAAATATAGGAAGCCAAGGCAATGGTTTCCTGAAGCAGAATGAGAAACAAAGAAGCTGCACACAGAGACACAGCCAGTGGAAAGCCCAACACGAATTTTCAGCTCCCGTATTTTTAAGTGTTCTCTTCTTGTTTAGGGGTGCTTTATTAGTCAATTGCTTTTCCTCATTAACTTATAGCTTGGCACTCATTGCTCTGTAAACTGCCCTAACAGCCCCCATGAGCACTGCTCTAGTGAAGGATCTGGTTGTGTTTCCATTATAAACCTAGTTTCAGAGATATTTATAACTCAGCTATTTGAATTTTCATCAAGCTTTGGGGAACTTGGCTCACAGGTCAAAGAGTGAAACAATTTTCAGCTTATGAATTTGAAAAGAAAAAAATTTTAGCCAAGAGCAGTTTCCAGCACAGAAAATTTCATCATGATTTAGAAGCTTCCAGGAGAAGAAAATTTATATTATCTCATGCAGGAATTATGTAATGTGAATTACATATGTTACATTTACGTGTACAAATTCAGATTAATAAAACACATTGGATTAATTGCTTAAGTTGTTTTAATTTCAGCATCAAAATACACTGGTTTTGCAAATCATCTAAAAGGTAAAAGCATGGATAGTATAATTTAATTTTCAGTTTTTGAAAATTTGTGGAAGCTTTTGGGTTTATAACTTTTTCATAAAATACAAAACAAGAAAATAGAGATGAGGAATAACTAAAAAAGCAAAAAACGTCTAGTGAGGTTATCTATTTGATTAGTCCATATATTCTAATGGTAACCTAATATGTTTGTGCAGGAAAAAGTTATGACATTTTCTTTTTTTTCCTTACATCTGTCTTGAATGTATTCAGTACCACATAAAAACTCTATCTTGTTAACAAGGAAATGAAAGCTGCTTAACTCTCTTAAATTTTGGGCTGGCTGATAGTTACCTTTATAGTTGGAGTGCTTTACTAGTGTAGATATATTTACATAAATATATTTCTAACATGCATTCAAAGATTTGCTTGAATATTCAGTAATATTTGTCTTCTGGCAAATATTATTCTAACTTATATTTATGGTAATTTCCTCAGTTATTTCACTTTAGAATCTAATAAACAAAATTTCTATTCTAGATTACTTCATTGAGATCCTTCTCTTTATTAGAGTTTTCTATTGCACATCTGCTGGATGCGTGTATTTCATTTCTGTCACTAATAGTCTCAGCTCTGCTCTAAACCACAGTTTCCAGCCCAAGTCAAATTTCACTTGATAACTCTGCTCTCTCACTCTGGCTCTACTCTGTCTCCAAGTGGCATTACCTCTTCTTTTTTACTATGAAAATTTGCAGTTCAGCACTGCTTGGTATTAAATACACTATTATCCATATTGGCCAGTTTTCAAAAATCACATTTTAAGTATATAAATAAATATTCATTATTTCCCTGAATAATTAAATCTGTTCAACCTGTCTAAAATAACTGGTCTCACTGAGGAATAATGACCAGAAAGCTGCTTTATCTGTTTTATCCACAGCGTTTCTGTTCAGGTTTCTGTGTGCCTAAGCTTGTGGGCAGCGGCTGATGTGGTGAATGTTTGGTTTATATACAATTGCAAAATTGTGCCAGAAAATATTGTTTTCATTTCAGATGAGCAGGTTTTTAAAATTTCTGTAACTCTTTTTTAAATATCTGCAAACAAACATATAATCAAGGTCATGAGTTTGCCAATCATATATTGGGTACTTATGTATTCAAATTTTAACATATGAAATGGCATTTGCAGAACCAGGGTTGAAGTTCAGAAAACCTGATACCATAATTACCTTTGCTAAAATCTCAAATCTTCCAGTACTTTGAAGTTTTAAAAAAGTTTTCTTTTTTGTTTTGAAATGTAAAAAAAAGGTAAATAGCTCAGCGAAGTTCCTGCAAAACCAAATTTTTGAGGATCTTCACTACTAAAACCTCAAAATAAACTTTTTTTTAAAAATGGGGTGTCTGCTTGTGTTAGGATCGAAACGGTTGTATGACCCTCAGTTGGACTTCCATCATTCGTGTATGGGGATGTAATACCCTCTGACAGCTGCAAAAGTCAAAACATGCTCTTCAACCTTACCAACCCAACTCAGTCAACCTTATCAAGACAAATCTTTGCATAGTCATCATGACGTTTGATCTATGGCTGCAGTGCTCTGAGACCTTTAAAGGAGAACCTCTTTATAAGGGAAAGCATGCAAGGAGTGTTATAGTTATCTGTTCCTCTGATTATTTTATTTTGGTTTTGAACATCTAGGCTTTTCCCCTCCATGAAATTCCATTTCATTTTTGCAAATGAAAATGTGGGAAGGACTTTATCTTAAATATGGTTGAGGTAAGTACTCAATTATAATTGTATACAGCATCTTTCCAGGTTAGATCAGTGACAAAAAGGCCCCATTCTTTTTACTCTTCATCCAGTCCTCCTGTAACTTTCATTTCCAGTGAGGACTGAAACTCTTTTTCCATGCCTCTTCCTGCTGAATTATAATTGAGCTTCAAAAGGACTGTAGAACTTGCTTTCTCAGAAAGCCCTAAAACAACGACATTGAATTTTGCAGGATTTCTCAGATTTTCTCTTCTGCAGTACCTTCTTAATAATTTCCCCAGCTGTACAAAAGCATTGGTGAGATAAAACAGCCAATGATTTATTATTTTAAATCTTGATTTTCATGTTGTTTTTTTTCTTTTCTTCCATGACCATTCTTCAGGAATGTACTGTCCTTCACTCTACGATAAATAAGACTTCTGTCAATAAGATCTGTGCCTAATGAATGAGTGCATTGTGTTATATTTTGACACTATAGTAAAATTTGTCTCCAAGGAGATCAAAAAAGACAAGAGGGAAGAAATGCCTAATGTATGTATTTGAAGTTGCTGTGAAAAATAGGGAATGTAAATAGTCATGGAAGAATACTGTATTGTATCTTCACTAAATGGCAAGGGTCTTTGAGCTGCAGACCACCCAAGAGCAAGTAACACATACCATGTTCTGTGCCTTATGTATTCCATCAAGTCCTTACCATGAGGATATATTTACCAGACAAAAACTTAGCCACAGGAAAGGCTGTTCATATATTAATTTTCTATCTTATGCATGTATGTTGGAATAATTACTCATGTTTAAATACTGTAAACTAGAAAAGAAATGTTCAGTTGCAGTTATCTACAACCTAATAGCTAGTAAAATAAGCAACAGCTAGATATCTTGAATAAACATTTGGTTGTAGTAAAGTATCTGGATCTTTTCGATATCAGATTAAGTTAAAACAAAATCAAATTCAAAAAGATTGTGTTTTAAAATTTATGGGATCAAAGATAAACAACGTTTTTCTTCAAAGGTTTAATAACCTGTTGAATTTGTTCAGTGATGTTGTTGTTACATTTACAATAACACACAGCTATTGGAGAGAGAATACATTTAAAAACCAAGTCACTGAGATGTAAAATGAAGTCTCAAAAGTAGCTGAGGGAAAAAAATAGCATATTTTAGAATCTGTGAGTTAACCTTGCAGACTCTTCTTTCACACCATGGGCTACAGAAAGAAGAGTCAAGCCCTGAAGAAGGTTGTGCTCTAACAAGGTGACACAAATACTGCATTGTGAACCAAACTCATCAAGAACTCGAACCTACTGAAAACCCCATATGTTTGGCATTCTTTCCCAAATTAATTGAAAACAGAATTGCAAATAAATGAAGTTCTGTTAACTGGTAAACAGAGGGGAGAACATGCTGACCCTCACCCACAGGCCCTTTCCATGACTGAGACACATATGGATAAACTGAAAGTCAGTATTGTTGCATTTAAACTGTGTAACTTCTTCCCAGCTTGAAACACCAAGTTATCAGAAATAAGTGCCCTTCCTTTTGCAGATGTGCCACTCAGAAGCTCTTCTCCTTCCTACAGGGCCATGGTGCCAGAGAGCTGATGTTCTTGGGGAGAGTGTTGGTGTGAGTCTCTGCAGCTGCTTCACTCTCATTGCAGGTTCCTATTTCCCTGTGCACAGTCCATAGAACTGCCTGCTGGAAGTCTGTATGCATTCAGACACAAGAGAGCTACAAAGAGATACAAACTATGAGACTTGTTTATATTTTCTGTGATAGTTGCATGAACTTGCCAAACCAACCGTGTCCTATTCCTGTTCATTGAATCATTTGCTCCTTCTCTGTACTTGCATTGTGTTTACTTGGGATTACTCACCAGTTTATTCCTCTTTTCTTTTTTTTTTTTCTCTTTCTTTTTTTAAATTCCTGTTTTGGTTCTTTTCAAAGTTTTTCCCACTGCTATGCCCAGAGTTTCACAGCACCTTGTCCACAGGCTTAAGTGTAATGCCACGTTGAAAGAAAGACTGAAGGGAGCTTTCCCTGATTATGATGGCACTTGGGATGCACTCTCTGCTAAGTATGCTTTAGCTCCCTGGATCTGCCAGCATGGGCTCTCCTTGGAATCTCCTAGGAATCCAGCATCTCCTAGGAACTCCACAGCATCCAGAGAAAAGCTCAGTGTACAAATGCCCAAGTGCTACATAGATCTTAACACTGTCCAGATTTCCAGCAGGTCTCCTGGAGATTTGGTGTTTTGGTTCACCAAAGCTGATTTCTAGTTGTAGAGATTTCTTCCTTTACTCCTTCCCATCCTCCCTGAAGTGAGGATGCTGCGGAGATAATCCTGGTACACATTTCCTCTGTTGGGAGAGTCATCTTGCTTTGCTTATATTTTTTTCTGTGTTGCAAATAAATCTCATTTATATGCTATGCACCACATACAGCTGAAGTGTGCATTAGTCCAAGCAAGATAATAAAAACTGCAATCCTTCAGTGTCCTTGCTCTCTTCATTTTTCAGTACACTTTCAACAAACCTCACCTGTCTCTGTCTTCAACATTCAGTTTATGTTTGTTTTCTCTTTGCACATTTTGATGGTCTCTTCAGAAAAGATACTGGAATATACTAAGGAACATACTAAGAAGTACCCAACATATCCTGTCTGAATAATGATGGACATTTTCTACTTTCTTGTGGATAAATTTTTTTTAAAAAAAGTACTATAAAAATCGAGATTGTTTCTATTCCCTGGAGTTAGTATACTGCTTTTATATTTTCAAACCAGTTTTCTTACCCTTTCTTACACAAATTGTATTCCCCAGGGCTAGGGAAAACTCTCATTTTTGTGCACACAGATGCAAGCTAATGTAGAAATCAGTTACGAATTAATATAGCTTTTTGTAATAAATATGATGTTCAGCTAGGCCAGAACTTTTAAATCACAAATTTCAGATACGTGTGTGAAACTGTTTCTGTTAATTCCAAAAAGACACTTCAGAAATATTTTCATATGTTGTGATGGTTTTAAAAGATCCTTTTCTTTGGTGGTAGGTACAGTCTCTGACTCAGATAAGCTCTGAGACTCCAGGTTGGTATTAATTCTTCAGCCCAAATTAAATGAATTCTCTTAAAGGTCTTAATTATCTGAGTTGGGAGAGAAGACTGGATCTAAATCTCAAAGGACCTCTGGACAAGGACTTGGCCAATAAGCCAGCAATGGAGAAATCCTAAAAGAAACTTTACTGATTTATACCCTCCAGCTCGGCAGTGGTATTAGACTTGGATGAAGAGTATTCTGTATTCCCTATTCCATAGGAAGGTAACCATGGAAACTTTACTTCTGGGTACCAGAAAACTCTGTTATCGGCTCTTTAATACCACAGGGGTCCAGTTAATTCCTCATCTCTTACATATCCATGGTCCTCTAAGATGCCACCTTCTGTACCAGTTGTTACATTCCATTCCTCCAAAGCACTGAGCAGAGTCTCAGCCATTACTGGGCAGCATGAGAGTCACTTTTGCCCTTCCCTTCGCTGCCTCAGCTGTGCATCACATAGCACTGAGGGCTACTCTAGTCCTGCTCACAAAAACTCCTATGAGCCAAAAGAGCAGATGAAAAAAGAGCAGGCAGAGATGAGTCCTCACTCTCCCCTTTCTACTTTAGGTACAGACTGTAAATCAGTAGCAGAAGATTGCTGTAGAAGAACTAGAACTGGTTCTAATTTTGTACCATGGTGGTCTTTTTCCATGGTTAGTCAAGAAGGCATTTCCCCACCATCTGGTTGTACAGAGTCTTAGGAATTAGGCTTCAGACAGATCCTAGAAGACTATCAAGGCTGTTTTTCCCTTTTCCCTGCCAACTGCCTTCTTTAGCCTTTGATTCTAAGACTCCTTGAGTATTCTAGAGTACTCAGCTTGGTCAAATGTTTTACTTGTGCTGCCAGGTAGAATCGTTCCCAATATCCTCTACCTTTTTATCCTAGCTTTCCTTTAGCGTGAAGTTAACTGGCTTTCTCCTTGCCTGTCATCTGTTACATACTTCCAATGTCATCTCTATTTTATAAGTTTTTCAGGGCATTTTTATTCTCTATACTTCTCCTTGCTTCTATCCAGATTCAACAGTAAAAAGCAAATAATAAAAAGAAAAATATAATTAATGAGAGGTAGTTTCAAACTGGAAAGCTCTGTGGTCTCAAATTTCTCCCAATTTGGGACTGTGTGGCTCTGGGGTTTTGGCAAGTGTCCATATCTAATAATAATAATGCTCAATGACACAATGACTTTTAAAAATGAGGCTTAAGAAAAATATTTTTAAGCCAGTAGCTGCATTTTTCACCAAAAATTCCCAGTACTACAGAGAAGATGGATTATCATGAGAAGAAGTAATCCTATCAGACTGTCTGCTAATTCTATTAAAATTATGCAAGTGACAAGTACTCTCTTAAGCACTGAATAACCCTTTCAGAAGTGCCCCTATCAGTCAGAGAATGTTGATTTTCATACAGCAGTAGAGAATACATTACTTTATATGTAGGTATATGCTTATTTTTCAGAGAACACGAAAGTTTTTCCTTCACTGTTAGGATGTAATTGTCTATTGAATTGTTTAAACTTAACAGCTGGGTGGGAGTTTTTCACTCCTATGGCCAGTAGATGTGTATCCCAGACTGGCAAAGAGCATAGCACTCCTTATAGTGTCAATAGGAAAAGCTGAAGAATATTCTGCAATTGATACTTATCAGAGGGGCTTCTCTTGGGATTGCACGATTTTATTTCATTTTAACCTTTTGAATTCTGTTTAATGGGTAGTGCTTTAATTAACTTGATAAAATTTTACCACGTTCCTATGATCATGAGGAATAGAAGAATATCCATACCTGAGTGCAAAACCCTTCAAACACTGATCTTGCCTCTTTTGTCATTGCCATTTCAGTGATGTAAAGTCATTAAAATGGGTGCAAGGTCTTACTATCCCCAAAGCAATTAAGAGTTTCACGTCTGGTCTAACTCCCACTGCTGCCAGTGGAAGTGCAGAGAGCCCTCAGACCACAGTGGACTGCAAGCCTGTTATGATCTAGATGTGAGTGTGACCTTGAGAGGTGATATTTGGAGAGTATGCAATTCAATAAGTACTTCTGATCAAAAGTAGTAGTGTGCCGAGCTTGCATAATTTCAAAATAATTGGAAAAGGTGATTTATCTCCTGCCAACTTTTAAAGGAACTTTCTAAAAGCATGCAGCATGTCTCAAAGTGTTAAACTGTGTCCTAAGGCTGTTAGATTTTACACATTTGCATGACTTCTTAAATCAGTCCTAAAGCTGTTGCTTTCGGTTATTTTTAATGTAGTCCGCAGAACAGATACTGTTCCATTTTTATCATTTTCTTTGGTATCTACACAATGACAAGAATTGTATTTTTGACCTTTAATCTAAAGAGCATTCAGACAAGACTGAGAAAGTGCACATTTGGAAATACTGCCTTCAGAGATAGGGGAGAAGGGGGAAAAAAAGAAGAGATATATGTGAGTGAAGAGAAGAAAAAGAGGGACTGAGAAAGAGAGCAAACAATAAAGCACCTCTTTCAGTCTTGGTCTCCAGAGTCTGCATTCAAAGGATACAAGTGTGCAAGTGGTCTCAAGCAAACATGAAAACACAGCAGACTTCTTACAAAGGAATCTATAAAAAGAATTTGAAAATGTTGTTAAAGCCCAGCACAAGGAAATGGATATTTCTAGTCTAAGCTCTCAATTCAGAACGGTAAATATGTTTTTTGTGGAGCTTGAGGATTTTGAGTTAGTTTTTGCCACTGCAATCCTTCCTGCATCAGCACCTCTGCACTCTCTCCATTTCTATGCATTTCAGGCTTGAAGTGGGAGTGGAAGTAGAAGTATGGAATGTCTCCTCAACGAGCTCTGTTCCCATCCTTTCACCTTTGCCTCATCTATTTGGCTCCAGCTGCACACATCTGTTTCACCAGTTCTTTCTCTGGTGCCTTCTTCAACAGAGCCCCCCTGTCTGAAATTTCCTTCCCAACCTAATCTAGTCTGCCTCCACCCCTTAAAGTCTCTTCTCAAAATACTTGTCTCATAAAATCTATAAACCCCAGTGCTTCTATTGAGTCCATCAAAGAAACAGATAAAACCCACCCCCCTACAGACCTACTAAGGCATGAAAATGAGCTGAGTGTGAGCGCTCAGTCGCTCTTCCTTTTTTAAGCTTTATTCCCTCCCTCTTTTACTTGTTCTGTCTGTCTAGACTGATTGTTAATTGTCCTTCTGCAGTTTTATACCTAGGCAGTGAGTTTCCCAGAGCAGAGCCTTCCTTTTAATAGATGGAGTCCATAAGAGATAATACCTCCCCTTGGCACAGACAGAATTTGTATTCAAATATTCTCTGACCAATTACTCAATATCAAAAATTATTGAAAAAGCTCACAAAGGGCTATCACCACAAAATTACTACTGCAATTTATTTAGCTGAGAAATGCAGATAAGCATCTGGGTTTTCAGATGATTTTTGAGACAAAGAACTGTATTCATCAGATGCTTGGAGACGCAAAGCAACCATAAACCCAACTTTTTCTGGCCAGGGAAACAGTTTTACAGCTGTTTTCTATTGTCAGAGTGACTCAAACCATATGGGTGAATCCAGTCCCAAACCTTCTGAGATCCACCAATCACTTGCTTTCACCTAGACAGCTGCAGATTTAATCAGCTGCACTCTGACTTCTGAACATTTAAAACCACTATTTAGGTCTAGCAAGGCTCAGCCTGAACCACCTCTGTTTTTTTCTCTCCCCTCTTTCAGGACATCATTCAGCTCTGTGAGTCAGGCATAGGCTGCCCTGCTTACACGCTCAGAGTTTCAGTAAGGCAGCAGAGAGGGAAAAGCCTTCTGCTGACCATTTGCAAGGTAACAAGTTCATTCTTTGTTAGACCAGGGTTTGGTTCCCAACATATTCAGAATGAAAGCTGGAGTCAGACCAAGGTCATTGCACTGGGAGTTTGTTTGAAGGTGGATTTTACTTTATGATTTTGAAGAGCTTTGTGCCTGCTATGCTTGAGGCAGTTGGATTTCTCTGTGGTTTTGTGTTGCAGTTGGAAAATAAATGTGCCCGTTGTTCATTATTAAGAGCATAATGGAGGAAGATCATTTTCGTGATCCTGGAATGAAGCATAAGAGGGTTGTTGCTAATAAATATTTTTTCTGTTCTATGTTATAAAGATACAGGATCACTACTCTAACTCATTTCCAAAAAGTGAGCTTTAAATAGCAGTAGATTATGTCATAAGTCCCCCAGGCCATCTTGGGGGACAAAAAAATGGATTTTGGTTTACAAAATGTTTTTCTCTGGTCATATATCAGAACAGGTAGATCTGAGACTAGAGCTAAAAAAAATCTACTAGCAAAGATGGATCTACTTGCAAAATGCCATCAGATTTACAAAGGGAAATAAAAAAGAATAATTTTCTTAGCCATTTTGTTAATTCTTCTCTTCTATTTTCCACTGGAATTTGCCTTCTGCAGTAATGTGATGCACAGAGTATTCGGAGCAAATCATGATTTTTTGAACTGGTGAAGACTTTGGGCTAAGTGCTAAACGGGTTATTCTGAGGGTCTCCAGTACAAGTGTGAAGCAGTAGAGAGCTCTCAGCAGCATGGTCCATGTTGATCTCTTTAGAAAAATCTCCCGCTTTGGTTGAAGTTCAGCAATTTGTACTTGCAATTCCAAGGCCTGGTGGGCCTGGTCACTCCTCCAAGGAAAGTGTGCAGCCACAGCTAATGCTCATCCCACCAGCTGCAGGTCTGAGCAAGAAGGCAAATAAGATATTTCTCTGTGCTTTGCATCAGGAAAGATCAACATTCACACAAGGAGTCTGATTTAAAACAATCATTTTAGGCTATACATTTTGGTACCTTTCTCCTTCCTCTTTGCTCAGTCCTCTTTTAAAAACTCTCTCAGCCTACTTCTCATAGGGACACTAAAGATAAAATGTAAATAATTATAAAATCTAAAATGCAATTAAAATGTGGCTTTTGACCAGATTAGACTACCATATACTAGGGAGAGACATGGAGAAGTCAGACAAAGTGAAGCTATCACAGCTCCAGTTTAGTGTTGATCTTTGGCCAAACATTTTGCAGGCAAATTTTGACATCGCCCTGAAGGCCAAGTTTCTTATATAACAGAGTATTTTGTCTGCCCAGCCCGAGGGCTGTCGCTCTGTCACCTCTATCTTTAGAAAGTGATGAATTTATTCAGCAATTCAAGACACCAGTTTCAAGGGGAGGAGGTTCATGACCGTGGGCCAGCTGACCAGCCATGCCGCCCAGGGCCCGGCTCGGTGCTCTGCAAATCTGGCTTTCAGAGGAATCTTTTGTAAGCCGAAGGAAATGGAAAAATGGGAGCAGCAAACATCTTGTGCAACCGATCTGTTGGTCCCTATTCCACAAAGTGGAAAAAAGAAAACCACTGTTCTGTTAAAATAGAGCACGCAAAAAAAAAAAAAAAAAAAAAAAAAAAAAAAAAAAAATTCAAGGTCTCATATTCCCGTGAAAACTTTGTTTTAATTAGCTTTGCATAGAGTATTTTGTCTTCATTCCTTCCATTTGAGTTCCTTTTACATATCTTTAGAAGCCCCTGATGATCAGGTTCATTTTATTTAGAATAAAAATCTTAAGACAAATTCTTTGTTTTCTTTTGGCTTGCAATGATGTCATTGACCACCCTTGGCTAGATAAGTCTGTTTTCCTGCACAGGGAGAAGATGAAGATTCTGATTATCTAAGACTGCCCAGAGAGGAACCCCTGGACCAGATGCTGCAATTTCTAATGTTCCAAAAAGCCCTTTCATTCCCCATCTTCAGTGGAGATTCCTACAATATGTTCCCAAGCACTTCTGCAAAATTTACCCTGCTATTTCAAGACTGGATAGGAAAAACAGAAATTTGAATTCTTAACCAAAACTATTTTGAAGTTCTACCTATTTGCCTTACTTTTCCATGATATTTTTTCAAGTGCTCCTATTTTTTCCATTCTTTTTTCCACTGCTTTCCTACTGTCCAGAGGGCAAACATACAGCTCATATACGTCTTACATCCCTTTGACAAGGCAATGACTTTATTTCCTCTCCTGCTTTCAAATCCCAGTTACAATAACATCAATGGTGCTGTGAACTTTCCTCAAGTTTCATCGTTTTGAGATTAGTAGCAGGGCTCTTCTTTTTATTTGGCCACCTTTTTGCCTAATTATCCCTAGCTTGGAGCAGAAATAGAACTGGTGGTAAAGTAGCTTTTTCAGTGTGTGTGAAAAAAAATCTTTTCAAAATTTCACTTTAATCAAAATTGAACCAGAACCTAAAAGATTTCACAATTCCCTATGAAGTAGAAATTCTGAGAATTCTTTTTTCCCAAGCCTAAGACATATGATACTTCCCAGATTAAATATCTTCCCTGGAGCCTACATTAACTCAAAAATAAAAAGCCATTTGCCTCATTTTTGTTGATGCAAAGAAAGTCAGTTCTGTTGAACAGCTGCCTGAAACTCCAAGGTTTGTGGCCTACTTTATAGCCAAGGCTTCCTGGGCTTTTCTGCTCTCTGTGCCAAGCAGGAAAGAGCTAGCTCATGCTGAGCAGATGACCTTGAGCTCCTAAGGTCACTAGTTTAGGAGCAGGCTGCCCCAAAATTCAAAATTCCAAACTAAATTCTGGTCTGCAGTTGGCAAATGTTTTGTGACAGAAATCTTTCAGGCTGAACACAGACACGTTTTTTATTGGAAAATGTTATTCATAACACTAACTGAGAACAGCATGGGGTTGTCCTACTCCAGGGGAAATTCTGGGAGTTCAGAAGATATCCCTGTAAATAGGTTACAGAGAAGAGCAAATACTTTCTTCTGTATCTGTGCCAATGAAACTGTCAGGATCACGCCCAGGGCACATACTAAAAGAGAGACTGTCTGTGGAATGATGATAAGAGCCTATTTTCTGGCATCTATCATATGTCATGATCAGACCTATAAAAACGACGCACAGAACACATGGCAAGTTTCCACAGTTGCTGGAGCCAGGCACTGCTGTTACATATCTCATTTCCTCCCTGTCCTTTCCATCGATGGTAGGACCCAGTCACGCCTGTGGCAGCATCCTCTGCAGAATTTTCACTGGGAAAGGTGAAGTTTTCCACTTTTCCCTTTTGGGGATTACTCACACAATAGCCAGGCTTGACGGGCTCCCTGATATTTAAACACCTGGGAAATGCAAAGAGGTTGCTAATGGATGGCACAGTTATAAATGGGTTTTAGAATTCATTATCCTTTTTCTCTTCTCACTGTGATTTTCTGTTAGATCTGGCCTGAATGTGATGAGGAAGTGGTCAAAAACAAAATAGTCACAGAAGGGTGACCCTTGGAAAGCAGGAAGTCAATTTTTTATGGGATAACTTATTCTGTTTTGCAAATGCAATTTCTACTTACAGTTTTGAACTGCATTTGAACCAAGAGGAAAAAGGATCAATTTTCCCCTGCACCTGTCTCAGAAGCTCCAGGCTCAGTACCTGGTCCTTCTGCAGGTACAGACTTCTCACCATTGATGTAAGAGTTAAAAAAGAAGGGATGTTAAAAAAGAAGCCCTCAGTCTGTAGCTGCCATACTTCTCTCTCAGAGCTGCCTATCCCAGGGCAGAAAAAGTCAATACTAAAGTGGAAGGAACTTTGTCTCTCCCACATGAGCTACTGCATTATACTTTGAAGCCAATGCAAATCCTGTTAGTTGTTTCAAAGTCCAGCTAGTGCACAGTGGAGCATGAAAAAAAATTGTAAGCAGCCAAGGCAATAACCACATTGAACTTTACTTTTACTTAATGAGGATGAATAGATTTCATAAGAAAAATTATTTCATGGGAAGAATTATGCTCTTAATATTAATTTTTATAAAGTTCTGGCTTGTATATTCAACTTTTAGTTATATCCAGTAGTACTAGTCTGCTTTGTTCTGCTCTATTTTTTCTTACTCTGCCCATGAAGTTTGTAGAGAAAGAGATCAAGAGGATCTTTTGACCTTGGTAGATCATGGACTTGTTAGAGGAGATCCAAAGGCTGATCATGGCCATGAAGATGATCTGAGGGCTGAAGCACCTTTCCTACAAAGACAGGCTGAGACAGCTGGGGTTGTTCAGCCTGCAGAAGAGAAGGCTCCCTGAGGGACACATCATTGTGGCTTTCCAGCACCTTAAGGGGGCTTTTAGAAAGGATGATCCTAGTGGGGCCCTTCCAACTGAGCATCCTCTTGTGATTCTGTGACTCTGTGATTCCTACCCCGGTTCTGGGGGTGCAGATCAGTGTCCTGTATGTGCTGTGAACCCAGCTCTGTTTACACAACTCCAACAGTCATGGCATGCCGGTAAAAAAATCCTATGGGATTGGAGACTCACATTTCCCTGACTAGGAGAATATTCAAGGAGGAGAGTGATGTTTCAGACAACAGAGGAGAAGGATTAAACATAGGAAAGGAAAGACAGCAGCTACAAGGTGTGGGAGCCAGGGGAGAGGCAGAAGAGGATGAGAAAGACTAAGAAGACCCTATGTAAACCCGAGCACATCTCACAGAATATATAAAGAGCTCTTAACTGTGTTAACATTAAGAATTATCATTGTTACTTATGTTCATTACTATATTAATAATAATTATCATAATCATTTTGATGATAAGATTATTATTGACATGGTGCTAATAACTATGCTAATAAGTCCATTAATAATGCAGATGCTCTGTTGTCCTGAGCTATGACATTTTCATATTCATCCCTGTGGGTCCCTTCCAAATCAAAGTTCAGGAAATCACCATTAAGCTACTCTTGTGTCTCTGCTTGACTCCAGGGCCAGCAAGTGTCAGTCCATCACAGAGGATAACCCTGTGTGATGAACCCAGGAAATACAACTCTGCTGTTAAACTCATTTGTATCATACCTTGAAATTTCAGGCTGGGGAACTCTTCATTTCAAACTCTCCAGACAATCAGGATCCAGCGTTTGAAAATAAGATGCTGAGAGACATTTAGGCTTGCAAAATAATTGTGGAATTATTAATTATTAAATGGGCAGGATTTTGTGTCTTGCTGCCTATATTAGACACCTGAAGGAAACTTGCACCTAAGGTGATGGTGAGCATTCTCCTAGAGGAAGGCTGTTCAGAAGGAAGCTCCCTGTGGCAGCACCATGTCATGTGTTCCACAGTCCATGCAGGACACCAAGAGTAGGAGGTGAAGATAAACACAATTTCAAGGATGTATTCCAGCATGTACTCTCCCGCAATTTTTAACGAAGATAGTCCCGAATCTGTTAACAATTTGATAGAAAAAAGTAGTCTTAAATATTCAGTAACATTTGCTTTTTAAAGATAGAGCACCAGCAAAGAAATTCAAATTTCCTGCAAATTCTCCAAGATTCACTAAAGAGGGAAACTGGAGCAGCAGAGAGGTGGATCCTGCAAGATATCTGCAACCATTACATCTGGGTGCCTGATTTTCTCAGTGGCACAGAGGAAAAAAATGAGGGGAGAAAAATATGCATCTTGACTTCATCTTTAAATGGAACTGCTGGAGCATTCAGGGACCTTCAGCTGCAGCCAGAGGTAGCAAAAACTTTCCTTTTCTATGATGTAGAGGCTGTGTGTGGGTTAAAAGGGAAAGGAAAGAGGATGACAGAAGGGCTCACAGAGGGACATTCCAGAACATCTGAAAAGATGCAGAAAAATGAAGAGTTCATTTTTTTGCTGATCATGTTAACATTATTTTTAACCTCACTCTTTCATAATGACCCCTCTGGAAGGGTGAAACATGCATTCTTACTATCTTCTTTTAGTTAACTTAAAACATGCGTGCTGAGTTGTTGTTGGCTTCTACACTTGTGAAGAAAAAAAAAGGAGTAGGATGTTAGGGGAAAATATATTTCTGAAGCATTATTTGTTAAAATGTCTACAAAGAATTTCACGGCCTTCACAAGTAGATGAAAGTGGGACAGCTCACAGCTTGACCTTCCAACCTTTCCTGGGGTCTCAGTAGGTGATTCTGCAAAACCTGGAGCTGTCTCTGGCTGAAGCTGCGTTGTCGTAGATTTGTGGTGTAATTTGCCTTCTTACTGCCCCTCATACAAATGCTGGCTTGCCCATAGTCTCAGTGAGTCCATCAAGGATCATCTGTGCCAGGACAGCCCTTGTGAAGCCCATCACCTCTGGATCTTGCAAGAGAGGTAATTTTAAAAAGGAATTAATTTAAAAATCAAAACAAACAAATTAAAAAAAACCCAAACAACAAAAAATAAACAAACAAAAACCTAACCAAACAAAAAACTCACCACACATTATAAAAAGCCCCCAAACCCCTAAAAAACAGTCAGCAATGAGAATAAGCAACGAAGCTGGAGTTTCTGCAGCAGTCTGAGTGGAGAAGATGGTGACAACATATTGGCAGATTTGTGAGATGTGAGCTGAAAAAGAAACAGAACCCTTCCCACCCACTCCAATCCCATAACCAAGCAGAAAACACAAGCGGGTTAGTGCTCATTCCTGAACAGCTGAAGACATTGTCAGACATATTCTGCACTCCCACGTGAGTGGAGACATAAAACTGGGTGGTATTAACGGAGCAATTTTCATACCTACACCCACACTTCAAGGAACTGTGTTTTGATGATCTTGGCAGGCCCTTGATGCTTGCAGGGCTTTGACAGGGCAGAGCTGGGTCTACTTTCATGACTGTGCCTGGGAGTCTAGACACCCAGGGATGTCTTAGATCCAGATTATTTTTAAAAAGAAATGAATTCTAAAGGAAGGCATACTTCTGATCCATCAGGTCTGTATAGGAAACCTGGTCTGGTATGTTCCCATATCGATGAGAACAGAAAAAAAGAGGGAAAATATCTACACTGATGAGATACAAAGCCTTGAAGACTTGCCACAGCACTAGGTTTAAATATCAGTGAACAGAGCTATTTCTCAAAAAGCTGGAAATTGAAGATAGCACTTGACTCTTTCAGGCATCATTATTAACCTTTTATTTTCTAGAAATTCAGATAATATCACTGGAGATATTTCATCAGTCTGGAATGTACTAAGTTTTTCCTCACGCAAACATGAGTCAACAATATAATTACTATAGCCAGAAATTTAGACTCGGGAAATCTATTCAGCTAAAACAGGGACCGTTATAATAGGGGACAAAACAATAATTAAATTTTGTGTGGGTTTTTTTTCAGCCACTAAGTGCGAAGAGAAAATTGAGAAATCTCCAGGTGCAAGCTCAGCATCCCTTTATTCCGTTTTAAGAGAAGGGTATTAAATACACATCACAAGTACCCAACTAGAATCCATATGTAGATCAATAGTCTTACTACTCCACTAACACTGGATTTGATGAGTGTGAAGTGTAGCTAATGGACAAATTTCATAGCTATAAAATCTCCACTTCTCTTGTCTGTATATGCATCTATTAATTACAGGCAACTGATATGCCAATTAACCTCTTAGAATTCAGTGATAGTCAGCATTCTTTGAAATTTACATCATTCCTGAGTATTTCTTTTACAGAAAGAAAAAAACCCTGAAACTGTAGTATCACCATGCTGGTCTGGCTTTAAGGTTTAGGCCAAGGTCTGGTGTTTTATTTTGTCCCTTACCAAGGCCCAGGGAGGAAAGGACAGTTCACAGTGAGCAGGGTGATCACCCAACTCCTTTCATGTTTATTGATGCTGGAGATGAAACAAGAGGGTCAAGTGTGTGTTTCAGCCAGTCCAGTTGATTCTCTGTGGATTACATTCCAGGGAATAAAAACATGCAATATGACTGGCAATCCCTATATGAAAGTTAGTGGGATTTGAGGTGGAAAGATAAAACACAAATGGTTACAGAGTCTGGTGTTTGAGCCCAGGGATGGCTGGAGGTTCTGGCTTGTGTTCCACAGGCACTGGCTGCTCACCAGCCCTACTGTGTCTTTTAAAACATCAGAAAGTTCTCTGAGTGGAACTAGGTACGTTTATGGAATGTATTTCCTGCCTACCTCTCTTCCACCTGTACAGCAGTCCAGTCCCCTTTGTCAGCCTTGCACGGAAGGTGCAAACCTCATGCTCAGACCCCATGCTTTCCTTGATGATTTTCCACAATATCCTGTAATTCTTCCCAGAGTTGCTCACAACAGATTTAAAGTGTGCCCCTAATTTGGAGTACTTCCAGTCTGAGTCAGAGACAGACCATGAAGGCAGAGAAGGAATACCAGAGCAAGGCAGGAAGCACAGGGGAGGGCTGATGAAAAGGACTGTTAGCTGGAGGTGGCAAAGGAGCAGGTAATCAGATACTGCATCCTTGGATCACAGAATGTGCCAGGTGGCCACAAACCCTGAGGGTTTGGCTTGGCCACTGCAGAGATAAGGCCAGCTGCAAAGTTTGGATCCTGATCAAATGTTTGCAATCCAAACACCCTGCGAGTTGGGGCTATTTGGCACGGACCCATGTCTAGTTCATATTAATGTTTATTGCCCGTTGGACATTTGGAAACTATCTTTCATAATTCACACCTCAGCAATGTATGTTTGGCCACCCTGATGGCAGGCTACAAATCTGACTCCTCAATCGAGCAGCACTGCTTTCAGCTGTGTGGAGCTGTCGTGCATGTGGCTTACATATTACATCTGACAGGGGCTGAATGACAGCTCCGTGGCTCACTGTTAAAAGCTCAGCCAGAAAAGCAGAAAGGCATTTCTCCTGCTAGGGCTTTCATCTTTCACATCCACTCAACACTTTGGATGAGCAGACCAGTGTCCTCTTTGCCTGCCTCCCTCTCCAGAAATTTCACGTGGCAGGACTGTTACCTACAGTTGTTTCATTGGCTCCTTAGCCACACGACTTAGAGGTTTAAGTAGGCTCTGAACTGACCTCTCTGCTCTTAAATACTGCAAGTTTCATCTTAATGGTACTTAAAGATTAGCATAGATTCACCATCATTCTCATCCTGATAAAAGAACAAGACCAAGAACAAGATGGAACAATCTGGACTCCCTCTCCTTGGAGCAGGAAGAGAAACAAATCATCATAATAAATTTAGGCCTTGTACTTCAAAAGTTAAACAGTTCAGCCCAAGATCCTCCTGTCTCATTTCAATATTTCAAGTATATTTTATTAACCAGCCTTCTACGTTTAAGTCTGCTCCGTCTTTTCAAGCTGGGGGAAAAAAATATCAGCAAAAGATGTATTTCAGAGTCTATTTCTGGGAGCATGTTGGATACTTAACAAGTTCATCTTTCGTGAGCAGCCAATTCATGTATCAGCCCATAATGATTGCTTGGGTTCAGACTGCAGCACACATTTGCAGCCTCTGTTAGATCCCTTTCCTTGATGCAGGAAAGCTGAAGTAAATGTTATCTTCATAATACTTTCTTCCTCTTTTTGCCTGTAGTCTGTTTTGAGCATTTCCCAGTTTCCCCTCCCCCTATTTATAGTCTGTCTTCTGAGCACTGATGGGCGCCCTCACAGACAACAAAAAGTGAAGCAGGCAGTAATGTTGAAGTACTCTCTTTTCTCTAGTGCTTCTAAAGCATCCCTGGAGATCACTTGCCTGCTAAAAAACAAGGTTTAGTAGCCTGGGTAGTGCAAGACAAACTTCCCTTAGTAGATCCTCTATATTACATAATGGGGCTAAAAATTGTCCTGTTTCTGGCCTCAAAGTCTATCCTAGACAGCATAGCCCCCAATCCTAAACACTCTGTGAGGCACCCACCATCCCGATTGTTACTCAGATTTTATCAATCTTTCTTTTAAACAAAAAATCCCACCAAAACTCAGCCAAGCCCAGTCCAGAAGAACCAGTTTTACAGTAACAAAGTGTTTTCTAGTTATAAATGCCAACACTTTTTTAGTTATAAAAGGCAATTGCATCTCAGATTCCAGAGCACAGCATCTAAATAACCTTTTGATTGCCCTCTTGACTTCTGCTTCAGGAAAAAGCACTTGCCCTGATTGGGGCACTGCTCAGTTGATAGAATCTGTTGATTTTTTTTCCCTTTTTTTTAAAAAAAAAGAATCATCAGGGGCTTGATTTTCTTCTTTGTTGCCCCCTGCATGGCTGCCCACCCTGAGCACAGCTGACACAAAGCCCTCTCAGATCAGGCTGATGGAAGCACTCATGTTTTGCACCCAATCATCAGCACAAAAACAACCACATAAGGTTAAAAACAATTTTCCACTCATGGAAGGAAACCAGTGGGTAAAAGGAACAGCTAAACCTTCATGACCAATCACAGCTGAACATTCCTGAGTAAAATATTTACCATCTTTTTTTTTTTATAATCCTGCACAGTCCCACAGCAGCCGAGCCACCACCTCCCCAGCCCTGTCTCTGACTGGTCTTGTCCAGTGCTGCTGAGGGAAATATCACTCTGAGATATTTTCCTACTTTTATTTCTCCAACTCTTGCCTGACCATGGGCCAGAAGAGGCTCTGAGACTGTTTAGGGTTGTCTTAAAATACTCAAGGATGGGACCTGTGTATCTAGCTGGGGAGAGAGACAATAGTACTCTATTCATAGCAGACCTTAAATGGCAAAATACATAACATTAATACATATTAAAGAAAATCTGTGTCAAGGATCTTGCAAACTGGAGTTGATTTACTATAATAATGCCAAAACATTTAAAATTATGCTTTCAACAATATTGACAAGACATTTACATTTTAATATTTATTTAATCAAAAAAATTATTTACAATCTTGTATAATGTACAGTCCATAATGCCTTTTCCACAGGATGCTAAGAAATAGGTAGAGTTACAATTTTCTTGATCCTGTTGCAATGTACATCTCCCTAAGTTTCCATATAAAGGTACTGGAGGAGGACTGCATAGGAGGATCAGATCCTGCAGTAAAGCAGGCTCTCTGGGTACTCATTAAAACCAATTAATAATAAATTGGATTGTTGCTTTATCATTAGCCCAACCTCATAATCTCATAGCCTCTTGATCTGTATGTGACCTCATAATCTCTCTCAGCATATATGAATTAACAGTGCATATTTCCTAACCAGTGTTTTAGCAGATTTTTTTCTCAATTTAGGATTTTTTTTAAACTGTATTTGTTATTATTATATAATATAACTATATTTATTAGTATATTATATATTATTATATATATTATTATTATAACTATATTATTATATATTATAATATTATTATTATATTATATATATTATTATATTATTATAACTATATATATTAGTATTCTGAGATTTTATGTTTCTTTGCTTGTTTTATCTTTCTAGATCAATAATATGCTTACATATAAAGGTCTAAACCTGTCTTCAGTGATATCAGTGGCAGAGTTTACTCTGGTATTGATAAGGGACCACAGTGTGCAAGAAGAAAAATGACCCTGATCAGCAGGAGCCACAGAGGAACAAAATATTCTCAACAGTAAGAAATTAGAGAGCAAAAAAGGAAAAACACAATTAAATAATAAGTCCTGAATGGCTGACCCCATTTACTTATGAATCAGCTATGTTACTCTCATATTTAAAAGCTCAGTGATATTTCTAAGTTCAAGAAAACCTGTAGAAGTCTGCTAGAACACTCAAGCCCTCAGAAGGCAGACAAGCTGCAAATAATATCTATTTCAGATTAAGAATGCCCCTCCTTTGTCCTTGCTGATAATCTTTATATCCATTGTATATTCACAAGCAAGAAGATTAGGTTCCTTAGTCCTCTAGCACATCAGATACCAACCTTCAGCACGGCTGGTTTAATTCATCATTTTCTCTCCTGATCATAACTTCCAGTGTGAAAAGCCTGTCTTCACATTTTTCCATAGAAAATATGAGACAGTCAAAGCCTTACTAATAAAAGTTTTTTTTCCAAGACTTATCTGCATTGTAAATAGTACAGATTCTATGGCTGTAGCAGCTAAAAAGGAGTGAATGAGTTTATGTCTCCTACAAAAAGTTATTGTGGAAACACAAGTTCTCAACTTTTTTTGAGTTTTGGGGGGAGTTTATGATGTTCTAATTTACAGTTTAACCAGGACTATAATAATGGCCAAAGAAAAGGGTAAGCATAGCATTCCAGCTATTTTAGATGCACTCATTTATTACCACTCCTTCACACAGACTTCCTTTCCAATACTCCTTTATTCATATTACTAGGTGATTTTTCCCTTGAAATGAATAGGGCCTGCTGATGTTCTACGAAATGAGGTAATTTTGATGTAAGGTTCCTGACTTTGGTGTTGAGGTCCACCACCCTATCCCAGTGTTTTGTGTTTGTTTTTATTTTCTTTTTTTTTCCTTTTTTTCCCTCTTTTTTTTTTTTTTGTTTGTTTTTGTTTTGTTTTTGTTTTTGTTTTGTAAAGTGAAAAGCATTTTCTCATTCAATGTGTCTGCAGTAGGTGAATTGCTTTCATCTGAAACTTCTCCACTGTCTCCACGTGGCTGAGACAGGTCTGTTCATGATTACAACCCAACACAATATTTTAAGTTATCTATTTTTAACAAGGGCAGTAGAGGAGAGTTCTTGAATCTCCTGAAGATCTCATCTTGGCACCTTTTTAGTGAAGTGATGTCACCATGGCCATATTTCAGGTCTCATTCAAAAGAGCCTCATTTTCTGCTCAGGGGATTATGAAGCACTCACATAGCAGCTCTTAAAACATTATAAATAATCAGGAAGTCAGGGGAACACAAGTAAGTAGGTCCTAGGTGGACATCTCTGTGTGACTGTGTACAGCCTGGTGACATCCTGCCAAGCCTAAGCCACCACAGTTCCTCAGGAAGCCCAGAAAGGTACAAAGAGGTTTTGTTCTCAGCCTCTCTGGGTGAGAGGACCTTCCTTCTCACTCAGCCTTACATCCCCAACCCTTCTTTCTTGTGCATTGTGTCAGAATAGCTCCTGGTCAGTGAGCTCATTACATCACCCAAACAGCAGGAGCCAGGAAGGATGCACAAGTGTAAATCAGAGAAACTGAACGAAAGCCCTAAGTTTGCAAAAGATTTGGCATTGATCACAGACTGTGTGGGTGGACAGTATCTCTCTTTATACACCAGGAACATGGAGTAATGATTAAGCTTCTGTTTTCTCCACTTGCTTATGCTGGCTTGTTGGTACTGAACATGTGCTAAAATACTACAGTGATTTTCATGTAGTCGTGTCATGGCACAGAGAGCAGGAACCTGAAATCACCCACTCAGAGTGCACAACCAGCTGAGCTAAAACAGAGGCTTAAAGGAGAAGGCTTTCTCTTTCTTCCTTTAGCAGCAATATTGGAAATAGCCCAGAATATTGAAGACATGGTTGATATTATGAATACAACTGACTCTTTCTTTTGCACAGGCCATCCAGAAAAGGCTTTTATTTTAAAATGTTTCTTCAAAGAGAGCTGGGCTAGAGAAGGAAGTTTGACTCTACTAGCTCCCTTGAACTTTGGGCTGGGCCACAGATTATGGACTACACTCCCCAGATTATGGGCTACAGAGCCAAGAGGTGTCTATTTTCTAACCTCTACTCCTCTGGACTGTGGCTAAAATCCCACAAAACCCATCCTAAGTTTTCAGCATAACAGAAATCTAGGAGCAAGGGTGGTAAGCTTCAGAACCCCAAGAAGGGGTTTGCAAATGACCTTCCTGTCATATTCTAAATTTTCAGATAATCTATCTGCTGCTGGAATTTAGAGTATTCCTAAAACTGGCCAGAACCATCTGACACTGGGCCCCAGCTGTGCCTCAGATACATCCATGCACAGCTGGAATGTTTGATCACAGAAGGACTCTCTTGCCTTTTTTTCCCCTGTGTAATTTTCATTCAGTGTTATTCCAGGATGCCATGAGAGCTGAATATTTAACAAAGGGGTTGACTTAAAATATTCAGAGCTCTTGGTTGTGCTATCTTCAGCCATTTTTTCCTTCATCTGGGGGAACTGTTGCATCTCCATAATGAATAGGGCATCACTGTGCTGTGGTATGAGCCAATTCTCCTGTTTCCTCAGTTGGACTCCACTCTCTGCTTTTGAGTCCTGCACACCGAACATACGCAGCTCTGCATCCAGTTCTCCTAACAGGTACAGTTTGGTTGGTAGTGTTGTAGCTGTGGCCATTTTTCTAAGTGTTTGAAGTACAGATCTTGCTGCAGGTAAAGTGGTTTTGACGAGAATTAATGTCATTTTTCCTGTTTCTATCACCTCATTATACCTGCTCTTAATAATGTCAACATTTGAGTCCAAGGAACATTTTGAGGGGACTCCACTCTGAAAACCAATAGCTAGCTGTGCACAGAAGGAATTAATCCTGCTTTCTTTGGAACTTTGTCTTACAAGTGGTTGGCTCTGGCATGCATGGAACACAAACGCAGCTGAAGCAAACTGTGTTTGGGGCATTTACAGGGGCCCTTTTCCCATGTGGCTGTTCTAGTGCCTGATGATGTGGGATACCACTCAGCAGCTTTTCCCACAGTAAGGGCATTTACAGCATCTGTATCCTCTACCCATTTGTCTATTTTCATGGCATTTGTTAATTGTCTGGGAGAGCTTTAACCCTCTGTCACATTTGGTTGAAATCTGCCACCGGGCTCAAAGAATAAAAGAAAGAGAGAAGAGACAGATATCCAGGCAAACCCCATGCTCCTCTATCCTTTATTCTCTTAAAAAAGCCAGAAAAACAACAGCAATGCCACCAACAACAGCAAAACCATGCAGTGACAAAACTCACATGCTTTGAAAAGCAATCCTCATGATTCTTGAGGAAAGCACAGTGAAAGACTGTGTTGAAACACCAGGCACAAGGGACCAGGGCACCTGGTCTGGGAAGTGCAGGGGAGGGCACCTGGTTTGGGAAGAGTATGAGAGCAGCTCCATGAGACTGGTCAGCCCTTGGCTTTGGAAGGGGAGCGATTTCAGAGCCTTCCCTCTCCTCTGGCAGCCTCTCTCCAGGATCACACCAGCTGTAGGTCTGGGCTTCCCCTGTCTCCAAACCCAGGGCCCTGCCCCTCACTGAATTTTACGGGGGCATCCTGCTCTCCCCGTGTGCCAAGGGCCAAAGGGAGAAGTCTTGTGCCAGACCAGGCTTTCCCTCATCAGCCCCTTCCAGCCATGCTTCATCCACAGCTGTTCCAGTGCCCTGCAGGAGAGGACACTGGAATGGTGGCTCTCATGGATATCTCCAGAGTTTGTGGGAAAGTACCACGTGTACAGGTTGGGAAATCTATAGGTGACCTAATTTTCCAAGATGTTGCACGTCTGCTGAGAATCCCCTCCCTCTTCTCAGGCTACGTTCTGAACAGAAGAATTCCTTTTTATATATCAATTCTTTAAAAATTTCCACCTTAGTTTAGCTAAGACAAGGCTGAGAGTTATTCATTCATCTGTGCAGGGGGTTGAGACCAGGTGATCCCCAAAGATGTCATCCACAGTCAGCCATTCCATGGTTCAGTGAAAATGCTTCTTAGCTACTTTAATCTGCCTGACATGAGAGATATTAGACTAACACGTATTTTTCTTCTAGATTTTAGAAAAATTATTCTGTATATATTTTCTCTTTCCTTTTGTGCCTTTCACCCATGCAGTGCAACTGTTGTCTGCAGCTTTCCTGTCTCAGGAAGTGAGATCCTTGTATTAGCACAAAGAAAAACAAACCACCTCCCACCAGCTACAGTAGAAGTGTAAATTACCATGTGGATACTTAGGAACTCAACATTTATGCCAATTAAAATATTAATGAAGAGTTCTATCTGATTTTTCTGTATTAAAAAGGAGGAGATTCTGGAATACAAGATTACTGTATAATATGCAATTTTGAAATGTCTCTGTTATATGTTTGGTGCTCAAAATCACATACCTTTGAATATTGGTTTGGGTTTTAGCCCTTGATCTTTCTGAGAGGCAGAACAAAAGATAAAAAATCATAGGAAAGAGAAAGTGTGAGGCAGTCCAGCTTCCCTGAAGTGATGGATTGAGTGGGTGGTAGCTATTTGTCAAGGAAGTTCATCTGGTAAATTCCCAACTGACTCCATGTCAAAGGGAATAACTGAATTTCAGCTCCATGTTAGCCAGGCAGATCAGCATTTCAGAGATAACTGGACTGCAGTAATATTTCATAGCGTCCATACTTTCCTACATGGGAGAATTATTCCAAAGAGCTCACCTGCCTGCAAATGCACTAGCTGGGCTGGAAGGGAAACAGGAAGGAAATAATGACAAAGGATTTTATAGGCTGGTTTTGTTTCTAAGGCTTTTTGTTTATAAAATGCAATCAAGACAAGGAAAAATAATTTCACTGTTTCTGCACATTTACTCATTTCCATTCTGGCCTGATAACAGCAGGTATGCAAACTTTCCTTCTTCAGCTGGTGATTTGCTCTCTGATCAATAGTAAGTGTTGAGGTGTTATTGATGTACCCTGGATGGTGCCTCCCAGCTCTGCCAGGGCTCTGCAGAATGAGGCAGATTAACTGCCACATTAACTGTCATGTGCCAGAGTTTTTCTGGTTGCAGAAAGACTTTTTTTCTTGTTCTATTCCTATTGTTAACTCTTAACACAGACTACTGCATCCTACACAGGCTTGTCTCCTCCTGTCTGTGAGTACTATGGAGAAGAGGAGGAAACTGCCTGGTGTGTGTAGGGGTGATTCAGACCTCTGGCTGTAGGGACAGCCACAGAATGCTGTGGTGCTAGATGGTGACCTTGAAATTATTCCTCATTGAAGTTAGGTGAAAGTTCAAAGGAGATTACTTAGACTTACAAAGTCCAAACCAGAAACCCAATTGCAATGACACGTATTACGTAGATGTAGATGACAGAAATAAAATCAAGCTGCACTTAATCTGTTTGCACTAAGGATAAACTTTAAAGACTACTCTTTACTCTCAGCTGACAGTATACAGATGTTTACCTAGCCCATTTGCTAAGGAAATACATCCTCTTGCATACCTACATCTAGAGCTGCAGCATTGGAGTTCATTCTCTCTTGGCACCACAGGCTGGCTTGGATTTTGGGTTCCTGCCTTGGTCTCCCAACCTCTTCCACAGACTGCACACTGAATCTCATGTCTACATGGAAAGTCACAGTTATGCTCAGTATAAACACTGAGAATCAGTGCAGGCACTGTATTTCTGTTTCTTCACTGAAACTGAAGGCATGGATTTTTCACGTCCAGTGACACTGGATCTGGGGTGATGAAACTGTACTCCTCCCTGTAAGTGAAACCATGATAATGATGTACTAAAAAACCCAGCTCTGGTCTCTTAGGAATGTCTTTGGTTAGGTGGTACTAATGTTTGCAAACAAACCGATGTGAGTGCAAAAAAACCCTGTACATGGAAATAAAGCAAAGACTCTGCTGCTAAGAAATGTGGAATTTTGGCCACAAAATTTACAGGAAGTATTTGAGAAGTAAGTTTAAAATTAAGCCATGATTAACTGAAGCCTGCCTTTGGAATATAGCAAGAACTAAAATCAAATCAGCAAGAATGATTAAAAAAAAAAGGAAAGAAAACAGTAAAACAACAATTTAGAAAATCAGTATATACAAAGCAGTAACTAATACACAATAGTTACAGTGACAGAATTATCAGCAAATTGAAAGGCAATCTGTGAATTATATTTATATCATAAACAACTTCAGTTATATGGCCTTGGAAAAGCAAGGCTTGATCTGCAGCTCTCTACTTAGACACCAGCTAATTAACCTCACTGGAGATCATCTCACACCAACTCAGGGTTTGCCCCTGGAAGTGATGCAAAAAAAAGGGTTAATATAGTGAAATGTAGCTTTCAGCATGGAACAGGTGATTGATTCTTGTCCTTTGGTGTAGGGTACAGAAATACTCTAATAAAGAATGGGAAAAAAAGGGAAGAAATAGGTGGCTTGATTTGGAGAAAAAGCTATACTTATGGGCTTTTTCCATAACTGTATCATGTTCTTAAGATGAAATTGAAAAATGTATTTTACATTAAAATCAAATGGACTAATTATTTTAAAATACTGAAGGAACAGAGGATGCCATTTTGCCTGTCTGCTCCTTTTGTGTGTTAATCATGCAAAAAAAAATGACTGCTTCTCGTAAAATTTTGAGGCCTTGAGCTCAAACAGAGCAACTGGGGAAGAAGCTATTTAGTAAATGAAAACCATACCAAAGATGGAGATTTTACATAATTTCTCTCAGGAACTTTTACTTATTAAAAAACTGGACTTTTAAGCTAACATTGTTAGACATAAATAAGTTTCCATCTTTTTCCTAGTAGATACAAACCCAACCTTCAATACAACTTGTCTGAGGTTTTATCTCATCTATGGGCTGCTGGTACAAGTTCCCTCACTGAAGACCATATGTGTGTGAGCAGTTCCTACTCGCAAATGTATTTTCATTGACTTCAAGTAACAAAGTGGGTCTTAGCCTATGTTTAAGGGGTCCCTTTTAGGAATATATTCCCAAGTGTTGGTTCATCACACTGAAAATACCCACATTGATTTATTTTATCCAACAACATGAGGACAGTTTGGGTGGTAATACTGAAATATTTGTTTATTTTTAATGTTTCTCATGCACATCTACATTCTTTAGGAGTCCACATTTTCTAAACATGGGACAAATTAATTCAAACATAACAAACAGCTCTAAAAAAACTGACATAAGAAGCCTGCAGGTCTACACCAAAATCTTTTCCCCAGCTGTTTCCTCTGGGATACAAAGAAAAAAACCAAATACACAAACAAAACCCTCAAATAAACCAAACAAAAACCCATCAACAAACCAGACCCACCAATAAGCCTCCCTGGCTGCTGCATGCAGTGCTTGAAAGAGGTGCTGCCACACATATATACACAAGCACTCAATAAAATCCCTCCACTGGGAAAGCAGAGAGCAGCTGGAAACCCTTTCTGTGTGCCCAGATTAGCCGCAAAACTGTGTAGCAGAGAGCAAAGCTGGCAACAGGATTCTAGTCCCAAAGACTATTTTACTCCCACATAACTTTCTTTCATTAGCAGAGATCATTCATTTCAGTGTTCTAAATAGAGAAATATATATTCTTTTCAAATGGCAAGACCCAGCATTTAATTGCTCAGCGACATTCTGGTCCTCACACCTTCGGTGTCATGGTATTTTTGTGATTGATTTCAAAGGGGGTCAATGTCACCCGAAAAGAGAATAACCTTCTCCTCTCTCTCCTTGCTCTCTACTCCATCCCCTCTTCTCTCTCAACTCACAATCCCCCTGGACACCTTAACCACAGTTCCATACAGTTTGGCTGCAGTTAAAGGTCAATGAGCAATGATGAATGAGGGAGCTGCAGTAGCTCTAATTCCTGTCACAGTCATTCGGGTAAAATGGTCATCTGGTGAAGCTGCTGAAATGGAGGCATGTGTTTAAGTGGCCAATTCACTTAGTCCTTTAAACATTAATAAAACTTTTGGGCTAATAGATCAAATGGTAGTGGGATGAAATGACGACATGATCTGAATCCCAGACAGATACATGAGCAGACATTTGGAAGAGACAATAACATGAAATACAGAAAAATTAATATTATATGATTAGACTAATTATTTGATTTAGCTGTATCTAGAATCTATTATTTCTTTGACTGCATCCTTCATTGCTTTTGTTTACAGCATTATACAGCTGGATGTTAGGGGACTGAGGATGGGAGCACCTAGAGTATATTGTCCCTAACCTGTTATTTCACAGATGCTGGATCTAAATTAGATTTTTGCTTTTTTTTCCTGGATTGTTGTCACAAGACTTTTTAGGATTACTAAAAAAAGGGGGTTACCATCACTCTCCTTTCTTGAGACCATTAAAAGGGCATTTTTCAGCCCCCAAAAGACAGATACTGGAAGGCAGGGAGGGAATGAGAAGATTCTTCGGCTTTCACTTGCAGTCTCGCAGCAGGGCTTGGAAAAATATGTCTTATGTGTATGCTTTTTCCTGCCTTACCTTTTTCCTTCACTTCTCTGTCTGAGTAACCATTAGTAACCACTAAATCTCCAGGATACTGACCCCAAGTGTGTAATAAAGGCAAAATCTTGACTAAATATGACTCACTTGGTGGGATGGCAGCCAAGAAAAGAATTTAGCAGTAGTCCCACTTATCACACCTTGTGTATTTGAGGCCCATTTTTCCATCAATACACAAAGACATTATTTATCTCGATTTTGAAGATAAGTTTTTCAGGTTTTCAAACTCAGAATAAAAAGCAGATGAGGACAAGCAGAGTGTCAGGGAAATAGGAAAATGTAAAATAAAGTGGTTTGGCTTCTTTTGTTTAATACGTATTAAAACAATATTATTATAGTAGACTAAAGATTTAGCAGGTGTTTTGCTTTCATCTTGCATATTTTTCCTTTTCTTATCTTTTTTATATATGTATTTGCACATAGTTTTTGCTTTTACCAAAGGTAGAAAGTATGTGCAAATACATATATTAACATGTTCCATATACAGCTGAAAAGATACTCGGTCTAAACAGGCACCAGGGTAATGTTATGAATTCACTAGTGCTGTTTGAACTAAATTATTATTTTTGTCTGAAGGTATTTCCACATGTAAATTTCTGTAGCATCAATCTACATTATTCCTGTTAATAAGCTAAAAAAGAAAAGTTACTCAACCATAAACAATGGAGATGTTCTATGATTCCAGAATTTTGTGACATTCAGTACCCAAATGCAATTAAATTACTTATTCATCTTTGAATGAATGGAGTTTGTTTTCTAGGGTTTCTTTTGGTGAGTTTTTTTTTGTTGCGTTTTTTTTTTTTTTTTTTTTTTTTTTTTGTTTGTTTGTTTGTTTGTTTGTTTGTTTGGGTTTTTTGGGGGTTTTTTTAGGTTGGGTTTTTTTTGGGGGGGGGTTTGCTTGTTTGTTTTTTGTTTTTGGGTTTGTTTTGTTTTTTTTTTTTTTTGTTTTGTTTTTGTTGTTGTTGTTGTTGTTGTTGTTGTTGTGCTTTATTCTTTACTGTATTCTTTGCTCTTAGTACGATGTACCTCTACATACATAACTTATATACACAAATTTATGTAGAAACATAGTGGTATGTGTTAGTGGAACCTGATGGAGGAAAAAAAATAGTCAAACCTTGCGTTTGTGACTACTAAGAGGTTCATGAAAAAGGAGGAAGAAGAATTAGACAAATGGCAATTGAAATATTGGCTGATAAAAAGAACAGCAGCATATATGTAACTGCTTTGTTTGTAATGAAACAACCACAACCACTGTTAATTTTAAATCAGAAATAACATCTGTTTTGTATATATTTTTCCTTCTGAATTAATTAAGACAAGTTGAAAGATTATACATGATACTCCGTAGGTCACATCATATATATATAGATGGATATATATACGTATTCATATTTTATTCTGTATATAGAGGAGTTATCATTCCATTCCAACAGATGGCAAAAGTGAGTAACCAAGACTAAGATCTGACTCCATTCCCTTCAAGAATGACTGAAAAGCAGGGTCCTAAACACTCTTACTCAGCTGTTGCCCAATGCTGTGAATGCCCATACCAGAGTTTTCATTAAATGTGCCCCAGGTACCTCAGGCAGCTCCTCTGAGCATCCTGCTCTTGCCAGCATACCTCCTTGTGATCCAAACCCCCAGGTTTCACTCTTTCATGCATCATATTGGCACACTTATAGACAGGTCCTCAGGCTGTCAGTGTGGGAGGTCACCCTCTGCAGCCCTCTGGGGTTCAGGGGCCTGACTCCAATCAGTGAAAAAAGCTGGAAGTATAAATCAGAACACCCCTCCTCTCTGTGTATTCTTTGAACTTCATGCTATGCTCCATTTAGAAACTTCATATGTAACCAGTTTGATGGAATACCCACAGAAACCATTAATTGTCCATTGGGCTCATTGGGCAATTAATGGCTTCTATGAGGGTGTTGCAAGATGAACAAAGTGAACTGTATTTGTTCAAGAAGTTCCCAATCTAGCAAGCAAAGATTGAGTAAATGGCCCCAAAAGGGCAAGTCCAATAAGGCGGAAAGGTAACCATCGTGTCTGAAGTGTTCTGAAAAGAAGGCAACTACTGATCTTAAATTACTCACCATCAATATTTACAGGATGATGTATGCTTGGCAATGTGTGGCACACCCCAAAAAGCACACAGGGAGCATTTTCATAGTCAATGAGGTGTGCAACCATTCCTATGTGATTAAATACCCTATCCAAGCATCCAGTCTTGCTACTTAATTATTATGCCCAAATCTTTGCCTTTTAGAGTCACATATGACCTATGTTTTATGGAGAGAAATTTGGTAGCAGTATACAAGGACTGATTTTATTCACATTTTTCCCATCCTTTTTTTTCCCAGTAGAAAAATTAGGTAGGACTTCACAGGGAAAACTAAAGAAATGTGGTTATTATCAAACAGGGGAAGAAAAGTCTTTTAAAACCCCTGGTTTTTCAAGTGTGAGCAATTTGACAACCACCTCTTCCCTGTTATAATGATGGGACTTCAGCTCCTTCATGGTATAGTTACAATCAGTTTATTGTTACCTGAGGGAGGCTGTGTCAGACAGGTGCAACACAGGTCATTCATGTTTTACTCACCAAACCATCTTCATGTTTATCTGCAAACCAAGCAGGAGCCAGTGGCTGACAGAATACATATTTTATAAACTTCCAGGTAACATACAGCCCAATGGCCACAGCATGCCTCATGCATGTAGTAGCTAAATTAAGGCCTGGTATTTTTTTTTTTATTATTTAATTATTTTGTGGCTATGTTGATGTAATTGAAAGCCATGCTCTGCTCACATGTGCTCTTTCCAGCCTTTTGTTAAAATTCTTTATGTCATCCAAAGCCTTATATCAGGTTGAACAGCATTATATTTGTTGAACAGCACCTCCCAGATAACATTTTTGTAAAAGGAAATGGAATTCATCAGTTCTGTTACATTCAACATAATTTTTACAAAACATCCACTCAGCTGCCTGCTTCATTCAAACCCACCACTGCCAGCAAGGAAGTAATGTTGGAGGGAGCAAGCCAAAGAACTTCAGTCATTGTAAACAACTTCAAAAAGTTCAGAGCCTGCTGGAGACCAATTCAACACCCGGATGCAGCTTGTACATCAATCCTAATTAATAGAAGCAATGGATGTGTTCAACAGATACAATGCCTCTGAACAATTCCTATCACAAGTGAAAACAGCTACCAAATTTTACAAATTGCCTAGTTTAACACTGCCATCAGATGAAAGCTGAGAAAAGGCAGAGCTTCTTGAAGAATGGCATTTGAGCTGGGCAAAGATCTCTGCTAATGATTTCTCTCGCAATTTCTTTCGTAGCCAAAAAGAACTTTTATCTTTCTCAAAAGAGTGGAAAACCAAAACTTATAACTGAAAAAAGAAAGCTGGTCTTCTACTTTTCAGGTGTTGATAAAGACATTAAATTTTCAATGTATTTTCACTGGAGCGTTTCATTTTGGAAAAAAAACTCTAATACAAAAAGCAGACTTCTTCCAGTTAGCTTTACTGTCCAGTCAAGAGAGAGTCACTGCTCTGCTTCAGTTGCAAGAGAGATCTGGTTTCTAAAACCCCAACTCTGGCTAGAGCAGAATACTGATTGGAGAACTGTGGAAGAATAGGAACTGTTTCTCAAATGATCTCAAGCTCCTTGTGCTGTTCAGTCACCACTCTGTAGCAAGGACCTTGGCAAAGACAGCTTCATTTCCACTTTCCCCTGTGCTCTAGACAGTGCCCAGGCAGTGCAGAGCACAGATCTCTGAACAGCCTGATGCCACAGAGGTGTTCCCTAGAGCTCCCTGTGAATGACAAGTGAGAAGAGTTCATGTAACACAGGAGTCCAGGAGCATCCAAGCCTGTCTGCTACCCTACCTTAACAACAATGTCCAGTTAGTCTGTGATGCTGCTGACACCTGAACTTGTTTGTGTCCTCTGGTACATGAAAACTAATGTCAAGGAGCAGCAGGTCATTTGTTGTGACAGTGCCATATTGTACCACAAGCATCCCTCTGGTGTGGTAGTGTCCAAGAGCAGCCGGATAGTGCACACAGCACTGCTACAGAAAAATGCTTCTCTGGCTGATGTGTAAATAGCCCTCTTCATCAGTTTCTCTTGTATTTTGAGGCTTTTCTTGAAGCTCTTTTATTATAGTTTCTGGGAACAGTGAATTGTGTGTCAGTGTTGAAATTGAAATAATAGCTGTCATATTTACTTTCAGGTTGACAGTCTTTGCATTCATTGCTGCTCTGTGTAGTTCAGTTGAGCTAGAGGCATTAATTGTCTTCCTTTGCCTGTGCTGGCCACACTCTGAGGATGCCCACAATCAGTTAAAGACACGGTGCAACCCATTGCCTTTTTTGATTTTTGGGGTTTTTTTGACACCATCTTTTTACATATTGGTTTTCCAATGTATGCAAGCTGCCATGTTCTCATTTTGATCAAAGACAGAGCTTTGCACACCTTTTTACCTGGAGAGGTTGGGGTTCTGGTGACTTCTTCATGTACCAAACCAATCCTGTGTCAAAAAATTGTGGAGTTCACTCTGGACACTGTGACAAGTGACCTCCATCCTCACTAGCATGCATTAACCAGTACTTTAAGAGAGTTTTGTTCAGCTTCACTCTGGGTTTTCCAGTAGTTTCTCTTAATTTTCTTCCCAGCCCACATTAGGACCCATTCTGCTGTAAAACAGTCCTCAAAATTGCAAGAGTCTGCTTACTCTGAGCCAATCCTACACATATGTTTTCATTTTCACATGGAATTCAGGGTTCCTCACATTTCTACGCTACAACTTCACAGTCAGCCTCTGTTCTGCTTAACAGGAAATTATTGACTGCAACAAAGCTTTGGAGAACCAGCTGCTGTCAGGAACAAAGCTACCTTCATAATTTCTTCATCCCTACTGGCACAGCCTCCTCACAAATACAAGGAAAAAATCCTCCTGAATTTTCTTCTGTTGCCTTCCACGTTTCTGGAGAGTTCTGGCTCTGAGAGAGATCCTGAAGACCCCCATTCTCCTTAGGCTGTTTTTGGTTTTGGTACCATGTGGTGCTCAGCAACCACTTGGAGACAAGGCGTTTCACACACCTCTATTCCCTTCAGTGTCACTGTTCCAGCTGCTTCTGGTTTACAGCACGAGGCCTCTACAGATATGACTCCTTCCAAATTTAATAGATCACTGTGGCAATTCTCTGCTCTTGCTGTGTGATTTAACGTAATATTGTTCTTGCCCCTCAGCTGTCACTTCAAACCTTGCTAGCTCATGGGCTTGTTTTTGCAAGAATATGCAAGAAACTTCAGATTTTACAAGGCAGTTTGCCACACCGGCTTACTTCTTTGCTAACAAGGTCCTAAGAACTTTGCTGGAAAATACAATTAAAGATGTTGAAGTTGTAGCTGAAATAAATCCAAGTTATTCAAATGGATATTTACAATCTACTTTTTTGAAACACATTTTTGCAGCACATGTTAGCACACAGCTCTTATGTTGCTCTGGGAAAAGTGGAAGAAAATACAGGGATATTTTTGACTGCAAAGATAAAAGCGAAATCCCAGTGGAATTTGAATCGCATATCCTTCAGGAGCTGTAAGAGCAAATAGAAGGAAGCATCCTTAGCTGGTCCAACTGGGAAAACTACATTGAATTTTAATAGTTTTTCTCAGAAACTAGTGACCAAAGCCAGATAAAACTATCCACTCTTTTAAAAGTCAATGCAGTAACTACCATGAGATGAAAGCAGTGACTCCACAAATCTTCCTGCAGTGATAAAGACAGATTTCATGCAGCTTTATATCCCCTGCCAGCAGCTGAGTTGCAGGTTACATTGCATGCACCACCTGATGTGTTTACTGACAACTGGAATTTTAAGTTTTTAAAAACTGATGAGCAATTTGAAGGGACAGAGTCTTTTAAAAGTGGCAGGCTGACAGAAATGTACACTCGTGCTATGCTTGTATGCAGGTGAATATTTCAGTGACCAGCAGATGCTCTGAAATGTATGAGAATCACAGGGGATGTCCACTGGATGTCTGCTCATCAGGGAAGACCATGACTGCTCTAAAGTCCACTTGTGGATTCCCACACCAGAACATTACTAGGCAGGACTCTTAACTTCAAAAAAACAAGTACAGATACTCCTGTGCAGATTTTTTGGGACTAGTCAGAAAAGGGAACCCTGTGCCTGCAAGTTTAGCTAGCAACTTTCTTTGAGAGTCCTTATATCACACTGAATTGGTATAAACATGGTATAGGCTTCATAATTACCTTAAAGGGTTACTACTTTAATTTTTTAATCTCCTCTTGCAATATATCTTAATTTCCATTGTATATTACCTAATTCATTAGATCTGCTTTGTGTTTTTGTTTTATACATTGAGCCTAGTGCTCCTGTACAACAAAATTCTGATGTTAAACACAGCCTTCACATTACACGTGTTACCCACTAAAAAGGCAAAAAGAAAAGAGTCGAAGAGAGGCCAGATTGACTTAAAGGGGAAAGTGACAAACTGCACATTGAAAATAAATATTGCAATTGTCTTGCCTGAACTGGAAGGTAGCCATTATTAATTTTATATTCAGCAGCTGTAAGAATCCAGAGTATTGTTCTGGCATGTAGCACACCTCATGAACTCGAATTCTGTATTGAAGGTAACAAAACAAATCTTCAACATAAATATGTGACTATTCAGACTGACTGAATAGAGAAGCTACTGGAAAACACGTAATCCAAGTGGTCAGACCAGAATGTAATCTTTGTATCCAAGAGCAGGTTGTCCACACTGATGAGTGGCAAAAGAGGAAGGTGGTTATGCTTGGTTGGATCTTTGCCAGGAGACTCCCCAGGCAGGTGGTAGCAACAGGCACAATCTCAATAACCTGTAAGGTTTGAATATCCTTCTCTTAGCAAGATGTAAATTGTCAAGTTTCCTCTGTGAGTTCAGATTTGGCTTCCACATAATATAGGAGGTTCTGAAGCCCCTCCATACACCTATGTAGATTTGTCACTGTGATGGGCAAGAGCTCCTCATTTCTAAGGGTTAACACCTTTGTAAAACTGAGAATATTTCTTGCTAAGCTGCTTCTCCAAATGGTCACAAGCTTAGTTAGCTGAAGCATTTTTATTTTAGCTAATAATACAGAAGGGCTGGATGTTCTCCCTTCCCTCGAATTAAGGTCTGGCCCTTTTCTCAGGCAAGTCAATAGCAAAAATCCTAATGCGCTTCAGTGAGAAATATTGGGAACCTCCTCTTGGCAAGTAAGAATCAAATCCTTTTCACTTCTGATTTGCATTCTCTCCATTCTTAAAGATCTTGGTCTCCAAAGAGAAAATACATTATTTCCTGATGACTTGAAATAGAGAAATATTCCCATTTTCAAAGCTCTATTGACTAACTAGTGTTAATAAACACACGCACACAAAATAACTTGAGTGGAATATGCAGCATAAATTCAGAGGACTCCTGCCTAGCAGAGAGACTTAGCAGTTTGGTGATATTTTACACCACAACACTGTTACTTTTAAGGTATAGCAATGAGAGACAACACCAAGACTGGATGGAGCCAAAAAAATTGTGGTGGGATATTGTTTTGAGGTCTTATTTCCCACAGATTTTCAATGTAATTTATTTTGGATGAAAGTTAGTGAATTTGATATGCAGTTTATAAGAAGATATGAAATAATAAGGAAAGCCAACATCCTCTCTCACTATTAAATCATATGGAAACCTTTGGTAACGATTGAAGCTGTTCATGTTTTGATATCAGGTGGACTTAAACACGTTGAGAGAAATTCTGAATATAAATCAGATTGAAATTCCATGCCAAATACCTTCATTTTTCATGAAATGGAGATTAAAAAAACACTGGGCAAAGAGTATCTGTCTTCCTGTTTAAAAATGTCGCACAGAGTAAAAAAAACCCATCCATTTATCCCCCTGCAAGAGACTTATAAAGAATGCTGGTTTTATAACCAAAGACACGTCGTCCTAAACAAAAATGGGTCAGCTACGCAGCTGCAAATTGGAGAGCTCCAGCAGAGATCTCAGAATTTCCCCTGATAATGTTAGAGCCAGCTCAAAGTAGTGTCTACCAAAGAGTTATGAGATGGGCATGCTGAGGGATGGAAAATATAGAGTAATTACAAGTAATTTCCATGTACTGAGGCCCAGGGTCGTTTGTGTGTCAGTCCTCAATACCACAGCAAATGGGTTTAGGCTATCATAAATGCTGATGCATTTAGAGCACTTGGCTCTCTGTTCATAAGGTGCTTGGGTGAAATACTACACTTTTATAAAAAAATCATCTTAAATGGGTTCACCTCAAGTACCTTTTTTTGAAAGGTTACTGTAAATCATTAGGCTTGTACAGATAACCATTTGCAAGTGATGCAAATGGAAAATAAAGACAGGCATTTATAGAGAAGATTTGCATCAAAAGGGCTGAGAATAAACATTGCATCAGACATCTTAAATGTCTTCTGGAAAGATCATGCAGAACAATAGATTAATGACTTTAAATGAGCTTAATTAATTATTAGCCAGTAGGCTTCATGAAGGCTCATAACTTTCAACAGAATATAAATCATAAGTAAACTAGATGTAGGGTCTGCATTATGCTGAGAAATAAAACCAGACTTCATTTAGGAGCAGACAAAATTGAAAAGAATTTGTTCTGTAACACCACTTATTTCATCAGGAACAACAACAGAGTTGAAGCTACACAAAAAAAATGAAGCCCAGTGACAACGTGGCAGTGATCCATGGCTGAAATACTTGCAGGATCTTCTTCAAAGTCTATGGCTTCTGCTTCATTGTTCACCTACAAAAACAGAGACATGGAGACTTAGGCACAAAGAGAAAAAACTAAATCTCAGGCAACAAATCAAAGAACTTCTGGCTGAGGCTGAAGTGCGGCTGTTGGGTCATTCAGCTTGTAGTGAAACTGTCAGTATGTCATCAATCCCCAGCAGTGTTGGGTTTTGTCACAAGTTGCAGGTGTGAAGCTGTAACTTGCATGGCTGGTTAAGATGCAGATTCTCAGGAAGCTTTCTCAGGCTCCACGTGTCAACTGTCCCTCAGCCATGCAGGGGCCAGTCTGGCACTGATATCTAAGATAATCTGGGAAAAAAGCGTTGAACAGATTAAAATTTATTCCATCTAAGACCTGTGCATTCATCTTAAGACTCTCTTGAGAAATAGGTGTTGTGCCATGCACAATGAGGGCCAATTCAGGGAAAGGGCACCTATTCCCTCCTTTGCATAAACAGTTTGAACAGCACACTAAAAAAAAAAAAAAAGAAAAAAATTACCCTACACAAACCACTTATATTCATCTTTCAGCATCAGTCTGACATTCCTGAGCAAGGCCACAGACCTAGATCGTCAGCCCCATTGCTGGGTAAAGATTGCATCAAACTCCTCTAGCTGATGCTAGCATGTGATGTGCTCCCTTTTACCTCTCAGAGGCTTTGTCTGTGCTTCAAACGTTCTCCAGCATACATATGGGTATGTGTGCATGCTATTTTCCACTCAGATGTGAACTCCAGCTGCCTGTGCCTCTATTTGGACAGATGTGAAACAGCTCCAAAACAGGAGTCATGTTGCTGTGGTTAGTGCAGAGACAAGGCTTTTGTATCTCTGGATCATATTTATTCCCAAGCTGACTGCAACTATGTCCTTTCTTCTTCAGAGAAGGCTCACATCATGCCACTTGCAGGACAAACAGTGAAAAAAATAAATAAAATCATGATTTCCTACAAAAAGCAATGTCGGGTTTCTTTTCTTTTCCAGCTATTTCTCTCCAGCATGAAAAGAATCTGTCTTTATTCAGTGAAAAATCTCACCACAGCCAACTGATAAGCAAAGAAAGCCTTGCTGCAGATGCAGGTTATCCTGGTGGGTGTTTAAGTTTGCCTCCTGGCAGCATTCCAGCTAACAAGGTTGGCTTCAGGGTAGGTGCCCTCAGGGATGGCTGTAGGCGAGCAAGATCAGCACTGTTCCAACAGGCTTCCTGCTTTGTAGGACCCAGGGCTACGTGTCCTCTCCTGTGAGCCCACGCTTCAGATTGCACTCAGTTTAGAAAATGCTGCAAATCCACCCTGACACCCCCCTTGTTGATGATGGCAAGTGCTCTCCTATGAAGTAAGCCCACTGATAGGCATCCACTTGGTCTGCTCAAGCAGATTCTAAAAGGCAGAGCAAATTTGTGTTGTTCTGCATGTCCCATCTTAAAGAGAATGAATTGAATAAATAATAAATAGCAACAGGGGTTAGAGCGCAGCTGCTCTGACTTTCCAGGTCTTGTCAGCTGCCTCTTCCTACACTGCCAGCTGACCCACTTGGTTATAGTGCAGGTACTGTGGACATGTTTTATGAATGATGTTTTGTTTGCTTCTCTGTCATCCACTCTTGTCAGACTGCAGCTAACTGGACACAAGGTCTTCTGATTACATCCCCAGGAAATAATGGTCAGGGCAGTTCAAACAAAAGTTTTCCACAGTTACCTCTTCTGTCCTTGCCTTTAGGTAGCTGTTTGTCTATCCATCTACTTGCCCACCCCCCTATGTCCCTCCTTTCTGTGCATGCTTTCCAGTGACAAACATTTGGGAGGGATCTGCACTAATACTTAGCATCAAACACCATTTTTCTATTGAAAGTACTCCACAAAAAAAAAAATAACAAAGGGAAATGTGTCTATGCTTGCATGCAAAATAGAGCTATTGTTGGGGTGAATTGTGTTTGCTTGCATACAAAACAGAGCCATTACAGGGTGGGGGTCGTGTTTTCCTTTTATGTAGCAAAAGAAAACGCTTTTCCATCAGAATCAAAATGCTTTGCAAGAGTTACTTCCCGCTGAACTTTAACCTGTATAGTCCCTCTTGTCCAGTGTTTACTGTTTGCCAAAGGGAGAGTGGAGTGCACACACAGAAGCCTCTTCCACCTGAGAAACAGAAAAGGACAGCACAGCCCTTCACCTCGGACTCCCTAAAGACTGAGATCTTCCACAGACCCACTTGATAGGAATGACCTTCACATGCCACAAAAATTTTTGTAAATTTTGTATTCCATTCCAATGAAAGGAATGGGAAGGAGAAGACAAATCTTAAATTCTACTGTGTAGGAAAATATTTTCTAGTCAGCTCAAACACGGGCTAATAAAATTGCATCTCTCAGGAATTAAGTCTCCCATTTCCTGGTTTTGCTTGGTGGTAGTTGTGCCTCTTGACAGGTTTGAGAATGGAAGCATTGTAACCATTTATTCCATATTTTCTCTCTCTATCTGAGCATTTTAAGTTTTCCCAGTGATTGTTATTGTCTGCAACATATAGGAGTTAGGAGAGAGATCTTTCATGACTAAACTAAAGTTGCCTTTTAGGTTTATCTGGGCATATTCCTGCAAAATGAGTATTTTCTGTCTCTTCTTTCTGACTTGACAGGAACATGTATGTTTCCAGAAGTGGTGAAATTTCTTGTCTCTGGCTATAAAATCCTGGTCACAGAAACCTCGGGGATTTGTCCTAAACATAAAAATGAATAGCCCAAGCTTCACTTATAATTAACTCCAAACTTCAGTTGTTATTCTCCAGCTGCTAGTCAAAGAACAAAAATATATGTATTTTTATGTTAATTTCATTTTGCTGCTTGATATATATCAAAACGTAATTTCTGTAAATGTCTTTGCATTGCTTTAGTTCCATAATAGAGCAAATAACAGATTTGCTTATAAGATTAACTTAAAAATTAATTATATAGGAGTGGATATTATGTCAATCTTGCCATCTGCAGAGTTACAGCAAAATATTTTTAGTGTAATAATGAGGGCAGACTGGAGATTCTGGTCTAATCTCTTTAGTCTCCAGTCAAATTCAGAGAATCCAAAATGGTCATAAGCATCTTTGTGATTCCCTGATCTTTGCTCATTACACAGCAGGCTGGACCCAAATTTCAACTTGAAAGTTGAGAGAGACTGTTCCTGTGTGACTTTGACTGCCAGAAGACCATTCTGGCACCACAGGAGAGCCCACGGTACAATGGCAAGTCAGTGACTCCCTCTTTTCTATAGGTACACAAAAGGAATCCTGATAGAAATGGCTTAAAGCAGCTTCAAGCTCATTTTGAGTCTTAAAGACCTACTGATTTAGTTGTCCTGACTGTAATTTCTTCTCTGAATATTCATGCTGGCTGTTGTCTTTTTTTCTGTGTATGGCTTTTTCCAAGGCACCAGCAGTGCTGATCAGTATTTCCAGACAGCCTTTGATCTTATATTCTCAGTAACCTGGAAGCATCTTGACAAGGGATAGCCTTATCTCAATCTGTCAGGCAATCACTGATCCTGTGTCAGCATGGAGCCAATATGCAGCAGTCCCTCTATGTCCTGCAAATGCCACCAGCTGCCATAGTCATCTTTATTCTCCCTATAGTGAATGGGGTATAGCTGGAACATATCACTGCTCACTGAAAGAAGATGATGATGTCCAGAATGGGCTCTCCAATCCCTGCTCTCCAAATGCAGGTGGTTGCCTTGTGGGCTGCAGTCAAAGTGGCCATGTGCTGCAGAATGGCAGAAGGTCCCTTTTTTTCCTGTCAAGTGTGAGTGGGTGGGTCTGAAAAAAAACCTAGAAGGAGTTACCAGCTCTTAGTAAATAAAACTGTGGGCCCAGTTTTCCTGTTGAGCTTTGCTACTGGAAGGAGCACAAGAAGTAGAGGCTGAGAAGCACAGGCTGGTTGCAGCTCCACAGCACTGAGATTGGAGGTGTGGGATGGGAGAATCATAGAATCATTTGGGTTGGAGATAATTCCTCAGATCATCAAGTCAGACTGCTAACCCAGCACTGCCAAGTCCACAACAAAACCATGTCCCCAGGTGCCACATCTACATGTCTTTTAAACACCTCCAGGCCTTGTGACTCCAGCACTTTCCTAAGCAGTCTGTTCCAGTGCTTGACAAGCCTTTCAGTGAAGACATCTTTCGTGATATCAAATCTCTACCTCTCCCACTGCAACTCAAGCTCATTTCCTCTCATCCAATCATTTGGTACCTGGGAGAAGAGACCGATCCTGACATGGCTACAGCCTCCTTTCAGGCAGTTGTAGAGGTCTTCCCTGAGCCTCCTTTTCTCCAAACTAAACACCCCCAGCTCCCTCAGCCATCCCTCATCAGATTTGTGCTCCATACCCTTCACCAGCTCCATTGCCCTTTTCTGGACATGCTCCAGCACCTTGATGTCCTTCTTGCAGACAAGAAATTCCCTGTGAGAGAAGCAGGGCTGGGCTATACAAGTGCATGGCCAGGGTTACTCCATCCTGCCTTGCTTAGCCTGGGCTTTCACTCAAACATCTCCTTTAATCCACTAACCATCCATGCACAAAAAGCTCTTATCCAAGGTTAATTTGGTCCTTTCAGACTAAGTTAGTTGGTTTGCGCACAGCTACAGGCAAGATTTCCCCTCAGACTGTGAACATTCGCTCTGCTCAGAGGATTTAGGCTAAGTCATGCAAGTGCTGACAGACCTCCAATATTTTTACACAGTCTCAAGTGCCCCAAAAGTGATTTAATTTTTCCCTCTGTGAGAGGACTCGAGGCTTGGTTTGATGCAGGTTGGGGACTGAGAGGCTCACACATGACCTCGGCACCGGCAGTGCTGGGTGTACCAACACCGCAAGGGTCACCCCAGTGTGATTAACACTCTCATGCAGACTCCTGTAACACTCTTCTCCAGCTCCTGAATGCAAACACAGCTGGGTTTGAAAAACTTCAGACCTTGGTCAAAGCTTGGGGATTGTCACCCTGTGCCAAACCACAGCTCCACTCCAAGTGTCTCAGAGACAGTGTAATTAAGATGGGACATGCACCACCGTGATGCCCAGGACCCAAGAGTGTTGTATATACTCTTTGTGTGTTTTGGGATACCTTTGCTGGTAGAGGGAGTGTCTTTGAGTGCCAAATGAGCAGCTGATCTGATGGATTTTGTTAATTTTTGATTCACATCCAGCCCTGCCCTTGTGTGCCTTGATTCATTATGACCTATTGAAACAGTTCTCAGCCTTAGCTCTGAGGTTGTTCTTCAGAACATGGATTTGCACTTACATGTGTTGCATTCTAGCTCTTTTTTGGTCTGTAGCTGTTTCTGATTGCCTTTTCTTCCCAGGCTCTATGAGCAGAGGGCACAGAGTCTCTGTTCACACCAAGGGGCCTAGTGACCCTAATCCACATGGATTTCCTAAATATTTCTAGTAATTTCTGGCATCTGTGTTAAAATTTAGATTACTTGTAAGTGTGTTAAATTCCTTGCATGACTTTAAGCAAACACAGAGCTGATGTTTTCAGGATCCCCTTTGGAAAGTTTAGGGAAACATGAGGAATGCTGTAAAAAGTGGGAGTAATTTCAGGCTCCTTGGGAGTTAAAGCCTCTACCACAGCCAGGAAATTCTTTAAGCCAAAGCCAAAATTTTTCCTGCATATCTGCTACCATATAATAGTATAAATAATATATTGAAAAAGGAGAACCAAAATCCTGTCTGGAAAAAGTCAAAAGAGTTTTGATGTGCAGAATAGTGTGGGACAGACCTGAGAAATACCTGGAAGGGACTCACAGGTGGCATCAGCACTTGCTGATTTTTTGTCTGAGCATGCTATTACAGAAGAAGCATTGAACCCAAGTCTTCAGAGATTTCATCCCAGATTGCTGACCTCAGATCCCATCTTCCACTTCCCACCTGTGGAAAAAGTGGCCAAATTTTTTTTGAGTTTTTGAGGCCACCTGATTCATTTTTACCAGCCCTGCCAGGAGGTCACCCTGGGCCACCCCTAGGTGGCCATAGCGCTGTAGGGAAATAACTGGACTGAGATCCAGCTACTAAAGTGACCGAAATATCATGACAAGCTGACTGTCAGATTAAAGCAGTTTTCCAGCTTCAGGTCTGCTGAAATGCCACAGACAACAGGCTGGTCAAAAAAAAGCAAGGACCCAACACTCCAGGGACTGCCACTCTGCCACCACAAACTGTGGCTCAGAAGGCCACCCCTCAAATCAGCAGTATTTTCTACTCTCTAGTATTTTAGAGGCTGGAGAAGGCAAACTATGGGTCAATCTGCAGAAAGGCCTTTCTCTTCATTTTTGAGGTCAGCAATGACTATGTGGTCAGAACCTGTACATTTAAATTTGCCTTTTAAATACTCTTTTGCTCATCCAGCCAGAAGTTTCTCATTCTGACATCATAAGGCTCTGCTGCAGGGCACATTTTCCTGTCACAGTGAGAAGATTAGAGATGAAAGAAGGCTGTAAAGAGTAAGAATTTGATGCAAAGAGGATGAATTTGCTCTGTAACTTGAGTGATTAGGAGAGATATCTAGAAGTAAGACACAGAGGTTAGGATTGTTTCTTGGAACAGGAGCAAACGAGATAAAAAAATGTGGAACAGAGACAGTGACAAATCAAGACACACATGTTCACTAAATGCAAACAGGCATCCTCCCACCTTTTCAACTTCTCATTCATCTGACACCGTGGAGAGCCTTGAGTGTCACAGCTTTAAGCTCTGTTTACTCTGCCCACTGCTTCTGCACAAATGCCTGAAACACAGCTAAAGAATAATGAGACTGAGCCCTAACCTTTCAGACATGGATGAAACCTCATATTCCATAGCCTTGCCTTTCTGCCCTTTGACTGTGCATGAGGGAATGCCTCTCCCTGTTTTCCCTTCTGCTGTCATGTGAGTAGCCCTGCCGGGCTAATCACATATTTATTCAAGTAAACCTTCCTTGGTAGAAAACACATTGCACTTTATTGTTATTCTGAAGACACTTGCATAAACATTGTGTCATTTCTATAATTACACACCTAAGTAATTAGGCTGCCTGATTGAGCAGATTGTTTACTGTTATTCTTTTTAAAATCTTTTTATTTCAGTAGTTTTCTTTTTAGCAACATGATAATATGTGCTTTCACTCTAATACTCTACAGGATGCATGCTAGGAGGAGCAGATTGTTGACTGTTGTTTTAATAAATATTTTTATTGAGCTAATTTGTGTTAAAGTGATCTCTTCTACTAGCAGGGAGAAAAAAGGTTTCTAGGATGACTAGCCAACATCAACAGACTAATAGCCATCATTTGTAGCAGTACCTTCAAACAATTACAACTGGAAACACATGCTGTTTCACAAAAAAGCACGTATTACGAAATGTAAAAAATGCATCATGTTTAAGGTATTCTGCCTACAGTACATGTTACTGAAGTGAAAGGGCACATCTGTGTTTTACTTATTCAGATGACTATTTTATTCACTGGATGACGGCAATTTATTCATTGATTTCTGGATCCCAGATTGCCAAAAAGATATCACATATCTGGTTGATGTTAAAGAACAGTTGGACTATTTATTTGAATCTGGTTTGTTGTAGCTGTTTAAAAATCATAATTGAATATCAAGTAAATGAAAAAGAAAATAAGCCATCATATATAATTGAATCCACTGTGATCCCTTGGGGAGAACATGCACAGATTTACTCACAGGACATTTCCCACACACTCTGTTAAAACTCACTTGGCCTGTGTAGATACAGAAGTTAAGGTCTGGATCACAAAATGAAGATGTTTCAGGGGATGGTCATAATTCACATTTCTGCCTTGCAGTGCCAAGGGCAGGTTGCCAGCCCCTAACAAGCAAATAATAGACATGGTGGAGCCTTTACTTTAACTTCCACCTTTTCTGACAGTTCAGGAGAGGGGAGGTCTCGTGGTTTCCTTCCCAAGCTAAGAACATGAAGATGAGTTCTTCCCAACAAACAAGGTGCAAAACACATGTGATAGTTGCCAGAGCACCAGTATTTCATCCCAGTTTCACTTACAAATGTGTGGGCTGGGAAAGTGGGGAAGAATCAAGGCTGGCACTTCAACCATCACGTGTCAGTTTTCTCCTCATGGTGTGCTTGCCTCTATGACTGATTGTCACCTCCCTGTCCATGGACCATAACCAAACACCCCACCATGACACCTGAGAAGCTGAGTTGCAATTTTCACCTCTGAGGGATAACAAATGCAAAGGAAACAGAACTTCCCAGAAGCATGAGAAGATCCTGTGTTTCTATACAAAGTATTCCTTCCGTTGTAGTAGAAGACATCAGTGTTTGCTCGATTATTTTATTCCTCTCCATCTTGGGAAAAGACTATGCAAAATTACAGTTTTTACACACCAAAATAATTCTTGATGGAAGTATCAAAGGTAGAGGAGTTGTTTCTTCTGAGGCAACATGCAACATTTTATTTACTTTTGCCTGATCAGCTCCATAGAAAATACTGTTCATGTTTAGACATACAAAGCCAAAATGGAAAATTATTCTTTTATTTTTTTCCTGGCCTGTGTGGTTAGGGCAATCTCAGAGCCATAGTGGATTGTTTCAATTAAGAAGAAAGAAGACTGGTATCAATCAGATAATGTGGAAAACACAGTGCCTTCACCACACTCTTCCTTCTGCAAAATCAAAGCAGCCCATCCGCCACCAATGAGTTTCCAAATATACTCACAGCTGAACAAACACGGAGGAAAACAAGGGGATGTAGAGAATCACACTGGTTGGCTGCCATGTGTGCCAGCATGCCACACTGCAGAGAGGAGCCCAGGGACAGTGGTGGCACTGAAGGGCAGCAGTAGAGGGGAACCTGCAGCACCAGAGCAGGCAGCCTCTGCCTGCACCGCTGATTTAGGGCAGGAGTTGCCAGCCTCAGCCAAAAACAATGTTGTTTTCTCTCTCTCTCTGTTTCTCTCTCTCTCTTTCCCCTGTGTGTGTGCATGTGATTTAGCTCCTAGCTGGTCAGACCACAGCAGGCTTTGCCTTCAGTTGTGGCTTTCTCCACTACCACCACTCATCAACGAGTGTAGTTGCCCTGAACAAAAGGTTGCTCGTTCACTTTAAACACATCTTTGACTGCTCCTAGGCATGTTTACTATAATTTGAGTAGGCAGAAACACAGACTCCCCCGCCTCGTCATGGAGGGATTGTCAGAAGTCATAGCTACAACAAAGCAATGAGTGCTGTGCCACTATCAGTGGTCTTTGTCCATTTCCCCAGGGATGGAGCAGTGATTATTAAAAACATTTACTGGAGGAGAATCTTGAAGGTGATCTATCCAAGCCCCTGTGGCTCTAGCTCAGGTCAGCCACACCTGTGCCAAGGCAAGACTTGAAAATCCCCAAGGACTTCACAGTCTCCCTGGATGCCAAGCTCCAGTGCTGGACACTCCTCTCAGCAAGGAGTTTAACTCTTACTAACTTCTTTCCAATACTAGACAAAACAAGGTATGAAGGCTATTCTTGGCACAGCAGAGATTATGTCTTGCAGGCACTGCACATTTCGGGTGGTACCAAAAGCAAGGAAACCATGGCAGAGACCCCTCAGGGATGTGCCAGCATCCTCTCCCTGGTGAGACTGCTGCCATGGCCAGCCCACACAGGAACAGCAATAGGATGCCTTGCAGCTGCATGGTTGTGATCTTGAGAGTCTATTTGAGAGAGAGAGAGAAGAAAAAAAAAATTGGCATCATAGAAGGAAGACTGTGGTAAAAGCCATAATTTGGCTGGGATTAAAGAAACCACTGGAAGTTCCTTAGTTTTAAATTTTGCACAGATGTCAACTATACTTGTTCCTACTGTCTTTAATTTAACGTCTGGAATATTGTGGTAATGTAATTCAGATGACACATGACTGGGAACCAGCCAGACCAACAGATTTGTGAAATTTTCTTTTTATGTTTAGATTTAATAAAAAAAAAAATCTCATGTGTGGCTTTTCTGCATAGCAGTGAGAGAAAATGCTTTAGAAAGCTATGAAAAGTATCTGCTAAGTGCCCTTGAACATGCCTACAGACAGTCCAGAAGGCAGGGGCACATCACGGCATTGCTGTTTTCCCAGCTCAGCACACCATGGCTCTTCCCCTGCCCACCAAGGAGAAGAAAATACCAGCACACTCTTCATTTCCTTCAGTCCCTCAACCCGTTTTTCCCCCAGGAACTGAGGTGAAGAAACATATGGGCACCTACCCTGAATTGCTCTAGCTATTTCTGAAGTGATCACCCTTGCAGAATGCTGCGTGTTTTGCTCCATATTATGCATTCCAAAGCAGTTTGGTTTGACACAAATGCCCTGAATATGGTGTTTGGGGGTGGTTTTGGGAATAAAAGACTCAAGGAAACTAATAAGCAGGTCAAATAACCATGACCAGATTTTTTGTCAGGACACATGGATGAGCTAAAGACAGGGCTGTGCTTATCTAACTTGGTGGTGCTTAGACCTGTCTGTTGAGTTTCCATAGCAAACGAGAGCTCGTGTCATCTTAACCTCATAGAGATCTAAGAATTTAGCTCACTTTACCTGCCAATACAGAGAAAAAGATTCAGAGATTGCTTTTTAACAAATAAAGGTACCTGGCAAGAGCCAATTATTTCCTAGCTCACTGTTACTGACAAAATGCTAAATAGTTAAAAAAAAAAAAAATCCTTGGAGCTACCCTGCTGAGTTCTTTTTAGGCTTTCATCTTCATGATCTATTACAAAATATATTTGGAGGACATTATACTTTCGGAAAAATAATGCTAGTCTTAAGAATCCTTCAATAAATTACTTTAAAATGCCAGGCTGTTCTCACTGTGCATGCAAGTGACTTGAATTTTTTGGGATCTGTTTGCATTCTTGCATAATGCAACTGCAATAATATGAATTTCTCCTCAGAAAGCATCTTTGAGCCCTACTCACATGCAGAAATAGATTACAAGTCCTCTTCCTCAGCTTTCTGAGTTAGCTCCTCTTTCACTATCATTAAATGAGAATTTATTGGCATATTTGTTGTCCAACCATCCTCTTTGATTTAAAAATATACAGTAAATTCTATGGTTCAAAATTTAGCCGCCAAAAACAAAACCATGGCAATCGTCGTGTATCTTCCTGCTGATTGCGTTCAAGAAAATGTAACACACACAATGGCCTCAGCACCATTGAGACTGAAACTGTTATTTCAGGAAACTTACCCCTTCACTGAATAACTGGGAGTCTACAAGGGCCTACGTTTTTTTACTGGAAATGTTGACTCGGCTTTAATCTTAAAACATACGGATGTCATTCTCTTTTTGCTCAGAGGCACTGATGCAACTGAAGAAAGACATTAAGTTTCTGGAGGGAGGCCAAGCTGAATAGCATCAGCATAGAGTATACAGTGCTTCCATTGACATCAGATCTGGAAGCAGATCAGATGTGAATGGGAGACCCACAGTGAGTCAGGTTTGCATGTAAACCTCCAGTGAGGCTGGATGAGCTCCAGCAGCAAATGTGATGTCAATGAAAGAACTGCGCTCTATCCACTTCCAGATACTCCTGCTGCAAAATCAGATTGGTTTTAATTCATGGATTAAAGTTCAGCCAAACTGTGGGGATAATTTTTTTTTTTTTTTGATCCATCAAAATTTCATTAAAGAATTGTTAAGATATTATGCCAACCAATTAAAGCTCAGAAATCCATGGTTAAAGAGGCCACTTAAAGAGGTTTTAGTTAAAAAAAAGAAACAAACTAAAAAAAAGAGATATTTTGGACTGCAATACCAGTTTTACCTTTCTCCACTTGACAAATATTTATTTTCGGCAGAGGTTTCTTGCTATTATTTTTATATACTATTGGCAATTGCAGGTGTTTTTATCCCTTGGTTTCTGATTGATGGATTTATTAGTTCCTGAAATCCAGGAAGATTTTTGTCTTGGGATTAGAACAATTTTGACTGAACAAAATGTAATTCCTTCCTGAACAGCTTTCAATTATAAATATGTAGGCTATCAAGTATTCCCCTGATTTTTAAAATACATTTTCTTTTATTGTTTTCTGAAATGTATATTTTATGATTACATCAGTGCTCTTCTCCTTATCTCTGAATTCTTGCACCAAGTTTTTGAAAAAGAATAAAGCGGATGGGGAAGCCAGGAGGAAACAAAAGTAGCCCAATTCCCAATAATAAATCACCACCTTCTCTTTGTTTTGCAGTAAGCAACATGCATATCATGTCACATTCTGCAAACTCAAAGTGAAGTACATAAATGCTACCATTTCTTTCTTTCTACTGGAAAGTTACTGCTCTTCTTTTTTATAACCTTGCAGTCTCAGAACTTCTTACTTACTTACTGATTTCTTTCTGTTTCTGCTGAACAGGAGGAAAGAAATACAAATCCATTCTCGTTTCAGTGAGGTATTTTAAAGGTGCTTCTTACCAACTCAAGAATAATTCCTGCTCTGCAGCCCCATCTTAACACAGCATGCTGAGGTCTGGCTGGGTATGAATGTCATACTGCAGAGCACTGTCAGCTTGATATTTGCTTTCTTGCGTGTGCTTTACTGTGTGTCAGTTACATAACATCAAGGCATTGCAAAAATCTATTGCATTTCATGACATCAAGTCAAGCCCAGAATAAATTTTGTTGCCTTTGCAAGAACCCAGTACAATTTAAGGGTGGTTAATTTGGGTTATATTTGCAGCCAGGACATTAGATGTGAGCAGAAGGTATAAGCTCAATTGCTTGTGCCCTAGATCAGCAGTAAGTGGGTGAATTCTACATTGGAGGATTTCTCTCTGCCAATAATTATTTATGCCACTGTAACAAAAGTTTTAGGCTTACAAATAATCATAAGATCAAGCACCTCATTGTGGATGTAAGACATTTGAGGCTGCAAATCAAAGATGTGATTCTTTTCATCAAGACCACAAAGCCAACGTGTTACTGTGTCCCCTATTCTCAAGTTTCAGGTATACTGTAGGTATTCCCTTCTTAGGTTTGTCTTCACCCCAGCTCTGGGGCTGCCATGGGGTTTTGCTGTTTGATGTCTATGTTGTAGCATGGTGGCAGCCTCAAAAGAATGTAGTTACAGGACTTGATGAATAATTTTGGTTTTCATATTTTTGTAGCATGCAAAAGCTTCCAATAACAGAGATGAATTCTGCCCTCAGGAGTAGATATTCAATACCACATTCATTCAGTCACTCCTTTGTTCATCCTATCTCTATGATAGAATTGACATCCACATTATTTAAAACGCGCTGAACATTAGGGCATCATCCTGGTTTTAGAACCATGCTCATAACCTGGGATCTCTGGGGAAACACCCACTTCAGACTCTTGTTTTGGGAAGCAGCATGGCTCTGCTCCTTCCAGTTTGAGAGTTTGTTGGGTTCTTCATTCCCATCCACGTCCTCTCCCCTCTCCAACTGTTATGCACGAACCCAAGGGATCACTCCTGGTGTGCCAGTTGGATGAAGCCTTCTCTTTCCTTCCTTGCAAGGGAAACTGATAAGCTCTTGTTACATGACTTGCTGGGAAGGTTTTATGGTGCTTGAATTTCCAGGCTCCCAGCAAGTACCACACCTTTTCTTCAGTGCGTTTGTGAAATTCAGCTTACTGGTTTTAGAATGCAGCATAGACAGAGTCTGCCACTAGAGTCTTTGTATGTGTGAACTCTCTAGGTAAATGCCAGCTTGACTCATCCCATAATTAAAACTTGTCAGAAGGAGATCCCAGTCTATGTATTTGAGCAGTGTTATTGTTCAAGGGACAAGCATAAGCCATTCATCTCAATTTGATTGAGATGGCAAAGAAATGAGTGAGAAAGACGAGCAACAGATGCCCTTTTGTTTTCTTTGTGCAGTGGATAAACAAAATAGAAACTGAATCCCTGAGTTGTTATTTTCGTATGCATATGAAGAAAAGATATCAGGCTTGAGTGAAGGTTTTATCTAACCAGTACATTTTATGCATTAACCCACTCCTTTTATGCACTGCAGGTAAATTATGTCTCTCTTCAGTCACACAGGAGCACTGTATCCAGGGGAAATGGTTACAGCTCCATGGAATCAGAGAATTACTTGGGTTGGAAGGGAACTTGATCATTAGTTCCAACTCCCCAACTTCTCTCTTCCCTGTCCAGGAGTCATCATTCAAATCCAAATATAGGAATAAACATCTGCTACAGATGACCATATTAATGCCAGGGAGGGAGTTATTATTAATAAAATCCAAGGATGGTTCTACAGCTCCAAAAGCTATCCTACATCCACAGAAATGTCTGTGCAAACATGAATCAATCCAAAACTGTGTCTTTTTTTTATCAGTTTCCCCACGCACACCCTGGAATACCCTGTGTGGCAAAGGAAGTGACACCTCCTTTCTGTGAATTAGAAATCAGGCTACCATATACATCCCCTGCACAAGAGGCTGATGAGTTGTGTAATAACCTTCTTCTGGCTGTGTCAGTTTTAGGGTGGTTGTAATCTGGATTACTGGTCCTTTGATGCACAGTTATTCCCATGTGGTTTTTATCCCAGAAAGTAAAGGTATATGTGTTTGGGTTTTTTTTATCCCAGTAAAGGTGTATGTGATCTTTTTTCTGGGTTCCTCTGAAGTAAAATATATCACAATATATCTTTCTAATGTATAAAAAACTGCCAGTCCAATTCAAATGCTCTTCAAATGTCCCATTTTCCCTGTCTCTCCAGTGCCTCTTCTGCATCCCATTTTTCTTTCAGGGCAGCAGTTATTGGACTCCTTTTTTGAGGCTCTCAGCTCAGCTCAAAAGCCAAACAAAATACAGAGAAATCTCTGAATTGGATTATAATATTTTCTTCAGGGCTCTTGACCTATTGACCTCCTCAATCTTAAGGGTCAATCACCACCATAATTAGCTCCCACCCCGTAACTCAGTAGTGACCCTGACTGTATACAAGCTATTCCTTGTCACCATTCTGGCAAGCGCACAAATCCACTTTGATATTACTTGCATAAATTCTCACATTTGTGGATGCTTATGGGATCACAGGCTCAGGGAGGGAAGGCATAGGTCCTGAATTCACCTCTCACTGCAAAGAACTTAGTCTGTGAGAAGCAAAAATTGCTTCTTATAAACACTTCTTGTATACTCTTGATACAATGCAGTGCAAAAGTATGTCCTGGTATTACCAACTGCTGCAGCCTAAGAAGTCAGAAAGCAGTTGTAAAAAAAGTTGAAATGCCAGTCTGCACGAAATTGGTGTGTCTCCAAACAAGTGTGTTTGTCATTATATGAATGTGTTTTCGCCAGTGAAAGAGTATTAGCATAATAATTGATGACACTGGTTAAGATCATTCTCTTTTTCATACATGAGTGGAGCACAGAGCGACCAGGTGGTTGTTTCTGAATGGAGGTTTGTGAACACTCACAAAAATGGTTAGACAGCAACACCAGTTGTTGATTCTGTTGACTTCTCCAGAAAAAAAAAAAAAAAAAAAAAAAAAAAAAAAAAGAAGGAAGGAAAAAAGATGGATCCAGGCATCAGTCCCTACAAACACACTTTAAACAATGTGATTTCACAGTTGCTTAAAAGTCACAGAGCAGCTGCGTTGAAATTGTAAAATCTGCAGTTTTATTATGCCAATGACTTTCTATTGGCCTCAGTCATAAAACAACATACTCTACACTGAAGTTCTGTGCTAAACAAAAAACACATCCAGACTGACTAAAAATCAAATTCAGACAAGCAAAAAACAATTTGGCCTTAATTTCTTTCGGCCCAATTGGTCCAATAACAAACAATTTTATTTTTCTTCCTCAGTGCTATTCCTACTGACAATTACCTTATTCCCAATGGAAAACATAAAGTGTTGAAAAGTGACTGCTGCTGGGAGGAATTCACAGAGTGTACCTTGTCCTCCTGCAGGAGCTAATGGCATGCTGAAATTCTCCTAACTTTCTCTACTACTACTTTTGCATAAATTTTAAATTCGCCAACTGCAAAGCAGGATCTGCTGAGGAGGTTTCTCTCCAGCAGAGAAGACAAGCAAGTTCTAATCATTCACTACTTGGGAATTCAGGTGATGGCTTTCAAACAAATTCTTGCTTCTAGAGTAATAACTATTTTTAGCCTGCATCCTCTGTGCCCATGTCTGGAGTTCGAGGGTACATTAAGGTCTAGTGTACTGTTTACTTTAGGCAGAATAAAAATAGGTTCTAAATATAGCACTAACTTGAATGCAAAATAGACATTCTGGATAGTACCTCAGGTAGTGAAACTACTACGACACTGTGCTGCTTATAATGTCAGAGAAATGGAGAAAACAGCCTTTTTCATTATTTCCATGACGACAGGTAATGTTTGATTCCCATACTTCAAAACAATGAGGATATAGGTAGGAATATTGCCCTTTGTTCAGTTAAAGCTGATGATCTAAATCTGATTTCTTTGTGCTTTTTCACCTCGATTTTCTTATACCACATGTGGGTTTTTTCCTCCTTTGTACTCTCTGACAGCAGTGACTTGTCAAATATTTGAAGGACTGCATGCAGGGGTAGATGGGGGTACAAAGCCTTCTTGAGGAGTCTGTAAACATTATATTATGACTTGCATCAAATTATACTTGTATGGGATTGAGCCTGTTAATTTTGTATTTGTAATGGTATTTACCAGCCATATGACAGGATAAAAAGAACATGGTACACTGTAGCTACTATCAGAGTATCAAATATTGAATCAGCAGGAAGCCCCAAAAGACATTCTGATTATCCATTTACATATCTTAGATTTAATTCAGCCTGGTGTTATGCATACCCTTAGATTTAGAAAACAGTGAATATTAATCTTCTGAAAGTATAAATAAAATTGATCTCTGTGGACATTATCTGATGACTCATCTATTGGACTATGTAGAAATTCAGTTACTATCAAATAAATTTTATTTTTGGAACAGCTACAGCTAATGCAGTCATCATGCTGACAATGTGTATCATTTAACCTTAGGGCTTTACATTAATTTTACAGTGGAACTAAAACCAGAGACCACGATCATTTAATAGACTGCCTAGGTACACAAGCCTTGAGCTGAATCTAGATTTCCCTGCACCCAGGACCCTGAATTGCTACTGTTCAGCTTCCAGGGGTAGCAGCCTATCAAATGGGAAGGCCCCTTTCCTATATATCAGAGATAAGATTTCAATTGCTTGCAGGCTCAGCGTGATCCTCTTAAACTGTTTCTACTTTTATATTTGGATAACAATGGCAAGTGGATTACCTCATTGAAGTCAGCCAGAATTATTCAGTCTTCTGTCTGCATCCCACCTTGACCTTCCCCTTCAAAACTGGCATGAAGAGACTGAGAGCACCACAAAAATCTCTGCTCTCAGACCCTCCTCACAGACAGGTTACTCTTCACCAAGCACCACAGACCCCTGTGAAGAAAACCTGACAGCTAACAAAATTTGTTTTTCTTTTTAATTACCTGTTGCAAGGTGTCACATCAGTTCCCAGACAGTCCACACTTCCCAGAGCTGTTGTTTCAAGTATGTAAAAACATGACCATGGATACATGAATTCTCTGAAAATTAATGACTAATGTTGTTCTTCCAAGGCCAGAGTTTCCAACACCAAAGAAGGCAGTTGGGAAGAAATGCTGGTAGGGTGCACCACCATGTGTCTCCATTTGATCTCTGTACAGATGGATAAGGAAGTGATCACGAGGAGCACAGGATGATTCCTGGAAAGCTGTGATAAATCACAGGCAAAATGATTCAGAGCACTCTGGTGCTTGAAATTGATACTTCACTGAGTTGCCTTCTGGATTCTTCATTAGCTATACAGGCAACCAAGGTTCTAATTTAAGTACCCAAGCTCTCATGTATAATATTTATCTTGGGCATGCAAATTCTCTTGGGCAAAAATACTGAACTCAGGTTGCACAGACCTCAATAAAAGGCATAAGGTTTACTGTATTTTTTTTTTTTTTAAATCTGTAAAGCTTCCAAAACCTTCTGGATGTTAAAAAAAAAACCAAACTGACAATAAGGATAATATTAAAGTATTAGTTTGAGGAAAAATAATTTTTTTTTTTATAAACTAGGTGTTTGTTCTGAAATTTCATAATGTATACCAGAAATGCTGCATGATTTGCCTTCCTTAAAACAAGAGATAGACCTGTCTGAGCCTAATTCTGCTTCATTTTCCTTTTTTCCTTCCCAAAATATGACATTTCACATAATTAACCTTTCTTTTGTATTTTTTGTTTTCAATAATCAAAGCAAAAAGCTATCCTGCAGGAATGGACTGTAAAGCAGGCTGTTATCTAATGCAGTGAAACACAATGCACGATTTTCGTTTTCTTTAGCTGATTTAAATCAGAGCTGCATTGCAAATTCCTCCTTGTCAGAGAGAATGTAAAGTCTGGGCAGCTCTAGAGTTCTAGCAAACCTGAACGTTGACCTTGCACATCTTTTCTTTCACTTTTTGAATGCTCATGAACTTAATTTGAGTGTAAATGTTTCAAAGATCAGTCTGAAACAGTGTTTTTGAACTCAGCTGGGTCATAGGAACTTTCTCAGCACTCCATTCTAATTTGCAGTTTCACTATAATAAAAGCCCCAAATATATTGCTACTGTCTAGACATTTTATCTGAAACAAGTGTCCTTTGTAGTCTCAGAGGACTTTTCTATTTTATTTCCAGTAAATCAAAGTCTGTGAAGAGCTTTGGTTCTTATTAAGACATACCCTTCACAGTCCAGCGACTGCCAACAGAGACAAGTCATTGACAGTTCATTTACATATAAGTGATGACTTCCATCAGGTAGCTGGCTCAAAAATACAATGGACATTTAGAGCATATCCAATATTTCTTGTTCTTTGATGAGCATCAAGTGCCAATTTATACATAGAAACTGACTATTGGAAGGTGAAGTCTTCTCTTCACTGACCTTACACTGCCTTTTGCAGATCTGGAGTGACATATTGCCATTCCACTAAACACCATTTAATTCCTCCAAAGAGGTGTGTAAAGGAAGCTGGTACCAATAAATATCAACTGTAAAGAACAACTGTAAATTTCACAGAAAACACACCCTGGCTGCATTAATTGGCAGCACAAGTCACCACATTTACCACAAAGAGGCCAGTAAGGTTTGGATTTAGGGGAAATGGGAGGAAATGACCCCCGGCACTTGGACCAGGCAAAGCAGAGTTTTGTGGGGGCTGCTGCTCCCTGAGCACAGCTGGACAGACAGCTGTGGGCTGCAGCTGGCTGGGGATAATGCAGAACAGGGTTCAGCTCTTGATATGGCAATATGGCATTATTTACAAGGTCAAAAGTTCAGCAGCAGAAATTTTAGAAAATAATAGAAATATAATAATAGAAAATTTTGGTTTATAGTAAAAAAATAGGAAACAACAAATATTAGAAAATATAATAACTAAAATAATTAAAAAGACTGGAACAGGAAACTCCATTTAGTAGCCAAACAGAGCCAGATTATGTGTTCCAGAGCAGCCCCTATTCACAAGGTTGAATTTTGCATTTCTTTTAAAAAGCATGGAGGGAAGAAGAAAAGAAGGCTTCCAACTACCCCCCAAATTTCCCTCTGTACCCAGGTTATCCTCAAAACTGAAGCATTGGTAGTTGATATGCAACCTGCTTGCACCTTCAAACTAACCAGCAGGAGGGTGGTTAACTGGTAACCTCTTGGGTCATTTTTAATCTCAGAAACGATAATCGATTGATTTCCTTCTGCCAGATGCTTAAGCATCTTGTTTTGGCAGGATGAACATGAACAGCAGGGGATGGACAGTTGGAAACTCCTAAAGGGCATCTGCTGGCAGAGGGTAGACAGACACTCATCCCTCAGCAGCACATCTCCTATAGAGAGCTCCCATTGCCTCTAACCTCCAGGTGGGTTGGATGCTGAACCAGCTGCTGGTGTGCCTGTGTGGCAATGGGGAAAAAAAAACCCCACAACTCTGTGAAAACAATATCCCTTCAACAATTTTCTTTCATCAGTCATCAGCTATGCATTGAGAAAGAAACAAACTTGTGTTGTCTGCAGTGCTCAGTACAACAGACAGCTTCAGAGACTGAGGTAGAACTGCACTCATTGAGAAATATTAGAGTTGCCATTTACTCTTTAAGGCCACAGATTCTGAAATATTTACTGCATTTTCACAGAAGGACAACTGTCAGAATAAAGATTTGTCCCTCATATGGCTTAAAGAAAAAAAGATCCAAATAAAGAGACTCACTGACTTATATGTTACTCTAGGAGCTGTACATTTTCCTTATCAATTCAGTATAAGAGTTTTGATCTTTGACCCCAGTGTGTACATTGCTCACTGATTCACCCTATCATATGGAAATTGATACATGTGGGGTTTTTTAAGCGCTCTAATACTTGTAATTAATTTTCAATTAATTTTTTAATTAATTTTCAATTTTCACTTTTGTTTTTATGTCCTCATTAAGATGGTCTTCAGCATGAAGGAGTCTTGTGCCCTGCTGAATCTCAAATATAGTATTTTTTCCCTGCAAAGCAGTGTCTCTACACTGGAATTGATTTCTAAAGACTTCAGCAGTTACTTTTCACACAGTGGCACCAGAAATCCTGATAAGAGAGGTGATTTTCTTCTCTCACTGATGAAGTTGTTAATGCAGCTGACACATGAAAATCAGCTGGTTTTGACTTTCAATGGGAAAATGCTGCAGTAAAGAAACAATAAACATTTATTAGTTAGAAGAAAATCATAGGTTTAATAATTAGAAGCTTGATAACAAAGGTCAATAACTTTTCAAAACCAAAACCCCAAATTCTATGTTATTTAGACTGGGATAATAAATTTCTTTCCCCAGCTGAGACTATTTAGAAAAATCAGGATGACTTTTCAGGCTGTTTTCAATAAGATGAAACTCATATTAATAAAGACATTATTAGCTGGAGTGATGACTTGACTTCTTTTATAGAACCATGCTGTACTTGCAAGCAAACTTCATTTCCACTGCCCAACTAAGATGTGAAGTTTTTAAGTTATTCCTAGTTTCAATTACTGGATTCTTCCAGATCAGTAAGTTTTCAGGCCATGTAGAACTCTTTTCCAAGTGATCAAAGAGGAGCTATTGATGGTTTGGATTGCTCTTAATTATTTTTGAAACTTTTCTTTTTCACTTTATAAACACCCTAACACATCCTTAATTTGGCCATGCTGTAACAATCAGTTTATTCAGTTTTAGCATTTGCTAACACAGTTGCTCTGTAATGTTTCTGACTGTTTTTAGAAAAAGAAAATTGGAGTCAGACATGTAAAATGCAATCCTTACAAAGAGAAAAAGGGAACATTTTAACATTTTTATGAAGCAAAATAATGAAAAAGGAAGCAATTTGCCATGTGGTCCTGTAACTCCAGAAGTCTCCCTATTTCATTTAATCTTGCCTGATGTTTGGTCTTACTTTAGTGTGTGGTGAAGGAATGGGAAAGCTTGTATAGGAAATTTTTCTCACCCTAACCAAGTCAAATAAGAAAAATACTACCAGAACAGGACAAGAGGAAAGACTTATTAGTTCCCAATGAGAGGGAATAAAAATAGGACCAAAAATACACCATTGTACATCAGCCAGTCATCTACAGAATGATATTAGAGTTGACAAAGAAGGTCCTAAGTGCTAATCTTTTATTTTCCTCAAACTGAATACCCTCTTCTTTATGTTCCCTGGAGAAACACTCCTAAAATGCAAGTGAAAAGGGAGTGCTAGGGAGCCAGGTACAATTACATTAAGTACATAAGGTCATGCTTCACATTCTTCCTCAAGAGTAGCAAGAAAATCCATATTTTTACAATTAAAAGGTAGATTCAGGAAGGAGGAAGAAATACTGCTTTCTGCTTTGCATTCATAAAGCAGCCCCTTGAAAACTAAGCTTGTTGCACAGAAGTGCCTCACACAGTAAATACTCACTTGAAAATAGGACCGATACCATCCAGAGCTATGTTCTTGGTATATATTTTGGCTCACTTTAAAGTAAAATAAAATAACATATATTTAGCTTTAAAATGGCACATATTTGGCACAGTTCTGATGAATAGGAGTTTACCATGTGGATATTACTTTCTACAGAAAATAGACTATTCAAAAGGAATAACAAGAGCAGGATGCTTTCTAATATGTTCCAAAAGTAGAGAAAACAAACACACACACAGAGGCAAACAAACAAACAAACAAAGGACTTTGTTCTGCAAATACTTTCACATGTGAGAAAACAGCATTTTGCTGCCTCCATGACAGTGGTTATTTTTGCAGGAAGTAGGACCAGCATTAGGACCCGAAACAGGACTAACATTATTGCCATCAGACTAACAGGTAGTCAAATGACTTCCACAGACATAAAATAATGTAAATAAAAGGGGTGAGTTTTGTTTGCCTCTTTGTTTTGGGATATTTGTTTGTTTGTTTGTTTGGAGTGTTTGTGGGTTTTTTTGTTTTGTTTGTTTAGTTGTTTTGGTTTTTTGTTGGGGGGGTTTCTTTGGTTCTTTGGATTTTTTTAAAACTGTTTTTACCACAGCAGAGGATTCAAATGATCCAGGCAGGCACGTGCACACTCCTATTTCACACTTTTACCCAGTATCACCCCATTGGAGCATGTTGGGCCAACAGGTCCCACAAATCCCATGATTGCTGATGGTGAGCTGCCAGAGCGAGTTTGGCAGGAGGTTTTGTGGCCCAGGTTAAGGACCAGGCAGGAGATGTGGAGCTGAGTGAGAAGTTTTCCTTCCTGCATCACTCGTCATCACGGCCAACACCATTTTGGCAACTCGGTTACTCCTGCTGCGTCTCAATGTCAAACACGTTCTCTATGAACCCACTGAAAAGATTATTTGCACCTTTAACATTCTGGCTGAGCGACACAGTTCTTTGTGCTGGTCTCCAACTGGAAAATACAATTGGAATCGCAGGAGAATAATTATAAAGAGTATAGAAAGAAACAATTGCCAAGAACATTTATATTATGATTTCAAAGTCTAACCGAGCCTTTCCTCCATCAGTAGTGAAAACAAGGAGACAGGAGGAGAATAACAACAGAAGGGATAAGAAGGAGAAGCAGCTGGAAGAAATAAGCAGGAAGCCCCAGAATGGAAAATCTCTTGGCAGGATCTGTGGAAAATAGACCCATATCCATAGAGTTGAACTGTATAAAATAATCCATTACCAAATAAAGATTTAAATAATACATGTTTTTAAACTTTTGTATTACCTATTCTGCCCAAGTTAAAAAAAAAAATAAATAAAATAAATAAATCAATAAAAAAAAGGACCTTTGATAGTTTGGAGAACAGTCCAAAATAAGAAGTGTCGGAAGTGTCAAATGAAAATGATTTCTTCCTCTGCAGGGTAAACTTAATCTCTTCAGGTTTTGTGCATGGAGATTCTCCCATCAAAACTCCCCTTGCTGGATACTATCCTGGTGACTTCTCAAAGTCTCATCAGCACTGGGGTGTGTCAGAAGTGGGGCTGCGTAGTAGGAACCCACAGGAAGCAACAGCAGAAACATTTCATTAAAAAATCCAAAACTCACAAGAACAAACATGTTGTTAAATCAACAAAAGCTCAAAATATTCCAAATTACTCCTCAAGGTAATTACAGAACAAATAAAGAAAAAGCTGTCATAAGCCAGCTCTCTAAGATAAATCCATGCCGCCTGAAAATTGACTTGCAGGGTACAAGTACACTGCTCAGCAGAGGCAGCCACTCAACAGCACTGACACATTTTGATGGGATCCTGATGCTGAGTATTTTTTTGTTGTTGTTGGCAAAAAAACTTAGGAAAGTCTAAAGCACATCAATATTTGGTTTTGTAGTGGCTATTTCTGTGACCTTCTGTTGCTTTTGCAAAATGCCTTGAACACACTTCGTGGCTGTGGTGGGGCAAGGTAACATTGTCTTCGTCACCTGCCTCAGTTTCCTTATCTTGAAAGTTAGGATAATAATGTTTTGAAAAAGTTAATTACTGACAAAATTTAAAAAGAAATCATTAGGTAATTGGTGTTAAAACTGCAGCAGGAAACTCACAGAGTTCATTTGTCAAGCATCACAGGTATAGCAGCCTAACTCACCCTGATGGGTATTACCTTAAACTGAATAAAGACATAATTGTATGACTTTATCACACAGTTGGCTGCAAACTTAACCAAAACCTATAACCACAGAGAAAAGACAAAGGAATACAGGTTATTTGTAAAGGAAAACATGCTTAGGTAGAAACAGGAATGAAGGTATTCAGGTTTCAAATAGCCGACCACTAAAAACTGCTGAGATTGAGATGAAATCAAGTACGGCCTGGAATGCTGGAAGGTAAAGCGAACAGGATCACTAGGAATTCTGTCATGAGAAAGAAGCTACAGGCTGAGATCTTTGGTGATACTTGAGATTCCTGGCTAAGTCTTGTTAACATGAATGAACTATATTTGCTGCTTTTGAATTTTAAGGCATTATGTACAATACAGATGCATAAGTCACCTTGTCTGTTTAGAAGGATGCTGTTGCACCTGTTTGCTGCCCTTAGACATTAAAAGGAAAGTTGTACTCATTAAAAAGGACAACAAAGACATTCTTGAACCACTGGCATTCCTGTAACTAATTAGGATCACAACTTTTTTTTTTTTTTTTTTTTTTTAACAATAAATAATTTCTTGTTTGGTTGGGTTTTTTGGGTTTTTTGGAGTTTTTTGTTGGCTTGTTTTGTTTTGGTTTGGTTTTGGTTTTGGTTTTGTTTTGTTTTTTTGGTTTTTGGTTTTGGGGTGTTTTTTTTAGTTCTTTCCTTTTTTACTTCAGCTCTTTACAGAAGTAGTGAAGATATGAAAACAGTCTCAGCCCTATGCTGGCTCAAGGAGGCAGCAATATTGTAATGTAAGTTTCTGTTGCAAAAAATTCATTAAAAGCAAAGATGACAGTTTGACTTTCAGATCACAGGCAGAGTTACAGGGCTGGCATGTAAAGAAAAAAACAATAATATTCTTACTATATGTGGAATTCTCTGAGATAATAAATATGGAAGAGTGTACTGACATTTTTGGTCAGTGTCTATAACTAATAACCAGATACTTTGCTGTTTCACAACCTTGACTGCAATTTACAGCTATACATAGGCAGATTTCCCAAATCACCACAGTGGCAACACAAATAAACAATGAGATATACAGAGGGATGTGAGCAGTGGGGAGAAAGCAAAGAATTCTAATGCAAAAACAGAGGTGGGAGAACAATAGAAATCTTAGACCTTTTGTCTGCTTTTGTTACCTAAATTTGGGATTGAGAAGCATGAGGGTCAGGGAAAGGCTGCCAGCCCATGGAGACACAGCCTCACCTTGACTTCAGAGCAGCACCAATGACCAAAAGTTCAGGAATATTTTCTGCCTCCAGAGAAGAAACATTCCAATACCTTCAGAATGTCATTTAAAGTTGGTAAATGCAATGGAACAGCACTTGGAGAAAGACAATCAAGTCTCTGAAAGATCCTGAGAGACAAATACAAGAATTTTATAGGAAACTGGTACTTATTACTATAAACCACTTTCAGATCCACAAAGTTTGAGTACATGCATCATTAAATGCATGTGGCATACAACAATGTATGTCAGTCATTGGGATCTTCCTAAAATATGTCATGGGAACTTCCTAAAATATGATTCCCTTAAAATCCAGGCATTTGAGTACCAACTCTCTCACTGTGCAGTTCCCCTGAAGAGTTCAGAAATTACCAGGTATATAGTATTGCACTGTGATCTAACAGCTTGGAAAAGCTGATGCCTGAAATTATCCATTATGATTTTAAATCCAGAAGCACAAAATCTGAAAGAATGCAATTTCAAAGCGAGTCAAGGTGAAAAAAAACCCCAAACCAATAAATAATCCTGAAATATTATCTAAGTTGCAAACTTGAAACTAATCTATCCTATTTTCTTTATATATAATACGAAGCCACATCGTGTCTCTGTTAGCACTTCCCAGACTTAGCTACAGTATATGTGTGCTGATATGGGATTATGCTCTGTGTATTATGACTGGTTACATATTTCTCAAAACTTAATCCACTCTGAAATTTATTAAGCAGTAAAACTAAAATTCTATTAACCTTAATGGGATTTACACAAGGGAATTCGCACTTAATATGGATGCAACACTGGCACATAAGACTGTTGCCAGGAAAAAAGGAGAGACAGGCTTAGTGTAGTTAAAGCAAAGCCATCACATTTTCTATTTATATAGTCCTTCACAAGGGTAATCCTCTGTGTATTAAGGAGAGAGAAGAAGGAGCCACAGCCTGGTTGGTGTTTAAGCTCCTCAGATGCCAAGTGAGATAACTGCATTTGCCAATAAAGGGTGATCTTACTGCTATGGGGCTAATAAACATTGGTAGGAGGATGGGAAGCCATTATCTTTGTTTTTCTTATGGGTCCTGAAAGTGCTATTGCTCACATTTTCTATGGCATAATTCTGTACCATCACATTGCTGTTCAAATATGTACCCTGTATTGTGGAGTGGAATGGATACAAATTCACATTCCCCTGTACCAGCTATTCCTCAAAACCAAACTAAAGTAAAACTCCTCAGATTTTTCTCAAGAGAATACTGATCCTTGCAGTTTCCAGGGTAAAATTAATTGTGGAGCAGCCTCTAAGTCATCTAGTGGGAGATGATTGACTTGATTTTGAAAGGCTGAATGTTATCTGAGTATGTGATCCTGAATTCAGTTTTCCAAGAAGAAATTTATCAGACTAAACGCAAGCTTGCTGAAGAGATGAGATTTCAATGGGGAAAGAACAGGAGAATCCTGAGTTTTGTTCAAAGGGGATCACTTAATGATGGGTGCACCAGAATGAGGGCTGCAAAGAGCAGGGTCCCTGGAACTTGATGCCTTACCTGTGCAAAGGAGGAATGGCATTTGGACAGATCCAGGAGTCATTGCAGAATCAGTAGAATATTTTGTCTCCTGCAGGTACAACTGTAAGGCTCCCTCAGCTTTCAAGCTGCCTTGGCACCCTTATTTACCTGTCTTGATGAAAATATTTGTAATATTGAGGGCTGATCTTCTGCAGAACCAGGTCAAACAAAAGACCCTGAGCCAATCATGAAGGAATTATGAAAAGAGAATCTCATGTAAATTAATAGAAACATCTGAGATTTCACAAGGTTCCTAATTCAGATTCCCTGATATAAAAATAACAGCCTGAAAGAAAACTACTGAAATAATGCTCTAGCACAAATTAATTTGTACTTTTAGGATAAATCACATTGTAAACACATTTGGGTATACTGACATTTACATGCAGTCTGAAATGATAAAAAACTATCTCTTCCTTTCCTATGCTACTTTTCTTTCATTAGGAATTAAATATTCACAAAATATAGCCTTTCCTATGCTCGTAGCATCTTTGCCCTTCCTTGACAATGCAACCCTGATATGCTAGCACTAACATAAAGTTTTCTAATATAGATTTTCAGCTGGAAATCTGTTTTGTTATTCTGTTTGTGTCTTTCTGCCCAGAACGGCTTGGAAAACAACCATTTTAAAGACAGTAAAGTTGAGTTCCCCTCTTCACATCGTGATTTGCTGTGTCAACATTCTTCATTAGCTAAGATAAACTATGCAAAAATCTGAAAATGAAATTAGATGGTGCAGAGATGAATTTAATGTTAACTATCTTCTGAACACAGAGATAATTTGATTTTGGTCTTACAGTAAGCTGTCTCATACATAGAATAAGAGCCAGGCTGTGAATCTGAGCCATGTGGGCTGAGGGTTCATTTGCAAGAGCATTTGCATTTGAGGATTTTGGGCTTCTGTAGTTTGGATTGCATTCTCCTTTTCATCACATAATTGCAATAATAGAAGCATAACAGAAAAGGCTTCATCTTTCCTTCTGCATGCCAGGAATCTTAAAAAGGTGATTGAGTCTGGTCATAGCAACTGGTCTGGGAGAACAGGAAGTATAGGAGGAAAGTCCCAAGCTCCAAGGTAATCTTTCAATAAAATGTCTGAAACTGGACAGTCAGGCACCCAAATCTTCATTTGAAATCCTCTCAATGCAGCATGAAATAGAAGAGATTCTTTCCATAAGCCCACCAAATTCAGCAGAACCCTTCCCTGCCATCCAATAACAAACATGTCTGTGGGGTGGGTGAGGTCTCAGTGCTCTCACAGGGGCGTGCTCAGGCTCCTTTAAGTTTCCTTAGTACTGAGATTAATACCTCACCCAAGGGTGGATTGAACAGCAAGTAGTTCTCCATAGTGGTTGAACTACTCAGCCAGGGCTTAGAAGCGGTGTCTACACACCAACCTGGTTTGGAAAAGCAGATTGACCATCCCACAGAGCTTTCTCCAGAACCTTCTCACTTGTGGGGCAGAAAAACTGAATGCTGCTGAATATTTAAGCCATGGCCCCTTGTGGTGCACTGAACTTCATTCTAAGATCATTGAAACAAATACCACATTGCTCTTCTTGTATTTCCATTTTTTGTAGTGATATTGAGGACTATTTTACATTCAAATGCTATCTGTCTTGAATTAATGAGGATAAGAAGCATGCAGTACAGTTCTACATATTTTCAGTAGCCCTTATGTTGTTTTCACCCTGTGAATGTTCTTGAGGGGAAATATACCACAAGAAAAGACATATATGAAAGGAAAAAGTAGTTATACTGAGTTCTCTCTCCCTTCTTACTCATATATCTGTCTTTATTCTTTCAGCAAAATATCCACATGGCTGACAGACCACATGAGAAAGGATAGAGAGAAATATTGAGAGAGAAAGAAATAAATTGAAAAGGTTTGTTTCCCTTAAAAAACTGTGCATCAAGTGGATGACAGGCACCGTAATTCTTTCCTGATATTCTAAATTCTTTATTGTTTCCAATCATATTCGGTGAGGAAACAGCCACTGCATCTGTACCTCCTTGCTAATTTATCATGCTACAGAGTGCTCCAATAACCAATTTCCCCAAATGCTCAGATCAGGCATTGGCCTGGTTAAACTGGTTAAAAATTCAGTCATCATTCCATGCTGCTAAAAACCCACGTACAAGGAAATGGAAGTGCAACCAGGTTTAGGCACCTGGGTGCAGAAATTCAGTTATCTGGACAAGCACAGATAGGAAATCTGAAGGCTGGCTGTCCAAGATCATTTAATTTCTGCTTTATTTACTGGCTCACCAGCCATGTTTTTGTATATATAAATATGTATGTGTGAGTGTAAAATCTATGCATCCAAGCATATATATGCACATATGTATATATGATATTTTTTCTCCAGTTGTACCTGTATTACCTTTAAATACACAAATTGTTGTAAGTTTCACTGTAATATTTAAAACACTAATTAAAAATTTCCATACATTTCATTGCAGTCCTTGTTAAATAAATTCATTAAATTAATTTTACATAACATTGCAATTAATTTTAGTTGAATATTCAACCTTAATGTAATTAATATTTAACATGTTTCTGCAATCTGTCCAAGACTGTTTTCTAAAGAACAATATTATTCCTACTGCTACGTTTGAAGCAAGAATTCCTTTAACTCTGAGAAACTGAGAAAGTTAGGAGTTCACAACAGAATATTAGATCATGTCCTCATACAACACTCCTGAAACATTCAAACATACCCACACATCTGGGAAGCTGTTGCTATAAAAACTCTTTCATACAAGTAATCCTTACTCAGCCTTTAGTCAAATTCCAAACATTCAACAAAGCTCATCATTTCCTGAAAAGTCAACATTTTCTTTCAGAGGAAGTGGCCGGGGAGTCAGGTGATGAAATAGAAATGTTGAAATAAAAATGCTAAATCAAGAATTTCAGAGATAATGCATACAACTCATTTCTCCAAGATGTATTTCTCAATATTTTTTTGTATCTGGGAGCAAAAAGTTCCTGATCAGTTGAAAGCCAGTACATAGTTAGCAATAAACACATCTTTTGTCCTGTAAGAATTTGTCATTTTATCTCAATGCTTACAAAGTAACTCAATACTTACTTTTTCTGTCAGAATCAGCTGATCTATATGAATAACCATAGATAAAATTATTTTATGTTTCTCGGGCTCCTAAATCTTCTTATTCTCTGTATTGTCAGCTTTCACAGATACAAAAATTTACTTAGAATACCTCTGCTCTGAGAAGGTGGGAGGATTAAACATTATGGCCCATAGATTCATGACATCAGACATCCACTGTCAGAAAAAGGGAAACTTTTGTAAAAACTGTACAGACATTTGGTAATTAATTCTATCATTCCTGATCTTTCCAGAGCAAGACAAGTAATGGCAGCATGGTGCAAAGCATCCAGGAGTTTTTTTCAAGGCTAGTATTACTAGTAGATGGAAATTTGTCTACAGAATTGCTATGATGTTTATGAGCCCTGCATGGTTGTGATGCAATCAAATAAAAATGTTACACTGGGGTTCCTTGTCAAACCTCTCCTCTTGATGCACTTTGTATATTTGAGCTGACCTCAAATACCGTTCCAATTCTGATCCATATTTAGCCCTTTAAATAGGGTTGCTAAAATAATTTCCATGCAAAATCTGTAGAAAAATTTAGGGTCCTTCCCTATTAACAAGAAAAACAGAAGGTAATGTTATTTAAAGAAAAGGGAACCATAACTGAAATGTAAACTGGGTAGTTTCTCAGATCCCTGCTTCCATGAGTGTGAGTATTTTTACCCTCTTTAGTCCCCACTAATATTTCCTGTATCCTGGCCATGTTCTACAAAGTCAAAAAGTAGACTGAGACAAGAAACTGAGATTTTCCAGTCCTCATTATTAAGGAAGACTCCTGAAACTTTTAGTCCACCCTGGCCAAAGATGAAGCAGGGAGCCCACTTCTTTCAGGACCATCAAAATATTTGGCAGCCTTTTCCAATTTTCTCATCACCTCACAGAATCATGGAGTGGCTGAGGCTAGAAAGGGCCCCTGCAGCTCCTCTTGTTGAAACTTGGTTACAGCCACGGACATCTTCAGTGGATTGTCCAGGACAATGACTTTTGGATATCTTTGAAGGTGCTGGCTCAAAAACCTCTCAGGGAAGGAGGTGCATGGCCCAGACACCCTCACATTAGAGAAGTGTTAAGTGGATTTCACAGAGCAGGTAAGGAAAGGGTTCCCCATAATGATCTTTTGCAGGCTTTTTTTTTTCTTGCATGCAAATGCTTGAGTGACTCTGCTTAAGCCCTGTTGTGTTGACTATCACAGAATAATTTTGGTTGGAAAAGACCTCTATGATCACCATCTAAGTTAATGGAAGTCCATTCATTAATTCAGCACTGCCAAGTCCACCACTATACTGTGTCACAAGTGCCACATCTACATGCTTTTTTAACACTTCCACATCTGGCAACTCCTAGTCATCTGGTCCAATACTGTTCAACCCTCTCAGTGAAGAAATTTTTCCTAATATCCAAGGCAAATCTCCCTGGTGCAGCTTGCTGCCATTGTCTCTTGTCCTGTCGCTTGTTACCTGGGAGGAGAGACTGACCCTCACCTGGCTACAGCCTCCTTTCACCCAGTTGCAGAGAGTGATAAGGTCACTTTTGAGCCTCTTTTTCTCCAGGATAAACAGTTCCCTCAGCTGCTCTTCATCACACCTGTGCTCCAGACACTTCCCCAGCTCTGTTGCTCTTCTCTGGACACACTCCAGGACCTCAATGTCCTTGTTGTGAGGATCCCCAAAGTGAACAGAGGATTTAAGGTGCAGCCCCACAGTTCCATGTCCCATCACTCACATCACTCCATGCCCTTGCAGAAAATCCATGCAGCTCAGCCCAGCCTTGTCTTTTAGCTGCTGCAGTCCTTTTCTTGAATAGGCCCTGAGTCCCAAGGTCCCAAAGCCTCTGGAAGGGCCTTTGCCAAGCATCTTCCAAGCCTCTCCCAAAAGATCTGCCTTGCCTCCACATTTCAGAGCTCTACCCTGTTCACAGTAGTCACTGAGTCTTTGCAATAAAATCTCCTAATGCCCATATGTGGCAAGCATTTGCTGTTTACACAGCCATTAGCCAATCTTTCCAGAAGATTTCTTTCTTGCATGCTATTTTCTAATTCGGGTTACAAGAGCAAAAAACAGAGGCCTGTAGTAATATGTTTTAACAGGCAAAAACTCAAACATGAAGTCACAGCCATATTTTTTTTTTTCAGATGTGCTTTTCAACATAGTCTAAGGGCAACAGAAAAAAAAATAGCAGTATTTTTTTCTGCTTTCATGGTAAGATTTAGTTTAGAAGATCATTTGTTCAGGCTGATATCTACATTGCAAGCAAGATTTAATCAAGAATTACATTGCTTAATACTGTTTTGAGAGCTCTGATGGATTGATTCAGCCTTTCCTGAGTCATATGACAAGTGACTGGAATAAACAGTCTCCCTATCTGGTCTCTCCACGCTCCATGGTATTCACACCAGCCTTAGCAAAACTGCTTTTTAAGATCAGTCTAAAAAAGAAAAAGGTCAGAGCCTATCACAAACTACTGTATCAAAGAAATATGCAAATCTTTTCTTGTTCCATATTCTCCCTAGCCTCCCACTACAATTATTAAATTACAGGGTATTAATAGAAACTAAATGAAGCACTCTGAAAAGATGAATTCCAAAGATGCGAAATTCAAATGCCAAATAGAGAGCATGCAATTAGGTTCTTAAATAATTCTTATCACAGCTTGTGCTAATATTAGCACTTCCAAAAACAATAGAAAACTGCAATATTCCCAGAGACATCCCATTGAAACAGCACAGTGAGGCACAGTGAAAGATTCTTAGCAAATTTCTGTATTTTGGCGTTGTGCAAAAATAACATTTATCTCCCATTGCAACCAAAAAAAAAAATATTTCACACTTCTAAAAGAATTCATAATATTAATGTGGTGATACTAAGGAAAAAAGTTGTGTTTTTTTTCATCTGAACCAATGCAAAAATGAGGCTTTTCTACCTAGATTTTTCAGAGAGCACAAATTAGCACAAACTTTTACCTAATTGGGCTCTTCAAGTAAGTATTCAGCAATGAGCATTAGTCTTTCCTCATTGCTTTTTAAAACCTTTATGTCTATCCAGGTCCCATAGCCTTAGAGATTTTAATGGCCTTAATGAAGAAAAAGAGCATTGTTATTCAATTTGTCTCAAGCAGATCTCCATTCAGAATGACAATGTCGCCATTCACAATGCTATTGTTAGAGTTGTGTCATCCTTTCTATTTTAAATCTTGTTTTTCAGGAAGTTTTAAGTTGCCAGAGATTTTTGTTCCATGAATCTCAGGCTTAGCAAATAAAGTTGGCCAGTGGGTTGGTCAGTCAGTCAGTCAGCCAGTCAGTCTATTATATACACACATAATCTGAATTCATGCAGTACACAATGCCAAAAGACAGGACCATCCACCTGGTGAGCTATTCAGAATTTTACTTTATACAGCTCAAAATCACTGTTCTCCTAAAAATTAGATTTGGGAATTGATTTCTCTTCCATACAGTCAAATTAATTTTGAATTTCTGATGACAAAAACAATCTTTGAGTAGAGTGATTCAAACCAGAAATTTGCCATCACCTGCAGTTAGATGCCATCTCAGCATGATACGAAATATTCACTTTAGGGGACACAATTTGCAATGACACACACCAAGAAACATCAGGAATAGGAAATAGAAGTTGAGTATTAGCTGAGTATCATCAGTGGTGCAGCTCTCAGAGAATAAATTATTATGGAAGAAAATATTGCTTTCTACATGCTGAATCAACTTCCGTGAAGAATTGGAAGGTGAGAGGAACAGATGGTCCTTGTTTAGACCAGGGGAGGCTGAAGGGAAATAGGAGGATTGAGAGAGGGAGAGTGGAAAAAACTAATACCAGAACTCCTTTCATTTTTCTCTGCTCCCTCACTTCTCTCAGAAAAACTGAGTAATGCAAGCCTGGAATAACTAGTGTGACTGCAGAAGTCACCAAAAGAGTACCACAGCCTTGAGAAAAAGCTTTCAGCCCATGAGAGCTGCACTAATGGAACCACACTGGAGCAACCCAAAATGCTCAATAATGGGTTTCTGAAAGAAAAATACTACTTATGAATTTAGGCTTAGATTCTTGCCTTAGAGCTGATATCAAAGATTAGATTAGATATACACTTCTGTATCCTCTTTTATATATAGGTGCCTAGAATGGAGATTTAAATAATCTCTTCTTCCCTGAAAGCTATTTTTAATATCAGGTCACCAATATATCTAGATAAAGTTTCTGTGCATGCAGATCGAACACTTACGTAGCTCTATCGCTGTATCAGTCTGACTTCATTTTCTAATCATAAAGTTTTTTAAACATGCTTTCTTGCTCTGAAAGGTGATCACTTTTTTTGCAGAAGAGAAAGTTTTCCCTTTACTAGCTGGCAGTGCAGTCAGAATATGGTTAGAGCTGACTAGATGTATTATCACCTGTCAGCTATTTAGAGCTCCTATTAAGTTAGAAGATAGACCCGCACTGAGTCGGGGAAAACTACATCTGCTTCCAGACATCAAACTGACATTTCCTGGAAAGAAAACACCCCACCTGTTCACTGTAGTCTTTGGAGCTGCCAGTAGGGCAGGCAGACATTATTTTCAGGTTAACCAAGTGAAAACAGATTAAGGAACATTAAAACTTTGCCACTCAGTTATTAACCCCAGTGCGTTGCTCGGGAGCATTTTTATTAAATATGGCACCTGCTGGAGACTATTCAGGAGAACCAACCAGATCAAGGAACTAGGCCAGTAACAATTACTCTGGGTGGGGGAGAGAAATGCCCTGGCACAAATAGGTTCCTATTTTCCCCAGTACTTTGACTAGAAACGGTCTTCTCATTGGTGCTTAGCACTGTGTTTTAATGTGGCCAATGTTTTATTGATTTTTGATTCTATTAATCCACGGGCCTGGTTTTATGGCATGCAGCAATGAAAATAACTGCATGTATGCAGCTTCTTATGTGTCTCTGGATAATCTGTCGTACTCTCTAGCTATTGGAATGTCATCAGGATCTCAGACAATCTGTTCACCAAAATAATTGGTTCAAATTTCTTAATTTGAATTAGATGTCTTGAAATGTCTTTGCTGCTGATAAAGGGAGGCGTTCGCTAAGCAACAGTTTCAGCATTTCTCTTTGTGATTGAAATCCTGAGAGCAGTTATAAATACTAGAAATGCCTGAGCCATAGAAGATATTCAGCAGACTGATTTGTTACATTAAAGAATTCCATTGGCAGCAAAAGAAATGGATGTGAGCAATGTTTTGCCTATAGTACCCAAAGCAAATGCAAGCAGGCTTTTTAGAAGGATTAAAAAGCATGTATTCTACATTGATTTCAAAAGCAGACAAATATGTTGCATATTTTAAAATAATTTAATTTTTAAGTATTACAGAAAAAAACAACATAAATATATTTGTGAAAATTAGCACACTAGCTAGTTAGAACGGGGAAAACGAATATAAATAGGTGTGTGGTAATTAAGAGCAAATATGTTTCAAGAGCCAAGAGAGAATTTGTAGTTTCATAAAACACCCTTTTAGGGTTTTAGAAATCAACCTTGCCAACAGATTCCACATTCTAAGGACTGCAAACACAAATCACAGATTTGAAAGAAGCAAATTTCTTGACTGCAAATGTGACACTATATTTGTGTTTGGTTAATTGAATAAGTGCTTTTTAAAAAAAAATGTAGTGTTTCTAGTGCAATTAAGCTTCTCCCCAACACAGTCCCCAGCTCCCCATGCCCACTAGCCTTGTTTTCTTAACCTTGTTTTCTTAAAATTATCAGGAAGATGCTAAGCTATCTCCAGATATCTATCTTGGAAGGGTAGGTGGTAATTGTGGTGTTAAAAACCATTTTGCACATCTTGAAAGACTGTCTTGCTTACAGCTTCATGATTTTGAGTATCATGTTATTTAACTGTAATATTGCAATTTCGGTTTTTAATGGATCTGGTTTCAGGGTTACAGTTGTAACCCATTCCCAGCAGTATTTTGAAATGCAGCTGAAATACAGCTCTTCTTGCTGTGGAATTTCAAAGCTTTTAAGTCATTAAAATTGCATGTCTTTGTATGTTTGCTATAGATAAAATACAGTGCAGTAATTTCTTTGAGATAATTATGGTCCTCTGAAGTCAAGGCTTTGTTGCAACCACTGGAGTCCAACTTGAATGCCTTTTAGAATTTGCTCAGAATTTTCTTGCTCTACCTACCCTGATCTGAGAAAAATGGTAGCAAAACAGTTGATTTAATGATAGCAAATCTATGCCAGTAAGCACAAAAGACAAATTTTGAATTTTCCCTTCTGTGATGTTTTAGTATAGCGACTAAAGGATAATATGGTGTTATTAGTCTACTAGTTCTTCATAAAGAACTACATGCATTTTATTATTCTATATGAATTATGAAACCTTTATTCAAGCGAGCTCTGCAATGGTAGGCAAGAACTATAACAGACTCCTTATATTTTGCTACTATTCATTGAACTGACCAGTACCATAATTAATAACCATAGTTAATAAATGGGACAGCTTCATTATCTTTTCTGTTTGGGAGAAGTAAAAGCAGAGCTTCTTAGATTAAACTAACTTTCCATCATTCTGGTGAATGTGCGAGCAAAAATTATTTTCTTTCATGGCAAAGATTTCTCTGTGTAACTGTTGGGTTGTAAATTACTTGCAGAGCCTTTGCAGAGTAGGACAAATATTTCTTATTCTGCCATTAATTCATCAACAATGTTTCTCAGAACTTTAAATCTTAAGTCCAGGGGCAGAATTCCAGTGAGATTCATACTGCAGTCCTTGATGGTATCCTTGTAACATTTTTGCAGACCTTTAAGACACTTTGGTTTCATAAACTCTCTAACCAAGTTGACTCCAGATTTCAATTAGGATTCAAGATCTTGGCCCACTGGATTAATACGTAACTTTATTTAAACATATAATTATATTTTTTAAAATATATATCCTTTTTATATTATTTATAATTTGCTTAGAAAAAGCTTATATCTTGATTCATTATAAGCAAATCATAATCCAGTAATAAACAGCAGTTAAGAAAAGAACATACAAATAATATTGGCTGTTAGATATGATATTTTTAAGATTGGTCTTAATTTACAGGGAAATAATGACACTTTAGTTAAGTAGAACTTTTTAAAAGTGACAGCTTGATTAAAATTTTTCTCCTTTATTTTGAAGGGTTGGAAATTTGTGTTTCAAATACATTGAAGGAAATTCTTAAACAAAAAAGAAGTATCACTGAAGACTGCTGACATCTTTCACTCAAAGGATGCTGAAAAGGGTGCTGACTACGTCAGTCAAAAATAAAAATACTTTTAAATGAGCAGCTGCACTTTCCTTAAAGAATTTGATGTTATAAAATAAATAATAATTACATATGTACAATGTTTGTTAATTATATACTTATATAAAAATGGATGTACACAAATATGTAATTCTCTGTATTAAAGTGCTTTGGGAAGTCTGATCTTAGCACATGCATTACATTGTGTTTGTTATCAAAAAAACAATCTGAATTGCTACACAAACACCAGTCCTCACATGTTGCAATGTATTATTCTTTACATCTAAGAAGCACTAGTTAAGCCCAGTAGATGTAGAACAGTTTAGTAATGATCCTATATGTACATTTCTAGAATTCTAGATAGTCCTAGAACACTTCAACATGGTTCAGGCCTGATGCCGTGAATACATGCCTGGAATAATTTTAATATTTAGTGCTACTTTTCCATAATTACACCCTGGCATGCCTCTACATCTTTTGAGTAAACTTCCAGGTAAACAGGCCTGAGCAACGAAAATCCTGTTTGAAACTGAACACAAAGTCTTCATGTTCCATTAGTTGTGTTTCAGTGGGTCTGTTAATCAAACCAGGACCAAAACAGAATTTAAGGTGAGGTTTAATTGAGTAGTCACAAACATGCACACAGCCCTGATTTCAAACTCTGGTTTTGCAATGTGATGGATGAAATTTTAGAAAAATTCTGGCACTCCAGGAACCTCTTAGAACAGAGTTAGACAAGAGTTGACTTTACTGAAATTAATGGGTGTATTTTATCACTAGTTCCTTACCAACCTGAGTGCCACATTCCCAGAATCATATGAAAATAGGACTAGAAGAGATGGGACATTTCCCTTTAGCCTTCTTGAAAAGAAATTTCCAACACTTCTGTCCACTTTTTGTGGCGAAAACAATTTTAAAGAAAATCTTCCTTTCTGGGCAGCCAAACTGCCATTTCCAATATTACTAAAGGACTTTTAGGCTGAATTTCACTTCAGAATCTTTTGATATCCAACACAGCTCAGGAAGCTAAGGAGTGCTCTGATGTGAAATGTCACTGTAAAAGAGCCACAGTTGTCGCCCATAGGGAGGCACTGAGATGCCCCTGTGTTATCTGCACCTTCTACAAATATTTGTGTTGATGTGCAGCTTTTATCTCCTGCTGCTTATGCTGAAACCATTTTGAAAATAAAGACTTTGCAGTGGAGAGCTTGAGCTTTCATTTTGTGGGTCCAAAAGCTGCATTCCAGTATGCTTTGTAGGGACAGCTTCACAACCCTCCACACTACAGAAACTATACTGCCAGGCTACAACAGAAGAAGAGGCTGTTACAAGAAAAAATGCAAAGGAAAAAAACATAAATACACAGTAGATCTTGCTGGTCTAGCCCAGTGGGCACACATTGTTGGTCACAGCATGGATCTGACACCATGGAGTGTGTTTACAGCATGGGGTGCAGAGAGCTGCGCACACAAACAATCGTGAGAACAGTATATTTTTTCTTATGTCAAATGCATTGACAATTTAGCCTGTTGGGGTATATAAATGGGGGAACCGGATTGTTGTGGAAATTCTATTGGGTTTTTTGTGCTTTTAAAAAGTTGAATTTTTTTTTTTTTCTTTTTTTTTTTTTTTTTTTTTTTGAGTGATCAAAAGTGTCTTTGAGTCACAACAAATGATGGCAAAGACTACATATTGCTCCAATTCTGGTCTTCAGGACATCTTGTAGAGATTAATGGTTGAAAGATATTATTAGAACTTTTTATTCCTTTATCCCAAACTGACACCATATGAAATGCTTGCCATGATAGCTCTACAATATCTTTTTATTATTATTATTTTTGAAGCTATCCCATGTAAATTAAACTGGTAAAATGACATCAAAGCTAAAAGAAAGAACTAATATGCACTACATACAGACTTTTAAAAACCTGTCATATCCTCTGTTTCTTGGGTAGAAGAATAATCACTCTACCTCTTGAAGTGTCAGTGCATCAGCCTTTCATTTTACATTGCTTCATCTCTGCTTCTTTCTTTCCCCATGGGATTTTTAGCCCCGTTTCCAAAGCTTCTTCTCACACAGAAGACCAAACAACATCACAATTCCTGTAACTGGTAGGACACAAGACTTTCAGGACCTTCTTATCACAGATTAGTCCAGCAATGAAAGGAAAGGCTGCCAGAACTGCATCTATCCTGAATATTACCAGGAAAACATCCCTGGAGAGACTCTAAACACCTGTGAGACAGAGAGGCCCTGGTACTAAACAGTGGGTTTCTAAATCAGTTTCTCAGCGAAAGGTTTCTCTTCAAAAACATTTTACGATATTACTCCTCCATTTGAACTAACCGCACTTAGCCCATTGTTGTACTATCAATACTCATAATTTCAAGGTATATGTATATTTAGAGGTAGCAAAATAACTTTTTTTTTTTGTGGCATTGCTTCTTTGTTGCAGCAAAAAAATTGGGAAAAAGTCATATTTTACAGCAAAAAAAACCCCAAACCAAACCAAACCCAAAATTCTGCATGGTCTGGTTCCATAGAGGAAAAAGTCTTCTGTAATTGATAAAGTAAAAAAAATTGTGTCATTCCTTTAGCTAACTATCAAGATGAAATATTGTACCACAGATCTAATGAAGAACAGCCAACTCTGTATCATCATTGATAGTGTTATACTGCTTAGTATTTGCTTCAAATTACTCATCTGGCAAAATAAAAGTATTGATCAATCACCCACGCCATTATTTAAATAAGGAAACCATGCTGTCTTCTTTCACCCAAAGGCATTTCAGAAAAGTGAATTTGAAATACTGTCCCATTTTCAAATATTGAAACTGGCATATATAGAAAGTTGAAATGCTTGCAAAACTTATCACAGTGACAAAATTCAATGTGAATTAAACCTTGATGTCCTGGCTCTCTAATCAGTAAAGCAATCTGAACATAAGAGCTGGCAAATAAATTAAGTGGGAAGATGCATTTCCATACAGTCATTTTTGCTGAGGGGAAATGAATTTTATCTTTCATTTTCCAGTTAAAAAATACACTGAAGATTACTCATCCTTAAAAGAGATGTTAGCACAGTACTTACTGGTAATGTAGGAGCGATAATGGTTGATACAAGTGCAGAAGTGTTATGAAAACATGCCTTGTATATCAATGATATGAAAAAATTATTGTATTTCAAAAAGCTTAATTCCAGCACATTTAAACACTTTGCAATCCTTAGATTAGAAAAAAATCCATAATTTACATATGGGAGGTCCATATATGTCTATGGGAACTTCCGCTTGTGAATTAAATACAATCACAGCTGAAGGATTATTTACCTTGGTTTAGATCTGTATCAAATAATAAAAGCCTTGCCTACAGATCAGTTAGCAAGGGGATGTTCACTGCTTCAGGGTTACCACTGAAAAGCTCAAGGCATCTCAGAAGCCACAAAACCAGTCACAGTAAGCAAAATTATAAGGGATGTAGGATTCTTCTGGTGTTTATGAGTATTAGTGGTGGAACACACAATAAATTTCCAGGCCTATCCAGACCTAAAATGCCTATTGGAAGAGGAGGCTCTGAGCTACAGAAAGTCCTCCTTCAATAGACTGATCTCTTTTCAAGGCAACTACTACATCTCTCTTGTCAACCAGTTTAATATCTGCTGTAACTCAGGAAGATGTAAGAGTCTGGTCACTGAGCAAAAAACTCGACAGCCTCCAGAGGCAGATCTTAGCATATGCATCATAATCCCACTTGGATATCTGTTCTTGCCTCCTCTGCTATTTTTGTCAATGTCACAATCAAAATCTGTCAGGCCAATATGCTATCAAAGATCCAAATAAGCATTTTAAATGAAAAGTATCTAGAATATTGACCAGCATGAGGTGAGCAGTTAAATGTTTGAAGTCTTGGCAGACTTCAATAATCTCACACAAATGGCACCTGTCTGTGAGCGTTACGTACCAGCCCTGCTGCATTAAAATCAACAAATACTTCCAGCAGACAGGGATCTGCCCCTAAGAGAGTATAATTGAACATGCCACAGCACCAGTTCAAGCACAGTCAAAGGCAGTCCTAATGGCATATCATAAACAGGGAAAAGCTTTTGCACTTTTGCAAAAAAGTGCAAAAAAAAAAAGTGTATTTTAGAAGTATCTTTTATGTCTGCAGGCAAAAAATCCTTTGACATTTCATTTCCTATCAGAGGTTTACAGTTGTTAGAATCATGAATTATTACCTATGTAAAAATAGTCACAAAAAATTAACCCAAATTTTAAAACTTATTTTTGAATATGTTTAAAACATATCTGACAACCTAAATTTCGAGTGAGATAGGAAGTTATTTTTGAATAATAATTTCTTCAGCACAGCAGCTGTCATAAGGACACTTGTAAAAAGTGATGGGAGAAACAGTCTATCTTGTTAACATATCAAAGATGAGCACAACTCTCTTAATTTCAATCCATGTTTCTTTTCATCTGAATGCAGCACAAGAACACTAAATGTCTGGGAAAGGGGTGGCTGCCACTCTCCCTGCCATTTATTACTTCTTTCCATCAATCTCCTGACTTATATACACATTTAGCAAAAAACCCCATGCTTGTAGAGATATGTGTTTCTGTTTCAGTGTCCTAAAATTCCACATTTTTGGGCAACCTATAGAGAGTGATGGTTTGGGGCCAATATCCTAGAAATAAGTTTAGAGCATAAATGAACGGCAGGAAAATCCCATGAAGATGTGGGAGTAACCAACAAAGATTTTCATCTTGAATTTCTAAAAACATACAGTTTAGTTGCTATTAACTGACAAAGTAAGGAGGAAGAGTATAAGGGGACTAAATCAAAAACCATTTCCCATACAGATTTTATCTGACCCCTAACTTCTTGTAAGGAAAAATATTCTGATACTAAGGACTAAAGCCTGCTACACACTTCATAGTTTTGTGGAGGCTTTTAATTTTTTTTTTTTCCTTTTATTTTCCCCTCCCATCTGCTCACACAATCCTTGACTGCATTCATCATCCACTTCTCAGTGGAATCATGCCCTGAGACAGGGGAAGTGTATCAGCTTGGACTTTGGAGTAGCTCAGTCTGGAGGGGCATCTTTGTCTCCTCTACCCTTCCCACCTCCTCTCTTCAGCACACACTGTGGATTCTTTCTGCACATCCAGATGTAAATATGGAGTTACTTTGCATATGATCCTGACAGAAAAGTGCCATAAAAACTCCTCTGCCACTGAATCTGAATCTTCAAAGAGATGACAACAGAACACGCCCTGCTTAATATTAACTCACAGAGAAAAACTGTTACAGGTTAAGTGTGATGCTCAGTTGCTGAATTAATAGGGTTTGTGTCGGAAGCTACAGCAAGCTAAGTATTTTATCTCATCCTATGGAAAGCCAATAGGTAAATGAGCTCAGTTTTGGAGAGTACCCAACAGTTCTTCAGCAGCAAGAGTGGCGATGGCAAATTTCCTTGTGGAGCTGTATATACCACATACACAGGTTCCAGTAGACGATGTGATAACAACTTCATGCCCTTCACTCATAAATAAGTTTCTGAGGTATTGAAAATTTTACCCAGTATCTTGGATCCTTTTTTTTCCATCCGTGAGACAGTGCACCCACAGTAGCAGCACTTTAATTAGGTTCTTCAGTTTTGCAGCAAGAAAAGGAAATAATGTGAAAGCCATTTCAAATGCTTGATGATTTTTGATGCTTCTTATAGCAGCAGTTGAAGCTGAAGAATAGGGAAAAAATGTATAATGACCAATATCTTTCCTCTGATATACATATAAATGCAATTGACTTTCACAGTAATAACCTGTACAGATAGATTTACTTTTGTTACATAAGCAAAACACATTAGGTGGAACAGGGAGCCTCCGTAAGTCAAAAGGTTGAGATGTGTGTAGGGTTATAAGTTGTGGTGCTGCTGGACATGATTAAAAAACAGTACAAAGGTGTCTAGAATGGAGAGATTTAATTGATTACAGTTCTAATACTTCAGCAAGTTCAATATGCAAATGACACTCACTAAATAATACTATTCAATCTTTTCTGAGTAGAGGCCAGTGATAAGCATGGCTAAAATTTTCAACAGCACTCAGAACTTAATGGGAGATAAATGTGTAAGTATTCTTCAGACCATTAGAAAATCTCAGTCTTGATACTTAACTGCTTGTTGATCACAAACTGATACACATCTGAAGTCAGACCACTACATTATTTAGTTAAAGAAATATTTGTTAACAGAATCTTCGGAAAAAAAAAAACCAAGAACCATAACAACAACAACAAAAAGACCAAGAAATAGGAGAAGGAAATAAAATTTCAAGTAAGGATCTCTTATCACCACACTTTATACACTGGTCTTCAATGGCCACTAATCATGACTTATTTTTCTATGAATTGGATAAAAAAAAGGAGTCCATAAAGGCGTTTGCCCCTGTAAGTGTATCTCACATGTAGTTCTGCACCTGGGTTGCCTGAGACCTCATGAGACCAAGGAGCTGTGGCTCTCACATATGGAGGGCTCACTTCCACGGAAACAACTTCCCTTGCTCCTGACCACAGGAACAGTTCAGGCAATGCAAATTTCTGGATATGACCTTTTTGCAGCAGCAACTAGAATAACCTCTCTAGTGTCAGAGGAGAGAGGGGAGGCAGTTTTCTGATTAACATCACACTGCAATACAGAGCCAAGACAGTGATAATTGTGCTCAAACACCTGAAGCACCCTTTGGAAAAGGAGAATGAACCCAGTTCCTTACAGCACTGCACTGCACAGGTCTTTAACTGGGCATATCTGAACCTACATCTGGAGGAAAATGGATCTATATTACTCAAGAAATAAATGTCAAGGCCAATTCAACGCTGAGCTTCCAATGTTTTGTTGTTACAGTTCAATAAAACCACTTTGCGTTACATTCATTTCTGTATAAAATAAAGTGAATGTCACACTTTTTTGTCATATCATTTTTATTTAACAGGGTTTTTTTCTTTATCCATTAGTTAAAAAAGTTATAACAAGGCAAATCATTTATCAAAATGAAAAATGGTTTACTCCTTGAGCAAGGAAAGGGAGTCTAAATAGAATGTCCCCGCTCTTAAATTGATGGAATCATCTTACATTTAATATTTTCTCTTAAGTAGTTATGTAAGCACTCCAAGATCATTAATGAAGAAATACAGAATCACAATTTACAGCTGAAGGGCAAAACTGCTAAAAAAGAATTTCAAAACCTTGTCATCGAGTGATATAGTCTAGGCAAATGAATGTAAGGATCATTGATCTCCGATATCATAATTAAATGTACATAACTCATCACAAGGAGAAAGGACAACAAAGTTCATTGAAACTTGACTTTAAGATGAAGATGCAGAACTAATCAAACAGATGTACTAGGGGAGGTTCAAGTTTATAAACAAGAAGCACTTTCCATTTGACAAAAAGAATTTTAAAAATCTCTTTTTTTGGTAACTATTACGATTTTCACTAAGAGTAATGGTTAACAGTCATTAATAATACAGGCAATTCATATGTGTGCAACATCCCTAAAGGTACCCTTCATGAGTTCTGGTGAAGGTGGTTCTGGTTCTGCTGAGCTGGTGTTGTGATATTTTACATTTCTGTCCCTGCATTTGAATTGTCCTTTGTAAATTCAGCTCCCTCTTTGCCATCTAGACTCTAACAAACACATTCCTAGCTTTCTTCTTAAATAATCCATCAGAAGAGATTTACCCAGACTTTATTAAGTAATGCAATAACTGGTTTTTAATGTACAAAATGTTTATTGCAACAAAAGTAAATTCACAGAGATCAGATGGAATACATCCCAAAGTGCTAATGGAATTTGCAGAAATAGTGTTGGAGTTACTGGCTATTATTATTCAGAACCAGTGAAGAAAAGCCAAGCTCCCAGAGCTGGAAAACTACAAACCGTTTTACCTATTTTGAAGAGAAAAATCACAAAAGCCAGACAGCCTACTAGAGGAATTACAGAAGAGAGACTTCAAATTTGAGTTGCCAAGTCAGCTAGCAAAGCAGTCAGTTTGCAACCTGCTACAAAGGCATGTTAAACATGGTGATAAACAACAGAATTAAGAATTGGCAAAGACAAAACATGCCAATGATATAAATATTATTGAACATGGGTCTGCTGTTCTGTGCTATTGTTATCACTCAACAATTTAAGACACTTTCACACATAGCAGCAAGTACAATAATCACTTTAACCGCATTTCACGAGCAACAATCTTCCAGTCTAATTCTTTATTTCTCCCCACCAGTTGCGCAGGAAACCTGTATTTTGTCAATGTCCCCTTATACCCTTTAAATATTTTCACTAAACCCCCTTGCATTTGTCCAGGTTAAACTGCATGCTGAGAACACAAAAATACTCACGACATATAATAGAAGATGGAATGTAGATCCATCACACTCAGATGTGGAATGTGGAATATGGAATATTCCCATGTAGGGATTAGGCCTTCAACAGTAACTAAAAATGGTTTAAGAATTGATTGTGAGGTTTTGATTTGTCATGTTTTAGGAAGGTCATGTCCCTAACAGTTTCAAAAATCTTCTCCTTTTGAAAATTCAACAATAAAAATAGATCGCTCTTTAATCCCACAGAACATGGGAACTAGATACCAGAGAACACAGAGGTACCTAGAACAGCCAGATTTATCAGGAAACACAAACAAAAACTCTTCCTTGTTCAATTTAGTCATAAAATACTTGGATAAACAATGAGTTAGTATTTTCCAGAATATATCACAAAGTTTCAGGAAACATTTTTTTTCTATTTTAATATATATATATATATATTTAAAAATATAAAAGTTAAACTCCCTTAATTTTTGCATCTCATTCTTTTAGTGAACATACATGGAATTTTATCATCTATCATACAAGCTATTTTAGTTTTGCTTCTTCAGTACTGATAGCCTATTTTCTGGCATAGTGTATATCCCTGTATTTATTACACTGAAGTCCTGTGTGTAGGTACCCAGTCTGGACTGGGTACTGTGATCCTAACTCTTACCAGGATCATATATATGGTGGAAAATCTCATATGGGGACTGATGGAAGGAAAAAAAATTTCCTCTTCTTCGAAGCAAGTGAGGCAGATAATTCCAAGCATGAGCAATATCATAAACCAGAAAGAACACAGAAACCTATTCAGATCATTAAAAAGTACAAATTTAACCAGGGAGAATTATGCTGCTGCTAACTCAACATCTTTTGCCCCATTCCACAGGCATTGAGTGAGTGCTCTCTTTGCAAGAACTAGAGCATTTACTCTGTAATTCTATAAAATATAAATGTTTCCTACTACTGGCATCAGGTCTCTATCACCTGGCTATAAAAGTCACAGCAGAATGTTTTATTCACATTTCTTCTTACTGCTACTCTGAAATATTTTATCTACTATAATTCCTTTTGAAGACTTCTTCTTTTGAAGACTTGCCTTCACTCTGTTAGCCATCCTGTATTCAATGAGAATATCTAAAGAAGTGCAGAGATATGTATGCTTAATAATAATAACAAATGTTTAATATAATAAACAGTCAGCTAGAATGACTAGAGGTGATGAGAAAGACCAATAGTACAAAACCCACAAGAATGCATACTTGATTTGCTTACCATTAGTGCTGCATCTGTTTTGAAAACTACACTCTAGTATCAGAAAAAAATATCCATTATTGCTTTCTTTTTAAAATTTTACAATTATTCTCATCCTAGACTTTATTTTTTCTTATAATGTTATACCCTTGCTGTTAGAAAGCCCAGGTTTTCTTCTGAATGTTTTTCTGAACTCTGATTCCAACCACATACATTATAAATATATTAAAAAGAAATGTAAACAGGAATGTAAGAGTGATCCAAGCTAATTCAAAAGATATGCAAGGGAAAAAACACAGGTTAGGCTGAAATCTCAAAAGTTGTATTTCTTAAAGGTGTACCCAGGGATTTTATTTTTCCCCCCTCTCTTTCTTTTCCCTCAGTTTTTCAAGTCAAAATGTAAATAACCTGTAGAACCAAACAGATTCTGCAGCTAATTTTAAATTACTTTTAAATGTTCCTCTCTGGGGCAAAACCAGGACCTTTCAAAGATTTTGCTTCAAAATGGAGCAGCATAGGAGAACTGTTAGCCCTTCCTCATCCACTGAGCAAAGAAGCAGGTAAAATAACACTAAAACGACCCTGAATCCTACATATTGATGCCTTCTGTAAGTATTTAGAAACACATTCAGAGGATGAAGGACTCAAAAAAAAAAAAAAAAAAAAAAAAAGAAAAAAGAATCCTGACAGAGATTTAAGGAAATCCACAGAATTTTCCAACTTCAGACCAGAACTCCATCTATGAAGGGATGGCAAGAACATAGGTAAGAGAGAAAATGCAGGGAAGACAGGTTTCACATAAAAAGGGTAGATATATTTTTCCTTACAAAAATTACTCTTTAGGTTTTGAACCATGATTAAAGTTTGGATTACGTGTGCAATGCAATGTGCAACTAAAATACATTTCATACAATGAGATAGTTGGAACAGATATACAATACCCCTCTAAATGGATTGTGCTCCTGAAACTCTGTTGGAATAAACTTTACATTTATTTTCATCAACATGGCAGACTTGTCTCATTAACAAGATTCATATTTGTTTTCCAGAAGATTTCAATTGTAAGTATTTGGTAGCCAACTCTGAAAAAAGAAAAAGTGTATTAATCACTCCCCTAATATAGACATATGAGAGCCTGGGGTGCAATAAAGCTTGTATTCCCTCTGGTTTAGGAAAACTCTATTAATAACAGGTGGCAGAGCTGTAAGTTAGATGTATGTATTTTTCCCAAACAACTGTCAACCAAAACTTTGTAGAATCCTCCATGCAGAACTGTGTTCTCATGTTGATACTCAGGTTCCAAGTTCAGGCACTGTTCAGGCATCAGAACTCCTTTTGCATGTGCATTATGATACAGTCCTTAATTTCACAGTCCTGTCTCCTTCACTGCATCTACCTGATGGTCTTCACCTCTTGAGCAGTTATTCAGGATATTTTTTTTCTCCTTTACCAGTGTTATCCTAGGGCTTGGTTACCATACAGTACTCATACTCTGAGCAGAAGACAGAACTAGCAATTTCCCGTTTCTACATAGGATTCACCACAAGTGCATCAGACGTTCAGAGACATTAAAAAATTTACCTTTGTGACAGCCTCTGGGAGGAATAGGTTTTATTACTGCCATTTTACTGCTTAGGAGTTAAGGCACTGAGGATCAGATTTTTCACAGTTAAATAAGTACTCAAAAATGCATGAAGGAGCCTAATAGTTTTCCCAAAAGTGCTAAAACACTTCATTTAAAGCACAAGGGCGCTTTTGTAGTTTCTTCCATGACACTGTGCCCATCACTAACCATGCAAATAAGTATATTTTAAAATCTGAGCAAAAAAAGATTAAGGATGAGGGCATCAATGTACTGTGAGTTCCAGCTCTCTGACATCTTGGACCTCATCTTCAGTGTGTTTGGAATTCTAATATTTTGTATGCCTGAAACACAAGCTTTAAGCTGCAGCAGAAATCTAAATATCAGTTGTAGCTCTGAATCCTCAGCATTTCTGTGTATCAGTCAACATGATCCCAAGTCAGGCATCCAAAAATACTGAAGACCTCTGCAAACACTTTTACATAAATGAACTCTCAGCAAAAAGAAACTCTGTGGAGCTGCTGTGGGCAATTTTTGAATACTCTGAGTAACCATTCTCTCTCTGCAATTCTCATCATCATTTGCTGCATACCTTCCAGCTTCTGCAGCAAAATGGAGGAGTCCTAACTGCAATCTCTTTCACTTCAAACTCTGAATCTCTTGTACTGGATGGGGCAGCAATTTCCCACAAAGATGCACATGATTGTGCAACTGAAGGCCATAACTCTATGTATATACATAGCGACCAATTTGCATTTGTAGTGCAGCTGATGTGCAAAGTACAGATCACTTGCCTTTGCAGCTCCAACAGGGTTCTTCTAATGCTTTGCAGATTTGTTGTTGGAGGAGTTTTTGTGGCATTTCAAATATTAGAAAGAACATACAAACAAAAGTGCCCTCATGATTTAATGCACTGTCAGTCTGGAGTTTTTGGCAGGCAGAGAGCCATTTGCTGCCCCACATACGTGTAGGTGCCCTTGATTATAATTTCCATGATAAGAAGGCAGAATTCAGGGTCTTGCCTTTCTGGTAGATGTGAATAAACCCAGCTTCACTATTCCACAGTCCTCAGATGAAAACTGTCACTTCAAGGCACTTCATTTCCTCTATAAACACCAAGTAAATTCTATTCTATAGTTAAACAGATAGCCTTTTCTTAATATAACCAACTTTTCATTTTTTTTACTACTTTATTTTTCTTGAAATATATGAGTTATTCTGAAATAAAGTGCTATTTGTCATAGTGATACCAAGTCAATAGATCCAGCTCTGCACGTGGAATCCAACCCAAAAGACCTGCAGCAGTTTCTTAATTTATTTTTGTCTCCTCTTGTATAAATGAGCTGAAATATTTCATCATATAAACTCTTATATTACACTAGAGATGTGCTGGCTTTTTACAATTGCATAAGTAGTAATTATGAAGTGCTATTTCCACTAGCTGTTGCAATTATTGCATCAAACTAAGATTTATCATATAATAAGACCTCAAAACTTGAAGGACATATGAGGACATTTTTGTTCCTGTAAAAGTAATTGCTTATCACATCAATTGCACTGACATAGATGTACAGAAGAAATAATAAATGTGGAGTCAAAATTGAAAGCAGTTGAGGCTCCTGAATGCTCTAATAAATTTGCAGTGCAGTGGAAGCATACTTCAATTGTTGGCTAACAGAGAAACAGAGAGTAATCATAAGCATATCTCCATCAACACTGAAATATGTGTAAGGACAATAAAACTATATATATATTCTTTTGTTCAACATCTTTGATGGAGAACTATCATTTAGAAATAATACATAATAGCTCTATAATGTACAATATATAATTATGTAAATAATTAGTATAATCTTGAGATGAGGGCTATTAGTGGCAGTGGATACTTTGAACCTTGCACATTTAGTCAAAAAGACCAATGACATCCAATCAAAGTTCCTTAAAATGAATTGCAACAAACAATGGCAGCACAGCTGCTATTAGAATTATAATTGAGTTTAGCAGGGAAACAGCAGCTGAATGCAAGGCAGATAATTAAGGAGCAAGCTTTTGTTAACACTATCAGTAGGGTCATGATTCTGCAGATTGTGAACTTATTATGGCTGAACAAACTGGTCTCTTTTTACAACAGAGGTATATTTCAGCTTTTTAAGTCAATAAAGGGTATTCTGGCTACTAGAAAACTGATGACTTATTTATTTAAAGCTATCCATTTAGAGAATGATAAGCATTTACAGAATCTAAGATTACCATGGAAACATTATTCTTAAACGCCGAGGATTATGGGAACAATTGGTTATACAATTGGATGGGTAAATAGCAAGCCTCTGAGTATGACAAAGACTGTAGCTACAGAATTACATTAAGTAATTTCTCTCTTTCAGGCTAATATACATTTTATATTAACCCAGCTCCGAAAAGGAAGCTGTTTACCTTCCATGGGTAAACAGTGAAAAGAAAATCTTTATGGTAAGCAGAAAAAAAAATTACACTGGGTTCTCTTGGGTTCCTAACATCTAACCCAAGTGTTAGGGAACTACCAAACCCAAGACAGAGAATTAGAAAAGTGATCCAGAATTTGCGTTTCCTGTTGTATGTTGACTAATGTTGGAACAAAGGTAGAAAAGACAAGCAGACAAGAATTATGAAGGGATCCACAGTCACTCCGAGCTTGCGGCTTGGAGCCACAGTCAGGCAAAGCAAGATGCTTGACCACTCGTCACCATGAGTCAGGGTTGAAGAAATGGAAAGGACATTAAAATCTCAGCAACAACCTTACATGCTGCAAGCAATACTACTGTTATAATACCATTTTTTCATAGTTACCCATACTCTTTAAGCAAACTGAAGGGTCTGAAGGTTTACCATAGATATTTTCATCATCATTGCACTCATAACCCCTGTAACTTGCATAGCACAGACTCAAGATCTTTGGTTTAAGACAATCCTGCTGATGACCAGAGGTCGTTTCACCAGCAAATCTAAATTTGTTAGGCAGAAATGAGTAATCCTACCTTGGAATTTCATTGACCTCCATGTGTAAATAAAGCAAGCAGAATGTGTCTGACTGGCAGCAGGCCATTACTGTGCTGTGTGCAATAAAAACACTAATATGTCAAAGGGATTTTAAAAATACGCCTTGGTATTCCAACCTGCTGAAAATTCTATTTTTGACCCTGCAACCTCCTGCAATAATATAACAAAAACTTTTTAAAAATATTTCAGCATTGCTAAACACTTGCACTGTGGTAAAGTCATTTGCAGGTTTTGTGTTCCTGGTTCTGAACTTCCTGAGGTCTCATTTCACCTGACTGTGGAGGAGGTAAGCAAAACCTTGTGCAGATTTGAAACTGTTTTTATCTCTGTTTCTTTAGGAAATCCATTCCCAGCCTCAATATGGAAAAGCTTATTTTGGTCATCATTACAATGGAATTCAAATGTGCTTCAGTAAGATGTGAGAATGTGGACATTTCTGCCCAGTTCCTTTTAGGGGTATCTGGAAAAGAACAGGTACAAGGCAGGAATATAAAACCCTTCTGCTCATATGCACAGCATCTTGTGAGCTCTACTTAGAGATTAGTCTCAGATGTCAGCAGAAATCTGAAGCACCTTTCAGATTTTATAAAAATTACTGTTGATAATTTACTAAAACTTTACTCTTTTCCCATTTGCAGTGGGAGTAAAGGCATGGATGTTTGTCTGGAAATGTAAGAGACAGAGCAAAATCGAGGTGAAACAAACTTGCAGGTCTTCTAAAGTGTGATATAATGGTGACCAGTCAAGCCAACTCCTCTCAAGAGTAGGATCTGAGTATATCCTGACTTTTACTCTATTTGCAAAGGAAATTTCAAAGGAATATTTGACTTTTATTCCCTACGCCCTAAATATTCATAGCAGGTTTGGTATCCTGCAGAATAAAGAACCCTGAGTTAAAGTGGTCAACAAAAAGTTTCAAGATTACTACAGACAAGGACCTTAAAAGATTCTAAAACCCAAATGAACTCGGTGTCCTGGCATTTCCTGTCAGAGGTAAATTATGGAATACTCTTGAAATGGATAGTTTTACTGATTTTTCTTTTAAAAACTGCTATATATTACAGATGAAAAGGGTCCTGAATTTGCAAGTTTAGGAATTCTCGATCTAGGAAGTATAAGGAATTGTGAAAATAACTAATGGGCTAACATTTATATTCTGAACAGTTCAGAGAGTCAGTGTGATTGAGATGTGAATGAGGTAATGGCATATAAAATATGAAATTAATGTTTTTTTAAGGGCCATCAATAAATATATTTTTAGCACCTTCTTACTGGAAAATCTGGGAGTTTTCCTCAACATGATCAGATTTCATTAAGGCAACAGCACTGGGGGCCTGTCCCTGTAAAGTAAGGCCTGTTTTCCTAATCAACCTCTGTAATAATAATTTCAGAGTTTACCACTTCAAGGACTTGGAGCCCAACAGAATATCAACATTATCTCCTTTTGGCAAGATTTTTTTTCTGCTAATTTAAAATTAAAGACTGTTGCTATGATTGTATATGTTGTTATGATCACCAGGGAAGACAGTGATGCAGAGCAGAGAACAATCTGGAGCTGCACCACTTTCCAGCTTCATTAGACATCACCCTATTGCAAGGCTGATATATTTGAACATTTAAACTCACAAAGCCCTCTAAGAGAAATATCCTGCTCACCAACAAATGAAATCAACTTTTGAACATATTTAGAATTTCTTCTCTCTCTAAATGGATATGGTTTTTACAGTTCTTCAATTGGAATAATGATTTCAAATATTTTGCACAAGTTTCACTGCTGGGGTGTCTACCAGAAGCACTAAACAGCTCAAACCAAACCCTCCTCGTTTCTGTCACAATTTCCTGGTATCACCTCTAAAATTCTCTGACTGAAATACCTTCTACTTTTTATATGATAGCCTGATTTAAAGTGCAAATGTTTCCTGTTTACACTGAGTACAGTTATAACGGAAATTCAATAAGAAAGTGAATTTCAAAAGAATTAACAGGAGCACTTTTTTCCCCTATGCAAAAGAGAAAAATAATCAGCCTTTCTAACTAAAAAAGCTTGCAAAACTTTGTCTGATATAGTAAAAGCAGGTAGAGTAGCTAATGAAGAAAAAAATGTCTGGAAACAGAATCAGCATATTGGTAGGTTCTACCTAACAGCTCAGTGCCTTCCTCAGCTGGTCTGATGTCCCATCGAAGGGTAGGTGAATATCACTTGTGACACTTTTTTTTTCTAATTTTCCTCTTCAATCAAGAATAAGGATTCTTGAAGGGTCTTTAATTCAATAGAAAAGAATTAGAGTAGTGGGAAATTCTGGAATTTAGTTCTCTTCCTGTCTTTGGTTTTCTACCTTCTCGAGGGGCCATGATTGAAAGGTCTGTCATATTGTGAATAATTTGGATCTGGAGGATACCATGTTTTTTCTTGCACAGCTGTAATGGATGTCTATTGGCACCCCAACAGCAGCATTTCACCTGAATAGATATCAATAAAAAACAATTTGGTCTTCATGATTTTCTTTACCATGAACACATGATAATGCAGGAGGAATAAAATCCAACTCCGATTTCCTTTGCTGTTGGGGAAATAAAAATAGATTTTCAGGTAAGCAGCAAATACCTGACACATGATTAAAAGTGGAAACCTTCCTAATGCAACGTGACAGGATGATTTCTCAGCTGAAATCCGTTTACCCCTCCCTTTACTCCTGAACAGCAGTTAACACTATTGAACTGAACAAGTCATATCTGCAATTTTCTTTCTATTGATGAGAGCTTTCTCTCCATAGTGATGTAATTGCTACTCCAGAGAATGGCTGGGAGCAAAGTGTGGAGTTGGAACATCCCTGACTGTTGTACCACGCTGCCACAGAGCCCTCAGTGGATGCAGAGGGCTGCAAAGCACATTCCAAGGAGATCAACTTTTGTGTGGGAGTCTTGTGGAACACAACTCAGACTGACTGCAGTGAGGAAATGTAGCACAGTGTAGCAATATTTGTTACTGATAGATCACTTCATTATTTTAAACACCTTATGAATATTGATCAAGCAACCTCTTTAGTATCCCATGAGGTGGGATTACACCCACTGTTAGCAATATTGTGTTGGCTTATGTGATCTATAAGTCCACATATATTTGCTAAAGTCCACATAAGATTTGCTAAAGACCTTGAATTCTATTCATACTTTCATTCTACCTTCAGCTGTATGGAACTGAAGGCAAGAAACTGAAATATATTTAGGTATGCAACTTCCATTGATAGCAGTGCAGGTGAGGCAGATAACCTCTGAGAATCTGAAGTCAAATACTTTCAAGACATGCATTAGAGGACAGGACAAGCATTTTGCTTCCCCTCTTCTTTCTCTCAGTATTTTTTCCCAATGGGAAAATTATGTGGCAGCTTTCAAATTATTTTTCATTTATTTATTTTATTTCTCCTGTGCTTCACGTGTTTGATATTGAGGCAAGGTTAATGACATGCAGCTTGCATTTGGAATTGAAAGTGGAGATGTTTAAGGTTGTTCCTAGATCCTGTGGGTATATGGTAGATATTGCCAGAATATACAAGAGATTAAATGATGCTTATCAAAAATCAATGTATACTAATTTTTTCCTATCTGTGCAAATTTGCTGGGTTCACAACACAGTGGAGATAATGCCTGCATTCCATACATACTAGCTACCCAAATTCAAGGTCAAATCCTAAATTACTTCTTGAGGCAAAACTCTCAGGTAGTTGATTAATGTTTTGGCTGTGGTAGCACGTTAGGTTTCACCTTCTGCAATGATTATATATGAGGCGTCACTGAAGGCTTGTATGGAATCAAGGATGCTTGATTGATTCTTTTAATGCCTTTAAGTTGTTTCCATTTAAAAATACTTCTGAAAACTGTAGCTGTAATTAAAGGCAGGACAACGGTTCCCTCTCTCCATAGAGAAGCGTAAGATGAATAGCATAAGGTGAAAAGAGACTTCAAATGTGTTTGTCACATTTCGTGGGAGATTTGTAAACTTAATGTGTGCTAAAAAGAGATAGGAGAGAAAAAAAAAAAAAAAAAAAAAAAAAAAAAAAAAAACCACAAAGCAAACCTGTTAACATAGTTAAACACCTGATTAAGCCACAGGGAAACCACAGTCAGAATCTGTTTCTATTGATGATTTCTTGTGTGACTGTTGGTAAATCCCTAATTTTCCCATGCCTCCATGTTCCAGTAGAAAAACAGGCATAAGATCTCATCTTTCTTCAAGAAAGTATTGCTGAATCCAACAGTGATTGTGAGGTATTCACAAACTACATGTAGGGGAGGGCAAATAAGATTTTCCTTGACATCTTTTCCCCTCTTATGACCGAGAGCCAGGCTACATCACCCAGGAAATTTATGTATGTCTGGAGGCTCTCCGAGGGCTTGATTTATACTGTGAGTGTGGCTGAGCACAGTGCATATCTCAGATATGAAGCATATTGACCAAGGAAGCCATTGCAATTGTAGAAAAAATTAACTGCTCTGTTGGAGAGCTCCATAAACCCGTTTGTTATTGCTGTTGGTCCACAGAGCCCTAACTGTCCAGCACAATCTCCTTCTGCCTCTACAGTCTGCTGGGAGCTCAAGAGCTCTTCTGCTGAACAATTAATCTTTTTGAGGTTGCAGTTTCCTGAGTTTTTTAGGGTTTTTTACTATATAATAGTGCACTTAAAGCAACGCGTTGGGCACTGTTATACATTTATTTACCATGGTGGGTTAATCTCATCTGGGGAGGTATAGAAACCCAATCATGAGTGCTACAGTATATAAGCTAATTGCCAGGATAAAACCAAATGAATAATTACTTAACTTCAGAATGAGGCCTGGGGGAATTTTTCTTTAATAAAGGTTTAATTCACCAGTGATAATGAATGCAATCTCACATACTACTGAACAACACCATTAGCATAATGGCTAAGATACAAAAACTATAATTAGAACAAAACAGAAATGTTAATTACGGCCACGAAGGTACCCAAGAAAAAGGGAGTTATCCTTTACCTTTCAAATGGGTTCCTGCCTGTGTAGCTTTAGTAATCCCTGAGAATTGGTCATCAATTCTGCTCGAGTGACTGACAGGCAAAAATTAAAAACTGAGGCTGGCTTTGCCTTTTGATTCCAGAGGGGACTGTGATTCACACAGGAGACTTAAACAGTTAGGAGTGCAGGTGAGGGCAGTAGAGACTGCACCTCTAATAACAAAGCTTAAAAATTAAGCTCCCAGGTATCCGAATCCCACCCTTCAGTCCCTTTTCGCACAGAGGCAGCCCCATCGTGTCAGCTCAGGAACATGAGATCTCCTCCAAGTTTATTTGCTACCCCCAGGCGTACTTGCTGTGCACAGCACCGTGTTGCTGGATGAGGAAACGTGGGAGCCTCTTGGCTAGGAGCTGCTGGGAAGTTTACTGATAACAAGCAGCTTCATTTCCGGCGCTAATAACAATAACCAAAGCTCTTTGTACATAAAAATTTTCACAAACTCTTATATCTGGCTTAAATGAAACCTGGGAGATGTCCTTATGGAGGAGCACTCCTTTGTGCTGTTTCTGGTGTGCATTTTCTCTAATCTCACGCTACTCAAATATTAAATTTGCAGACTTGAGGACTCAAAAGTTATAAAATATGAGAATGAACATTTATTTTTCCCTGTTACAAGACTCAGTGCATAAAATGGACACCAACTGAATGGGGAGCTATTCAGTTTTTCTTTTTATCTTCATCATTCTGTGTTTGATTCCAGACCTTATTTAGCACACATCACCAAAACCCTGCACTGAATACAAAATTACCAATTTCTCCATAGGCTTTTTTGTGGTTTTCTCAGCTTTTTTTTTTCTGGTGGTGCTCTCAGCTCTCACTATAATTAATCTATCCTTCCAACACCTCTAAGAAATCATATAATTGAAGCACAGGGAGATGAAGGCCACTTTGCTAAATACTCAGTAATTTGGGTGCCTGCTTTGATACAAATAAGTTCTAATTCACGCAGCAGTACACACATTTAAAATACAGCCCCTATTCACTTGTACTTTAGAGATGAGCATTTAGCATGTCCATAATGAGGAAATATCTATAAAAAATCAGTGAAAACTCTGGTTGAAGAAATCTGCAGATGATCTCATTAAGAACATTGTGATGAAGGCAGGAGAGGAGCTCAGCCCCTCACAGGGGCATTTGGCCACCTGAACCATGAGACAACTCCTCAGCCTGAACAGTTCTGCCTCTGGCATGCTACAGTCTGCAACAAATGGAGGAGCAAACAAAAAGGGTGAGAAGAAAAAAAAATAATTAAATAAGAATAATGAAAACCTGAGAAATCAGAGAAATTTTTATTGTGTTTTCTAATTTCCTTGCAAGTTGGAGAACCTGGAGGCAGATGTTGGTGGGAAAAGCTCTTCTACTGTTCATCTAACACCATTGCCATTAAAGCTAATGGAGGCTGACTTCAGTATTTATAGCTGAAGTCCATCACAGTCCAGGCAGGGAATAAACCTGCCTTGTGGTAGATGCAGCCAGCTGACAGGGGGCTGAGAGTAGCTACAAACAGGGCACTTTCACTGATGTCCAGGAGAGAGGTTAGTAAAAGTGCTCACTATTCTGGAACAGGAAAGTGATCAAAGCCCTGATGCTAAAGCATTGGCCAACCCATCTCAGAGGGAGGAGGCTCAAGGTCCATCTGTTTGAATAGATCTCTCAGCACCTGGCTATACAGGATATGATACCATTCCTGTTTAAGCTCAGCAAAATGTATTCAAGTTTCATTAGATGAACCTGTGGAAAAAAACAAAATCCAGCACCATGATAAGATTTTTAATGCAGTAAACAGGATGCTCGTGTGAGTGGTTGAGGGGCAAGAATCCTGGGCTATGTTTCTGTTCATGTACTTTATGCAGTGACTGTTCAGCATGAAATGTGTAATAACAATGGTTACAGTATGGATCAGTCACCAAATGCCTCTTCTTTCTAGTCTCTATCTTGAAATTCCATGTTCCAGGGAAAAGAAAAACTCAAAAAACTGAAAAGCAGCCAATCAACCAACCAAAACCAAAACCAAACAACAACAAATGCACGCACAAAAAAAAAAAAAAAAAAAAAAAAAAAAAAAAAAAACAAAAAAAAAAAAAAAAAAAAAAAAAAAAAAAAAACACCACCACACTAAAAACCAAACCACTAGACAACCAAAACAAAGTATATTAACTTGATAAAAGGAAAAGTCTATTGTCCATGAAGGCAGTCAAGGAGGGGAAGAGCCTGCCTGGGAAGGTTGTGGCTCTCCCATCCCTGCAGGTTTTCAGGATCATACTGAATTAAATGCAGAACAGCCAAATGTGACCTCGCAGTTCAGCCTTTGTTCAGCAGGAGGTGGGACCAGAGGCACCCTGGGGTTCCTTCCAACCTGAATTATTCTCTCACAAGAAAAGTGCTTCCAAAGGAAAGGTGGTTGGTGGTCTTCCTCATGAGAGTCTGTGGAAAAAATTAACAGTTAAAGCCATGCCTTAAATGCCTTAATGGGGACCTCAGAATTACCTGCAGCAGAGTAGGAATGCTCACCAGACAGAGCCCTTCACTCTTACCCATCTGTCTTGTTGTTTCACAATGCTAGAAAAGCTATTTACAGGCAATTTCCATGCACAGATTTTGTAATGGACTTTTTTTTTTTCTTTTATCTCAGTAATTCTGTTTTTGAAGACCTGTTAGCCTTACTAGACAACAAGAATATATCTGTCTAAGCTGGTTTTTACATTTCAGAAAATACTGGGTTTTAATTTTGGACAGAAATTACCTATTAGCCTAAACTGCCCACTCCATCAGAATCCTGTGCAACTTTAACAGATTTCAATTCACTCTGTTTAAATTATGATGCACAAAGCTAAACAATCTTCTCATATGAATTTGTCTTTCATGCAAAGTAAGGTTTTCTGGAAAAAAATGCTGTAAAACTAACAAAAAAGAACAAAGGAACAGCTGTAAGTCAAGAGTTCTTATGCCAACACACTGTTCAGCTGGGTTCCACATTCATTTCCATCCCCCACATCATGCTGATTACAAACTTAGATGCAGTTCTAATGTTTTCATTTAATTCATTTTTTTCCATATTTTAAATTCATTGTATTTAGCGAGCATTCAGTTTGAAACATGCACTATCAAAAGAAACCCCCACAGGTGCAGGGAATTTGAATAATCAGGTCCACATGATCCCTGAACCTCCATCCACTGAAGTCTCCCTGGGACTATTTTAAATGTGCAAAGGAAACAAATGTCCAAATTACTCTAAGCAATCGAGAGGTAAGAGATTAAATAAGGTAGATGATTAAAATATTGATACTTTTATTACAGTAAGGCCTTCAGTCCCCCCCAGAGATACTGGCTCTATTGTGCCAGGCATTGTACAGGTACACAGGATGGTGCTCTGCCCAGGGGGATTTACAGTCCAAACCTGGATTTCATCAACATTCATCTTGTAACATCAGGACAGGATTAGTCAAAACTGAGTGATGGAAACAAACAAAAATATGAAATAGCTATTCAGGTTGCCCAGTAAGACTGTGGCAGAGTTGGGCACAATTCCCAAGGCTCTACAGTTCTGTTTTTGTGTTCTGCTTCCCAGACCTGACCATAAAATAATCTATTTGTGTGTTCTTCTGCCATCCAGAGCAGTTCAGTGCTGGCTGGCTGCACCACCTTTTCCAGCTTTGTAGGTGCTTCAGTTTTCCTCAAACTATTGCCATGTGTCACAATTACTCATGTTGCTGGATTCTCTGCAATGCCTCTTAATTTTAGGATTTTTTTTTTTTTAATTTCCCTTTTTTTATTTTGCAGAAGTTCTCAAATTCACATTTTGACCCACCATTAACTAGCAGAGTCCTCTAAGGCTGACTACTATATCCCAAAGACAAGGAACGAATAGAGATATGCAGAATGAACAATGTAGTGCACAATCTCAATAAATTCACCTTCTGTGCTCACACTGCACAATCCATTTGATATATTGTTGAAATATAGCCAATGACTGAATATAGCCCAAAGAGCTGAAGGACAGCTTTCTACTAAAAACTGGCATAGTCTGAAAAAAAAAAAATGAGGCATAAAGGAAAACTTGTGATGTACTTAAAGCCTTCAATTCTATCCTTTGGTATGTTGTAGGGCATACATGCTGATGCAGTGTTGGAGATACAGCACTGGGAAATCCTGCATTCCTACATTACACACCTGACTGACACCTGGGAAGGGAACTGCTCAAGCAGTTTCTCTTGACAGCTTTATCAATGGGCCTGAAAGCACTCACAGTTTTGTATCTTTCAGGAATGTGCAGTCAAATCTGATTATTTTGTGTAACAGCACTTTTTATGTTACCTATTTTCCTTCTAACTGAAAATTCCACTTACTGAGATGGGTGCAAAAGAGAAAGACTCTGCTACATGATAACAAATAAGATGTTGATTACTCCAAGGAATGAAGACTTTTAGAGCAAGGACTGCTTTATTGAGAAGAAATTTCATGCAACCCAATCCTTTGCTATCAGCTCAAGGCTTGACAAGTGAAAATACCAAGTAGGGGTTTATTCAAACCAAATTTGAACCAGAAGTCATCTGCATAATGCACACATCCTTCTCTGCATCCATATGAGAGGCAAAAAACAGCATAGATACTGAAAAATACCTGCTGATACACCATGTTCCTTATTTATCAGGAGAGTTTCTTTAGATATGGCTAAACCACTACTTTTTTATTTGGTGAATTGTTGTAATATATCCAATGACTGAATACAGCTCACACCCAGTTTGCCTGTAATGCAACTAATAACTCTCTCTTTTTTGCAGGGTAAGTAAGAACCCAAACAGCTAATTTCCTTACCCTCTACCTGGAAGCCAGGATATATCTATTGGTTCCTAACTATGTCAGGCTGTTGCCATTTTTATTTACTCAATATGCTGAAAAAATTCCATTACACAATGTATTTTGTTGCAACTTCTTAGACTTTTACAGCACTTTTTGTTTGGGGATTCAGGAGGGAGAGTTAGGTTGGCAAGGATGTTTGGATCTGAATTATTTCATGAGAGCAAGAATAGGAAACCATGATTCCTCTCTTATCTCTGTATTTATTTTATTATACAAGACATTCTCCTTGACTCCATACTAGGATCTTTCAAAAATCCACCATGTTCCGAGACACGGGTTTAAAAATCTAAATTTAGGCTCTCAAATCTGAAATGTATTTGCCTGCAGGGTGCCAAAGCTCAAATTCACCCTTCATATCAGGGAGTGCTGTTTCTCTGGCTTCACTTTTACCATCAATGAATAAGTTTATTCAGTCTCGAGAATGTACTTTACCACCTGTCAACACCATTTTTTGGTTGTGATGTTTTTATAATGAAGCTTTACCACCTTCCACTAATTTCCAAGTGAGCCCGACCTTCTCCTAGAACAAGCAAAAGCTTTACAATTAGCTGGTGTTGGTTTGTTCCTTTTCAGCAATGTATCTTGCATCTACACTGATTGCTGGGCTTTGGAAAGAGACTGAACATGTATTTATTGACTAATCAAAAATACAGTAAAAGTAGAAAGACACAGCAATATTTAAAATCTAGCTGATTACCCTTTGGTGGCAGATGACTAACAGCTTACCTCAGCAAAGCAAAAATTGCTGCCAAAGGTTTCTTCATAGAAATAATCCTTATTTATTATCCAAGTTCACAGCTGTATACACTGCAGGCAGTAACTAAAAAACACTTAAAAAGCACGATGCTAAAAAAACAAACCCCAAGCTTACGTGACCATGATGCTTATTAAAGGTCCAATTCTTCCTCATTAAAACCAACAGGAGGGGCCCTGCCAATGATTTTAGTGGTAAAGGAAGTCATCTCAGGGAAAATATTCAAAGTCATAAAGCTGCATTCTGCTCATTAGCAGTAAATGTGTGATTCTCTCTGGCATGAACATGGAAAGTGCTAAACAGCTCCAAGAGTTCTCAGGTTACTCAATAATCTCCTTTTTGAAATAATAGGACAACAATAAAAGCAATTTTCTGCCCCCCATGTACACATGCAGCCCCAGCTGTCTGAACCCTAGTATTTCTTTCAGAAAAAAATTATTATACACAGCTGTTGTAACAGTTCTTTTGGGGCTCAATCAGCAAACTTTACATGGAACATTATTTTTATAAGACTTATTAAAATCTTAACTATTATTACTAATCGCTATTCAGTTTGGTGAAATGTATAGAATAAGACCAGATGAAAAGACTAACGTTTACTAAGCAATTCAACCACTTTACATTGTTTGCTTGGAGTGAAGAATACAAGGAAATAATCTACTATTCCTCTCTTGTCATGCACTCCGTCTTCCCCTCACACAGGTTTATTTGTCCTTCCTGAGTCTCTCTCTGCAACATTTTCATACAGTTGGCAGGAGCCAAATATGAAACTGAGCATGGCCAGGTGACAAAATACCGGCCATTAATTTGAAACAAACTGAAATGAGGTGGAATCAAACTGATTCTACCCCTTTCTTCTTGTATCACAACTGCAGGAAATAATTGCCTTTAGACAAAAAGATCTGATCCCGCTTTTACGTGGTTGGTGAAGGATGCTGCAGTGGTAGCTGTGTGGTTCAGCAGTCAGACCTCAGCATTGCTCCAAAGTGTGAAAGGTGGGAGCAGTAATGAATAATGTAATAAAAAAAAGTCCCCTTGCACCCTGCACAGAGCCTGGGGCCCTGTCAGGACTGGAAAGAGGACTTTGACTTTGAAGATCCACCTGCCAGAGCCAGCAAGACAGAGAAGAATGAAAACCTCGGGAGCCTGTATGAGGAAATAAGCCCCTGACATGAAATAAAGAACAGAAAACTTGGCAGATTGAGTAGGGGAAAAAAATTAGGATACGGAAAATGCGTGGGACACCTTTGTCAGTCCTTTGAGGTTAAAGCTGGTGAAAGCCCAAGAGCTTCTGTGCCATAAGGTCTCCCAAAAAGAGAGCCATCTGAGGGCGTAGCTGATGACTCAGTCTGCTCAGAGAGCTCACAGAGACCTCTGAATGAATTAGTGGGCTGACATACATCATGCGGCATTACCAGCTCAGCTTCCAGAAACATGATGAGATTTGTGTTAAGTCTGGACTAATTATCCATGTCTCCAAGCAAGGTTAATTAGTTCAGGTTCCACATGTGTGCTGACACGGTGGTATTGTCCCGGCTGAAGAGCGAACCCTGCAGTGCTACAAACTAAATTCCATCACACAACAAGAGCAGCCCCTAAAGTAGCAACCACATGACATTTAAAATTTTACAAGTCCAAACTACTGCTCTAACCCATTCTGAAAAAAAATCCAGCAATCAGTGCTGGTTATGAATGAGAGGTTCCCTGTGCTTACACCACACCCACCCACTTCTCCATCAGAGAATTTATATATAACCATTGCTGGGATCAGGTCCCTAGCCAGAAACCTTCTGGCATCTTGGCAAAAAAACTTACTGGGATTCCTGAGGCAGTGGGAAAGCTGAGCAACCAGGAGTCCTTCAATCCAGTGCTTTTTCCTACAAATTTTCTAGTTCAGGTCTTCTTTTAGCACATTTTTTTCTGTTCCCTTCATTATGTTTATAATGGTCAAAACGTCATTCAGTCCCACAACTCAGTATGTTGCATTAGCAGCTGGAAAATGCTGTCCAGATGTTTAAGGCAGTTTTCAGACCTTGTGTTCACACCTCTTATGAACCACTAACTTCCTTACTTTCTTGCCCAGGAAGCCACTGATGAACCCTAACAAGGGCTGGCACTTGCCTATACAACAGCAGTATACTTGGAAAATGTGAATATGCCAGGAATTTTCAACCATTCCAATTCATCCCCTAGTTATTGCAGTTGCATTTTTTTGTATATTTTTTTGTATTTTTTATGTATTCTTTTGCATGGTTTTGCATACATAGGGTTTAAAAGGTAGTGATTTCTGCTGTATAAGTAATTCTTCACCTAGAATGTATGATTCTTTTTTGTATTCAGTTTTACTGTGCCTAAATCACAGAAACACAGAATGGTCTGGGTTGGAATAAATTAATTAAGATCATCTCATTCCAACCCCCCAGCCACAGGCAGGAACACCTTTTACTAGACCAGGTTGCTCAGAGCCCCAACCAGCCTGGCCTTGAACACTTTCAGGGATGGGGCATTCGCAACACTGGAAAACCTGTGCCCGTGTCCCACCACCCACCCAACAAATAATTTTCTTCCTAATATCCAAGCTGAACCGAACCTCTCTCAGTTTAAAACCATTCCTCCTTGTCCTGTCACTTCTTGCCCTTGCAAATAGACTCCCATCTTTCTTATAGGCTCCCTTCAGGTACTGGGAGGCTGATATGCAAGAGTCAGCTCAGGTAAAGAGTACTTTTTTTAGGTTGCAGGATAGATATACAAAAAAGAACCCCAAATTCCTAAAAGGGAAAACACACCTATTGATTGTTGAAGTAATTCTGAGACTGATTTATTTTCCAGTAGAATTCTGGACTACAAAGCATCTACATTGTAACTGTATTGCTTAGAAGGCATTTCAAATATATATGTTTTCTTTAAAGGTAAGTGTGTATAAACAAAAGGACTCTGTGAGAGTAAATTCATATTTGCCTATTCTCTCATTATAAATTATGTGATCTTTCCAAATAGAAGCACTAGAATAATTAAACTAATTTTCCAAAATTATTCTAGTATATTCAATTACAGATTTTAATTATTTTGGAGAAATAATTCACAGTGTTAATGAAAGAGACAGTAGTTAGAATCATGGCAGAGTATGGGTTTCATGTCTCTGCATTCCATAAGCCTTATTAGAAATGTAAATCAAATATTTGATGAATACTAAGAGTCTATTGGGACATTAAAATGAATATTACCATTGTGACTCTGAGAATCAGGTTGAAGTATAACAGAAGTCAGTTAAGGTAAGTGGATTTCGATGCCAAAGGGAACATTAGCTGTTTTATAGAGGCCTCTAGAGTATCACCGGGTATTAAATGTGAAAAAATAGATGTTTAAATAACACTCAGGTTGTGACACGAACCAACAAAAGACACCAGAATTTCAAAGTTTCAGCTATTACTTCATATATATTGACCTCATCTCCTGTGTAAAATTAACTGAGGACAGCAGGATGATGGGGAACATATAGATGGCATAGGGGAGTTGACTCCAAGTCTCCCAATTCAATATTCCCTAATCATCCACTATCAGTTAATGAGAACTTTTGACGGTTTTTGGAGACAGAAAGGTCTAATGCTGGCCCTGGCATACATCTTAAAATATGACTTTGTATTCAATGTGCAGTAAAACCGTCCAAAACTCACCATATTCTACAAAGGGCATTTTGGTAGCCTCAGAAATTGAACAGCTCCCAGCAATTAAGCCACTTCTACATATTTATAGTTAATATAATGTATAGTATTTTGAAAACTGTACAAGCTGAAATGTATTCTTTCTAGGAGATACCACATATTGGAGAAGGCGTAAATGGGAAACAAAGAGGAGCTGCTTCTCCTAAGCCAAGAGGCAAAGGGTTGGTCAGGAAAACATCTATTACACATTTTATTCCATCTTAGTCTATCCACAGAGCACCATGTTCCATTATTTTCATGAATTTTTAAGCAGTTATCTACCTCAGCTTTATGTTCATTTGAAGGGAAGGAGGAGTTACAGCAGCTACAGAAAAAAGTATAAAAATTCTGTGTGCTTGCTCTACCACATCTTAAGTGAGATACACAAACAAACACGACTGGTATTCTTGGGGTGAAGAGATAACTGTGCGCCTTCAAATTTGTGCAGGCTATGGTGAAGTCTGAAGAGAAACTGTAAATAAATGCATATTTGTATTTGACAGAACCAAGGTTATGGAGAGTGATCCTCTAAACTTACAGAAATTTCTACACTTGAAACGGTTAGAAGATAAGTTCTATGCCAAATTTTTCACTATTTGAATTAAATTTCCTGCAGGTGATAGTGCTTGGGAAGTTTTAATTATATGTGGGCTGAACTTGAAAGAAAAAAAAGAATTTCATATTGTTCCAAATTGAACTTTTGTACATCTTGTACCACAAAATCTATTTACTTACTTTCTACTCATATTCAGACAATTTTGGGTAGTTATCTCCATTTTCTACATTTTAGCCTTTCCCTGTCATTTCTGTAATTATATCTGTGGCCAGTACATTTCATGATCTATTACGTTAAGGTATCACTGAAAATAAATTTAAAACCAGAAAATGTAGATGCAGATTTCCTCTGCTTGATGTAGTGCGCAAGATACTACATATTAAAGCAAAAAGGAGAACCACTGTAATAGCACCTTTTTTTTTTCTTTTTTTCCCCCAGTGCTTTTACAGAAGTTCTGAAAAAGGCAGTGCTCAAACCATCAATAAAACAGAGTATTGCCAAAATATTTTCCCATTTTAGATTGCCAGTTTTCTCTTTGACCTGGAAATATGGATAAAAATGATAAAACTTCATAAGATAAAGAATTTTCCAGGGACTTTGCTGCAATTTTTTCTACAGAATCTAATGGAGTGGAGCATAAGTGAATCTATGTAATGCTCATGGTCCTCTTTTTTTTCCAGGATACAGATATTTATTTTCAAATTATAAGGGTTTTACCTAGACCCTTTCTGTTCCATTCAAATAGCCTTCCACTACTGGAAAACCAAATAGCAAAAGCAGATTTAGTAACTGTATTCATTTTGTTAGCATAAAACTTTCAACTTAATTTTGACAGAGGTTCAGTCATGAACTCTTTCAAAACAGGGATATAAGTGACTTAAGTCATTATTTAATTACTTTCACACAAATATTTAACTCAGTGTGACAGCATTATGCCAACACTTAAATAAAAGTTTGCTCTCATATCTCTAATCCTATGACTAAGACAATTATTTGGAGTGATGAGCTTAATTCACATCAGTTTTTCTATTGATGTCACTGGCCTCTGGTATAAACAGTACAAGCAAGGCCCTGTCTGTATATTTAGAAGACAACAACATTTCAAAGGAAGTATCTATTCAGGACTTAATCATTTATTCTGGAATGTTTTCTAACAAAAGAACTGCAGCCATTATTGCATGTTTTTGGATAAGAAACTAGCATAACTTAGACATAGGAAATAGTATTTTCTCTTTTCATTTAACAAGAAACATTTATTGATACACAAATGCAGAAATCCACCATTTTCCACAGCTTTTTAAGTGGCAAAAATATATTTACTGCAGTTTCTTCCCTACAGTGTTGGTGACTTCCTTTAAGAGAGTGTAGACTATTGATGAGTATTCTACAGTATTCAGTCATCTACCACACAGAGATTTATTAGATGCTGTCTTAGCTACAGCAGAGAGACATCTTGGATCTTATCTTCCACATCTGTTCTAGAGGCTTTGTTTCAAGAAGTTGGATGGTTATCACAAAGTCATCTAATGCTCGAGGTGCTGTTTCCAACAGAGACACAACTTTCAGCACAACTTAAAGAAATTAGAGTAATAATCCATGACCCAAAGGTGAAAACTCTAGCAATGATGGTCATGATGAGAGATGTCCCCTTCTTGCTGGGTGACAGAGAAAATCAGCAATAATACACTAAACCTCAGTTTCAGATAGAATAGCAGAACTGAGACCACTGTAATCCCAGAAAAAAAAAATAGAATACCTAGATGTTACTCATCCTCAAAACTGACAGCCAAGTCTGCTTTCTTTAGGAGAACACAAATACTGATGGCCAAATCCCACAGTGGTAGAAGGACTGGTAATTCTCTAGGGGTGTTACAAAGACAATATTTCATGTTTATTTTGATCAAGCAGGTATAACAGTCGATAACAAGACACGTATTCAAAGCTTTTGCTGAATAGAATGCAAAACATAATTTAGAGGAAGATTAAATTAGATCAAGTAATATCACTTCATATACCTCAAGTAATACTTCATATAGAGTTACTACAACAGAATGCAAAAAGATCATAATCCAAAAGGAAAAGAAAAAGCTCTTGATAAGTCTCCATACACAGAATGCTTAAATTATAGAATTCATGTAACTATAGGGCACACTAATTAGATTTTTTGTAGCATTATTAAATCAAGAGGCAGAATCTTAACCTATAAAATATTCTTCTGGACATGACATTAAAGGAAATGGTTCAAATTAAAATCAATTGTTGATATCCCAAATGGTTGATTTGATGATTTTGCAAATAAATTTGCTATAGAAGTTGTGATTTTGTTTTATTTTATGTTTGAAGGGTGGATTTATAGAGGGCTGTTGTACAAAAAAAAAAGAAACATACTATGTAAATTAAATGGTTGATTTATTTTATGCCATATACTTCAGAGAACTTTAAATACAGCGATGGATTAAATGAACGCGTGACAGGACATTTAAAATAAAAATTGCTGTTACTCAAATAACTTATGTAGCAGCATAAAGCAAAGACTCCCTTTGCTGAAGTAAGGAGAAAAGTAAACAAACTGTCAAGATGACAGCATATAACAATCCTGTTATTTTAAATATAAAGTTGTATAGACAAATTTTACAGTTAAAAACATTTCATTACAAATAGTAGTTTTTCCATTTTACAGCATGAAAGGGCTTTTTTGTCAGTTCTTTCAACTGAAAAAAAAAATCCATGTAATAGCATAATCAGCAAAGTAATTTTAACAGAGCAAAGACCCTGTGGTCCAGCTTTTGTAACTATGAAAAAAATTTGAGTGTTTTATTACTGATAGAGTGAAATTTGCCTAAAATGCATGAAATAATCAAAACCTAATGGGAAAAAAAAAAAAAAAAAAAAAAAAAAAAAAAAATTAATATTTTACAATTCTATTCAAGAATTTAGGTAAATTCACTGGCAAATAATTTGCTTCAGATAAAGCAAGTTAGATTTTGTTGAAAAACTCTTTTATCTAATCAATCTGTTGCACATATTCCCTATTGCAAGAAAGAATTCAAGGACCTTTTTTTGTGAGTTCAAGAAAAGATTTTTTCTGGTTCAACAGGCAACAAGAAGTTGAGAACGTGTGTTAGGTAAGTTTCTGGAGGAATGGACTAAGTATGAGTGTGTATGCAAACACATGTAAAAGACATTTTAAAAATTCAGCTGCCCTTTAGGAAGCACCTATTTGTTCAGTATGGGAATAAGAATCAGTTAGAAGTCAGTTTTAAATAACTCAGCCTAAATTTATAACACCAATTCAGTATACAAGCAGAAACAAATAACTTTAACTGTTCTTTATTTCTCCATTTAAGAAATGAGAATAATATATACTTGTCTACAACATAGTATGAGAAATATCACTGAACTTTCAAAGTATGGCTAAAAATTGCTGAAAGAGAGATGACACTCTATAATAATTCATAGAGCAATACATTAACTGGATATTAGAATGATCCTTTCTTCACAGTTATCAAGAAAGATGTTTAAACTCTTTACATTTATTGCCTTGTCAAGGCATCTTTAAGCATGGGAACTTGTGATTATTCACATTTCCTGCTGCTAACAAGGGATTTCTTTCACAGTTTTTTTCTATTTTTTTTTTTTTTTTTAATTTCAAGACCTATTATGCAAAATTTCAACTCTCATATTCTACATGTACTAGAAATACAAATCCATGTACCTGTGTAGGTGCATTGTACTGTGCATGTGCTGAAATATAAAATATAAGTATGACAATATATATTTTAATAGGTGTCGTAGTTGAATCAATTTGTATGGTCCATCTCTTTGCAGCCAGCAAGTTCTTCAAACTTTTGAAACCTAATATATCTCTTTCTGACCAAGAATACTGCAATGATAAATCTTTTCATGTGCTGTTGAAGAATAAACCTTCTTGAAACATGTAAATGACATATTTCTGGCAAGGAATTGTGAGCATTTAATTTCTCTCCCACATGCTGCTCTTGTACTCTGGAATTTGTGAATCTCTTAACAGCTACCAAACCTTTAGGCTCATATTTTCTGCTGACTAATTTTTTCTTACTACAGATAAAAATATCCTACTTAGAGGGTGGATAAATACTTTCCTGTCAAAACTGAGGTGAAATATAAAGTGAGGTCTCAGAGAGGTCTGTCCTAAGTCCGGTTCTCTTCAACATTTTCGTTAATGACTACAAAGATAATGGAATGGAGAAGTCACTTTATAGAGCTTGTAGGTGACACCATGCTGGAAGCACTTACAAGCACTTTATAGGAGAGCAGTCAAACTCAAAATTGTCTTGATAAATTGGAAAAATGGCCCAAAGTCAATAACAGGAAGTTCAATTCAAAGACAAGTGCAAAGTAGTAAACTTGGAAAGAAATACTCAAATACCAAAAAATGGGGAAAACTCTCTAGGCAGCAGGAAAGATTTGTGCTATAGAGAACAACCATCAGAAAGAGCAGTCAACAACATAACTGCAAAAAAAGCAAGTGTCATCCTGAGGTGTTTTAACTGATATGCTGCTATCCAAGTATGTGAAGTGATGAACTTGTTCTATCAGCTCTGGTGAGCCCTAAAGAGCAGTTCCAATTAAGGGACTAAAGTCAAATTCTACATGAAAACAAGTTTTAAATGCTAGTGCCATTAAGACACAAGGGGAATGCAAATGCAAAATACACAAAGCAGCATTATAGTTATTTGTTAACCATTTCAGCGTGGCACATATGCTAATTTACTTATGCCTTTAAAAATCAGTTAAGATGTGTGCATTATCATATCAAAGGAATGAATTACACTTACTATTGCATGAAATATATTAGCAGACAGAAGCACTAATGCTTATATAAAAATACAAATTCCCTGTAGTGACATTAATGAAAACACAAACTGCCAGGTGGAAAAGGATCTGGCATGGTCTATCAGAGAATCATGGACTGGTGGAATGGTTTGGGTTTGAAGTGACCTTTAAAGGTCATCTAGTCCATCACCTTTGCGATGAGCAGGGACCTCTTTAGCTGGATCAAGTCATGCAGCATCCCATCCAACCTGATCTTGGATGTTTCCAGGGATGGGGTATCCCCTACCTTTCTGGGCAACCCATTCCAGTCTTTCACCACCCTCATTGTAAAAAGAGCTTCCTCCTTGTATTTAATATAAATTGACCCTCTTCCATTTTAAAACCATTACTCCTTGTCCTGTCACAATAGGCCCGGTACAAAGTTTGTCTCCATCTTTCTTGTAGACTCCCTTCAAGTGCTGAAAGGTTGTAATGAGAAATCTCCTTCTGGGCATGGGAAAGCCCAAATGGCTAAAGGACAAGGCAGGAAATTTGGTCAAGCCACCCTATTGCAGTGACCCTAAATGGTGTAATTGGAAAAAGGAAGAAAAGAAACCATCTTAAGCTTCAGTAAGTGGGTTATACCCCACAGATTTGAGATAATCCCTTGCAATGAAAAATACTGGTCCAAGGGAGGTCCTTTCTCCCTGATATTCAGTCAGATGGTCCCAGAAGCAAACTGCTCAGTTTCCGCTACTGGCCATAAATTGATGGATAAATACTGGAAGCCAGCTGTGCTTCCCACTCACAACCTGCCGCTGGATTCTCTGTGACAAGAATCATCCTTCTTGTATTTGGGGGTTGGGAGACGCAGCTGGCGTAGAAAACTAGTCAAATGTAAGGATATGTATCCCATGTATAGATGTAGAGAAGATCCATCCTTTAAATTTAAACATTCCCCATCTTTCTTTAGAGCAGATTTGATGCTGCACCATTATGTGTACAATCTGTAAGTGTAAGGATAGTGCTCAGGAGCCCTAGGCACAGGACAAGACCCTCGGTGCCAGATTCTAACACTTGGAACAAAAAGCAAGTCCAAGATTTTATAGGTTAGGTATGGCAGGAAGAAAGCACAGGAGAATGAAAAAAAAAGAGACAGCATCAGCCTGGATGACAGGCAGCAGCGTCAGAACACTGCTTGTTCAACTGTTGTCAACTATTCTATAGACATTGTAGCAAAAGAGAATTTTAAGGAGGAAGTTTACTTTTCAGGTGGTTGTTCTTATGTAGATTTTTAGATTAATTCTAAATGGGATACAAAATATGAACGGATCTGAAAAAACTCTTTTCATCAATTAAGTAGGATATTTGTTTTGTTTAGTTCTCAAATTATTATCAAAACATCTTAATAAAGCCATAATGATATTTTAGAATATTATTAATAAGGCCATAATGGTGCTTTGGAATATTATTACTGTCAATAAGATATAACATTTTAACCATGTTTAAAGCAGGGTTGGTGACTGGACATGGGTACTGGCCTGTGTGGGTAACCCAAACTGCATTTTCTGTTTCTATTTGCCACCCTCAGGAAGAGCATAGTGACCATAAGTGAAGAACAAAATACTCAAGCAAATTAAGTTCTTAAGCACGAATTCTATCTTGCTTTAAAAGGGAAACAACAAAAAGAGAAACACAGGCTTTTCTTTGTATATATGTGGAAGGTTAGAACAAACATTGATTAGATGGCTTTTGCATCCAGCAGGGATCCTTGCATGCTTGTTGACAAACATTCCAGATGTTGTGGGAGTTCTTTAACCTTTTAAACTCAGATTAATCTCTAATTCTTTTGGGAGAGGATCAGCAGTCAAGGAGAAGGGTATACTCCGTGTATTTTATTTCCTTTAGCTGCAGTTGATAGTGAATGACCCACAGTCTTAAAGACCTGAAGGAATCATTAGACAGATTTGCATTTAGCCTTGATCCAGAAACCATTATGAAGGAAATGCAAAGCTTTACAATAGCTCTATTAAGACATTTTATTAATGCATCTATTCATTATCACTAACTCTCTTGCAGAGTTCTTACACAGTGGAATTTAAAATTCTTGATGTTATATTTGGCTTAAATGGTCATAAGGATAACCTTCATCTCCCTCAGGGCTCATTACTGCAGAGGTGTGGAGAACATTATTAAACAACAGTAGAATGCAAGAAACTCCTGAGTATTGTGTTCTGCCAGATGCATGAGAGCTATTACACCTTTGTTCCTACTACAGTATGCACAGCTTTCTGCTGCTTGTCCTTTAAGAGTTTGTTTAATGAAAAATAAACAGTTTTAGGAGGCAATTTTCTGCCAGTGATGCAGGAAGCATATTTTTCTTCAGAATGTGCAGGGTACTCAACACAGAGGGGTCCTGCTCTATAAATAAGGCTTTCCTGGCATGACTGCAGCAAAAATTGCTGTTAGGTGTTGTTTATTTAACAATTTATGCATAGTTACACATGTAAACCACAGTAGAGGAAGAACTGAGAGAGAAAATAACTGCAGGGTGCATTGGTGAGAGCTGCAGTCAGCCAGTGCCATTTCTGAGCTGAACCTCCAAAACCATGAGAGCTTTCCAAAAGTCCCAGCAATGGGCACCAGTTGCCATGGAATTGCCAGTGGGACTGAAAACTGATGAAGGTTCAGCAGGAGTCAAGCCCTGAACCACAGGTTGTGACAAGGGACTGCTCTAACATCCTCTGTCAGCTTCATGCTAAGAACCAAATCCCGGGGACCTCCTGCATCTCTCCTGCCTGTCTGCAGCTTGAGAGGGAATTGGCATCGACTCTAATGAGGATACATTGCTTTGAGATGTCTCTTAGAGATCATTGTTTTGCACTCTCATTTGTTGTTTCAGTTCAAGCCAGATCAGTCTGCAACCTAAAAGCTCCTATAAAAACCTTGCCTCCCACTAATATGTGAGTAAATTAAAATAAATGAAAAATATGGGCACTTCTGTGCTTAAATGAAGAAATGGTTTACTGCCTCCCTACAAATACAGAAAAACCTACAATGAGGCAAGGCCAACATAAATTGAGATGGCTTAAAGGCAATGATTCAAATTCTATGCAATATTGCATATTCTTAGCCTAAACACAAGATATTTTCTGTAAATATAGGACTAGATAACAAGATCATAAACACAAAGATGAAAAAATATGGATTTTAGTAGAGGCAACTCCGAAGGGCCAATTGCAGAGAAAATCCTTACTGTATTTACATGTTATTTGAAAACAATCCAATTATTAGGGTTCTGCAACTGTGAACAGTTTGCCTTCACAACATATAAACAGCTACAACTACTTCCCCAATCCAGTCCCAACCATCATTAATAGCAGCAATTGCAGTGACTGCAGAATACAGTAAATACCAAGATATTATGGCTGGACTCTTCAGCAAATATAGGAGTGAAATAACTAGCACTCCCAACACCTAACCTCCAGGCATGCATGATTCCTCTGAACTCAGTGTAAAGTTTTACCTGAATAGAACATGCAGCACTTTGGATCAGCCAGAGGAGAAAAAAAGGTATGCTTAAACATAGGCTACAGTACTGCTTTCCAAAAAACGCTTAAAGAAATATTTTTCATTATGATTAGCTATGATGTCAATGGATGCTTCAAAGAATTTGGCATTAAAAAAAATGATTGGTTCATTACCTCTATTTTTTCTGTTATATTCAAACAAAGTACAGCAGGGCTGCACTGAGGCATTGTCCTGACTGCATAGTGCATGGCATTCTGCTTTTCAACAGCAGAATGGTGTAGCAGCACAAATTGTCTTGAAATATGATGAAATAGCACCATTACTTGTGTATGAAATCTCAAAATCACTGCACTACGCGACCTTGATTTTAATTGGCTTTTTCACTAAGCCAGTAGCTAAACCTCACCACTGATGGAAATTCATTCAATTATTTCTGGGCAGTTCCTAACTCCTCAGCCAGCAATGTGTTAGGTACTAGTACAGTCACTGATTTTCCCTTACACTATGGGGAACAGGATATGTATAGATATGTCTAGAGAATCATCTGTGGTTACATTCATCTGACCTAAAGGAAGCTCCCTTGGCTTCCCAGAAGCTGAAAAGCAGATTTCATAAGGAAATCACAGATACGTTTGTCTGTATAAGCCTCCTTTCAGGACTCCTGAGCCCACTCCAAGTATCATTCTCCTTCCTCTTCAGTTCCTGACAGTGCCATTATTATAGCCTGGCTTGGGCAAATTATTGTACCAGCTCTGCTTGTACAAACACAGAGACTCAAAATAGTGTGTTGAGTACAGCATCACATATTCTCTTTTTTTTTTTTTTTAACTTCACCTATTTTTTCTCATGCACAGTTCACGGTATTTTCTAACATAGTCTTCTTTCCTATTTTGGCAGCAAGATCTTTATTATTTAATGATGACAATCATCCTTTTCCTACAAATATTATGGTTTCATTCTGATAATTTTACTACCTTCAGTCTTTAACCTTTACAAAAAATAAGCAGATCCTTTTTGAATTATGAATGACACTGATGTAATTAAAACTCACAAAAGAATATGTAAAATTAAAAATCTTCAAGCTTTTCCTGTTTACATTATTATTAGCCAAAGACAACATTCATTCACAACTGAAAATGGAGAATAAACAGGACATTTAACATCTGTGCACTACTTTTTCAGTATTGTCTAGTTTCAATTAAAGAAAAGAAAAGAAAAGAACAGCAAAACCAGTAAGAAAGAGTAAAATGAGATGGGAAACTTCTTAAGAGGTCTGAATTTTTTTGACCTGTGCTCAGACTAAATAGCCACATGTTCCCTTTCCTTGTTTTAATCTTCCCTGGATCAGTCCATGGCCATGCAGGATGCAGTGTTAATCTGAAAAAGTTCAGGAACTATCAGTAGGTCTCTCCACCACTCTGCCTAGACACATAAACCTCTTCTCTCTTATCTTTCCACTCCTGAACAGGCGGGCTGATGGTATGGAATGCTTTTGCATCAGAATATGATTACATCAAATCAGTATTCAGGGAATCCAAACATCAACCAGTTGCTGTGTCTCTCCCAAGCAATTTAGCAAGGTTTCACTGTGCTCATAACTTGTCTTCAGAAATAATGACATTTATATTCTAGAATTGAGGAAGAGAGGCACTTTGCAGATAAGTGGAATTTATTCAAAATGCTTCCATGTTAAAAACCACTTTATGGGTGCCCTTTAGACTCAGGCACATCTCCATGTTTTAGCAATTATTCATCATTTGCATGTTCACAATTTAGAAGAGTTTTAAAATCAAAATACATTAGAAGCCTACACTGCCTCAAATGGTCGAACAAGTCTTGATAGCACTTCACACTTAAGAGACTCTAAATAAATTAAATAATGACTAGGGAAGCATGAACCTTTCCTGGTGTGTCTGTGAACACAGTGAAAAGTAGCGATAGTCTCCCAAATCTAGGATATAAGACAAAAATCTGTCTCACAGTCACAAAATCTCCTGTTACCATAGTGATGGGGACTGAGCAAACGACTAAAAATACCTGGTCTTATTCACACCGTCTTAGGAATGCGACCTAAATGACACGTGATAGGTGGTTTTCCTTGAGAAATTGATGGCATTTACAAGGGGTCAACACTGGAAAGCAAGTCCCATGTGTGGTCAGGCACTCAAAGAGACCACCTTTTCAAAGATGCAGCTTGGAAAGCAAGCTCTCTGGGAAAAAGCATGCGAAGAACTATGATCAAGAGAAACCACATGTAGGTCATTTACAAGTCAAAAGCATCAATTACATGTGGGTTTCTCTCACTAAATAAAGTTAGACTTTAAAAGCATTCTTTGGAGCTGCTAATACATAAAATTAACCACAACCTCCAAAGAAGAACACTGTCCACAAGAATCCCCCAACTGTGGCTGTCAAAGTTAAGACAATTCATGTTTAGCCTAGCTTTGGTTCACAACACCAACATATGTCACTACAACCCAAAAGGGGGCTAATAAAGTGTGCTACAGGAGAAGCTGCCAGTGGCATCTCCCACACCCTGTTTTATGTACAAACAGCCATCTAAGAACCTTTTCATCTCTGAATGTTTCTGAAAGTTCCCTGCATTCAGCAGTTTAAGGGTGTTGGAAGGCAAACACCACAAACACCACTGAGTGTACAAAGGGATTAATGTTGGCCTGGAGACATCTGCAAGTGCAGGCCTGCCACAAAATTGCTGTGCACCCTATTAAGGATGTTTTAAAGTAGTATGGGATTATATTCCAGCATTCTTAGACACAGTGGAATTCTGAAAATGTGTAATTTATTTCAAGTATAATAATAAAATGCTCGATTTTGAAAAATATCATCATCAGGTAGGGTCTGTCCTGACTATACTTCTAAGAATAATAGTTTCTTATTCATGCAAGGAAAAGAAAAAAAAAAAAAAAAAAAAAAAAAAAGCAATCAGAAAGCCCAAAGCCAGCAGCATCTGAATGTGAAATTTTGTACCATTGTAAAGCATTTACAAGAAACCACTTACGTGAACAGGCCAGCTGGAGGACATACTGAATTCCACTAGGAAGTATTGAGTATCCACAGTATCTCAAAACTTCAGACAGATAATTTCTGCCCATCTTTTTGTCAAAGTCTCCCTAGGAAAACACAATTTCACAAACTGAAAAGGAAAGCTTTTTGTCAGATATATCTTTACAATAAGGTATTAGGTACTGGAGGTTTTATTTAAAAAGTTTTTTTCGGAAGTATTTCCTCATTTTTTAGAAATACTTCTTCAAAACCGAGTTAGCATGCTTGAAATGCTTTGTATGAAATCATAGGCCTGTGCAGAGGTTACATGATGGGGTACATTGCTCCTGACTTATTCTTGCACTGAAGAGAAAGTCATGCACCATCCTTGCTGATGAAAAGGAGAGCAGCTGTGCTGAAACATCTCTCTTTCCCATATTAGAACCTCTCAATATGAGAAGGTGATGGTCAGCAGAACTGGTAGAAAGAGGTTGAGATAAGTCAGAAATTATAGTGTTTAATGGTATTTTTTTACTTGACAGATACACTCAACCTAAATCAGTATATGAAACCTCTCCCCCTAGGATAAAGGCAAGAGGAAAACTCAGAGTGGAAGAAATTTTCCCCAGTATTATTGTAATGGAAATGCCCATAGATACCTTGCCATAACTACTTTTAAAAAACAAACAAACAAACAAAAACAAGGACAACTCATAACAGTAGGCTGTCAATCATTTTCTTGAAAATTTAATATATTAAATAACATAGTTCAAGGAGATTATTAGTCAAGGAGAGTAAGTCAGAGATAGGTGTTGTATGATTTATTTTGTATTACTCAGGAAAAGAAAATTACAAAATGAAAAAAAAAAGCTTCACAGTCTCCTATATCTTCATGTCCACAAAACATTTCAGGTAATCTACTTGTAACTCACAGATGTTTGCAGATTTGGTGAGATTCTGCAAATCTTTCTCCCTGAGAGGCAGAGGTTATGAATCTATCTGGTGTACCATTGATTAACAAAAGAACCAGACTTTCTGTAAGGATTAACACCACTAGATCATATTATATCCCATGTTGTGCATGAGCATCTATAACATTTCTTTCTGTTTCAAAGCAGAGAAAATTAATGACATTTTAACATTTCAGAAAACTAGTATCTGCCTTCTAAAGTAGAGTTTGTACTCTAACATTTGAAGACCATAAAGAAAAGACAGAAAAGAAAAAAAGACAATACATTGGGCTGCAACATCTTAGTTAATGGGTGGTACATTTCTATTTCTCTGAAAAGCCTTTTTAAAGAAGATGAAAAAACTCAGTACGTTTCTAACTCTTAGGCATAAAAAAAATGGTTCCCTACATCCAAGTTTCAGTATTGTGTTTGAATGTATAGTTGATTCTCTTTCTCTCACTTTTTTTCCCTTGAGGGAAGCTATTTTTTAGTATACTCTCGACTGACTAATCTTGCTCATATCCTGTGATGAGATGGCCACCTCTTATTCTAGAAGAATTTGAAGGGCAATGGATGATACAAAGAGGAAGTTTAGATTAAACTTTGTGTAAACTTTTCTGTTTTCCTTAGTATCGTCATATAATCCTTGAGGTGATAAGGACCACGCAAAGAAAAATGTTCAGAAGAGTGCAGATGGGAGTGAGCAGAGCACTTGGAGCTAAAGAACAGGCAGGTTTGTTATCAGTCAACTATTTCCCCTTCTTTTAACACTTCTCCTGCTTATGTAGCAGAAGAAGCAGCCCATGTCTCTACTTATATATATGTATTTCTATTCTATTGAATATATGAATTTTTTTTTTAGCAGTTGAGATGTAAAAGAAAGTGGGAGAAACAGTGCAATGAACATTCTGTTAGTCACAGGCTATTTCTCTACCTGAAAAGCTGCAAACCCCATCATAAACAGTACAATATTCAGGCACACCACGACTCTCTGGAGGCAGAGGGATCAAGTGTCACACATGGCATTCTCCTCTAAAAACTGATATAGAACCTTCTGGAGATGGAGGGATGGGAATGGGCACCAGCACTGCACTCAATCCCACTGAATTCTTCCTAACCTTGAATGTGCAGAACAACCATGACAGTCAGACTGGCTGAGCATGGGGATTTTTAACAGCAAAATAATAGTAATCAAGAATTCTGACGCTACTAAAATATAAGCGCTGAATGAATTAAACAACCAAAATAAAACCTTAACCTTTACTGTCTTGAATGCACTGTGTTCAAACCACCTTCTGACGTATTTTTGAGTAACAAACAAGAGCTTTAAGTACTTCTCCATTGCCAGGATGCTTTCTATTATCTCAAGAAACTGCAAAGACTTCCAAGGGAGTTACATTTTTCTTGTGAGTTTGAAGGTCAAGGTGTTGGTCACTAGAAGTTAAAGGACAGCAGATTAATTTTTTCAGTTTGGTGGACCACAAATAAAAAATTCTAGAAGGCACCTAAAATAATTATAGAATCATGTAGAATTCTCTTATTTACATTAATAGCTTGAAAAGATTGAAAAGGAACTCTTGGTCACTTACCATCTACAATTACAGAATTAGCATCCAAATCTCCTTGCCAAGTGTTCTGCTGCAGCTGGGTAGATCTGTACAATGCCCACAGTTTTGCAAACTATAAGGATTAAGTTACTTTCAAAATTGTTAACATCTTGAATTCTTATTCAACTGTACAGTTTTGGTTTTGTTTGGGTTTTTTTTTATATATAAAATATGAAAAGTCATATTTTTATGTGCAAATACACTGCAATTTGAGTAAGACTGAAGAAATATTTTACCTACCAGCTCTTACAATTGGACTGGTAATACAAGCTATAGCTGAAAACATTGAAAGCTCTAAGTGTGTCTTCCATATGAATGCCAACTTTCATGGATTTTATTAATGTGTATTCATTAAACTTGCCAGGAAATTTCACACATACACTCAAAAGAAAAAAAAAAAAAAAAAAAAAGATTTTAGGAGACAGGAGAAATGTATTGAAACCAATCCTTTTCATAAGAACACAGCAGGAAATGCTGTATTGGAGATTTTCCTGTCAAAACAAGATAACAGAAATACCAGAAAAGTGAGGATATTCAATATCCTGGAATATACATGTATTTGCTACAGTAAAATTACTAAAAGTAATTTTAAAACTCTGAAAGCTCTCAATTTTATCTTGATACAGAATGAGTTGAAAGGAGCTCTTTGATATTTCATCTCTACAGTCCTCCTATTTGATTACCTGACTATGCCCCAGCTGAGGAAACGATCACAATATATATGATAAATAACAAAAAATGTTAGATTTTGCATTTCAAGCAGTGCATCCAGCAGAAGTGTAAACCAAACCATACCTGAGGATTTTCTATTCAACATTTAGGTTTTCTTTCTGTCCTGAAGATACAATTCTGAATAGAAATAGTCATTTTATACTAAAGGTCATGAGTAGCTGTGTGCATAAAGTCAATTGTAATTTTACTTCACACAACCAGATTGTGCCAAGACTAAACCAATATGCTTGAAATAGCTTTGAATTAAGAGGAAAATGGAGGTTTATGCCTGGTCTTCATTCAGCAAGGTGCTGGTAGGATAAAATTCTTGAGAAATTGACATCTGGGTATTTCTCAAAATATTGTCTCTTGATTTGTTTGTTTGTTTTTGATGTTACAATATATCGAGGTTTTTTTAAAGAAAATTACTTAGATGATGAATTTCATCTGAAAGTGATCATTTTCTGGCATTCTATAGTACTTTCTCCATGTAACCAAAAGCCTGCAGGATTTCTCATTAGACCATCTTCTTAAAATTAAAAAATACCATTTGCACTTATTCATCACTCCCCTCTATGCCACAAAGACAAATCTGTTCCATCAATCTTGATCTCTGTACTGGCTAAAAAATCTTGCAGGTATTCCATATAACCTGGCTATATGGGACCACAATTGCATCATTCACCCACAATCTGACAGACTCTCTGACCTTTCACACTGGACAAGGAGCTGGACCCTCTACCAGCTTTATTCATCTCCATATCTGCAGAGACTGTGCATTCACCATTTTCCCCAGAGAGTCCATCGGAGAACAACATTTTAATTTGTCTGTAGGGTTTTGAGAGATTGCAGTTTCCTAGGTTGCACAGGGAATACTCTGAGTGGACACCCATCACCACAGCTCTGTCTAGACAAGCCTAGTGAGGTCCAGGTGATGCATATCTGCTCTAAGACAGCAGGATGTGCCAGGAGTGGGGATATTCATGGGCTACAGGTCTGGACTGATCAAACCCACTGTCTTCAAAGATCAAGAAACAACATTATCTTAGATGTACAAGAAAAGAACTACCTGACTGACTATCTACATGGATATATAGAGTACACACAGCATTTCTCCAGATATTTTTTTTGTCAAATTTTGAGAAAAAGTTTATTCAAGGCAATTATCTCTGTTGGGAGGGCAGGGCCCATTGCGCTATATTGAATGAAGAAAAGCTTGAAATGGTGTCATAACATTATTTTTTAGATTTATTTCAGATTCTACTTAAAGTTTGACCCTTCAAACAAAATCTTCAAATCAATATGTAAGTTGAGGAGGAGACAAATTCCTTGAGGAAGGGAGGGTACTTGGACAGAAGTGAGAAAGTCTTCTGAAAATCAGCACATTTAATTATTTCTTTTATTTAAGGAAAATGTGTTTCAGAACAGTTCTGATTAAGTTACCATTACATTTTTTGTAGATCCATGATAAAAAAAAATATGTGGAAGATATGGACAAGTGGCTGTTTGAAAGATCAAGTGTACAATCAAACCCTCACTTAGGTACAGCAGCTGTCTGCACTACAGATGTCTTTGTAAAATCAAATTCATGCTGCAGATCTGACGGGAATGCATTGAATGGCTCTTCCTACTGAATTATACATGGGGCAATTTTATTTTTTTTTTTTATAAAATCACAATTTAATTTCATGCAATTTACATATTCTGATTAATAGTGCAGTGCAAAGATATATTTAATATGCTCTGGCAGTGCTGTATAAATAATGTTTGATATCAGTATTTTGTGCTGTTCCTTAAGATTAATTAATTTTAAGGCTGTATTCAAGTTACACTTCTTCTATTATATGCCACAAAAAATGTATTCTAAACTACCTTTTGCTTGTGTAATTTCTTTCAGTTACATTATGTCTAATAAGAACTTTTACAGGAAAATGTGTTGTTTTAATGGAAGAAGATAGCTAAATGTGAAAAAAGTGCTTTTTATTTTAAAAAATGTTTAGATATACTCAATCAGAACAAATAACAAGCATGATATTTGAAAAGGAATTTCTATCGATTTATCTGCATTGATGTATATTCCATCACTTACAAATTTCAGTTCAGATAATGCTACTAATTAGTTTTGGCTGATATTGGAGTATTTTGTATGCCCCATTTATAAAAGCTGTTTGCCCATCTGTTAATAGGTTGGAAGTGATTAAAGGACACTTATTTTGGCTGTTGCAAAGGCCAAATCATTTTAAAGCTGCAAATATGTGACAAAATCAGCTAAAGGTTTGCCAAGTTCAGGACCTGATTTTCTTAAAGCATTGTGGTGTCTGCTTCCTTTCCCTCCTGCCTAAAGCACCTCTGAGTTTTCAGTATATAAAAACAAAAATGCATTCTACCGTGGTGAACTACATCTTCTCTCTATTTGTTTAAACTGAGGTTTTAATGAACTTTGAATGTTTTTCAGATCTCTAGCATTTCTGCTGTTTGTCTACTGGCTTTGAAGCATTGCTTCTGAGAGCTTAATTTAAATGGGGCTTACAAGAGTACTCAGTACCACTGTATTTTAATACCAGTGCCTACTCTTCCTGTCTATTGTGTGCACAAAAGAATGGGAAAACCATAGGAAAAAGAAGAAATAGGATAAATAGTTTGATTGAAAAAGACAGTCATGGACAATGATCTGGGAATCAACAGAAAATCAAAGCCTCTAATGATACAAGATTTATGTATGTCATTATGGAGAGACAATTAGAAACTTCAATTCCATGCAGGGAAGAATATTTCAGTCATAAGCTTGAATTCAATGAAGATAAGAATTAGCCTTGTACACAGAGCTGGAATAACTCCCACATGCCATTTACATCCTATGGCCTACCTGAAGGCAAAGCTCACATTTAAATTACGCTCTTTTTTTCCACATATATTTAACTTAATGCTTTGCAGTATGAGGACAGAACCCAAGCTGACCCTTACACCCAATGAAAAGTAGCAATGGAGTTGTGAAAAGAGCATCCATACAGATATTCTACCCCCCTTTTTTTCTGCAAACTCCTGAATACTTTTTTCTTGACTGGGTTTGAACTGTAATACCAAAGGGAAAAGACCAATAACTAACTCTAGACTTACTCTCTTCATCTGCAAATTTAATTTCATAAATGAGCAACATGAAGTGCTACCGACATGCATTAAAGAAATACCACCTGCTTCGAACTGCTTTAATGGAAAATCTGTCTAGCACTTTCTTTAATGATTATATGTCTTAAAAATTCAACAAATGAAAGGATTATCACTGAAATAATATTAATCTGCAAAGGATTAACAGCCTACTGTTGAAAGACTTCGTGAACTGCAATAGGAGAGGATCTGAAATAAAAATGCAAAGAGCTTTTCACATAAATAGTGCAGAAAGACTGTTGGAGGTTGAAGCAGCAGAAGTGAAAATGGACTGAAATGAAGAAAGGGGATGTGAATCAAACACATCAGCAGTGGAAATAAAAGAAAATTACAGAAAATATTCTGTAAACTGTAACATCCTTAACACCTGTATATGCATTTTCTCATGCAAGTTTCTGTGACTGGCTGCACTCTCATTATCATTTCTAATTTTCGAAAAATTTAGATACATTATTTGAAATGTCTTGTTTAAAGAATGAAAATTTTATTGAGCATGCTGAACTTAATGAAACACTGAGAATGAAGCCTTGACTTCCTATGGATACAGTTCTTTTGAGGCTTAGAAAGACTTCCCACTGTCTGCAAAATACTTTATCTTCAACAATACACAGTTTAGCTTCTAGAATTTCAAAACAAAAAAAGAATGTTTTATTTTTCTGTTATATCTTCCCTGCCTGTAGGACATTAATGGAATCGTGGCCAGGCATTCCTTGTTATTTAATGGCCAACAGAGTTCATTTCATCAAACCTCATTCAGTAGCTATCCATATTCATGAAGACACTTAAGGATGTGTTTGATTTTAGCTTTAGTAGGACTTAAGGATATGTTTAAAGTTAGGCACACACTTAAAATGCTATACTGAATTTGGATGGAGGCAATCTCATGCTTACCTGAGCTAAAGTTAAAATTAAGCATATGCTTAAGTATTTTGCTGAATACAGATGGAGTGCTGAACTGCATCCCAGTGATTACTCATAAGTGTCAGTATGTTCTCAATCCAGAAATTATCACTTTACAAATAAAATCTGAAGATATGCATATACATAATCAATGTATGGCTGAGTAGAATTTTGATGACCAGCTAATTACAATTCATGCAGACATAAATTAATAAGGGGATGAAACACTGCTTGAACTCAAACATACATCCCAAATTATTCACTTGGGATGCACACAGAAGATAAAAATAGGACAGTAAAACAAAATGGAGGCATAAGGACAAGTCATGAGGACAAGCACAGCAACAGCTTTTGCTTCTAGTTGAAGACACCAATCTAAACCTCAGTGGGACCAGTTTACTTGGCCTCAGGGCCTGATACTAAAACTTGCCTGGTTTCCTAAGGCTGCAGTGTTATTAAGGGGAGGTTAATATGCACATCAAGCAAACAAAAGCCAGAATCATGAGAATTCTGAGGTTTTGCAATTTAATGACACTGAGAATCTAAAGGTTCTGCTTGGAAATAGTCTAAATGTTTGACTGTGACCAGCTTATGCTGTCTAATTCCTCGGTCAGTTTTCAATAGTCATCACCAAAAGAAAAACATTGAAAAATAAGTTTGAAAACAGCTACTTCAGTTTCAACTGTACTTCATATTCCTCCTTTCTGACTTAGCACGTGATGTAAACCTTTACTTTTAGTTGGCTTGGAAGGCTACTGTAGTCTGGAAAGACAAAAAAAAGACCTTGGGAATTAGATACATAAAATCTCAGACAGCTCATGACTGCCATATATTTCAAGAACTCTACATATATTTTAAAAGGTTCCAAACACAGACAGAACTAAAAAAAGTTCAGAGAAATAAATCTACTTAATCGGTAACCACAAATGCTAAGGATGAATACAGCAATACTCTGTTTTGAACTTCAATGTACAGGTTCAAAAAAGGAAAATATTAGTTTCCTCTTTCCATCTCCTCAATGACTACTCTGTCCTGCTACCCAATAATTCTAACAGTGTTTTCATTTAATGAATTATGAAAATGCAAATCCCACAAGCATTTGCTACAATTTTATAGATCAGGATGTTTGGCTTTTGCTGTGATGTATTTTTGATCTAGCTACCTTTTAAGAAGGATACACCATCTATTAAAAAAAAGGGGGGAGAAAAAAACCCCAACAAAATAACCCAGTATACAATTAAAGCATGTCCTTGCCATTTTAATTCCTGTGTTCCCAAAACACAGCACTAAACAAAGCATGTTAAAAATGGATATCTGGTATCCCAATCCATCACCTCTGTTGCCATCAATGGATGTTAAAATGGGATTAGTTAGTTATCATTAAACGTTTTCCTACCTGATTATTCCCACCTTATCTAATCTGTTTTGTGACAGAAACTATCCCAGGCCTCTGGCAATCCCATACACTACCTCCTAGATTTCTTCTCTTTTTAGGACAGCATGACTGGCACATGGTATTATGTCACTAAGTTGTGACTGTAAGACAGCCACACCACCTAGAGGGACATAGACATGGTGATGTTTTCTGTTCAGACCTAAATTCTTTTCCTTTCCCTACCCAACGTTCTACTGTGTTTTGTACTCCTTGGGGTTAGCAGTTTCGTACGATTAAATGGAGATTTTAAGCTCCTGCCTGTGTGAAAATGCCAAATTCAGGGCTCATTCAGGTGTGCATATATAGAGAAGTTCTCTCCACCAAACATTTTCATTACTTTTTCCAATTAGGAGCATGTTTTGATAAACAAATTTTGTTTTAAAAATCAGATGTTCTACAGGCTAGACTAATGTAAGCAACTACATTACAACTACAACTAAATCATTCTTTCAGGCATTCCATTTAGCAAGTTTACCCACTGAGTCTGAATTCTAGAGGCTGATTATCATTTTTCTAATCAAAGAATGCAGTTTTTAAAGGCTGCAAGTCAGTGCCCTGACATGTATTGCAGGTTTCCAGCAGGGAGGAATGGGTTACTCAACTGTTAAACATTTTTCTCATGAAGCCAAGCATACAATTCAAGCAACTGCTATTGCAAATAGAAGAGCTGGCTCTCCACAATTCTGTATATTTTAGGATCATCAGGCACCACAGTTATCTGGTGGGAAAGCTAAAAAACATCCAGATGCTCAGGAATAGCCCTATTTAGCACCTCATTTTATAGGTGTATAATTCTTGGGTCATTTATTTAATTAGTTCTGTGTCACCACTGAGTAGTCCTGTCTAATTTAGTTGGGTTTTATATTAGCTGGCTATATATTGGGTTTTACTTCTGGTTGTGATCTAAGGATTGGAGTCTTGATGTTGCTCCTCCCTGAACCAGAGTGGATAAAGCCTATCATTTTATCAACCCCATTCATCTACTTGGAAACCCTGTCAGCCATGTAAGGTACATGCTGGAAGATTATCTACATTTTTGTTCATGTGGTCTAAAGCCAAAACAATGCCTAGTAAAGTCACCCTCCGTAATTTAATAAAAAGATGAAATTATGCTTCTTGTGCAAATGAGATGTGACTAGTTATATAATGAAGTCTGGATGTTAACACCAGCTGCCTGAGGAAAAAAAACATGAGAAAAGAGTGGACATAGAGGTGCAGTAGGCATATGATCTGCATAAAAACCTCAAGAGCCATTCTCCAAAAATTACTTTCTGGGCAAAGATCCAGCACTACAGTGAGTGGCTTTTGCAAGTCTGGGCTTAAATGTATGAATTCAGGAAAGGATAGACACATGAAGTAACAGAGAGAGTTACAGAGTATTTCAGCAATTCACATGAACTTTCCCAAATGCTATGAAGACATTGTTTGAAGCAGTCTCATATCCTCCAACTGTGCATATCAGTATGATTCTGATTCTGAGCTGATAATAGGAACTAAAATCCTGCTATGCGAGTGACCAGCATGGGCCAGATCTCTGAAGATCTCTGATATTCATGACTCGAGTTTCAAACACATAAAAATGTTGTTCATTTCAAAAATGATCATTTTGAGATGACAAACTATTGATCAGCAGATTGGTGCAATAAAGACAATACAGCTGAGTGAAAACTGATTTTCACCTTACTTTCTTACGTATTCTTTCTTTATTTATATAAAGTATGTTGTACCTTGCTTTCCTGAAGCTGACCACATAACTTGGGAAGTATGTCTCCCTTTAAAAATAAGGAAAATCATATCATCAACCCCTGAGAAGTGGCGGTTGAGAAATACATGCAAAGGTTTTTTACCATTTGCACTGCCAGACAATTTGATACTCTGCTGCAACAAAGGAGTCAAATGGCTTTATCTTCTCAGAATCTCCCATGGCAAAACAGTGCAGGGAAGCATGTGTTTAACCCGGAATGCGCTGTTCCCACTTTACACAAGGATGAGCCACTTGCCAATTGAGTTCAGTCTCCTGCCTCCCACTTGCAAAAGGAATTTAATTTACTCTAACAGCAATCTGCACTCTGATAAGGTTGCTGAGAGAGATAAAAAAAAAAAGCCCAAAAAACACCCAAACAAAAAAAAACCAGCAACGAACCCATCTAGCTGAAGACCTCACAGAGAATAGTTCTTCTACAGTCCTCTAGTTGTGCTGGCCCACCACCACCCTGGTGTGTAGTGACTCTTCAAACAGCCATTCCTCCCTCTAGATTTCCAGTTTTTACCCATGGCCATCCAAAACTTCACAATTCCTTCCCTTTACTTCCCAAACCATCTTTCTCTGGTATGTGGTCCAATGGATTGGATATGCTTTCATGTGAGGCTACCTCCCCCCTTCGAATTCCCAACTTAATTATGCCGCAGACAAGGGTGGCCTACAATAAAGACCTTGCTTCCACTTCACAAGCCACCTGTTATCTTCCTCGCCAACCTGCCAACTCCTCTGCTGTTTCCCAGTCCTGCTGCTCGCCAGCCCACTGTGCCATCTGCACAGCAGGAATTCAGAGATAAACTTACCAAGTGTTAGAAGTCTCAGCTTTGTCTCCGAGCCGGTGCTGCTTTGTGAGCAGAATAATTATTCTGGAATAAAAGTAAGTTTCATTTAAGTATGATGTCTGCATAGAAAACTACTCCAGAACCAGGGATAGCAAAGTAATTTATTCTACCTCTGCTAGTTTGCTTCCTCTTTTGTACAGGGCCCAAGACTACCTTAAATTTTCCTACTCATGCAAGTTATATATGGATATAATAATTACATTAATCTACAGAAAGAATAGAAAAATACTCAAAGTGGAATTTAAAAATTTACAACAATTTTGGAGAGTAATATTTGAAACATTTCTGAAACTGGGGAGAAGCTGAAGTACAGGAATCTGATTTCAGAAGGCTACTAAGACTTCTTTCCCAAAGGTTATTAAAAAAAAAAAAAAAAAAAAAAAAAAAAAAAAAAAAAAAAAAAAGCTACCAACCAGAGATCACCACAGCCCAGAAATTGGACTGACTCCTATATGAAAAACTGGAAGAGATGACTAGTTTTCAACCCTGGAAAAAAATTCCACTCATCTATTATGGTCAGTGGCACCTTGCCACAGAAACTGAGGACCTTAGTATTGGTCCCAGAGTCCCATAATGCTGGGCACGGCCTGAATGCAAATAGTGTAAAACAAGTACCATCCAAGAAAATTCACAATTGCAGCAAAGATCAAAAGACAACAGAATCACAGAAGACAGACAGATAAAATAATACAAGGAAACTATGAAGTGGATTCAAATGATATGACACAAATATATCACACTACACCAGGAGCTCAATGCTTGTTACTTTAGATCAGAGTATGGTAAATATTAACCTTAAGAATGAGCATAAAGTGCATTAAGGAGCATGGTCTGGGATGTCTACAAAGTGTTTCTCCCAAGCCTACAAGGTAGCAGAGAAAAAAAGTCACCTACAATTCCATGCTGGAATATTGAAACTGTCATCATTCATCAATGGGAAGAATAGAAGTTGATCATTCTATTGTGAATCAGAGATGATAGAGGGGAAAAGATGCTTCATATTTTGTTGAGTTTATTGTGGCGTCCTGTCTAAACTGGTGAATTTGAACTATGCAAGCACTTTGCATGATAAATAACGGAACTCTTTATCAGCCTTGAATCATGACGCAGAAATTCACAGCTAGCTTTGGAAGGGCTTTTATTTAAATAATGACCTCCTGTTTTAGGTCAAGTGCAAAATCCTACTAAAGTGCAAATCACAAGCAAACAACTCTCTCTCACCTCTTAAAACATCACAAATATATTCTATTTCATCCCAAAGAAAATAAATCAATAATTCAAAATAACAGCATTCTGGCTATGGAACACCTCGTCTATAACATATTCCTCCTCATGTGTCTATTGTGGAAAGATTTTATGAAGCATATTTTAAAGTTCAATGAACCATTGTCAGTTTTTGTTTCTGCTAATTTTACAGGAAATATATGAAAGTCATTCTGAAACAGGAATACCCCTTGTGTGCAGATGCAAGCAAAGCTACAGGTGTCTTCTGAGCACACTCGCTGTTTTATCTCTGTTGCCTTTTCTCATTAAACAAAATGCAATCAGACATGGAAATACTCTGCAAGGTGATTTTCTTTAACATGAAACATTCATTCAGTAACAAAGATGTCTTTGTGCACAACATGCTTTGTAGTCCTTCTTCCCCACTTCTTGTCTGCATTTTAATCCAGGTTACCTTTTCTTCTTGGTGGTTCAGACTTTGTAGCTGGGTTTAATGACATAAAAATGCCATGATGCAAGCACAAAACTTTGCATGGTAACTTACCTACCAGGAACATGGGTACTGTAAATAGCTGAGTTGGAGTTGAAAATAATTAATGTGTAGTGGGTTCAGTTGTGAAAACAATGTAACTGCTTTGGCAACACAGACCCATCAACAAATCCTCATTTGAGCAGGTATTTAATTACACAAATAAAGAGCACTCTCATGTCTCTGGATAATTTGTCTTTTTCAGACTTGCTCGTAATTTCACATGCAATTTCAAGATTTTGGAATTCAGTTTTGGTTTGCTGCAGAACAAAATCAAAAGATTCCACATGGTGGCAAAGGCCACCACTTGTGGCTCCATAAACAGATATGGAATAAAATACCTTGAATGGATAAGCAGAGATTTCAACCTCACTTTTCCAACACTCTACAGAACACCCCCTTGCATGCTTGGTTTCCTGGGAGGGTTTGAATTTCTGGTTTTCTCCTCTAGTTCCCACAGCAGACAGTGCCCTAGGGCTGAGCTATATCTGCTCATGACACTCTGCTCTTTCCATGGAAGTAGCATTGCATGCTTATCTCATCCTTAACATCAAGCAAAATTAAAATTTAAGAAACTCTTTATTTAATGAAAGATTAAGGTCAGGCGTTTTGATGCCAGATTAGAAATAACACACTTCAAAGCAAAAAAAAAAATGGAGTTTTAGCTTAGACTTAATGATCAGGTGTCTCTCTAGAGAAGAGGTAACCTGATTTATTTAGGCTCCCCAGGACTTCCCCTCTGTCAAAGCTAGACAAAGTTAGACATTTACTTTTTGAGAACAAAAAAAAATTAAATAGAAAATAAAATTCCCATTCTTTTCTTACAAACCTATCATTTTTCAAAAGTCTTTTCAAACAGGCTAAAATATGTTTATAGCTATATAACTATATGTTTAATAATATATGTTAATATATTAGTATTATATGTCTATTAATAATATTATATGTTTATTATTAATATTATATGTTTACAATTGCATGTTAATATATAATATATGTTAATATATGTTCAATAATATATGTTAAATGTTTAATAGCCATAGTTTATAGCTATTAAACAATAGTATTTATACAGCTCTAAGATCAAAGAGAAAACTTTTAGTAGGTAAATTATCTGCACCAGGTGCTCGCTACTCTAAATTGCTCTTAACACTTAATCTTATCTCAAAATAATACAGTTTCTAAACCTTGTGTAGAGAATGCATATAGATTTGTTAAATTTTTTCTATTGTCTTCTGAAAAATACCTCATTTTAGATATATGAATTTGAGAATTTTTAATCTCTGCTCTGTTTACAGAATATTTGCTGAAACTGCTATAAAGGTATGAAAATATGTCATTTATCCAAATTGCTTTTATCCAAATTACATTTATCCAGATTCTTTATTTGAACTCTTCTGATTCTCTCCCCCATCCCAGCAAAAAGGAGTGAGTGAACTGCTGGCTGGGGATAAACCATGACACTGAGCCATAGGTACCTGTTTAAATGTCCTTTTTTAGTAGTATAGTCAGTTCTCTTTTTTTGAAGTTTTATCCAGATAAATTTTGTCAAAGTGCTGGACTGTAAACAGCCCACCCTGCTGCTGCCATGTGCTTTTGGAATGCTGCGACCAGGACTGCACAATATTTCTGATGAGGCTGCATTGGTTATTTATGAAGAAGTTTCATTAATAGCTGTATTTGCTATATTGTACTCTCTCTTTTCTGCTCACAACCCTTACATTTAATACCATATGAGATCTCAGCCTTCTACCCAAGCTCAACAAAAATTCTGTCAAATATCCACTAATGTTAAAAGATGAAAAAGACTAGGGAAAAATGAGCATGTAAAGAATTCTGTGATAAAATGCTTAAGGCTCAGGTCATGCTTATCAATTTTCCTACTGTCAGATGCCTTCTGCAGCCTCTGCCAGTGTAGGATTTTGCTTCATTGACTGCTAGATTCAACATTCTCTCTGATGTAACATAGTCGTAATTCCTTCAGGGAGCTGCAGGAGTCTTACAGCTGCTACCAGGAGAGATGAGTTCCTTAACTACTAAGTTACTTAGGACTGAATAACTACCTAGAATATATTGGAACAAACAAACAAACAAACAAAATGCACCACAGAAAATTCTGCTCTATATTTCATAGAGGAGTCATACCATACCATTAGGAATCATGGAGATAAACAGTCTTAAGCCTCTACATGTGAGAAAGAATGGGATTTAAAGATATTTCTTTCTATTCACTTTTTTATTTCTTTGATTAAGCACGTTTATGATTAGTGGGGGGAATTGTACAACTTCTAACTCTGTCTGTGAATGCCTAACTCAGGCAATCCACTGAAAAATTCAGTTATTTGAGTCACTTCTAAAAACCTTGAACATTTCAGACATACTTCAGAATGTTGGCTATTGCCTGTATTGGCATTAATCGCTCCTCTAAGATGAGAAATTATATTTGAAAAATATCTGTGACACTTAGGTATGAAAGACAAAAGAGCAGTCTACTGATCACAAGTAAATATCTGAATGCAGAGACGTTCAGAGTTCCCAATATACTGGGCTCTCTGCTCCAATTGCATATTCCCACAGCCTGGCAATAATCTTTTCCACTATTCACAACACTACTTACCTTGGAGCCAGAGAACTTAATAAATATCACCAATATCAAAAATAGATTGGTGGGGGAAAGGAATATGTTTATAAATCTTTGAAATTCCAGGTGCCAGTGAATCAGAACCAAATTTTAAAAACAAGAAAATTAATATTTTTTTATACCTTTCCAAGTTTTCTGACTCTTATTGGACTTTATCAGTCCCAAATTAACTTCACTTCTGAAATGCCATTGTGTTCCATTTTTATATCAGGCTTTTTCATCTAGCTCTTTCACATAAAGAAGATTTCTGCAAGGTCAGCCAGGTGTTCTTTTAAACTTTTTACAGGCAAAGGCTGTTGCAGGAATCCCACAAAAGATACATCTATGTTATCTGAAAAATCAGTGAGAAAAGCCAGAGTTTAAACCAAACTTGTTACAAAAGCCTCTTTACCGGTTATCATTGAACTCCAAAAAGGAGCTCATTGAGGGAAGAGAAAGAAGCTGATGAAGATTCACAGCTTGCTAATGGCTTTTTAAAAATAGTACATTCATTTTAATCTATACTATTTACAAGCAATTAATAGCTAGAATATAGAATTAGTGGTTCATAGTTTATTTGTATGTTTACTAACTTTGTGTTGGATAATTGATTCAAAGCATTTGAATTTTATCTATAGAGTCAGTCTATGGATGCTTTTAAACAGTGAATAAGAAAAATAATAGTCAGAATCTAGAAATATAAAGCAGTCATAGAACAAGGTTGAAGTTTGCATCCAATTTGATGCAAAGTGTTTTATGCTGCCAGGATATTTTAAATAAGATTGTGTTTCATCTAAGCATCAAAATAGGAGAATGAACTCCATGTCTAGATTGCAACTCTCATTACATTTATTTTAAATAAAGCTGCATGACTATAAATATTTTCTGAATGTCCCCAGTGGCTGCTGTCTTAACAGAATTAGGATATTTTTGGTTTGTTTGGTGGAAACTTCTAAAGTATGCAAAAATTTAGGTGCTTCTCTCATGGAATTTTGAGCAACCTATAAACCTTTACTCCCACATGAATAAATACAATTGAAACCTCATGGGTTTTCCTAAAATACCCAATGCTTAGACTGTGTTTTGACATGCCAAATTATTACCCAAGTCTGTGATTTTATTTTCAGTTTATGTTCTATTTTGTGAAAGCATTAGTTTCACCATTTTTGATGTGCAGAATGCAAACTTTCTGAGGTAGGAACTGCCTATACTCACATGCAGGTACCGCAGCTACCTATTTGAAAACTACTGCTTCTGTTCTCAAACTCTTTTATCAGCTTCACTCTTTGTCACTTCCAGTTTTCACCCTATCCTAGCTCCTCTGGACTGCTGCAATTTTACTTTAGGTTGCCTATGTAAACTAGATTTAACACACCATGACAGTGCTCATCTTCATTTTCTCTGGCTATCTCAGGGCTTAAGGGTTTTCAAAAGCAAGAATTCTGGTTTTGTGATCTAAGTAGCATAGAAAGTCTCAGTCCATTTCTTTGATTTCTACTGGTTTGTGAAATTTGTGCTTTCACTTCATTTTTATTGATTTACATGTTGCTGCAGACAAAGGATTTGAAACACTGAAATTTGTTCTCCTTACTCAGACCTCTTTTTCTCAGCAAAAGGAGATCTGTTACTCTTCCTAAATAGTGCAGCTACTGCTGGTAGCACAGTTCCAGTGCCAAGCAGCCAATGTAAGGTGCAATGATTCATGGTATAGAAATAGCTATTGAATCAGCAGTAATTGTACTTTTGGTGTCAGGTTCAACATCAACAACAAAACCAATCCCTGCTAACCCACAGAACTGTAACTGGTCACTGCCAGACGTGGAGTATTTTCTAGAATTCATTTGTTGTATATCACAGCCATATTTTAAAACCTCGTTATGTAAAATGAAAAATAGATTCTTCAGTATCTTTCATTAAAGTATTTTGAAATACCTATCTATATTTTAAACACAGGTATGCATTTAGCAAATAGTTTCACATCATTGGAAAATCATGCATTTTGTTTACTAGAAATGTACCAAAGAGACTGTGAATAAAGAATAAGGCTTCTGAAAGTGCACCCACAAAGGTTTGCTTTTCAGGGTTGATATTACAACTAATTAGCTTGACATTTAATGAATGACATTTCTAAGAACTGCTAAAGCAGACATAACAGGGAAACAGAACAGCATTTTTTGTTGTTGTTTAGAAAAGGTAGTAGCATTGTTGCACATTTTATGTAAAGTGATTTTGCCAGCTAATGTTGAAAACATCTACATTCATGAAATACTTGAAATAAAAATGCTCTCTGATAACTGAGTTCCTGGTATAGTGCTGTCTCCTTAGTACAAGCTCTGATAACAGTTCCTGTGCTAAAGACGATCAGGCACATACTAGGGTTAGAATAAACTGATCTCAATTAAAGTTGTGGGGGTTTTCCAAGCAAGTTTAAAATAATAAAGAATTCAGACAACATTTTCCATTTTTGTAAAAAAGGAAAAAGAGGGAAAAAAGGCAGATCTGTTGAAATTATATGTTCTTAAGCTTTTCCTAGGCTTTAGAATTTAATTTTATATTGGCAAGAAGCTCTTTGGAAGGATCAAGAATGCATGTGTTAGCCTGGTTATCCAACCCAGAGGATATGTTTGTTTACATGCAACACATTTCAAGGGCACTTAGAAAACCACAGTAATTCAAGAAATACATCTGAAATTTGGTCTCATTTCCTGCTTATATTAAGAATGAAATTAAGTGTTTATGTCATGATAGTCTCATCAGCTTTATTTTTGTGCATTAGAAATCTGGAAATCTCTTCCAAGTGCCTGTAATATCAGAGTCTCATTCACCCGGTTCAGCTGCTGGGTTAGCACACCCACACCTCACCAGGGAAGAGAATGGAGTCTTCAACCCAAATGGCAGGAATCTGGTTATAAATAGAGCTCCCATTTAGCACCCTTTTCTTTTTTCTTTTTCTTTTTTTTTTTTTAATTTCTGATGGGTTTTACTTCACTGCTTAAACATGGATAAGGCAGAACTACAAAGTTATCCTGCTTAAAAAGAAACATGAACAAAGCCACTCTTTTCTTTTCCCAATGTCATGAATGTTATCAATGATGACATGGTCTAGTGAACCGAATGGCCCTGTCTTGAAGCAATATTAGAATGTTCATAAAAGTTTGGTTTAGATATGGAGAAAAAATGTGAAATGCTAGAATGAGTGAAAACAGCATCAAATGTCTTGTTTTCTATATTCCTAAGATTTTTGAGATACATAAGAGCACATATTCCTTTTGCTCTTTCATTCCTTCCTTTACTAATTCCTTCTATAACCTAAAAGAAAAGGACAATGAGCTCCATAAATTAAAGGGAAAAGATTTTTTTTCCAAAACCAAGAGTGATACCTTTCAAGAAAATTTTTGTTTCTAAAAAAGAGAAAAGCTTAGTAAAATCAACAGCCCGTTGTTTGAAGCAGTTTTGAATGAGTAGAAACATAAACTGAGAAATGAATGTAGGCTTTTCCATTGCAGTGTACAATTAGTGCTTGCAAATAATCAAAATATGCCACTACAAGGGCTCACCTCCACCAAAGCTATACTTGTTTTACAAAAAAATAGAGGTTATATTAGCACACACTTGAATACCTTGGTAATCCCTTACTGTCAATGCACTGGCACAGTGACATTGATAGAGTATAGCCCTGAAATTTCCAGTTCAGAAAAGACACTTCAAAAGTGTCTTCACTGACACTCCTTGACATCTTTCCTGGTACATCTCTTGTTGGCCCCTGCTACTCTCTACATCTGATCCCACAGTTGATATTCTTCCTGCAACTCCTTGTGTAGCTGATCCTCTCTTAGCTGATCCAGCTCATTTCCAGCCTCCCAGCAATACCCTGTTTCACAGCCTTTCTTTATTTCAGTCATATAAACCTTTCCATTAAAGGACTCGCTTTCTGCCCACCAGGCACTTCCATGGGCCTATTTTATTGTAGTGAAAATGCAAACAACAGGGAAAAGAATCTTGTACACACATGAATGAATTATCCTCCCTCAGAAAAAGCCCTTTGAACTGCAGTTTCTCTCCCTTCTTCCCCAGCCCTTGTCACCATGGGTAATTTTTCAAATGTGCTTTCACAGCATCTCTTCATTGAAGTGAATGGTACCACTTTTGGACCTCGGCATTTGTGCAGTAATTACTATTGTTCAGCCCTGTGTTTAATAGGCAAGTGAGAGGACTTCTAAAAATATAGCAGCCCTCATAAAGATTGCTTTAAAATCCCTTCAGAAATACAAAGCTGTGGTCCCAAACTCTGTTCCATTCAGCAAAGTTTTCTGTTCAGCTGTAATGCAGAAAGACAAGATGAGGAAATAATACTGGGTCAGAAGAAACAGAGGAAAGAAATGAAGACTGTAGTTCAAACAAGTAAGGCCGTAGATGGGTGAGTGAAGGTCTGTTTTATCACTGCTGCAAACTATTCTCTTTTCAATTGCTTCAAAATCAAGATAACTCTAATTTGCTCTAAACAGCTTTAGATTTTATCAACAAAGCATCAAAGGGCCTGAACAATACATAGTGTGAACATCTTTCCTAAAGGTCAGATTGTTTTCCTGTCTTAGAAAGCAAAATCTCCTCACCTTTTTTGTCTAATGATTCTAACTTTATTTAAAAATACATTATTTACTTGCAGTGCTACAGCTCTTTCTTCTCCCTTCCTTTCTGCAAATCTTGTTTCCAGCTAACTCTGTCCTTTATGAAATGAAACAGTTTACAAGTTTTCCCTTAAAAAAGCCCTGTCACTTCTCTATCTTCATGTTCCTAAATAAGTATGGGGTTTGGGTTTTTTTCTGATAGATGTATAAGCATGGACCATGATGAATAGAGAAAGAAAATAAACAGTTCCAGTTTCCTGTAGTAGAATGGAAGTGAGCCATCATAAAACATAGCCCCCACAAATTGTGCTAAATGGTTTGAAATTACACTTGTAATAGTGTTAATTACCAATAGCCCAACTATTTTAGGAGAACGTAATTGAAAAGCAGTTATGCTGGAATCTAAAAAGGGTAACATCTCTTCATCTGACACTATTTTTCTTCTTCTGTCATTTCTTTTACACAGTAACGAAAAAAAATAGGTAAATGTACCTGAAGCAGACAGGAGTAATTTCATTGTTTCTTAAAAACCCATCTATATTGAGGATCCAAATTGAATCCCAGCCTTGATTTTCTCCATTCTAGGCAGGTGTGACTGACTACAGGTCAGCTAAAATGGTGATGGAAAAGGGAATTAGAGCAAGACTTATGCCTCTGCTGGAGCTGAGCAACTTGCCAATGTCCCTTTAGAGAGGAAGAAAGGGTGCAGATGTTTTTATACCGAGCAAGCTCAAGAGAGTGTGATTCTGCAATCCCTACATGTAGTAATGAGCCTGAGCAACATGCAGAGACCTCCAGCTTTTGGCAGTCCTTCAGCTCTGAAGATCAGATTTTCAAAACCATTCAGCTGTCCTAGATAAAGCAGTACCATCCAACACTTGGCCTTTCAGCTTCTAGCCTCCATTGCACCAAGTCTTTAATTCAGAAAACAGATTTCCTATTAACATCATCTGTTAAGCCAGAGAAGGAAAACTGACTTTCATTGTACAAGCTCATTTTCATCAAGGCATTCACAAGTGCTAATACTAATGTATTATTTCGTGCATGACCTATCGGTAGAAAATATAAGTTTGGCACATGTTGATAGATGGATGGCTTCTGGAATTCTCTTTTCTTTCCAACACCAGATCTGTCATAGCCTAACTATGAAAATACGTATACTAACACTGACTTGGACAAACTGAATCAGGCCTTGTTGGTCAGAATGAGCCACTCTAGAGAGAGCAATACTCTCTTATTGAGTCAGGCCAATAACAGATGAGTGGTCTTGCAAGTGTTTCCAGCATAGTGTTATTTTTTCAAAGTATAAATCATCTGCCTAATTTGCAGCACTTCACTCAACACTGAGATATTTCTCAACCATGCTTTTACATGAATGGGGAACATGAGTGCTGTTACCAGCCCTTCCCATCAAAATTGGTCACTGATTTTCCTCTCCTTTTACTTTCCTCTGTTTTCAGCTGCTTCGAGAAACTGCAACTATTGAATCTGACATTTTCTCTGCTGAGCAAATGCATCCTTAGAAAAGCAAACTCAACTGAGGAAATTTTAAAAATCAAAAACTCAAAAACAGACTATTAGACAAAAACTGAATTCATTCTTCTGCTAGAAAATCATTATTCCATATGACAGAAATAGAGGTGGGCAACAAAACAAAAAAGCTGAACTAAGTTCAAACCAGTGCCTGATTGTGACTCATCTTGGTTCATGAATAAGGATGAACCAAGTCAATGAAAGGTTTCTGGCATTATGTCCTTATCATCAAATATGTTTGATTTCTCACATATTTGTCATCAGTTCCTTTGGCTTGGCTTTTTTTTGGCTGATAGAAATAAGTCAGACCCTTGAACTAAGTCACATCTTGAACTATCTCACTCACAGAAAGAGAAACATTCTGCATTCTATCACCTTTTTATGAGGAATAACTCACAGCAGAAAATAAAGAGAAAGAAACAGCCCTAAAGTTTTGTTCAAAATATCTTTGAAAAAAAAAAAAATATATATAAGAGGTGAGGAGAAGGAATGAAAAATGGTCTCCAGATCAACCTGCACAACCTTTAGGCCCTTGCAGGCCACAGTGGACTGCAAGAAGTAAAGAAAAGTAAAGAATCAGGGCTTTTCCACAGTTTACTCTACCTTAAAGCCATCTAGTCCCTCTATCCTCTCACTCATTTGTACTTTATTTGAAAAATGTGTAGAACGCAGGAAAAGAAGCATTTTACTCTGCTTCCCTCAGTCTCTCCTTAGCCTCAAGAGAGCCACATAAGAAGCTGAGTTAATAAATTCAGAACAGCGGTGAGAGTAGTTCTTCTCATTATGAAAGTTCTAAAAAAAGGCAGGTTGCTATTTATTTGTCATTAGCAAATAAAGAAATCATATCCATTCTCAACAATGTGTCTGTACCAACTTTGCTGTATCTGTAAGCAAAATGGCTCAGTAGATCTTAGAACTCTTTTTTTTTTACTTATGTCTAGTGATAAATACATAAATATTGCTATTAACATAAAACAATTGGTATTTGTCCACAGCCTTAGACCTTTTGCTTCATGTTTTTAATTGAATGAATTATTTAGCTTTTTTAACAGTATATCAAGTCTCTACTACAAGAGGAATCACAATATTCATAATTTAATATGCAGTTTGAACTCAAAGGAATACAACCAAATCTGTGCAACTATTTACAGAATTAGTCAGTTTTTCTTCTCTGAAGATATGGAAAAAGCTCTGATTGTCTTACTTTAAAATTCAGCTGAACTAATGTCATTTGCTAAAAACATTTTAGAATTAATCCTGACATTTTTAATCAAAGAATTGTTTAGTGGTTTGGGTTGGTGGTTTTTTTGGGGGTTTTTTGTTTGGTTTTTTTGTGGTTTTTTTTTTTTTTTTTTGTTTTTTTTTTGTTTTGTTTTGTTTTTTTGTTTTTGTTTTTTTTTTTTTTTGTTTTTTTGTGTGTTTTTTTGTTTTGTTGTTGTTTTTTTTGTTTGTTTGTTTTTTTGTTTTTTCTCTGAAGATTTAAGTATTCAGCTAGTTCAACATTTGCTTGAATATGTTCTGAGGAATTTTGGCACTAATCATTGAATAAATTAATAGAAAACATATCTTTCTTGCACAGTCCCAGCCATTTTCACCCCTGTTTATCAGTTCCTAGCTCTTAATGATAAAATCCACTTATCTTCAGGAAAGAATCCCTTTTTCCTCAAAAAGAGAGATAATGTGGCATTTTGTGTTCTTTTAGTGTATTAAAAATATATATTTTTACACTTGCACAAACTTAGAAGTTTTACAGGTATTAAATAGATTTGTAAAGAACTTTGAAATCAGCGCTGTGAGGACATAATTATAAGGCCTTTTAATAAAGATATGCAACAAACATCATCTCACAGCTCGCCTTCAACTTCTTCTACCTATAGTACAAACATATAGGCAGTTCCAATAAGAATCAGCCATTTTGACCCAAAGAGGAGAGTATCAGAAACTAAAAGCAACTATGTCCTTTTAAAAGGACAGTTGCAACTTTTTTTTGTTTCATTATCCTTTGCAGGACTGTGTCAGATTTTTGCTGTTCTGTGAATGACACCACAGCTCTCAGTGACTCGGCAGAGGTTTTCCCTCCCCATCGCGCACATTGACGTGCACAGCGCAAGTGGTGGGAGCGAGGATTCGCAGCCTTGTTGGCCAGCAGATCTGGACCAGACAGCAAGAGTAATCCTGTGTGAATAGACTGTAACAGATTGCTTCCTCCTGTAAAGAATGAGGGAGCAAAGCACAGACCTGCACAGACCTCGCCGCCTGCTCTGAGCTGGGGGTGGACAACCGCAGGCTGCCGCTGAAGCAGCTTAAGGCAAGATGTCGTGCTGCAATTTAATCCTGAAGAACAATCGAGCACAGGTTTTTCAGAGCCTTTCTTTGCCTTTTTAAACAGTATTTGCAAAAAAACACAATGTGGGTATAGACCAAACATTCCCGTTCATTGAGACAGAAGTATCCTATTGATAGTAGCTTGAAACAGTTCCTTTTTTGTCTGCTTGAGTGAGAATTTAGGTTCTGAAATGAGTAAAAGACCTAAACAGAAGGCATTGCGAGACAGAACGGATGTTAACTCACTCTCATTACCCGATCACTTCAGAGTCCACTGGCTATTCACAGCCTTGCATTTCCTTACGCCAAGATTATGGAGTGCGGGGAAAAGGGAAGATCAGAGCAGACAGACCATTTTGCTGCAAGCAGCAGCCTATCTGGGGACTTGTAAGTGCAGTAGATTAAGAAAATGTTTAGTGGCTATCATGATTCAGTTAAGCCTAGTTAAATCTGTGAAAGCCCCAAGAAGCATTTATGGCAAACACAATTTTATTATCGTTTCTGTTTATCACGGAAAGCTTAGGTCAGATAAGTGTCTTATTTGCACAAGAGTCAGATCTTTTTATCTGTTTCTCAATGCCCTTTGACTGAAACAGATGGAGCTGAGTAAGTTCCTTAGATATCCAAAGCATTATGTCTCGAATTTTGCATCAGGAGCTTTTACCGCAGATCTCTTTTCATGCACAATATTTTTACTCAGTTTCTGTGGGGGAAGAGGAGTTCAGGCTCTCAGCTGTCCCTTACACTACAGCACCTTAGGCCAGTGAAAAGCTACATCTAGGATTCAAGCAGTAAAACAAGGGGAGACTCAGCTGAGTGTTACAAGATCCAGCCTGCAAAATGGAGCTGTCAAAGAAGGCTGGAGCAGGATCAGTCTGACTGTTCAGCTGCAGGAACAGGCTGGGACAGCAGGCAGGACAGAGGGATCTGTATCCAAGAGACAGGATCAAGGGCTGGAGCAGATAGAAGCAGATGTTGGATCACAGAGCAGAACCACACCCAAGGCCCTGAGAGGAAATCTGGCTTATGGGAAAACCATCAGCTAAGCTTTCAACTCAGTACCTAAATCCTGAGGGACAGGCTGCGGCCAGGGGATCTGACTGCTGCTCGGAGTCCCCAGGTTATCCAAGTCAGTTTTGGAAGGGATTTGGTTCCTGCTAGAAATGGTGCTATCAGTCAGACCTTTGTACATGCTCATGCCTATGAAGAAACAGATGTAAAAACTCACAGGAGAACAGATACCTTGCACTCTGGGTTTGAAAGGCACAGCATAAAAGTTTCAAGTAAGCTAGCATGGCCTGCTCAGCAGGAGGACATTAGGCATACACAGAGTATTACCCCTGAGATAAATAGATTTATAAAAAAATTGTAAAATTAAAAAACATATATACATACAATTTTTTCTAGCGTCAGTGTTGGAAACGCTTTGAAGTTTTGCAGAACGTTAGGAAGAATACACTCAACATGAGGAATTTTATAAAAATATCTCTCCCACCAAAAACTCAAGATAACTTTTCTAATACTCACTCTAGGTTAATCATATTCTATCTGTTCTCTGTACCAGAATAGAAATTATTTCTCTTTACCTTTGTATGTGATCTGAAATCCAGGAATACCATATGGTCTAGAAGAAGCACACAGTAAGTCCTATGATCTGCTTTATAAAAATAAAAACAAAGAAACATTTTATGCTTATCTATCTCTTCAAGCTTAAAGTCTCTTAAAGTAAGATAAAGTCTCTTACTGTGTAAAATATCAATTCAAAATATGTTTTTACAAACTTAAAAGGCAAAAGTAACCACTTAAATAAATAGCAACTCTTGGTTTTGTGATTTTTTAATGTTAAAATCTTTATTTTCTAAATTAACTGTTCTTATCAATGTGCCTAAAGTCATTCCAATCTAAAAATTGCTTTATCAGAAGGGAAAATAAATTGGTGGCTTCCTTCTGGTTGTTCACAGACTGACTTCTGTCATTGTGACTGCAGTCAGCTGCTGCTCATATTGACATTGTGGGTAGGGAAGTCCAAGAGTGAAAGTAAACAAGTATTTTCTGTGGTAGCACTGAAAAACACAAATCTGTCCATACTGATAAAGAACACTGGGCAAGTGGCATTGCCTGTAGAGATGCTGTAGCTGTTGTGTGAATCATGGGTGACAGTGGGACCAGGAGAACCACTTTTGTGAAGTTTCATTCTCTCTTGGATGGTAGCATCAGGGTGGCCTGGCTTTTGCTTCTGCACAGCCATTCCAATCTGTCTTCTCATCTGTTCACTTGCTGCTCTGCGGACTAATTCTGTCACTTCCAGATGTTTCATTAATTTTATCATTAAAACAATGTGGTCTGTACTCACAGTGTTGGGTAATTTCCAGAAATAAAAAAGCATTTTGAATTCGAAAAATCAATTCCTGAGAGCTATTCACTGTACATGAATACCAGTCCCATATTAGCTGAATTTTAATTTATTCATGGATGTAGGAGAAAGGAATATAGGTGACCTCACCCCGGTAAGGAACAGCTGTGTTAATTACCTAATACAGCCTTGCCTCCTGATGAGTCACAGCTGTATCTAATAAAGATGAGTGTGATAAAAGGGAGTGGGTTAGCTAGTAAGAATTATTATGGAGGAGAAACCTTGAGGAACATGAAGAGGAGAATCATGGAGCAGGATCCTGAGGCGAGAGAATCACTGCTGTGAGGTCAGTCTGGGTCTGCAGTCAGGGCCTGTTGGAACCTGCAGTCACAGTCCAGCCAGGTAAAAGCTGCAGTCAGAGGCTGCAAACTGATCCCTGCAGAGTTTAGCAGGAAATAACAAACAGTCAGAGGCTACAAGGGAAACCTCCAGCAGGAGCTGCTGCAGGCAGAGTCAGGGAATGGTTGGAGTCAGGATGGCTGAGCTGTAGACAGAAATAAACCAGGCCCCTTTTCATGCTGTGTTTAACAAGAAGTCATTTTGCCTTAGCTGGTTTTCACCCTCTGATAAGAGGGGTGCTGCAACAATGGAGAAGGGCCTTGGGGCTCCATGCATTATACATTATAATAATATAAATAAGTTCATCTAGCATGTTTTAACCTACCTGCTTACAATTGTTAATTTTGCCTAAAGCTGGACACATAACACGTTCTCATGTGTCTCCATGCGCGCAAACCAGTTTGTTCAAATGGACAGCTTCTAGAACTGTTGTGAAGTAGCTAAGAGTCTCTATGGGATAAACACAGCTTAGTTTCAGTTCTGGCTTACAAAAAGGCTACAGAAAGCTGTCGTAGTCAACAGTAACAAAAATTGCTTTTAAAACTGGAGCACTTTTTTTCCTGCACCTATTTTGCAGCCATGGTCACGAGGATTCAAATATTATCAAAAGATATCAGGAAATTGGCAGACAAGAAAACACTATCACAACTCATGTATAAAATTGCATGAAGTTGCTTTCCCTTGCTGCTTTTTCTTCTCTGTGGTGGTCATCTTTGTTACTCCCTACTTCCTCCCCTCATTGTGATTCCATTTCTCTTGTTTGTCCAGGTCCATACAAAAAGTGCAGGATAAAGAGAGGATAATACATAATGGAAACCCTTCAAAACCATCAAATAAATATTTTAGTAAAATTATAAATGCTTGTGCCATTTGGATGGAAGAAAGTGGGGGAAAATGAAAGGACTTGCATAAACTAGAATTTTCTCTCTTTTTAAGAATATCTGGAAAGAGGAAGCCATAGCTCCGTGTCACAGCTAAAATGTTTCCTCTGAGTAGCCATTTCATTGTGCTCATGCAAGGCAAATATAATTACCCTGCTAAACAGATAAAATAAGTCTCTAAAACCACATGCTTAGACCTCTAATTCTCCTACTGATATTTTTATATCAAATTGAAATTGAAAATGTTCCACTAAGAATGTTCCTTCAAGTGCTAGGATTCCGATGGTAAAAGGAAGTTTTTGTCAACAATTTTGAAACATTACAAAAAGGTATTTAAAATGGTTTGGAAGGACATTTGATAAATCTTTCAATTTATCAAAAGCAAAAAGGGCTAGCTTTTAAGCTGCTGTAAATTATCACCACCTTGCTTAGCTCAAGGCAACTGATGATCTTGCTCTTTTTCATAGATATGGTGGGTTATTGCATAACTGATAGTTTTAAAAGGGGAATTATTCTTTCTGGGTTTGGTTGGTTGGGGGGTTTTTTTGGGTTTTTTTGTTTTGGTTTTTTTTCAGTTTTCTTTCAGTAGTGTCTTACAGCACTTCAGTCATGTTTTAGTGTAAGGCCTGATCAGAGAATTAGATATGAGTTTGACCACTAAATCAATAAGAAAATAAACCTCAGGAGTTTAGACTAATGAGTTTATACATATGGAAAGGAAGGTTCAGTTCATCTGTAGGAATGTAAGTCTCTCAAATATGTCATTGCCAAGATAGGTCATCCTGCATTTTTCAGTGAAGTCTTGGGAATAATCTATATATTGAAGAAGCAATAGTGAACTCCATAAAAATAAATGTAAACAACCAATCCAGAAGAACACCTATTTCTAGATTTTGCAGAACATTGATTTCTCAAAGAGTTTATACTAAGAAGTGTACAGTAAATACAGCATATTGCCTGTTAAAGACAGTCAATTCTTTATTTGGTTTTGAAAGGAAGAACAATTAATAGTGCAGCCTGTCATCTCAGGTCTTACTTGAGAGGTAGGAAGCTCTCCAAAGCTCTCCCTGAGAGTGAATCCCAGGCAACCACTTATTCTCGCTATGAAAAAGCCAGTGATACAACAGATTTAGAATACTTTTATTCTTGTATACATCAAGTGTATACACACTCCACATAGGTCTGGTTTATATTTACCAGCCCAGAGATGGCTAGACCACTTTTAAGCACCAAAATTGCTTTAGAAATTATCTCATTAAGAATGCACACATTCAGCAATTGTTTCAGAAGTACCAAAGACAGCAAAAACATTTAATAGCCTTCAAATATGTACGTGTAAGTACCACCTCTTTCCCATCACTCTTGTTAGAAGCTTTTCTTAAACAATAATGCTCTCTCTAAGCTTACTTCCCATTTACTTTCTCAAATGAATGTATTCAAACTTTACCAATATTTGTTATCTTGTGCTGTGTTGATGAATTTGGAAGCGTTCTATTTATTTTAATATCCACATAATCATACCACAACTACAGTACTGGCAAAGTATAATTGAAGGTGCTCGTTCCTATAAGCCTCATCCTGCCAGTTCATCACATTGCCAGAGGTGAAAAATACTAGAAAGAAAACAAATGAAGCCCTTTAATTTTAGTAAAATGGTGTGTGGAATACAGGCGTGACCTGTAATTTGAAAGTAAAGCGTATATGGCTCTTTTGCATTCAAAATATCTTCATGTTTAACAGAGGTAAATGTTTTAGTTTCAGCGTCAAAAGTAAATTCACACATTCCACAAGAGAAGCTAGGCAGACTGCATATTTTGGTCTCTATTTCTGATACTTCTCAGGTTTTCAATCTCTTTTAAATAGAGTTACCTTAAACTCATTCTCCTACAAGCTGTACAATTTTCAGTCTCTTAGTTCTTGTGATTAGTAACATGTCATTAGTTCCTCAATCAACAGAGAACTTTCCTTGGAGACTTTGAATTTCAGAAGTGGAAATCAAGCAGAAAACTTGTTGTTGGCATAAACCTTTCAAGATTTCTTTATGTATCGTCAAGTACGTAGAAAAGCTTTACAGGACATCCAGAACTTCCCCAGGATAAACTGCAGTAAACTACTGTTCTGAGTATCTGGTACGCATCTGTTATTAGACTTAATATTAGCATTATTTCCGTGGCTTTTCCAGCTGATACTGTCTAAGCACAAGCAAGAGTGGTTGCAGGTTTCCACTGCTAGATCCCTTTCTAGCCATCTCCTAAAGAAGGATGTTGAAGGTCACTACTGGTCCCTGAGATCTGTTCTCTCCCAGTCTCACTGCATGTCTTCAAGCCAACATTTTCTTCATCTTTATTGCTCCTCTGTCTCTTCTCCCCTCAGCCAGCCAACATATTAGATGGTGAGCTGAAATATTAATAATAATAATACTCTCCGCGAGAATATGCGGAGGTGTTCACATCCAGAAGCATCATTGTCTCTAAATAAAGGTAGAGAGTAAAAGGAAGGATTTGGTCATGACTTGTGGGGAAAAAAATATTAAGTAGCTTTATCAGTTGCCTCTGAATGGATGCAAGTTCTAAACAAACACATACAGCTCTGATAAAAGCAGGTCTGTTTCTACAGCATTGCTGCTGTTCTGCTCAATTAAATATTCAATAATTGCATTCTCTTGCTTCTTGCAAAGTGCAGGGACCCTGCTCTCTGAAAGTACAACCACTTAGCAGCCAGAAACATTGGCCAAGGCCAACGCTTAGGCAGAGCATGAAGTCATAAACATGCACAGATGTTACTATTTGAAAACATTAAAGAGCTACTGAAGTTCCTGAGCACATCCCCAAGTTGTGTTGATTTCAGCAGTAATGAGTCATAAGGGAAGAAGACGCTACTAAAATTACATGCCTGGGACACTTTTCTTTGCCACTTACATTTAGGAAAAAAACAACAGTGTCTTTAGAAAATCTTAATGGGGAGGAGAGCACTCTGGAAATGAATAAATCTGCTTGCTTGTATTTATGCAGTAAAACAAATACAATGCTAATGCATTACACATTTCTGATGATTTCATGGAAAGCTCAGGAGATCTAATTTCACAAGTATCTAAAAAGGTTAGTGCTGAAGGTTATGGGGAGTTATGAAACTGATTATTTTAGGGAAAATTTTACTTAATGGAATTTGGACAGTTTTATAAACATAGCAAAGAAGAGGAGACTACTCACATATTCTGTGCCAGTCCAGCACTGATGAATAATTGCATTGAGTCTACTGAAATATTCAGTTAGGTGAGTGAACACACTCAGGAGGTCTTTTTTTTTTTTTTTTTTTTTTTTTAGAAGTCCCTGAACCTTTTTTGAGTTCACTTTAGTAGCAGCTCAAGCCTACTCCACCATGTAGAAACAGGGATTTCATGATGAGCATGAAAATTTACCACAGAGTGCTGGTAGAGCTATGCTCATGCTAACCTTTCTGTAGTTACCTCACCCTTCTATTACAGAAAAAAGGGCCCTCAAATTAAGAAAATATTAAAGGAGATGCAACCTAATAACACTGTTCACCTTGGCAAGTATAATTCAAGGTTTCAGAAAGTTGCCTTTAGGGGAGAAAGCTTAATCTTTGAGAGAATCCTGGCCCATTATCTACTAAAGAACTGTAATTTTAACTGAGGCACAGTAGAGCTGACATTATGCATTTTACATTTTCACCAGTGCAAGGGTAAAGACACACTGAAAAAGAGACAATTTATGTTACCACTATGTTTCTAACTCAAGGAATAGGGTACCAAAACTGGAAGAAATTAAAAGTTCATGAAAATAGAAACCAGATTTTTTTTCCCCTTTTGCTGTTGCTGTTCAGCAATTCTTTTCTTCCCTTTTCTCTGTTGTTTAGGAATTGTCTTTGTAGAAACCACTTTGCCTTAGACACTTGGCCTCCAGAAACACTCTCATCTTGTCTTATTCCTGGAGAGAACTACTCAAACCATACAATAAGATGGCAGATGTCAGTCAACATCTCCTTGTTGGGCCCAAACTCAGCTAATGAAATGAATCAGTGCAAGTTCCATATCACCTTTTACAAAAGGATCACTTATATATTTAACTATATATCACAGTATCAGTCTTCTCTACCCACTATTATTTGCTGAGGTTTGGCCCTAGACAGCCTTCTAAAATCAGTTAAATATATTTAGTTTCATATCTAGATGGGTACTTATGGAGAAGTGGTTTTTTTCAGTGTGTTTGAAATGAGGTGCAATCCTCCAAAGAATAAGGGAAAAAGAATGCAGGTTTTTTAGTGCTTATGATTCATAAGCAAATCTACATTATAGCTTACAGACCACGGCAATCATGATGTAGCTCATGAGCTGCATGAATCTATTAATGGACACGGAAAAGTACCAATGTCAAGCCACATGAGAATGTGGCCTCATGACAAAAAAGGTAGCAGTGGGCAAAGAGTAAAGCACTGAATTTTCTCATGTTTAAAAACTTACATGTGAAAGAAAAAGTCTTTTACCTCTTGGCCCACAACTGTCTGTGGAGATAGGTATATGCAAGCCTTGCAAATCTTGACAGGTTTCTCAGGAAAGGTAGGGCTGAATGTTACAGAAAGTGGTCTTTCAGGTAACTTGTTCAACTATTTTTCTAACTTCGGCTCTTGCTGGGAAACTCCTACAGCTTGTCTTTCCAAAATCTTTGAGTGTCACAAGGGTTGGTGTCGTTTTCCAAAACAGTAGGGGCCTTCACAACTGTTTGAGGTGATTCCCAGATGCAGTAAGTGACAGAAAGTGGTTGGAAAGAAATGGGCTTGTTGCATTTCTGTTGATAAAGTGAATCTATTTGTTATTAAAGGGCTTATAGTTTATTTCTGTTGCACTGAATTACCTCCAAGCTGTTGATATTGAATAAGATAAGGGTGAATCAGCTATCTCAGAAATGTCACAAGTCCATTATGTAAAGGAATGTCATTCCCTGACTTTTTTTTTTTTTTATTTCTGTTTATGAGAAATTGTTGATTTGTTTTGTGATGGAAAATATTAGCTTGTCCTTATAGAAAAAACCATGAAAAATAAAAATTAATAAATTGAGCTGCAACTTTCAGATCTTCAAGCCCTTCTGGCTACCAAATTTGTATTTATAGGGTTAGTGCCCAAATATGAAAGCTTTTACCAAGAACCCATCCATCGTTGATCCAAAACTCTGAGATTAGACTTTACACCTATTTAGAAGCTGGTCATCTAACATTGCCTATTTTATGCAAATAGTCTTCCATTTAAATAACAGCCATTTCCATTTATTAGAGTAATTCAATTTTCTAAGGACAGTCTAATCATACAGCTGCCCCATTATGCCATGGATGAATGTCATCAAATACTTGTAATTATATTTAAAATCTGTAACTGCTATTTAGCATTCTGTCACACCTGCAGCACTATCAGTGGCTCACAGATATGAGGTTCAGAGATCCCTGTCTCTTCTAGAGAACATATGGAGTACATCCCTGTTCTAACAAGGATCACTGTAATGGTACATTTTGTAATGTTCATAAGGGCAAAATTACCAGGGCTTTAATGAAGAAAAGTTGAATTGACAATCATTTTACAGACATTATCTATATGTAGTTCAGCAGAGGTGAATTACTTGTAGTATTTGCACAGTATTTTAGAGAGTCCTTCATCCGTCTAAACACTGAACCTGTTTTTGCTGCAGGCTGTTATACCACAAAAGAGGTGTGCGTTTCCAGGGCCTCAATTACTCTCAAGTAGGAGAGAATATCCTAAAGGTCTCTTACAACTAAGCTCATCTGAGACCTTCCTCAAGAGTTTTTTCCTTAACTGGAATTTGTTAAAGGCTTCTTGAAACTTGTGACTTCCTCTCCCACCAACACTCTGTTTCAAGATGCAATAAGAGATTTTCATTCTTCTGTTGACTTCATCCCTTTGAAAGGGCCACATTCTTTCCTTTATCCTTCTTTGGGGCTCAGCTGAAAATCTTTCCCATGGTTAGAAACAAAGTTGTCTTCTGCTTCGTAAAATACAGCTGCCAGGTGATATTTACACTACTAGAGCTTTGTTGGCTTATTGATGCCAAATCAATAGAACTATGTAAATTAGGAGAATCATGTGAGTTTTCAAGAATTTCAATACAAATTGCCATAACAGTACACCCTGAAGAAGGCAGCTAGCAGTTATTGGCTGTGTGTGCTAAACACAGCAAGTAATAGCACTTTAAATACTTAAATACTGTGATGGAGTTTGTTCTTCATACATCAAGAGAATCTTTTCTATAAGCATCATTTCCTACTGGGCTATGCACTCTCCAAACTTGTGTAGAGGTTCAATCCCAAATTCAAAGCACCTTCAATCAAAGACAGGCGACATTAAATAGAAGGCAAAAGGAAGAAAATGCAGCTGTCCTCAATTGCCTTTTCCCTGAACATTAAAAATTAATAATTTATGTGAGACATTTTATTTGACACCAGCTCTAGGAGGCATATGTAAGAGGGAGGAGCTTCCTACATAGCTTTTCTCAGGAAGGATATGATCTTGTCAGGCATAAGAGATGCACAAAAGTAGCACTCATCACATTTCTTTTCATTAGAGAGGCTTAGAAATCACCAATGATTTAGCTGAGGTAAAAGTACATAGGACAGAAGTAGAGCTTTGGAAGAAACTTAGAGGTAATGAATAGAAACAATTTAATTTAGCAAGAAGGAAAGAGACAATAAAAGGACTGAAAGGATGTGATAGTCTGTATAGATGATCTGGAGAGATGCACAGTCTGAGGTCAGTAACGCTGGAGAAAGGAATGCTGCTCAAATGGGTGATGAGAACCAAGAGTGCTAGTTGCAGGAGATGGTTCAGAAAAAAGTCACCAGTATAAAATGGTCGTGGATTCAGTACAGGGGGAACAGATAGAAAACCCATGGCACTCTCAGTGTGAAAAGGAAGGTACTGAAAGAGATGCTGTAGAATTAAGAAGAGGGGTCGGCAGAAAATCAGAAGAAATTTCACCAAACTCTGCAAGGGATAGTATTTTGAAAGGAAATATATGATTGAAAGTGGCAGTGGAATAAAGAGAGGAACAGAGTGGAAGACATTCCAAGCAATCCCAAGATTTGGCTGGCTGAGAGGAGTTTCAGGAAAATTTTGAGACTGAAAGGTGATTAGAAGTCACTCAAGATGTAGTTACAGAAATGAATTAAATACTTCTTTTAGCAGAGCCAATGAATTTAGATTTCTAAAAAGATAAAGCAATGTGATTTACTGAAGGGAGCTTTGTCTGCAGCTTGAGGTATTGGTAGGTAATTATGTGGCTCATAACATCTATAAATTATTTAATCTGAGTGGACCACTCTTTTTAGGTTTCTATGGAAAACAACATGTATTTAATTTCTAATCATCTACCTGCAGAAAAATTACCTATGAATATGTGTCACTTCCCTTCTTAAATGCCCACTACATCACACATCTCTGTGTAATTCATGTTTGCTCACACAGGTTAATATTGTTGATTACAAATAAAAAATCATCAGGAAGATTGTGCCTGCATGATAAAATTAATGTGCAATATGATAAGGAATGATTTTTCTCTTCTCCTTAGAGTTGTTTATGCATTTGAACAATTTTGTGAGCACAAACTCCATAAGGAAATATTGCAGTTGAGTAAGTAACTCCTTCCTCTCCCATCATTGGCAGGAAGGTAAGTCCCATTGACTCCATCAGAAAACAGACCAAGACAAACCCAAATATTTTTTAAGACTCTGCCAGTCAAAGAACTGAAAAATTATGTGATATTTACAAAATGGAGAGTCACAATGGCCTAAAAAAATTGTACAGGCTGCTAAATCAAATTTGCATTTGATGCTGACCCTCCTCAGTTCAGACAACACTTTCACACTCTCACTGCACAGCTCAGCTGTCCAGGCTCCTGTCTCATCACCATCATCACCATCCTCAGAGCTCTGAGCTGGCTTAATTCCCAGGTCTGCATTCCACAGGTGGGCACAGAGCACAGAGCTCTGGGCAGTGCAAGGGACAAGGGACAGCAGCAGCTCTGGCTCAGGCCAGCTCTGGCTTAGGTCATCTCACTCTGTTTTAGAATAGCTTCATTAGGAACAGACCAACAAGGAGACCCAGGTGCCACCATCCCCATAACCAGGGCACATGACACCATTTTCTAGCTTCTAATTTCATTTCTCACAGTCTGGCAGGGAAATAATAATGCACTAATCTTCTGCAAGCTTAGAATAAACTGCTGCTTTAAAATTTAAATAACATTCTTTCGGCTTATATCCTACTATTAGAAAAAGGAATTGTGAAATGTGGCTTTCTTATCTTCCCCAAAAGTTTAATTGATTTTATGGAAATGGAGGATTGTACCTTGAGCACTCTGGCTGCAAGCTTGAGAGAAGAAAATTGGTTAATACACTGTACTTACATGACTCTAAAGCATTTGGCTTATTTCCACATTCTGAACTACCAGGTTCTTGCTGATTTCTCAGAGCGAGGAGTATTAAACACATATTAAAAAAATATGAATTGTGTTAAACACAATGAACTAAAATAGTATTTAAATGATTAAGGTATATTTTTAAATTATAATTTAAATTTTTTAATTGTACATTTTTAAAATTATAAATTTGTTATTATATATGGTGGTTAAAAATAGTAGTCTCCATTCCTTTTCAGCTATATAGGAGTCTATAGGAATGCCTCTTTAATTAACCAGCATTTTGAATATGGACTAGCCAGCATCTTAAACCTTAATCTAAACTTCAATGATCTGGAAGAAAACACAAAGTGATTGCAGGTAAAACTGGAAGAGCATGCTAAAATTGGTGGAGTGGCAAGTAATAAGGCAAATGTTCTGTAGAACAACCTGTCTCAACTGGCTAGGTGGCTTAATTTGAACAAGATAAATTATGATAGGGAGAAATGCAAAGGCATAAATCTAGACACAGGGAATGCAGGTCATATTTATAGGATGACACACTGAAAAAAATTGATTCTGAAACTTTAGGGGGCTAAGGAATTTTCTGTTAACTCCCAGTGCAAGGCTGTGGCTAAATGAACTAATTTGATCCTTGGGAAAGTAAAAGGATATAGAAAAGAAGCAGATTATTTTCATTATTTCCAATTTCAAAAACTTGTGTCATCAGTGTTGGAACACTGTGTTTAGTCTGGGGTTTGAATTTTTAAAGATATATGAAGAAAGTAAAAATATTTAAAAGTCAATTAAAGCATATTTTGCCACCTGAAAAATCTGCCTTAAAGCCAGATAAGATCAATATGCTTAGTTTAATCAAGGGAATGCTAGAAAATACTTGTTCATGCTGAAAGAAGCTCAGAGTAAACCAGCAGAATGTATGGAAGGAGATGATATAAAAGTCTTAGCTTAGTTTAGAGGAACTTGTTCATGTTATGTATACAGAATTCATGCAGATAGATGGCAACTTAAACTCATAAATAGTTTGATTCTGTATCTGTAGAAGGTGCTTTCCCTTGCTTCCTGTGAATATCAATATTATTAATATGATGAAGGATATCATTGCTCTTAGAATGAGAAATCGAAAGTGGTAATTTCCAAGAAATCAGGAAAACAGCCAATGCTGGAGTTAGGGAGAAAATGTTGCCTTGTCACAAACCATGTTCAGACCAGACAGGAAAGATAAAAGCTTGATCACCACCTGAAAACAATATGAAGAATATATATTCTTTCCCCACTCCTTCATAAAGGAGGGACAAAGGAATGTGGAGCAGCACATCAAAGAAGGATTAAGATAAAATCAGACCAGAAAAGAGGATGAAACTATATATGGAGACCCTAAATGGGGGGATAAGAGGATGGAGGTGTGGGGTTTGGGCCTGTTTGTTTTTTAAACCACAATATTGGAAATAAAGAATACAGAGAAAGCTGAAAGGAGGATTCCTTTAGAACCACTTTACCTAATACAGCCAATATAAATTTTCAATAAAAATTGTATTACTTGTTTGCTTGCAACACATAAACACTTACTGTATTATTCCCCCCCCAAAAAAAAAAACCCAAAAACCTAGTGTGTCTACTATCAATTTCTTATTTCATTACTTATAGGAAAAGAGAAAATCTTCTGTAATATCATGAGAAGTTCTGTGCAACAAACCACAGACTGTGTGAGCCTATAGGAAAAGATTTCAAACAGTAACTGTTTTTTCTATCACAGCAAAACCCAAAATATAGAATTAAAATTAAGGGCATTTGTTTACACTGAAGGTACCTGTTAAAAGATAAAACTCATGTGTTAGATTTTCCATAATCTGGAATTTTAAAATCAAGATTTGATTTTTGTCTAGAAAATACATTTGAAAGTCATCATGCAATGTAACCCAGCTTCCTCGAAAATACATTTTATAAGAGGAATGGGGGAGGAAAGACTCAGAAGAGTAAGAGTGGCATCAAAAATTAAAATCTATATGTTTTCATATTTCTTCAGACTCCATCTAATAATTCCAAGGACACTCATAATTTACCAAGGATAGAGCATTTCCTTTCAAAGTGCTGTACACAGTGACTAATCACCTAGAAATACTTTTAATTTGTTAGAGTTTCAGCATCAGCTTCATTTTTAAAGGTTTAAAGATTGTTTATTATTAGCCTGAAGTATTTTGTGTGATGTTTCCAAATAAATTCTTTTTGTATCTTTAAAACATTCCCTGTTACAGAGAACAGTATGAAATATTAATCTGTAGTAATTTACTTTACATTATGCTGATTTTATTTTGTCAGACACAGGATAATATTTATTGCAATAAATAATAATAACAATGAAGATAATTTCTTCAGGGAAAGAAAATATGTACAAAGAAGAAATGTATAATTATGTAAAATATAAAATGCAATATTTTTTGTGACACCAGGTTCCATGATAAATAGCTGGTAGGAAGCAAATTGGAGGGAAACAAAGGAGCCAAGATAAAAAATATCAAATTATTTAGATGTATGGCACAACCATTTTCTTCCTGAATATGGACTTAACCACATTTGAAAATGAGGCTTTGGTCAATATCAGTGGCCCTGCATTTGAAGTTTCATAGATTATTTTTATCTATAATCATCTCAGAATTATAGCACAGGTGAAAATAATTTTTTTAAAAATGTGAATGCATAAAGAAAGTTCCCCTTCAAACTTCACATTTTGGTAGTTCCAGCCAAAACCAGCACTACTCTCTGTGACTGAATTCTGCAGAGCCCTTACCACTCCCTTTCCCAAGGATGTTCAGAAATATAACCTGTTCACTTATCCTCCTATCTGAATAAAGAAAGAAAAGGTATTTTCTTAAGACATCAGCTTTTACCTCTTTCCTGTTGATTTATAAGATTGCAGTTTCCCTTTTATTCTGTCAAACAGACATCTGTATTCTCATTTCAGCTGACCTCTGAACACACCGTGGGAAGCAGAAAAGTTTGATACCATCACTGCAGGATAACCTCTCGTTACAGAAGCAATGACTGCTCGAGCAGCAGGAGACTCTGTGAGAAACTTCTTAATTCCAATCATTGAAAAGATGACTTCTTCATCAAAATGATCCTGGAGTCCCTGATAGGATTCTTGAAAATGACAATATTAAAGGAGCAATGCTTAGTCAAAGGAGAATTTTGTTAGAGCAGATGCAGTAAGCAGGGCCTTATTTTACTGGGATGTCTCCAAGAAATAAACCTGCAATTCTTTGCAAATTGACCACACTGTTCTTACCTTCAAACTATTATTTTAACCCAGGTTAGACTTATTCTGTCTGTGCTCCCTGGTGCATTCCTACCAGTTAGTAAATAGCAAGGAATAACCTTGGAGTGGTGTCAATAAAGTTATTGCTTCTCACAATATGTTTGAAAGTTAACAACAATGAAATTCTACAACAAAAGCAACATTTTCAGAAAGCTTTGCTTATCTAGTATATTTAAACAACTAATATTTTAAATTAAGGGGTGTCAGGTTTCTCTTAAAGGTTCTTCCAAGAAAATTGTGCCCAGCTTTTTGGTTTGTTTTAGGGGGTAAGGTGGTTTGTTAGGTTTTTTGTTTTTAATGGGGAAGTAGAGGGAAGAGCACTCTGTGGCCATTGCAGGAAAGTACAGCAATGACATCATAGTAATGCTGCTTTCTGCAAAGTTGCAGATCAATCCCAAAATGGTATTAGCTCTAGTAGTCACTTGGGAAATAAAAATATCAGCTTGACTTATAACTGCAAATGTTAAAGGCTAAGGAAAAAAGAGGAAACTGTAGGGTCAGCTGCAAATATCTGAAGCTGCTGGAGAAAGAAAAGAATCCTGTCAGTCTAAAGATAAACGTATTTATGGAAAAGAAAATATAGGATAAAAACAGTACTACAGGAAAACATCACAACAGAATAAGTACCACATCACAGACACATCTGAGATGGAATGATGTTAGAAACAAGACACATAACTAGGAAAGAAAAGCATGAGAGAAATACAATATGAAATACAATAGATGTGGCTGATAAGTGGAGGAAAAGGAGAAGCAAAGGTATTCTGAAGGAAAAAAAAATCTATGAGAGATTTTAGTAGCAGCTCTGAGCATCTGAAGTATAACCTTTCAAAACAGAACTTCTGTAGCTCTCCTAACAGATGGTAAAAATCGTCACTATTGACAGATGTGTGCAGTTGTTTCTATTTGTCATAGATGTTTGTTATCTATACCATAGGGATATGCAGACATGTTCTTCAAGAAGAAACACTTAATTAATGATGTAACATGTAAAAGCTAAATTTAAATTGTTCTGAAACCATGTTCACACTCAAGCCTTTCTGACACGGGTTCTTTCAATATTCTGAGGTGCAGAATAATCTTCCTTTCAAAACCCCAATACTGAGATACAGCATTTTTGCACCATTTTTGAAGTCAACGCTTCTGTCTGCCTAAATATTCTAACAAATTGAAGTTCTAAGCGTGAATTTGAGATTTACAGATCAGTTCAACAATTATTTAAAGCAATATTACCTTCACAACTCTGAGAACAGTACCATAACTGATTAGTATGATTACATATTATACTAATAGATGAATCCTCCAAAGTGAGTCCTTTAGCTACTTCTAATCAACAAGCTGAAGACTTACTAAGCATGTTGCTAAAGGAAGTAGAAATTGTTAATCATAAACTGCCAGGAACAAGAAAGCATCTTAAATCTAATTCTGAAACTATGTGTAAGGAAATTTATCTGTTTTTGGCCAATCGGATGCCTTTAGCAGCCATTCTAAAGAAAGAGCATTCATGTTACCCTACCATAAAATGTGGAAAATTCCATTTACTTTTGTTATCAATTCTTTGGGAATCAAAACATCTCTATGCAGCTACAATAGCTGTAGATTCATTCTGGATAAATCCATTGTTCGCTTAGCAGATCCTCTAGCCCAAAACTATCTAAAGACATAGTTCTGAGGAATACTCTCAAGAATGATAAACTTGTGTCTTCTAAAATTGTAGCTCAATTCTTCATTTTCCCCCACACCTTGTAACAACAAACAAATAAACAAACACACACAAAACCCCCAATCAAATAAACAAAAAAACCCACCCAAAAACCTCTTAATAACTACAAAAAAGAGGATTAAGACATCAGCAGTAGTACCTCTCTTTACTGGGAGAGTGGGATACTGAAATTCAGAAAGACACAAAGTTCTCCAATTAGTTCTGGAAAGGAAAGAGAGAAACAATTAAAAATGTTTTCCTGCTCGTCTGTTACAGCTTTAACCGTGGTCAACTTTTAATTTTGAATTGCTCAGAAACAATTTAACTTACAAAGAGCTTCCAATTCAACATCTCAAAGCCAAATGCCATTTAAATCTGAATACCTAAGAATTAATTCAAATACGATAAGATTCATTTCTCAGAACCTCTTTGCAGGTTCTGTGTGATACCTGAGGGCAGGCCCCACTCACTGCTAGTCCTGCTGACTATCTCCAGTGGAATTTTCATGATCTAAAATATGAGCAAAGCACTATTTTGACAGCAAAAAAAACATGAAAAAGCACAAGCACTCTATTAGTCATGGTCACTGATCTTCTGTACAGCCTTACAAAACAGGGACATGGCCTTATACACCCTTATCTAGCTCTGATGCCTTATGTAAAAAAACTGTACCTCTCTTTGCAAGGCAGCAGAGCATTTTTCAGTCTGAGATCTCCAAATAAACAGAACAGTACCTCTACACTAATACTCCATTTAACCAGTCCTTGTAAGTCTTCTCCATTTATTTTACATCTCACTTATTAAACCACCAAGTATGCACCTCACTCTGCTGGTGTCATACTATGGCTTAGTTTGCCATAAATTTTCTCTTTGCCAACATCAAAATGCATGAAAAAGACCAAAGTAGCTAGAGCACCTGACTTCACTAAAAATGCAAGTTCTGCTTCCTAAAAGCACCTTCAGGCTGGGGTACAGCTGGAGAGAGACATGCCTGCAAAGAGACAGAATGCACTGACAGGTCCCAGTCCAAGGAGATGTTGGCATTTAGGACAGAGAAGCCATGGATTTGAAACATTACAGAGATCCTTGTTTTTTTTATTTATACTCATAAATCAGCAACTCTTACTTTCAGAGCACCTTTCTTCCTCACAAGGTAAGAAAATGTTTGGTTAAATTACTGCGTAAGAACTTCAGCTGTCTTTGCCATTCTTTACCTAAATGACTGGGTATTGTGTGAGAATCTACAAGGCACTTTGAGGGGTTTTCTTAACAAAAGAAAGTTAAATGAGCAAAGCCTGTAGAGACTGGATGACCCTGCTTCAGCAGCTGCATTATTTGATTCACTGGAGTTGAATCAAAAATTGTCAGATCCAACTGAATCTGTTCACAGGCACAGTAAGCTAAAGTTTGTACCTGCAAGTTGAAAACCAAAGAAGAATTTCTTCATCTGATTTTTATTCTTGTGTTTGGCAAGAAACATCACACGTAAAGGGATATGAGGCGGGGACTTAACATCCAGATGAGTCAGCAATGGAACCTTGATGCACAGGGGATTGCACTACATCTGTACTGTACTAATTTTTCAAACTAAAATCAGAAATCTACATCCCTAAAAAGTGAAAGGGTTACCTAAAGCTTCAGCTTTTAAATCACCAGTTGGCAAGAGAGCATATATATGCAGAAAATTTTTTAAAATTACCATTTCTATGGCGAATTAACATTGAAAAGCATTAATAGATCATGTTAACCTGTTTTCCATCTTGTTTCCATAACTTCAGCCAGATATGGCCACTGTTGCTTATGATATCACCAGAACATATCACTGAAAGCAGAACCTCCCAGAATAAGTCCTGGGAGATTCAAGTTAGAAGTCAAGCAGAGCTTCCTAATCAGTAGATTTCTTTTTAAAAGCTACTTGGATTAATAAAAGGACAATTACTTTCACTCTCAATCTTCTTCTAAATTGTTGTAATCTTGGATAAATAGAGTGTAATGAGATCACCTTATGCTAAATTGATTTTTCTATTCTACAGAGCAAAGTGCTTTTCAGTTCAGAATTCAGCAATACACGCAGTGAAGTTATCATGATCAAAATACTCCTTTCAGTATGGGAAATGTGAGACAGGCAGAGTATATTGCTTTGCTCTGAAATTCTAATATAAATGTGGGTCACTTCTATATTCAGATTTCTAAAACGAATGTTTCGTTCCTTGCAATAAATTAAGGGGGTTTTTTTCCCCTTTCCACTGCAGGATTTTTCAAAACCAGATACATTGCTTTTGGAAATCACATATATCCTCACAAGACAGATAAAGTCATCTTACGTTGAATGGAAGTCAGGACCTACCAAATCTAATACATCTTTTGAATCAAATATATGATCTACTAAATCTTAATGGTATTATGTATATTGAAAGCTAAACTGATGAATCACTGGATGAATTAGCTAGCAAATGCATGACAATATAGTATTTATTAAAATGGATCAGTGATTTTTTTCAGCTCTTACAACCTCATATATCAACTCTTGAAGAATCCTTTAAAAATGCAGAGATTTTAGAGAAAGGCAAGAGACACAGGTAAAAAATAGACCAGAAATGGGCAATCTCTGTGTGCTGCTGTTTTGCTGGTAGGGTGGCATCATTAGGGCTTTCAAAGAAATGCAGCTTCACTATTAGTTAGATGTGGGCATTTATCTGGGATTTTACAAATAACAGGTAAAAAAAAAAAAAAAAACCACCACTCCCAAATAATTACTTCATATTTGGGGGAAAATAACCTAGACCTTAATGAAAGTAAGAATAAGATACATAACGCACACATTTTTGATTCCAATATCTGTAAATATTATTTAGACATGGTTTTCAGTGAGGTAACTACCATTATTAAAAATTACTCCAAAAAATCCTTACAGTGAATTCTAACTAAAACTGCATGTTTCAAAAACTCTGTTGTCACTCTACTTCCAGCATATCTGCCCTGAATGTTCCAGAAAAGACTTGAACCCATGTTCACTGAACCTCCTATGTTTTCCTGGAAAAACTGAAATTCATTATTACACTGGAATGTTAGTGTCCTTAACATCAGTCCATTTGCACCGTTGTAAGGATTCAAATATTATCTGTCAGAATAATTGATTCAAATCAATTCCAGAAGACTTGATTCCAATTTGCACACCTGTTACTTTTTTTTTTTTTTTTTTTTTTTTTTTTTACTTTTAATAAAGAAGACAGGCAGATCACAGAGTCACAGAATGGGTCAGGTTGGAGGGGACTACAGGGGGTCATCTGGTTCAACTTCCCTGCTCAAGCAGGGTCATCCTAGAGTACATGGCAATGGATTATGTCCAGACAGGTCTGGAATATCTCCAGCAGGGGAGACTCCACACCCTCACTAGACGATCTGTTCCAGTGTATGGTCACTGCACAATAAAGATTCTTCCCCATTTTCAGGCGAAACTTCCTATGCATCAATTTCTGCCATTGCCTCTTGTCTTATTGCTCAGCACCTCTGAGTAGGGCCTGGAAACCTCCTCTGACACCTCCCTGCAGGCACCGACAAACATTGATGAGAGCTCCTTTTATCTCCTCTCAAGGCTGAACAGGCACAGCTCCCTCAGCCTCTCCTCAAAAGATTCTTCAGACGTTTAATCATCTTTCTTGTCGCCTGCTGGACCCACTCCAGGAGCTCCATTTCTCTCCTGTCCTGAGGAGCCCAGGACTGGACAGAGCACTCCAGATGTTCCTCACTAGGGCTGAGTAGAGGGGCAGGATCACTTCTCTCAGCCTGCTGGCAATGCTCTTCCTAATGTTCCCCAGGATACCATTGCCATTCTTGGGCACAAGGGCTCACTGCTGTTTCATAGACAGTCTGATGTCCACCAAGACCCCGAGGTCCTTCTCCCAGAGCTGCTTCCCAGCATGTCCATGCCTAGCCTGTGCTGGTGCATGGGGTTATTCCTCCCCAGGTGCAGGACTCTGAATTTGAATTTCAGACAGTTCTTCTCCCCCCATCTGTCCAATCTGTCAAGATGCTTCTGTTCACCAAACCCAACCATTAACCCACCATATTCACCACTAAACCAAATCCCCAAGTGCCACATAAATAATGCAAGAAAAAAAGCAAACGGGAGGCTTGAGAGCAGTGTCACTTAAAACTTTTGCAAATGAGATAATAGAAAAGCAATATACTATGAGACAATATTCAAAGGTGTAGATGTTTCAATTTACCAATAGACTTACCTGCCTTAATGCAAACTTCTATTTGGAAAGACCTGTAGGATGTATCTATGACTTAAGAAATCTTTTTTTTCCAATAATTTGATTTTTGTGGTTATAATACCCATATATTCATATACATGTTTGTATATATATATATATATATATATATGTGTGTGTGTGTGTGTGTGTATTTATAAATAAAATTTATAAATACATGCATATATATATATATAAAAAACATATGTCTATTTATACATACATTTATGTAGATATATTTATACAAAAAATACAGGTACGTATTACAATATATGGAATTCGATATCCCTCCCTACTTAGAATTAATTTACTTGTGCCTTTCTCACTCAGTCTGTAACAACTTCCTTACACATTTACTTAATTTAACGCTCCAATAACATTTCTGAGTCTTTGCAAAATGTTATTCCTTTTAAACATATTTTGTTTTATGGCTTCTACTCTCTTATTCTATGATTTATTAATAATATTCACTGTTTTGGCTTATTCTGTTTCTGTTTTTTAATGTGGCAGATATTTTTAATGCATTCTGATTTCTCATAATCAGAAAAAAAATTATTTGCTTTCTAAAGATTTTGAACCCCTACCTCAAAAAATGCGCTGTACAATGTGATTCATGATTCCACTCCCAGTATAACGTTGGGATGTATCAGTCTATCACTCTGAAGAGCTTGCAGTTTTCATGGTCATCCATGGCTAGAGCTTTTTAACAATTTTGGGGCATCTATGTCACGTTTTCCAAATCCAGCAATGAATATTCCAACCTAATTATTTTTGCTTTCAATTGATGTTAGGCTGCTTTATGCCCTTTAAAATTAGGACAATGTATACTTCTGAAAATTTTATTTCATGATCATTCTTGTTATTTCTACCACCTAACAATTAAGGCAATTAGATTTTTTTTTTCCTACTGTGTCATTAACATGCATTTGGACATACTCAGGTGATTATTGGATACTGGACTGCTTTATATTTCTTAATTAACACTACATCATCAGTAGAATGTTTCTGATGAAAGCTAACAGCAAGATTTGAGGTAGAGCAAACTGATAGCCCAGGTCCTGGTCACTACATGGTAAAATCAATAATTCTCCATGAACAATGCAGCCATAAACTTGTGAGAGTGTCAGGATAGTGCTCCATGTGTTATGAAATTTTTACTTTCTTTTTTACTAGGTTACAGGTTTGGGGTTTTTAAGACGAGGCTGTAAAAATATTTGCATAGGAAATAGCAACCATAGCTCAAGATAAATCTTATACTCATCATAATTGATGTTGTTAGATTACCTTTGTCCTAGGTCCTCTGAGGAGCACCTTTCTAGTGCTCTATTTCTTTAAAAATCCCGTAATGCAGATAAATTAAAATATATGCAGTAATGATTTAGCTGAGATGCTACACTTTGTCTACAAAGGAGTCCTTCTCTGACCTTGCCAAGTTTACAGACTGTGCCAATAACAGAGCTGGGATTTGAAAACTGACTGATTAAAATTTTGCTCACTAGGATAAAACACTTGAAATGAATCATCTAATTTTCCAGCATGTCTTCAGGTTGCTGCAGGCACAATAAATTACATTCATATAATGGCAAACAACTATAAAAAATTAGAGTTAATACATTTCATATACATTGTTACACTGTGTCCTCTTTTTGAAACTCTCAATTTCCTTAAATTTTGATGTTCACAAGGAATGAAATAGCCGACGACTATTGTTTAGGGTGAAATTTCAGAACCATCAGACTGATCTGAAATGCATAGAACTCCACTGAAGTCTTTCTCCTGACTCAGTAGACCCCAGAAAAACTCATATCTGCACATTTCTGATTAACATCAAATGCTGTGCCTGGTATCTCCACAAAAAATAGACTTGCAGAGATGCTGAATATTCTCTGTATAACCTTGCACTCCTGTGAAATGAGCAGAATATAAATAGAAAACAGCAACAAGCAGTTGCAATGTAAAATAATCAGCAGAGGTAGTAATGGATTTAATGGCTGCCAATGCTTTGTGTGTATATATATATATATATATCACATGGCAGCCTTGCAAGGAGTTCCAAAGCGCTGAGGTTCCCCTAAGGAGCCAAATCTTTGGATTTTCTCTCTAATAGAGAGATGTAGGTGCCTCCTCCAGAGGAAGATTAAGAGCATCCTCTTCCTGTTTCCTTCTCATGTAATTAGCAGTGTGGTTTAGGTAAAGACTTTTAAAATTTAAATTAAATTCTTTCACATTACTAAAAATATTATTTTTGATTCCATTTATTTGTACTGCATCCGTTACTGTAGTTCCTGAAAGTTTCAGAGAGAAATATGCTGAATGCTCTATAAAGACATCAAAAAACCCCACAGTATCTCCTCACACTTGTTTCTTTTCTGTTCATTTGATGCCGTGAGTAACTCCCACCATTACTGAAAGGTACAGGAGTTACATTTTGCACTCTGTGCATTAATTGGATTTGAAAGCACTTGAGCACATATATATGTCAGAATGCCAGCTATCAGGCAAATTGGGGAAAAGCCAAACCTAAAAGAAAACTGTAAAAATGAGATCATTGTGGCAGTTCTCAGCATGCTCAAAATTTATAATAGGCTTTTGAACTGGATTTGAAAGCATATGGACACTCTTAAAAGGAGCATCATAATTTTTTAACTCCTGAAAGGCAACCTGCACGCTTCAGAATGTTCTACCATTCTGCTGCACTGGGAACCTGGTGCCAACAAGGTAATGCAAGTTTCTGTACCATGAAATACTGATATTAGGGGTTTTTTATTATTATTATTGCCAATTGCATTACAATATCAAGGATTCAATATATTCCCAAAATAATGCAAAAGTGTTGGTGAGTTAAAATTGTCCTGCTGCTGAGCTACAGCCAAAAATATTTCATTTTTCACACTAAAAATATTTGCCTTCAATTTTAAAAAATGACAGCCATTGTTATCAACATACAAAGAGCAGGGTAATCCTAAACAGCCATTTTTCTCTGTAGTAATAAGGTACAAACAGATTACCTTTAAAAATGCACTTAAGAAAACAAAAACCAACTCTCCTTCATTGATTTTGCTATAACCTTGAATGTTTTATAAATGACTGCACAGGTGACAAATGAAAGAGGCTTCTCAAAAAAATAGTCAAAGGTGATAATCTCCCTGAAACAAAATTCTAATATTCATGTAAGTTAATAAATTTATAGAGACCAATGATTAGATGTTACTACACTTTAAAGAATATTTCTTTATTCTTTGTAGCCCTGAATAAGAGGTTTACTCCAACAGTAATATCCTACAACTAAAGAAAGAATATGCAATTAAAAAAGCAATTCAATCCATGTGACCCATATTTTTTTCTCTAAAGTAAAATAAAAATATATTAATCAAAGCTCAGATTTTGGTATTGAACATGTTGAACAATTACGTGGAAAAAGATGTTTCCTTTTCACATAGGGTTCATTCACTTTAAGTTTACTTATTCAGGAAATCACTTAAGCACATGCTTGACTTTAAACACATGCTTTGGGCCCAGTGAAGCAAATGGGATTTAATCACATTCCAAATAATGACGGATACAAAGCCAAAAGATATTAACACGAATGGTTTTTGGATTCGGGCTCGGCATTTTTCAAGTCTTAAATATACACATACAGACATGTACATACACATATACATACACCCACACACAGACACATACACAGAAAGATCTGTCTCCAAACTGAGCCAAAACACGCAAAACCAGAATTCAAAAGATGATTTTCTAAGATATCAAAGTTAATCTGAAAACAGAGATTTTTAAATACAGGCTACTTTCTCTTACTGGCTCCTTAAATCACAAGTATATTTACTCTAAAGTCTGAGCATCTTCTAGCTGGAATCTTCCTTCCATAGTCTCATGATCCAGGTTTTGATCTCACAGAAAATAAATGGTTTGGCTCTAATAAAAAACCCAGTTTACATAGTTTTTTTTTTTTTTTAATCATGCTTTGATTCCAGGAACAAGAATCAATTCCTCTCCTAAAGAGATGAGTCTCCTGATAAGAGATTCATGTTGGCAAAAGCACAGACTTTACATCACAGATTACTTCATGGGCTTTTTCAAATGAGATACAGAATTAAAAATAAGTAATCCAATCTTTATAATTAGATTACTATAATAATTAATTATTAAATCACTTATTGGGTTAGTCATTAATCATTATTTTGCTGATAAATCAAATGACGATTTCTTCTTGTTTTATCTCTCAAACGAGGAAAAGAGGCATTTTCAGAAGGAATTGCTAAAACAGGGGTTGGGCAAAGCTTCATTGAGAATATGATGCACATGAACATCCTTTATTTGGAGCACACTAAACAAGGCAGCTAAGCTCTCTAAAATCCTGATAACAACTGAAGTGTAAGACTTTCCCCCTAAAACACAGCACGTGGACAAGTCTGCCCAGCAGTAAAGCTATATGTTTGAGGAGGCTTTTCATGTGGACTGAAGGCAATGACCTGATTATCATTTGATGAAGATCTACAGATGTGTGGAGAGAGGCAGACCAACAGTCAGAAAAGTCAGGGGAACAGCAAGAGAAATACTTGCCATCTGACTATCAGATCAACTCTGCTATTTGGAAATCAGAATGAAACACAGAAAATAAACTGCTATCTCCTTCATTCCTGTTGTGCTTGAGGAAATAGTTTGCTACTTCTTCAGCCAACAAGCAAAGTGGCATCTAAGAGATACTGCTTAATACCACGGATTTCTCCCCAAAACAAGAAAGAAAAATAACATGCCAAAAATACCACCAAAACAAACAAAAACTAAACAAAGGAAAAAACCAACCAAACAAGCCAACCCCTCTTCAAACCAAGAACTTTCTAATTGTTAAAAAAACTCACACCTGAATAGAAGAACTTGCTTTAACAAAATACTTATAAAAGTAACTGGAGAAAGTTCTATGGAGAAAGTTCTATGCCTTGATATTGTGTAACACATTGGTCTAATGGTTTTCTACACAACTAAATCAGGATATAAATCTCCACAGCCATGAGGAGCCCAGTTCAGCCAAAACCTATCATGGTGGGATATGGAAGCCTCATGTTGGGGATCACCTAGTCTACAGTCTTGGAGTGTGACTCAGCACATGCAAAATGACTGCCACCATGCCAGGACTACACACAAGAGGTTGTTCTTCTTACCTGTGGCAGAAGACCTCTATGTTCAAGAAACAGGATGTTCAGGATTCTGTCTAAAACCTCTTTCTACTTTGTTATTAGTAAGAGTGTGCAGCAGGGCTCCAGTTGTGTTCTAACAGCCTGAGAATGAAATGTATCAAAAGGAATGCCATAAAGTCTGTCCGATTTCCTTCCCATATTTCCACAGAATCAAAAGATGAACTTGTGCCACTAATCTCCCTCTATCTGGAGCACAGATGAAAAGCTGATCCTGGAATCTACACTAATTTCAGTAAGCTCCGCAACAGGATGACTTACATATCCAACATCATACAAACTGAAGTGAATCATTCCTCTTATTTGCAAAGCTGCAAACTTCCAAGGATGGCTTAGAAAAGATGTAAAGAAAACATAGCTGAAAGGCATCCAAAGCACATTTTACACTATGCATGGAAAAGATACCAAGATGTCCAAATTGGTATATTCATGTATCACATAAACAACAATAATTTCCAATCTTGGATTCAGAAGCTGTGAAATTCTCAGTGCTGGAAAACAGCTATGCTTCTCTAAGGACTGAGGTAGAGATGGTTCCTAGGGATATGAGAGACTTTTCTGCTTGCTTTTAATATGTTCTATAACTCCTAATACACAAGAGTTATAAAACTTAAAATTGTAATTGTAATTATGCTGTTAAGATCAGCATTATAAATCCTTCCTTTGGCAGAGAGAAAGGGTTGAACTTGAGAAAGGTACAAAAACAAAGGTGAAAGACAACACTTCAGATACAAATTAAAAATCTGTCTATACAGCTATATGAACACCCATATCAATGACTAGAATTTTGAGATCCATAACAAAATGATGTTGGAATTTTAACTAATGTTTGGATGACTGATTTTTCCATTTCTATTAGATATTGCATCTGATTTGCTGTTTGATTTTATAATCACTTTGCTTTTTTTTCATGTTAGCATAACCTAAAGAACAGTAAGTTTTTAAAATAATTTTCTTGAATGTGTTCATACTTTTCAATAACACTAGCCATTACCTCAATATTTAATTTTATTGATAGAATTTTTATTAGCTTAAGCACTTTTACAATAGCATAATCTGTCTTTTTTTTTTTCATACAAAAATGTGACCTGCTGTTAGACAACCAAGAATTTTCCCTAAATCTTCCATTTGCCACTTGTATCTCAAGTGGCAAAGTAATCTCAATTATTACTTATATTGATCAGCAGAGAAGCTGGACACACTGCCCACAGCCAGCTTAGATACTCAAACTGACAAGCTAAAGGAAGGTTTTCACCTGGAGAAGCAGTTATCACTTGTCTCTTTCCCAGAGAGAAAAACTTCTTTACTCTTCCCAAGCATAGCATTTTACAACTAAAACCCATACTATTGTCCTTTATTTCAGATTGCTTTTTATCCCAGATTACTTTATGGAGGAGGATTACTACACAAATTCAAAATATTTTAATGAAATATATCTAAATATGCTTCAAAGAGTTTCAGTATTCTGAAATGTTTCATGAATCTTTTCAATATTCCCAGAATGAAAGTTTATGCAATTTTTTTATTAAGGCTTTAGGTTTTATTTTGATTCATGATAACTAGAGAGAAATTTTTATTTGAATTTTTGACCAGCTTAAAAATATCTAAATAATGTTTCTTATAATTAAATATTACCATCACAATTTCATATCTTTAGCTATTCCAGGAAGAAAGTACTAGGAAATGTATAAATACCATTTTACTTTTCACCATAATAATTTCCCCATCTACTGACAAAAACCTCAGCTTATCAAACATTTTTTTTTCCCCTCAAAGAAGATTTTTCAAGCTGTCTTGCATTTTAAGTTTGAATTTAACCTCAAAACAGTAAGGTCCAAGGAAAGTATTTACAAAGGCTCATAAGCTATCCCTACCCAGCATTGGCAATATTTTGCAATGGTTTATGACATTTCATTTACATTGTTTTCATTTCAGCTCCAGTACTCCCAGTGCACACTTCAGATATGAAGAGGCAGTACTTACCCAAGCAATGGCTATACTAAAAAAAAAAAAAAATTAAATTAAAATTAAAATTAAAACTAAAATTAAAATTAAAATTAAAATTTAAAAAAAAAACCAAGATCTTTTATTTCTGATAACACCCATAGGAAAGAAGATTTTCTTTGCTTTCCATGCAGATTTATTGAGATCTCATACGGGTTATCCTTGACTGGTGACCTTGACCAAAATTTCACTGGTATTGCCTCCCCTCTCTCTCTCAGCCAGTTTGGACAAAACAGACTGCTGTGGCCTTTTCAACTCTTTTAGCTGTATTTTTGTAACAGAAAAGAACATGGAATATTAGAGCTCTGTTAGGATGAAAAGTGGAACATATTGTGCATGCCTTGAAAATTGGATACCCAGTGTCTACTAGTTGAGCTGTTGTAAGGATAATCAGGCAACTTGCACCCAGAATCTCTTAATTACATGGATATCTCCTCTGTTAGGCACAGCAGATTACTGGGAGAGAGAGAAATGGAAAGTGCTCATACTGCTGGGAAAGAAAATAATTCAACAACAGCATTTTATTTAACTCAACGTCCCTAAAGTGTTTTAAATGAAGCCAGTCATTAAGGTCTTATAATTAAAGCCTTGCACAATTATAAAATAATTAGGGCCTGATCTTGTAACGTTTTCTCTCTGGAGAGCACACATATCAGATTCTCTTGGAATACTTGTACACTAAGCACAGTTGCTGCTAGGATGGATGTATCTGAACCAGCTGTAACCAAACTAGCCTGAGAGCTGTGCAGCAGTAACAGTGCAAAGCTCAGAAAATACTGCCTTTTTCATTAATTTTAGGTCTATTCAAACACATTTTTGTAGTCCACAGTGCACTGTCTCTGCAGCTACTCTGCCAGCACAAGCAGGAATAGACCATTTCAAACTACTGTGGAGTTCTATATCACTCTGATGAGTAAATGCTATAGTAATAATTCTAAGCCTCTAATTTTCCCAACTGCCTAAGGATGCCGATACCAGCTCCCACACTATTAAAAAAACAAAAGTTCTTTTAATAAGAAGACCTATGTCCAACTAATCCTTAGGGCTTTACTTACAAAAGCCAAGTCAAAATTAAGGAAGTATAATTGAATTACAATTGCCAGCAGCTTTTCTTAGCTACTGTGCTGGGTTTGGCTGGGGTAGAGTTAATTCTCCTCACTCTAGTCAGTATAGGGAAGCAATTTGGTTTTTTTGCTGGAAAGAGTGTTTATAACACAGGGATGTTTTTGTACTTGCTGACAGGGCTTACACAGAGCCAAGGCCTTTTCTGCCTCTCCCCCCACGCCAGCAGTGAGGGGGCTGGGGGTGCTCAAGGAGCTGGGAGGGGACACAGCCAGGTCAGGGGATTCCAACTGACCCAAGAGATAGCCCAGAACACTCAGTATATAAAGCTGGGGGAAGCAGAAGGAAGGTGGGGGACATTTGGAGTGATGGTGTCTGTCTTCCCAAGTCCCTGTCACCCGTGATGGGGCCCAGCTCTCCTGGGAGTGGCCTGAAGGGCTGCCCCTCCATGGGGAGTGGTGGCTCATTTCTTGTTTTCCCTTGCTTGTGAATGTGGCTTTTGCTTGACCTGTCTTTGCCTCAGCCCACAAGTTTTCTCACTGTTAATCTTTAGATGGTCCCTCTCCTGCTGTGGGGAGTGAGGGAGCACCTGTGTAGGGATGGGGAGTTCCTGAAGGAGTGCTGGGCCCACCACTCTGCAGCAGATACACCTTGAAACACCTGTGGCTGTGCCTGAGGTCGTGCTGAGCCACCTCAAAGAGTTTGACATAAATAATCCCGTGGCAGAGCAGGTACACCCCTGCAGCCATGGGAAGGCCTTGCTGACACAGGTATCTGTGAGACTGTGGCTGGTAGATAAGGCTCTGCTTGGAGCAGGTACAACCCTAAGGTGCTGCATTCTGTGGATAAAGCCAAGCCCAAGCAGGGGCAAGAGGAAGGGCTCATTGCAATGCTACACCTTGTCTGGTCCAAAGGGACCAGGGTGGAGTTTGTTGTGGAAATATCTTAAAGTTCTGGTACCCGTGATTTCAGAATTCCCATAGCAGGAGCATCTTGCTTCTAGTCAGAGTAGGAGCAAGTTCTCTGTGATGTCAAAGCCTATGATTTAGCCCAACGGGACCAGGGGTGGAGATTGTAATGGATTTATATTTAAATTGCTGTAAACCATTATTTGAGTTGTGCATTGTAGGATTTACTACAGCAGGAACCACTCTGGAAGGGAGAACCACAGTGGAGGACAAGTGATACAAGAAGCCGTGCAGGTGCAGCGGTGACATGACCTGAGGTGGCTTTGGTGCCCAATAATTCCATTCAGCACACCATCTCTCCTGTCCTGAGTGACCACCACACAATTTTACATCTCTGATTCTCTCACTCATTCTGTTGCATGGCTGGGGTTAAACCAAAACAGCTGCAGTGAATGTCAAGACAGAAAGTAAAGTGTCTTCACCTCCATTTCTCTAGGATTCTAACAGACTTTCTTTGAAAAAAAACCTGATTTTTTTTTAAAAAAATCCGTGTCTACCTACATCTAGCTGGATGTCAGGTATTGTTTTAAAAGCTTCACTGGGCATTCAAAGCATAATCATACTTCAAATTATGTCCTTATTTTACACCACAGGCTGCAAGAAAATGTAGTAATAGCCTGAGAAATGAAACTCATGGTCCCCTGAAATGTATTGGGGATCATCATTCCTGCATATAGGTTTCACACAAGCATGTTAGACTGCAGCTTTATAAGTGAAAACTAAAATATTGGAAAATACAGGTAAACCTCTTAAACTCCTTTCAGAAATTATTAAAGATGCCTTTCATAATGTTAGTAACAAAATTTTGAAGATGCACGATACTCAAGAAGAGCAAACTGCTGTTCTGAACCAGCCTGTGTGTAATACTGACACTCACACACATCCCTCCCAGAAGGGACTACCTAACCAGAGATTCAGGCAACTCCAAGTGTATGCCAAACAAAACTACTTTCCACTGCCTAAAGTTTTCCCCAAGATGAGAGTAACATTTTCCATAACTGTGGAAATGACTGAATTAAGTTTGGTAATAAAATAGTCATAGCTACTTTATATGTATGATTCAACATTTCATTTCTCTACTGAAAAATATGGGTTGCATTAATTACATAAAAAGAAAGCTCATATTTATTATTCAATGAAATGATTAACAGTCAAAAAACCACAATATTTTAAAACACTAGGGACTATTTAACTCAATGTTTAAAGCATAAAATTTGCTTATTTTAACCTACTTTTCATCATGGAAAATTATTTATATTATTACAGTGTAATCTCACAGAATTTCAATTACATATAAAATATATTGAACACAATTTGTATTAAGTGTTGCTAATTATACAGTGGATATTTTGTAATTAAAATAGCTTAGATCTGATTTTCATGCAGTTCTGTGCATGGACCAGTTCAGCAACCACCAATGAGTTCAGGAAGACAATACTTTTTCATGTTCTTTTCCCTGCAAGAAATATTGAGGCAACCTCTTGTGTGTGGTGCCCAGCATTCCACTGAGGTTTCATTGAGATTCTGAAATCTCTGCTCTGCTTTCTGACCTTTCTGGCCATAAACATCTCTACTGATGTTGGCTAGTCTGTTGTTGCACCAGAATAAAGCTCTTACAGGAGTGAAAGCTGTGCACAAAGGCAGCGGAGAAGAAGATTTTCAGTAAATTTTCAGTTAACAGGAATCAATACAGCAAAAGGCCTGAAATTATGAAAATTCAGTGCCTGAATTTGACCAGGTGGATTCAGAGAAAAAGGCAATGAGATTAAATGTAGGAGAAGGGAATACAGGTGACCTCACCTCTGATGAGTAACAGTTATATTCAATAAGGATGAGTGAGATAAAAGGGGGGGTTAACTGGTAAGGGGAGGATCATCATGGAGGAGGAACCTTGAGGAGCATAAAGGAGAGAATCATGAAGAAAGATCCTGGGGAGAGAGAATCCCTGCTGTGAGGTCAGTCTGGGTCTGCAGTCAGGGCCTGTTGCTGGAACCTGCAGTCACAGTCCAGCCAGGTAAAAGCTGCAGTCAGAGTCTGCACACTGATACCTGCAGTCAGAGTTCAGCAGGAAATAACCAACAGTCAGAGGCTGCAAGGGAAAGCTACAGGAGGAGCTTGCTGCATCCACAATTTGTGAATAGTTGAAGTTAAGATGACTAAGCCATGAAGAGGAATAAACCAAGACCTGTTTTGCTGTTTTTAACAAAAAGTCTGTGCCTTGGCTCTTTTTTACCCTCTAACAAGAGGGCTGCTGCAACAATTAAATATTCTTGGTGGACTTAATTGCTGAGAAAAAGCCCTGAGCTTTCATGGCCAACTCATCTTGCCTATTTATATGTGTATCATTTGATTTCTATAGCTGACACATAGATGTCCGTAGTAAAGCCTACAGATAACACTTGCTTGAATCATCCTAAAGTCTAACAGTCCAGGAGAAAACAACTCCTGGCTGTCAACTGCTAATTGTTGACATTAGATTAGTATCTTCACTTTCTGTGTAGCAAAGGTAAAGGTCAGGACATGAGCCCTGAGTGTCAACAAGATGACATGGGGCCCTATCACACTGTGAGTTTGTGTAAGTTTTGCTTCTGACTGGCTTTCCTCCCGAGCCCCAGAATATAAGGACAGCCTGAGATCTATAGAATTGGAGGTATGCAGGTGATGGCCCACACTGAGAGAGGGGAATAAAGTGAGTTAAATTAAGCATTTCTTCCTCACAGTAAAGAAGGTGACTTGAAAGGATAGAGACGTGTTAAAGGAACTTTACAAGATATTAAAGGCAAGTAATTAGTCTTGCTTCTTTCTTTATTTGGCTATTTATACAATTGTGTTTACTTAAAAGTGCATCCTTCTGGGAAGATGATGAGCTAATATTGGCTGTAATAAACTGAGCTCCTCTGCCTGATGTAACACTGCTGAAGTCAATAAGAAACTTTAAAGCCTCATTTCTGGATTTGTTTGAGAGCTTCTTCTTCCATCCTGAACCATTTACTTACTCATTTACTCCTTCTCCATCCATTCTTTATCCGAAGTTTAATAGGAGGAACCCATGTAATTAGCTTTCTTTTGAATTCCATGCCTTTTTAAAAAGACGTTTATTTATACTCTGAATGTAAAATAAGCTCTATACCAAGGTTATGTCACAGTTTATTCAGAATAAAACTAATGAGTTTTCATATTTGAGTTTTACTGTTTGCAGTAAATTCTGCTCACAGAGTATTTATGTACAAATACAGGCATAATTTAATTTATATTAAAAAGTGGTCAGTATCAAGATAGAAATATCAACAGCAGCACTCTTCCAGTCTAACTTTCTCCATGAAATATGGAACAGCTAAAGTATTCAAGCAATTCCTCAAATTTATGTGCTGAAAGCTATTCAAATATAAAATAAGCACTAACAAACGGGCAACCTTGTCAGTTGCAATGCTAATAAATCAAATTCACCAAGGTAAGTTAGCTACATTTGCAGTGCAAGTGGATATATCATAAGAGCCTGATAATGATACAACTACCAGGAAAATAAATGTGCATTCTCTGACCTTGACAATAATTCACTGACAGCCTGCCTCATGATTTTCCTAACATTGAGCCACTCTTCACAGGCCAAGTGTTTATATTTCTGTGGATGGAGAGTTTCATCTGTGTCATCACTAGTCGATTAGGGATTTTAGTGCCCTGCTAAGATTAATTATAGAAAACAATAAATTTCAGGATAATAGTCTATGAAGGCACCCAGGGGAATTTGAGGGATAAGGATCAGAGGGACATTAGAGGGTTTTGTTGTGTTGGTTCTTTTTTTTTTTTTTTTTTTTCAGAATACTGATCTAATGCCCTTCACAGCATTTCACATGGTTCTAAAACATCTAAAGCTGGAAATTTTTTGCTGATTTTTACTTCCTAAAAAGGGTGATGAGAGGCATGGCTGTTGAGCTGACAAGGAAGAAGCACCTGCCCAGTGTTGGACCCTTCATAAATCTTACCAACTTGTAAGAACAGCAACTTCTATAAGGGAAGACCAAAAGAATGTCTTTTATTTTAGATCAGTGAAATTATAGCATATGCAATTTTTGTTATTTTATATGGTAAATTGCAGACAGGATGGGGATATATTTAAGCTAGAGGATAGCCATGAAAAAACTTCAGGCTGAAAACAAGAAATAGAAGGATATAGATCTTGACAAGGAAGCTAAGCAGTTAGAAGATGGAATTTGATAACTTCATTGAAAGAATTACATGACTCTGTTTCAGCAGAGGCAAGAAACTGAACCTGGAGATCTTCACATCTCCCTCTCTTGCCTTCATGCACTCATTAAAAAAAAAAAAAAAAAAAAAAAAAAAAGCTATCAAGGGGTAATTGTTGTAAATATCAAGGTTTTATATCATCCAGATGTTCCTACTCTAAAGATATATGTTATTAAAAAATAACATGTAACCATTAGTAAGTTATATTGATTACAGTTGCTTTCAATAACCTAGAAAAACTTTGAGAAATGTGTTCCCATTGCTCTTTGAAGAAGACATGCATAGAAAAAATACCTTTATTTTAACTTATAAAATTTACTTACTATAGAAATAAACTTTAAGACCATTGTCTCTGTCCCAGCTGGAAATATATAATATCAATATGTACAACCAGGTTTGGGGATACAGAATGCAACTACATAGACGGCTTGACTCACTTTATTACGATTTTTTTCTATTGTCTAGAAATATAAAGCAATGTGAGAGAGAGGGAAGAAAGTGAACTTATCTAATTATAAGATTTAAAAAAAAAAAAAAAAAAAACTGAGTCAAGGAGCACTTTTTTTCAAGGGAAGGTTAGATTTTTTACTTTCCAGCAAACACATTTTTCTCTTGCAAAGTGCAATATGTGTGGGAGTCTGCTCACGTAGAAAGTGGTTCCCTGATCAAAACAGATGGCATGCTGGCAGGGTAAGTTTTAAATGGCAGAGTGTTGATGTTGAAAGATTTCAACAGCAGCTTCCATGACAGGGACAGAGACATAAATGACAAATACAAAATACAAAGACATTTCAATAACTTACCATCATATCACTCTGTAAGCTAATACCACTCTCTCTCAGTTCTCAAGATGTTAGAGGAAGACTTCCTAGCTGTGGGCATGAAACTGTATTCTAGCTCAATAAATCTCAAAACACTAATGAGGATTCTATTTTTAGGACAATGAAGCATGAAAACTAAGGCTTTTACTGGCATGGGGAAGGAATAAGCTGGCTATTGGAAAGGTTTGTAGCAAAACTCTCAGAGAAACAGAGTGGCCAAGTAATTCCTCTCCTGACTTAACCAAACTCGTCAAGTTATTCTGAAAGAAGGCTTTTATTAGACTCTGAGCTTTTGTCAGGCATTTTAGTTATCCATCCACTAATCTCTGAGGCACAGTATATCAGTGTGATCCAACGGGGGAGTCTGCGAGGGCTTTTTTATCAGTGTATGAATATGATTTTAATATTTCCCTAATGTTTAAAAACATTTAACTGGAGAAATCATTTTAGATATCCAAATTTGTATAGCTCCTGTCCTTGCTCTTTTCCCTTCACTTCTCATTGCTTTCATATATATCTGTAAGTCAATATTGCTTTTTGGATATTAAGTCATATTTAGACAAGTTCTTGATATTTGTTATTCTCCAAACTTTACTCATCTCCTCCTGTTTTCACTGTCTTTTTTTGGAGGCTGAGGGCAGTCCATCTTTTTTGTAACTTTCTTACCAGTATCCTAAACTTCTTTTTTCTCCCATCAATCCAGATTCAGTTCTGCATCGAGCTGTCTCTGAAGCATTTACTTCCAATAAGACAAGGCATGCATTTTTGCCTTTTTTTTTTTTTTTTTTTTTTTTTTTTTTTGGCAGAAACAGAAACAGTTGAATTCGTTCAACTCCTTGCTGCAGGGGGGATGCTCAAGATGGAATGTCAGCTCTGTGAAGCAACAAATCATCAAAAGGAGATCAATTATTCTCTTCTCTGCAATGAGAAATGTGTGTAGATATCAGCTGTACAGGAGGCACTTCCTGCTCATAAGAAGTGATATGTGGAAAAGGCAAATTTAAAGTATTTTACAAAAAAAAAAAATTCTCATAAAATAATCTTAGAAGGAACTTATGCAGAGTCTTGACATGAACAGCAGCATTAAGTAACTTCCTTGTAGCTCTGTCAAAGAAATAATAGCACAGGAACACATCACAGCTGTTAATTTGTACTTGATTTTTGTATCTGGTAATGATCATAGTCGAAAAAATGATCACTGCAGATTCTCTAAGGCATTGGCTTTATAAATCTGATAGATTTTAAATGATGGGGCTTTTTTCAGTCTATGCTTGCTATGGAGTAGATAAACACCAAACACTGAGCAATGCATAGTAAATAATAGCAATGCATTTGGAACATAATGGTCCTGATTTAAAATTGCTCTGAAAGACATTTGTAGACCACATATAAAAATTAAATTACTATTGAAGGCTGGATCTCTCTTCACATGATAAAATATATTGCCCTTTCAGGGAGCTACAGCACAGAAAGTGAGTTGCGCCTCACCACAGCACCTCATGAAGAAACTTGAATTATTTTGTTAATAAGATTCTAATTAATTGACACTAAGAAAGAAAGGCTAAGGAGGAGAAAAGTAATGAAACTTTCAGTAAACTTCTTTTCATTTTCAGTTCCAAAATAATTTGCTTAGTTCTAACAAAAATATACAGCTACAAGTGACCTCCATGTTTCTCTCCAGAGCAACTGTGAGCAGTTCTTAAATTCAGATGTGCAATCACATAAATATAACTTTTGGCCTTTATATATTTATGCACAATAAGATTGACTAGATTTGAAATACCCTTGCCAAGTGCCTGCCCAGGTAGGAGTTAGATCTGCTGACTGCTACTTCAGACAAATTTGGCTGGAATGAATCTGCTAAGTGCAACAAAATATTAGACTTCACAGTTCTCATGCCTAACCAGGAATTCATACACTAGTTTTTTAACAGACAGGTTTGAATATTTAGGCCTGTGTTTCCACTTTTACACATAATTCCACTACGTTACTCTGACTTTGAATAACAGGCCACCCTTTCTACAAGAATGACCTGGACCCATAAAAATGGCACCCACACACTCGACAGCGAAGTATCGTTTTCTACTATATATTAAGTTTAAAAAAAGGACTTTGCAGACAATCTTGTAGAATGAAATTCAATGAGAATCTTTACAATACAGTTTTATTCATTTATATGGCATACTTTATGCCAAATAGAAGCTTTTTTTTTATTTAAGCATAAGGGGAATTAGTGATTGTTCTCTCAGTTTAAGACTGCTAAATGTCCTAAAAAAAGGCAAAGCACTTCCTGAGTAGACTTTAAAGGCGTAAAGGAGAAAAATCACAGGCAAAATAAAGTGTATTTACCACAAGTAACTGCAATTTATAGTCACAGCAATACTGTTTGGCAGGATATCAGTATGCCATGAATACTCCTTGAAAACATGACTGTGTCAATTAATGTTCCACTATTCATTTCAGGATTGTGTTCACTGTCTTCAGACCTTCCTCTGCTAGGAAAAACTTAGTGATTCACACCATTGAGCTCTCTAGTTTGTCCTAGCTACTGCAAAGCAGCTAACAGCTGAGAGGAGTGAGACTGACAGTATTGAGTCTGTCTATCTCAAGTACTCAGAATTGTGAGTCACAGTCCAATGTCCTGAGCTTTAGAGAACAATCTGACGGATCACCTTATTTGCTTTGTGGTCTTTGAGACTTTAATAGCGGTTTAAGGCTTCCCTCTGCAAAACCAGAGAAGCTTGAAGAGTAAATAAATAAAACACAAATATAAGTTGTGAATGTATTCACTTTGTTTTAATAAAAACACAAAATATATCTATAGGCTGTAAGATGTCAAGGTCTGGCTATTATGTTAACTGTTCAATTACAGGCAGCAGCATCTTTTCTAAAAGAAAAGCAGTGCAGCAACCTGGGCATTGCACCCCTCACAATTCTCTGTGGAAGAATGAGCTGCTAATGAAACAAAAGCAGCTGACAGCTAAACCACTGTGGGACAAGCGGAGAAAAGGAAGAAAGGTAAAAAAAGTTTCAACACTCCACCCCTCCTTCAAAAAACCAAACCTCTAATGTTTATTCCTAATATTTACATCTGGATGTGGCAAAGTCTGACCAAAGAATAACCATATAATAACTCTGGGAGACCTCAAAGTCCAGCATATTAAATGAATGCTGACCAGCTCACTGGTATTGAGGGCCAGTGTTAGGAAAAGCTTACCTTGCAACTCTTGGTAACACAATGGTTAGTTCTGCCTCTGATATTGTAGAATAGATCAGTGGCTATTTCATTTGGTTGGTGCTAAGGTGTCTTTTTCTGCCTCGGCTAGCCCTGACACCTCAACAGTGAAGGGCACAGCTCAGTAGCAGGGTGAACCTCACCGACCCTGTGAGTTCTTTCCTGCTTGAAAGAGTGAAGCAACGACGGCAGGAAAAAACAGGAGGCTGTTCTGGGTTAACTGCTGGCTTTATTCATCAGGGGATCTGCCCCAGCAGACACCCCTCAGCAGAAGCAGCTGGGGAAAAACGAGGGAAAAGAATCTCCTTGAACCCCCCCCAATGCAGCACCTTTTATTGGGGGGAGGAACTCAGGGATGGGTCTAACTGGGGACAAATCAGGGGCCAAAGGGGCAAGGCTCTCTGGATAAATGACATACATAGTAACAAATTAATAACTCAGGTGGGGAGACAGCTGAAGTCTTGTCCAATCACTTGGGGTTTTTCATGGAACTTTCCAGACTTTTGGGAGAGACCCCAAAGTGACAGACAAGGCCCAGGGGCTGGATAACTTCTGATTGACATAGAACTGGGGTTGGGATGAAACCAATAAGGGTGGAACATGGGTGGCATGGGGCAAGCCATTATAACTTATAAAAATGAACTTAATACAAGGAACAAATACATACATAAAACTGATAAAACCAAACCCACACCACTACAGGTTGGCATAATTTTTTACTTCAGATGGCCCCAAGATCAGAACTCATGTCTATTGAGATGGAAGGGCATTTTAAGGTACTTCACTTTCAACCACAGCTGCCCAAGTTGGAAAAAGTTGCTACTGCTGAGCCTCTGACCCACAATCATCACAAACCTCTCAGCAAAATTAATCCCTGCACTTGTCATAGTGGCATAAACTTTGTTGTACTGTTACCCAAACACCCCATCCGTTCAATCCCAAAATTTTACCTGACAAAACCCTACAGATTTTGAAAGAAAACAACAGGAAAATGGGCCAGGGGATTGGGAGATACACAGAATCAGACACCTGACTAGCAGAGCTATCGTCACCAAGCAGATGTGTAGTCAAGCTATTCAGCAATGAACTGGGTGATGGCACCTGCTGATAATTTCATCATTAGCCATTCTCCTGACAGTTTAACATGATGACATCCTGATAATGAACAAATCATCCAGTGAAAAAAGCGAAAATAAATAGTATTAGTTTAAGTGAAGGGAGGAAAAACGAGGCAAGACTACACAAAGGGAATCCCAATTAACATCTGGAGCAGAGTAACACAGGCAGGGAGCCTGTTGACCTGGCACTTGGAAATAGAATACATGAATACAGGAATGCTTGCACATGGAAACAATGAAACACACTGAGAAACATATTCCTTTATAGCATTTCCACCTCTAAAACAGACTGAAGCTAGTTCTAGACTGAGATCCTAGCACTCTACAGGCTGATTTGATCCCTATCTTAACAGCATCATATGAGAGACAACCACCAAAGAAAATACACCTATCCCACTTTAAAGAGGACAGCTTACATGTGCCAATGGGATAAAAATAATTCCCAAGCAAACCAAATTTCATGTTTCATGTTGAATAGAATGAAATAAATGTGATAGTTGCTGTTGAACCAACATGAAGAAAGCTATGATTCACTGTTTCAAAGTAAAAATGTGCTAAGAGACAAGGATGACATAATTTAAAAATTGAATATTGTGCCTGCAACTTAGCTGACCAGAAAAAGCAGAAAAATATATTCCTCTTCACCCCATAACTCAGAAAAAGAAGTGAAATTGCAAAGGAGCTTTGAGCTAACAGTGAACTGTAAGTCATTAAATTATTCCCAAAAACAATTTCCATGTTCACACGCCACAGTTGAAAAGAAGAAAAATGCCCAGTTTGTACCATATTAAAAACACTTTATTTCTATATTATGATACAACTAAGTTTGTTTCTTATACTTGAGAAACTGCAACCCCTACTTCATAAAGAGCTATCATCATTATTGCTGCAACACCATTGCAGCAAGTATTGCAGTGCACCACTGGCTCTAACTGGAAAGGGGCATGTATAGCACAGTGATAATTAACTTTCTTGAGAGTCAAGTCTTGTACCTTTAACTTCCATGGGTGAACATGCCCCAATTATCTGAAAAATGTAAGATTCTCACTATGAAATACCCACTCCTATTTGTCTACCATAATAACACTTGCAAAATGACAGGCGTTGTGAAGAGATTAATCTACGACAAAATTTTCATTCAAAAGTAATTTGATGTTCCAGGAATCTTCAAGAAATCCTTCACATCCTGCAATCCGTCTTTTAAGGATGCTAATTTTATAACCTAAAAGCTGAGTCCTTTTGCTGTGTGCAGCATACAATACACATTGACTACCAGACAAGTAGGCTATTACAAAGAGGCGTTGTTCGTGGCTTATAGTACATAATAAGTACTTACAATGACACAATATATTGCTCTGATAAGATTATAAACACAATATCAGAAGAAAATCCATAAAAATCTAATTATGCACACAAAAGTTGCAGCATGAAAAGCTAGCTGAGGCACTTGGACAAAAGGTTTGAAGTTAGTATGAATTTTAAACATAACACTACTGGTGGACTTAATTCCTACAGAAATTTAATTTTAAAGTTTTACTACTAGATGATGATCAGAATGGCTTCAAGGCCAACAGGCTTTTAGTATTTCTTTTAAATTAATATGGGTATTTTATACAAACCCAGCTCAGGTTTCCTGGAAATAGAGAAATCAGATGTATAAGAGCTCAATGATTGTAAGTTACCTATAACAAACTCTCTAAGTCAGTCTGAGGCATTGCAATGTAGAAGAGGCATTTCAACTATGACCTTCGAAAAGTTGGGAGCAGGGAAGTACAAAAAGCAGTGCAAAATCCAAACTGCAGAAAAGAATAACAGAATTAACTCATCCTGTGTGCTGACATAACCACAAAACCCAAGTACCCTATCCAGATTGCCACAATCACCCGCTTGGACCTGATGCATAAATTTTTTCTAAGTCATGCCAGTAACGTGATTTAAGACTTTCACTTCTCTATCATGAATATGGTCTCACATGAGTAATGGTAAAGTGTCTGGGTGGCAAGCTAAACATAAGGCAGGGCACAGATCATTAAATAAACTTTTCAACAGGCAGATCATCCCTATATTTCTTCTTCTGTTCAGCTGCTACAGGAGTAAACTAGAGAACAGTACTATAACCTAGAATCCTATAGGGATGATATGAAAAATATTTTTGGATACTCTTCCCCTTCCCATCAGCAGCAAGCATATATGAAGGAAAATAAATACCTTGCCAAGAGGCAAGTTTGTCAGATTTTTAACCTTAAGTTCTATGGAGTCAAACCTCCTAGAGTTAGTGACAAGATTTTCATTGACAAGATGATTGAGTGCTAAATTCTCAACAGGACACAAGTGGAAGGAATCCAATTCTTTGTTCTATGTGGTAAACATCAAGACATCCGAAATATATAAATACAGATATGAATTTATATGCCTATTTTTATACACAGGATCGGGAGATATGTATATATGCACACATAACATGATAATAAGAAAAAATGTGAAGAAATGAAGTCTCAATAGAGAATGAAAAAACCTAAGCAGAAAACGGAAACAAGACAAAAGGTGAAGCTGAGTTCTCTGCAGAGGCTGATAGCTCATAGTGTAATGCTGAAAGGGATAGATTATACATACAAAATCTTGCCACGGTATTCCTAAATTTTAGGAAGCTTTTTGGGGAAGACTATTGCAAACAGGAATAACCAAGTTGGAACAAGCAATGAACAGGCTACAATAAATCCATGAGAGCTCTCAGGAGGTAGGTAAGAAGCTGAGGAAGTAGCTGTCACACAGACATCAAGTCAGATTTTCCTTTCAATTTCCCTGTTGTGGACCTGTGCAATTGTAAAAATGAAACTGGTTAAAAATGTATTCTGTGGTCTGTGGCACCCAGGCTGAAAGTCTGCAGAGAGAGAAAAGAAAGCAGGAGAAAGTTGAAAAGAAAAAATGAAATGCTTATTTTTCTTTTGACAAGAAGGAGAAAAACAAATGGAAAAATAAATGGGAGAAAAAGAAAAAATTAAGAAAATGGGAAAAGATGGGGAAATGGAAAATAGGGGGAAAAAACAGGAAAGAGAGAAAAAAAATAAAGAAAATATGGAAAAACCCTTTTCTTCAAGAGATACTGTGTGGGGTTGTCACAACTGCCTGTCACAGCAGGCTCCCAATTAGGAAGTTTCTTTCAAACCAATAGAAGTTATATTACTGTTTGTGTCTGTAAGAGGAAGGTTATGTTCTCCATACCTATGCCCTTAAGCACACACTCACCAACAATCTACCTCAGCCATGAATGCCAGGGCTTTGTTGTTTCAAGATGCTGCATTGAGAATCAGACAAATACCACACTTCCCCAGAAGAAGAGCATAAGCTCTGTTTGCTCTCGTGTTATTCACATACAAATCCATGTTGAAGAGACTTCAGCTGAACTCCAGAGCAAATGTGCAAGGGGTCCCTTCCATGGTCTCAGTACACACTTGGTATTGACAAGTCTTGCATCAAAAAGGCCAATCATATCACAGTCCAGAGCAGTGCCAGTAATGTCAAACACAGGTCTTCCTGCCTACTGAGGATCTAAGAGTCAATGGTTTGAGCAAAACCACATCCCACTGAGCTTTCTCTTGGACCAGCAGATCTCAACTTAGCCTTCATTAGGGAGATGTTAACTTCAAGACCAAAAAAAATAAATTAATATGAGCAAAAAGTCTGTTTGCCACACAGTTGTGACTTTAATAACTGTGTTCACCCGTAATAAATGCACAAGAGTGTTTAGATGGCCACCTTAATTAACATACTGTTTAACTCAGTGCTCTGCTCATCAAGAGAGATACAAAAAGGTCTAGTTTGCATTCAATTTTTTATTACCGTTTTCTTGCTACAACACTACTTTTGTGCAAAGTAAAAAAAGACAGAACGTATATCAATATTTACTTTAATTCATCTTCTCTACTCATTTCCTTCGTCAATGCTGCCACCTTCTGATGCTCAGCAGCTTCGCCAAGCGCCTCAAACCCAGTGCTTAGGTTACAGCGCTGTGGACAAATCTCTCACTGCAAGTCCTCCTTGGCCCTCAGGTTCGGGATCCCTCCCTCCCCTCCCCTGCTGCACCTGCTTCAGTGGATTTTTACAAATGGATGGAAGCCAGGATTTGAAAGATAGAAATTTATAACGCAGCAGATGTTTGTGAGATTTAACCTGTGATGCCGAAGTTGACCTTTGTTCATTGGTCTGTTTCTAAACTGCCCACGCTCCCAGGTCACTGAAGCCACTGAGACCTTCTGGGAGATGCTGGAAACTGTGCTTTCCACCTTTTTGCCCTCTCTCCTGGGGAACTTACCATAGAAACTCGCTGGGTTTGTGAGTTTTAGCCCCTCTTTAAACGATTTCTGTGCCATAACATAGTTTCCTTTTCTAAGCCCCTAGGCATCTCTGAAGTCTTATTGAGCCTTTTTGGTTTAGCCAACTGTTTATCTGTTCTGTCTCTCAAGGCGACCTAGGGAAAGACAATGGTTCATTAAGATGGAATCGTTCTCTTGGAGGATATAAAATATTGACCTACAGCCTTGAACTGAACTCTCCTCACTAGGAAAGCTGCCAGTTTAATATGGGCTCGTACCCTTAAAGAGTTTCAGCAGAACTTGCTTCATTTAATAAAATCACAGGCATTGACATCAGTATGGGGGAAAAATTTAAATTAACACAAAAGTCAACTCACAATTCAATAGAACTCCAGAAATCAGTTTCATGGAGCATTTATCCTGCTCAACATAAACAGGTACAATTTTTGGATAGTAAATAGAATAGCAGTATTTGATCAGAAACTTAAAAAAAAAAAATCTAGATATTATTATTATTATTTGTGTTAAAAGTAACATCTACACCCAAAGCATGAAAGCAAAATCCATAGCCAATGTGTGTCTCAGCATCTTAAGCAAGAACAGGCCTAGTTCATGTACAGGAAGAACAAATTTCAAGCTTAGCAGAGAGCACAGACAAAGAAAAGGATGCTGTGGATGGTTTTACCTTAAACCCTTTCACTGGAATAAGAACCTATACAGAACTTTCTTTCTTATACTGCAGTTTAATGTCCCAGCCTCTTGTCTACTGAAATAGAATCAGTCATTCTCTCCCTCTTTTTCACTTAGGGGCCTAATAAATATTTAATGCAAAGTGGAACTGCTCTGATGTGACTCCAGAGCAGACAGATATTTTAAAGCACAGACTCTCACGCCCCAGGCACTCGGCCTGATCACTAAACCATTGGTTAAACAGGATGCCCATGTGCTCCACTCTGCTGAGGGTCAGCATCAGTGAGTGTTGGCCTCCAAGCAAAAAAGGCAGAGGAACTCTCTCTTCATGAATGGTGGCAAGATTCAAGTAACAAAATCCCCAGTCTTTTTCAGAATTTGACATTTCTCAGCATAACCATAAGTAAAACTGTACTTGGCATGTGGACTGTATTGACAGAAATCTAGGCAGTCCTTGGATTAGCCAGTTTATTCTTACAGCTAGGTCTTGGATTAAGGTTCCAAATTTAACAGTAGAAAAACTATCATGCCTATGACAACGAGGCAGTGCAATACAGAGAAAGCCCCTACGAGCCATTTGCACACCCAGGAGCAGCTTAGCCCTTCCTAATGGCACTGCACCAACGGGAGGACTGCTGAAAGGAATTCCTTTTAGCTTAGTTCTTTCCATCTTGCTTCATTTTTTTTTCATTGAGATTATGTTCACCAGGGGCTCAGCAGTTTAATGTGGCCCACACGTCTGTAGGTTTGCATATGCAGCTATGATGCACAACATGATTGCCTGTAGCTGGTTGAACATCTGCTATTTTGGTGAATTATTTTAGCAAGCCAATAGAACAGTGCACTCCATTGGCTTTTAAGTGCTTTACAAGGCATCTAGAAAAAGAGGTTACTCTCACAGCTGATTACTCACCAGAGCCAAAATTCCTAGGTTGTATGTCATTAAAATAAAATCTCAAAGTTTAGCAAGTTGGAAATACCAGATAAGCTTTTAATACCATATACTGAAAATGGTTTGAGACACGGAAATCTCTGAGTTGAGTACATCTCAATACACGGATTATTTTTACGGGAAATCTTCTGGAAGAACCACAACTCCACATGAACAGCCTGTCAGTTGTGCCAGCTGGCTCATCATATTGAGAAATGAAAAATACAAGATCTATAGATTTTTTCGGTCATTTTAAGATAGAGTGTAGATGCAAACCTATGTTTGCTGCATAGCCAAAATTTCTCTGATAGAAAAATGCAGGTGCAGAGTCAGCTGCTAGATAAGTTTACACTGTAATAAATTTCCAAGATTAGTAATATTCCTTTTAGAAACTTCCAAAAAATTTAAAGAGAAATTTTCACAGAAGTGTTCTGAAGTGTCTGCACAATAGCCATATATAATTTAACTCTGGAGACTTAAATTACTCCTCAAACTCTTTTTTCCATACATTCTAAGGTTATTTACAAAGGGTAGATTCCACCCCTGAGTAAATACTTTCACTTTAAAGGAGTTCAGAGAAATAACTGGAATACTCCCAAATAAAGGTATTCTGTCACTTCAGGAATAGGAATAGGATAGGGATAGGGATAGGAATAGGATAGGATAGGATAGGATAGTTCCAGAGCAAGGAAAGAAAAAAAGCAAATCTCTCATCTTATGGGGCCAGTAGTGTATTAAAATAAAGCAAGGCATGTACAGTATGTTCATTGAATAGTGTGGAAAGTAAAAAAAAGCTTGATCCACAGATGTCAATGACTACTGAATTAAGTCTAAAATATGTCAAGTGAAGGAAAGCCAAAAGCTGCAACTTTCATTCTTGAGCATAAACTCCTCACATTTTCTCAACAAAAGATTTTTAATGTTATGTCAGTATTTTTGACACTTTCACTTGCATTATTCTTTGAAAGTAGATGCTTTTAATTATCGAATATAATAACTACAGGTGAATTGTACAGTAATACACAAAAATAATGAGCTGTAATAATATATAAAATTACACAACCCAGTGGAAAATATGTGCATTTGCTTCTTTAATAATATTTAAATCATGAAATTATTATTTTGTGTCCTCTAAGAATTTACTCTTTTTTGGAGGACACATTTCTTCACAGTTTTTTACTTTAAATAAAAGGTAGCAATTTTCAAAAGAATTACAGGAGACTGAAATAGCTTTAGGAGAGGGATGAATAAATCTGACAGCTAGGCAGTGAACCTAAATATTGTTTCTTTAGAAAAGGGGTTAGAGTTTTCCAAGCCTTACACATTTGATTTATCTTTTCATACCCAACAATATGGAAAGAGAAAAATGATTGTACAGAAATGGGATTTTCTACGTGAGTGGAAAAAAAATGGTGTGCAATCTGAAAAACTGAAAGAGGAGGAAACTAACATAAACAGAGATGAAAAGAAGTGAAAAATTCATATGTATCACAACAATGGTGATATCAGATCTTGGGTGTAGGTTATGATGGTCAGTGGCATCCCACATTAAGGAAACTCAGCAGAGTATCTTTGTAAATATCTGCTCACGGTAATCACAAGGCAGCACCCAAAAGAAGTTACCTCAAAAAGCCTGCTGTACTGTAAAATGTATTCATACCTAGCTCCTTATGCTGCATTTCCCTTCCGGCAAGATATTTTGGGAGATCTCCATTAGAAATGCTGTATGGAACCAAAGAGGAAGTTGTACAACCTGTTGTTGAATTATGAGTTAAAGCTGCAACTTGTTAGTGAAAATGTAAATACAACAAAGGTAAAAATGTTTGAATTCTAATCTATATAATATCACATATACTCTAATCTATATAGGTTCCACCAGCAACCAAGAGCCAGGCTGTCTTCTCTAGGATAACTCACACCTGTACACTTGTGTATTTATGGCAAAGCCATCAAAAATAAATCTTTTTGTTCTGCATTCTTTGATCATTTGTCTCTGTGACCTGATCTACAGGGAAACTTCAGCAATGTACATTTGCCACATGGATGGAAAGGAAACACAGTGAAAATATGAGCTGACAATTTCCATGCATCTCCCTCACCCGTAAAACAGAAATCAAACCAGCACTTCTAAAGGAAGAGGTCTCCAAGATAGCACCACTATTTCTGTGTTCCCTGATCAAGAAGGGACCTCCAATCTTCCCTGTGCTCACATGAACAAAATTTGCCATCTATTTCTGCAACCTTTTTGATTATGAAGAAGAATTATTATTTAGTGTTAATGATATAGTGTCTTCTATCTGAAACTGCAGGTCACAAGGCACCAGGCACACAGGATCAGTAACCCAGGTGTGTCAAGTGGCCTTGCTGTCTCAATAAAATAGCCATTTTTGAAACCAGTCCCATGCTTACTTCATATGAGGTATAACAAAAGAAACTCCTTCAGAAGAGCAAATAAAGAGTAAAAAATATAGTGGAAGATGTACATGAAAATCTGACCAAGGAGGAGTGATTGGAAGGTGATTGATTTGGCGAAGCCTTGCACCAAAAGTTTTCTAAAAACATTTTTGGATCACCAGGTGTAGAAGAGCATTGACACTAGATGTACAAACACAGGGGGAAAAAAAAAAAGCCATTTTAAAAAATACTCCCAGAGCTCAAATAAGTCTACTGTTATTTCGCCATTGCCTCTCCTCTCAGCCCTTCTGTTGTGTTGGCTTTTGCTGTATCCAAGTAACAATCTCTGATCTCACTCTTTGACTGTTTTTTCCTCAACAGCTATTTGTTCTTTTCAAACCTTATGTTGCTCCCCAAATTGGTTGCTTCAGCTGTTTGCTAAACCTCTGGAAAAAGGAAAGCAACAGTTCCCGTTACCAGGCAACATCCAGTTTCTTTCCTCTGAGGCTGTGACGAGGTACAGCCCTGCTGCTCTGGCTCCATGGACTTCACTCCACAGCACCTGGAGCTGGCAGGTAGCAGCTAGTCTCTTTACTTTGCTCTGAGAGCTATTTTATAATTAAATCATTTAAAATCAACTTTCTGCAGCTTGATTTCTATGCAAAATTCACAGCAGCAACAGGCCAACAAAAGAACTTAAGTGCAGTTTTACTAAGGCTATTAGATTAACCAGGACTGCATGAATAAAGTAATTTATCTAAATAAATCTCATCCTTCAACATGTAAGGTGATTGCTTTTGGCATCACAAATAAATCACTTGTTCCTTTCTTTTTTTTTTTTCTTTTTTAATCGACTGCTTTGTTCACTTCTTGTTCAACAAACTCAGCAGAGGGGGCTGGAGCCTGCAGCCTATGCAGACAGGGAGTTCTTGATGGGTGTCCCCATGAACAGTGCACAGCCAGCCCAGCCCCAGAACTTCTTACAGCACTGCCTGAAAAACTGAAATTCAGCCCATTTTTCATTCTTCTAGGTGTTAAAACCTAGAAGTTTTAAACCTCTTTAAACGTTCTTCTAATGTTTAAATTTGGGGGGGGGGGGGGGGGGGGAAGGGGGGAATCATAAGATATAGGATACAGAGCACCAGTATCAGAAGACTTCTAGCTTCCTTTAAAATGTTTTTTCCAGCCCCTATGGGCTTAGCCACATGTAGGGAATGCCTGCTCTGATATGATGGCACAGGATGTAAGTACATCTAAGCCAACTGTAAGCTACCAACACCACAGCAGCACTTTGAGCACAGCAATCCCAAGCTCCAGCACAATCCAATTTACCCAGTTTCTCGGGCTCTGAAATAAAGTCAAACCCTAACTGTAGGGGAAGGGAATACAGGTGACCTCCCCCCTGGTAACAGCCATGTTAATTAACCAATACAGCCTTGCCCCTGATGAGTAACAGTTATATCCAATAAGGATGACAGTCATAAAAGAGGGGGTTGGCTGATAAGGGGAGGATCATCATGGAGGAGGAACCTTGAGGAGCATGAAGAAGAGAATCATGGAGCAGGATCCTGAGGAGAGAGAATCACTGCTGTGAGGTCAGTCTGGGTCTGCAGTCAGAGCCTGGTGTTGGAACCTGCAGTCACAGTCCAGCCAGGTAAAAGCTGCAGTCACAGTCTGCACACTGATCCCTGCAGTCAGAGTTCAGCAGGAAATAACCAACAGTCAGAAGCTGCAAGAGAAACCTCCAGCAGGAGCTGCTGCAGCCAGAGTCAGTGAATAGTTGGAGTTAAGATGACTAAGCCATGAAGAGGAATAAGCCAGGACCCTTTTTATGCTGTGTTTAACAAGAAGTCTGTGCCTCAGCACATTTTCACTCTCTAATAAGAGGGCTGCTGCAACAACTAACAATTCCAAATTACATGGCAGACCCTAAATCCCTGCATGCAAAACTCCATACAGCCTGAAAATATCTCACTGCTCATGGAGATGATGACATATCTTGCAGCATTGAAACAAGGATTCACACTTTAGTTAAATCACTCCCATATCCCTTTGTATGAATTGCACCAGGCAGATTCAGTCTGTTCCTGAATGTAGGCTGCAAACACTAATCAGATCTCCAAAGGGGCCTTTGGAATGATTGACGGGGAAGCCCTTAATAAAAGCTTTCTGGTTTTGGCAGGAGAGCATGCAAGAAAAGGAAGCAGCTTGAGTTACTTGAAATGCTGAGGTGGAGGCGTTTGATAAACTGTGATGGGAGAGATGTTTGATGAGCCCTGAGCAGAGAGCAGCTGTAGGAATTCTGATGGCCTGGCTGAAATGGCCGTGGAGTTAGTGGTTAAGTCTTGGTTTTCCATTCTTGTCATTGGCAGAGAGGTTGTATATAGAGTACAGTTAAAGAAAATATGGATGAGCAGAACCACCCTAGATTTTCAGTGAAACTAGGAGCCTGGAGATCTCCCTATGTTTCATAGGTCATGTCTGAAATCCTTGTAATATCAAGGATTGGGGGTTGGGCACTGTTTTCAGAGCTCTCACTGAATTCTAGATTTCTAAAGACATGAGAGGAAGAGAATTTTTAATTTTGTATCCCAGTACTGTTAATAGTGGAAAGGCTAGTGAAAATACTAGAGCATCTCAAGTAACAGGACAAGAGAAGACAGCCTCAAGTTGTGCTTGGGGTGGTTAAGGTTGGATATTAGGAAGAATTTCTTTCCCTAAGGGGTTATCACATACTGGAATAGGCTGCCCAGGGAAATGGCTGTGTCTCCATCCTTGGAGGTTCTGGCAAGACACATAGATGTGGCACTTGGGGTCATGGTTTAGTGCTGGACTTGGCAGTGCTGGGTTAATGATTGGACTCAATGATCTTAGGGCTCTTTTCCTACCAAAAATCTCTGTGACTCTCTAACCGTGTCAAGGCAGTAAGGCACTAAAAACCTGCTGAGGAAAGCAAAAAACTCTCAGACCATCAGGGTACTTGAAGAGACCCTGAGGAGTTGCATTACAGTCAGTTTACTTGGAGCAACACCAACATGCAAGACTGCACTTAACCAACCCACAAGTGGAAATAAGTGATGTTTAGCCAGTGAAGGTTTATTCAGACTTCTTTTGGCAAAAGGAGAAGCAATTTGATTTTCTCACAATTATTATGTGCTGAGAAAAGCTAAATTGTTACTATGGAAGTGGAAAGGTACAACAACCAAATACACACCTAACTAACAGCCCCAAGGCTGAAACATTAAAATATGGCTTCACGTACAAAATCACCAGAAATGGAACATTATAGTAAATCATAGAATGATTACACCTAATTATATAACAAGAATAGGTCATTGCAGCTATATAACCCTGTTTGTGTGCTCTCCTGATTTGGATTCAGTCTGCAAGACAAAAATGGCACTGTATACATGACATAACATTCATATCCCACATAAAAGACACAAGACTACTGCTGAATGTATGCTGTTACTAACCAGCCCAGTTTTCCCTCAAGCTGAACTCCTCATACTCTCTTGCTAATGCATCTTCTAAGTTTCATACCTGGCTTCATTGTGTCCATTCATATGGCAATTACAGGCTATGTTCTCTGACTTAGCCTAGAAAGGGTTTTATTTCCTTACTTCCAAACATAGGAAATGGAGAACAAACTTAGAAAAAGCAACAGCATTGGGCATAGTTCAATCTCAAACTATCCTGTTCAGCCTACAATTTAATTCCCAGGACATCCATATTCAGTGACCTAAAAAGTCTAGCCTCCAACCCATGGAATTCTGCTATTAACTTCACAGTGATTCCACCTGAAAGAATCTTTCACCAGATTGAAAGGCTGAGGTACAGAGGGCAAAAATATTCATTGAAAATTCAACAGATGCATCACTTTTAGAAACAATCAAATTCACCCAGATAACCTCAGTTTGTCCTCCTTTATGACCCAGTTTAATGAAATCTTGAGTAAGATTTCACATCAAACTGTCACAGAAATAACACAGGTATATTCAATGTTTGAGACTTTAAGGTGGAGAGGATGTGTTGTTAGCTTAGATCTATCTTACTGGTATGTAAAATAAATATTTTCTTATTTTGATAACTAATATATTTTGAACTTGCTATTAAGACCTGCTTAGAGATAGAAAGTTTTAGCTGGTATCTCAGGTTGCTAAAGTAGTATTTACATTTTTGCAGTAGTGTACAATGGAATCACTATTAAAAGATGAATCCCATCTTGGAATCCCTTTATATATTTTGACTGACATTTCTAAATGTTGACCTCTCTAGCTCATAAGGAAATTAAAAGAAGTGATTAAGAAGTTAACACTAACTTCATGAAGATATTCTTGAAATATCAATTTGTATCTAAGATTTGCCAAGCACCATGGATTATGATTGCAAGAAATTCTGAAATATGGCCAATATTCTTGAAAAAAACTCAATCAAATTCCCAAACTTTGTGTTAATCCAATTTGTGCTGTGTGCCTGGGAATTTTTCAGCTGAAAGAAAATTATTCCTCTCTAAGAGTATTTTCTCCTTTGTTAAAAAAAAAAGCCAAGACCCCCAAAAACATCAACGAAAAAAAAAATTTCTCTGTATTTTAGTATTAGTCATCCAATCCTATTCCCAATCCTCTGCCAAAATTTTCACAGTTCATAGCCCATAATGTAAATAAGAATATGATTTGATAAATTAAAATGTGTTACCTTACCCAATACAATAATCTCATACAGTTTAATACTATGCTGTATTCCCCAGTCCAGCTACTTGATTTGTTTGAAAGAGTAGAAAGATCAGAGAAGGTGAATTAGGAAAATGGGGATATTAATTTTATATAACTAGGGGAGAGGGGAGCAAAGGATGGGGCAATACGGAACTTCATTTCAACAAACTAAGATATTACCAGTGATCTCAAGTTGTATTAATTTTTTATCCTTTGTATTTTTAAAAGTTTACTTTAGAAATAAACTCCATGGGGTTCCTGGCAGAGCTGCTCTGCCACAACAGTTTATACCGACCATCTGTGGTGTGCCAGAAGCTTCCCGAATGTTCTGCCACCTGACTCAAAATCCTGAAGCTTTTCACGTTTTTCTGCCAATTTTCATCCATACTATGTCTGTTTCCAACACTGAAAACCTAGAAAAGCAAAATATATATCTAAAAGATGCACAGGATAGTAAATTCAGCCACAATATCAAGGCCAAAAGAAAAGACCAAGGACTACAGTAATCTGGGTTTTTGAGCTGTAATCACTGGGGACAGTTGCATACTCTGAAAATAGAATTGTTAAAGAGCAAGAGGGCTCCTGCCTTTTCTAGGAGCACAGCACACACAAAACTTGGTGTCGTTTTCTTTCAGCACACAATAACGTCAGGCCAGATGTAAGGCTGATTTTTATTTCCGTAGGTGACCAAAACCTTCTTTTTGTCACCACAGACAACATTTCTTCTGCCAGTGTTTCACTTTCTTTCATGTAAAACATAGAAAATATAAGTATGCTTTGAAAACATTTGGTCAATCTGCAATAAATGAAGACCCTTTTCTGGAAAGGACAGCAGATGAGAAAGTGAAAGAGAAAAAGGGCAATAAATTAATTGAACCACTCTGCTCACCAACAACAGGAAAAGCCATGACTTAAGAGAAGATTAAAATTTCTGCTGCATGGAAATGAGCTATCAAAAAACTATGAAAGCCTATGTTGATCTACTACTAAAAGCTCATATAGAAGAGCAGCAGTGTAACAGTTAGAAGCCATAAGGGCCACTAGAAAATAATTTCCTTTTTAAGAGCTAATAATAAAACTCTATCAAAAATTTGGTCCAGTCATTCCTGTACAATTCTAATAATGTTAGACAAGTCCTGAAGCATCTAGATTCAGGTTATTTTTTTTTTCTGCTTAAGCTATATTTAAAGCAGATTATAAAAATGCTATCTGCTAAGACAACATAGATGCCACAAAATAGATAGCTATAACTGATCAATCTTATAAATGCATCTGACATTTGAGTAATAATATCCAACTTGCTCTTATGAGTAGCTGCCCACTGCTGTTTTTAAACCAAAATGCTGTCAAATACTTCTCCTTGGCCACTTCCAGCACAAAGAGCTTCTTTTACATCCCCAAATGACTCTTCAATTGTGATTGTCCCAACCTGTTGAGTTTGCAGCTACCTTTCAGCTGGGCACCCAAGCTGGGCAACAGTCAGGTTTCACAGCATGCCAGGGGTCAGCCTTTCTAATAGACCCTCTCTGTTCTTGAGCAACAATAGCAACATGATTTTAAGAGAGGTGTCCTTTCCAAGCCCTTCATGGAATAAGCCTCCTCTGTGATCACAAAGGGCCCCATTCCATATTTGTTTTGCCATGGTATAACCCGTGTTTATTCCTAACCAAGATGTTGAGATCCCATGGTTTAAATGCTTATCTTGGGCTGGGTTCTGCAGAAACTTTCCAGAAATGCTTTTCAACAAATATGTTTAAAGAATATCAAAGAAAAGCAAATATATATGTCAAGCACCCACTGGTAGTGGAGTTTTAGGAATTTTAGGAGGGTGGTGGTGGTGGGTTGGTTGGTTTGGGAATGTCCTTTGCTAATGTCCTTTGCTTATTCTATCTCAGCAAAAGGATTTTGTCAACTTGCTTGGAATTCATACCTTCTGTAAGCCCAGTTTTTAAGAGTCATTTAGCTGAAATATTCTCAGCATGCATTCTTAAACAAGTTTTTATAACTCCTGGAGCTCCTGTGAAAGAGCTGAGTGTTCTTTTTCTAACTTTCCTCACATACCCTTTGAACTTTTTAAATGGGTAATGAATTTTCACAGCTACATGCTTCAGCTGGTTTCCTTGGATTGGATGCTGATATTAAGAACACCACCAGCTGTCACTTCCTTTACCAGACTCTAGACAATGACTCAGAAGTGTGTTGGCCTTTGCATGTATTATCCAGCTTTTGCCAGCACAGTGGTCTCAAACCTGCATTGATGATTTCCGTGTTACTGGACTAAGTTTGCCTTAAAATAATGCACAGACGAGCTTCCACACCAAGCCTTTGATCCTATATTCTCTCTTGCTATTGTTGTCATAGTTCTCTCTTCACCATTACTTTTGTAAATTTTATCACAGCCTTTTAGGTTACATCAGGAGTTTGCAAGCTATTGGACAAGGGCCTGTGAGAAGCAGCATTGTCAACAGAAACAAAATATACTGGTTTCAAACCAGCAGTCACTGCATGTTCCACAATTGTAAAAATATTTCCAAAAGCTAAACACTTTCTCCTGCCATTAGCAGCATTTTGTTCCCTGTGACTATACTGGGTTACCTTTCTTTCATGCACAGCTGTCTGACTGACCTCTGCCATAAGCTGCCTCTAGTAACAGATTACTTTGTCCATGTCAAAAGCTGCTACTGATTCTTTTATCCACATAAAAATAGTTCTCTCTCCTTTTGGCCTCCATGCATCTTTCCCACTGACAGTCTTCCTTTTATTTCTCTCTTTTTTCACCACCTCCCCCCACAAGAGAGACTCCAAATGTTTACATTTCTTAATTGAATTTATGTAGAAAGGAAGTCCAAGTGAACTTTGGCTTGTTTTCAACGGTAATTCAGATAAGAAGTAGAAGGAAGTTTGATTTTAAAGGAGAAAATTAGAAACTTGAGACACCAAATGTTATTCAGTGGCATGTCAAATGCTTATCAAGATATCTTTTATCACATATTTAATTGTTTCTTGTAATTTGAGTAATACGAAAGACCAGTAATGAAGAACGTTTCATTGTGTTACTTTTTGAAGTGCTGTCTGAAATCCTGAAACATTTAAAAAGGATGCTATAATTAGACTTGGCTAGAAACTTTTTGATTAAACACTTTTCATTTGAAAAATGCTGATTTCTTAGAAGTCCAACTCTTTGCAGAAATGTATGTGTTTTAATGAAATTTTAATGCGAAAAGCTTCTTAAGTCAAAACAGGAGACAGCCAGAGATGAAGAATGGCAACACTGAGCTCACAAAGGTAAGACCTTGTTCTGCTGTGTCCTGAGACAGTGGCCTAAGAGGCTGTTTTGCTCTGGATCGCTGTAAATGATGAAGGATAAACTGCCACAGAATTAGACATTTACTGGCAGCTTATCTTTTCTTCCACATCTAATCTTGTCACCTACTTTCTCCATAGCCATCTAAGCACTTACTTATTCTGGAAACTTTGCCACTTCAGCCTTATTACGTTGTCCTGACTACTGCATTCTCCTTGGCTATCCCAGTTCACTAGAATCTAAATTTTGAATACTTCTGAATGCGTAACACTTCATTCCATTAGGTCACACTCCACAATGTACCCAAATTCAGGGGAGCCTCTTTAGTTGGGCAGCTTTCTTTAACTGGTCTTCGTTTGAACCAGTTCAAGATGATGTTTTCTTCATGTCACTGAATCAAACCAAAGATTCTCAAGTTCTGCATGACTTTGAGAGTTCACAGAGCTATCTTTAAAGTTTCATCTGCAAAAAAAAAAAAAAAAATACAAGTAAACCAGTCAGTCAGTCAGCCAGCCAGTCAATTAAGACTGAAAAACCACTGTGACCTTTTCAATCTACTTTAGAAATTCATAAAGGGTTGCTTTCCAGAATGAGTAGGATTGCTTGATATAGTGTAATAGACTGAAGCCAAAACTAACAAGATCTTTGAAGGTCTTGAATAGTCTGCTTCCAGTGAAGTCTAGAGTCTCCCAGACTTGTTACCTGGCACACGAGCTATACCATCAGTTCTCATGAACAGATTGTGAAATTTGCAATTTCCTAGGAAAAATTTTTGTGCTGCAATCTACCCTGATTTTTTTTCTGTTGTCAGGCTGCTCACTTCTCATGCCAGCTGCTCCACCCACCTGTTCCCCTGTGTATAACTTAATAATCTCCATTTGATATAAACTGGAGCAGACCGAGGAAGTGTAAACTTTCAGTGTAGGATGATAGCACGGGGCGATTCTGGGGGAGTAGAATGTCTGGCAGTATACATTCAGCAGGCACAAGATTTTGATCAGCAGTAATGAATAGATTGCTTCAGGAATAATCTTCATTAAGTTGGTTGGTGCTGTGGGGATTGATTCTACAAGGTGCTGTTCATCTTGTAGCCACATGAACATTTTTTGAGCAAATGAAATGTTCTTCTCCGCTCTCTCATCTTCTAGCATTCCTCAGGTGTCACAGCAAGGATTCTGTATCCAAGCAGGAATTCTAACTCCTACAGTCAGAGGATGAACAAACTGACGGACACATTTTTCCAGTCTTTGATCAAAAACCATCTTTCCCACACCATAAAAACACCCTACTCCCACACCACTTTCAATCTCCTATGGTGCTTCCCAAAGTCTCAGATTGAAAGGGTGATGAGGATTTCCTAGAGCTGTAATAACTCACTGTTTCAGTCCAATGGTATGAGTTCTTTGGTGAAAAGTGATTTACTGTCAGAGAAAATGGTGGTCTTTCTTCAAATGTCAGCTGCTGAAAAGCTAAACATCAAAGTAGCAGGCAAGCTGAACAGACTCCCCTCCACTCTGAAAGAGAACTCTAAATCTGTGGTTTGTCCCATCTTTCATAAGATGGTAAGAAAGACATTTTAGAGTCCCTTATTTCTCTCCATTGGCTAATAAGGCAATCTAGATTAGCAGAAGTAAATGTCTAACTTTAGAGAGACAAACTTAAAGTTGGAGTGTGAAGTGCACCCTAGAAAGGTCCTTGCATCTATCACTGGGTATATGCACAAATATCTGTATAACATTGCATAAGAAATGCCTATGTACTTTTATATCAACATTATTTCAAGTCTATGGAGTTCAGCTTTAAGTATATTAATTATCAGGATTGTCTTTAAATACTTTATTAGTTCAATGAGAAAGTTTTCACCATTTTCTCAGTCTGGTGAAAAACGTTTTCCCTTTAAAACTAAGAAATATATAACAAATTAGTTTTCTAATTTTAGATTTGTATCTTGGGTTTGATTCCACATTTTTTAAGTTGCATTTATAAGTATTGGTAAGGGATTTAGATAATGAACAAAGGTCATTAGCTAAGTAACTTAAACAGCTTGTTTGTTTTGCAGAATCAGAGAATGGGTAAGATTGGGAGAGACTACAGTGAGTCATCTGGTCCAATCTCCCTGCTCAAGCAGGGTCATCCCAGAGTGCACAGCACAGGATTGTGTCCAGACAGTTCTGGAATATCTCCACTGAGATATCCCTACAACTTCTTTGGGCAATTAGTTCCCGAATGTGGTCACTGCACAGTTAAGAAGTTCTTCCTCCTGTTCAGTGCAACTTCCTGTGCATCAGTTTCTGTTCATTCCTCTCATCCTGTTTCCCAGCACCACTGAGCAGATCCTGGTCCATCTCCCTGTCATCCCTCCTTCAGACACTGACAGAGGTATGATAAGGTGCCTTCCCAATCATCTCCTTTCAAGGCTGAACAGGCACAGCTCCCTCAGCCTTTCCTTGTAAGAAAGGTGCTCCAGTCCCTTCAGCATCTCTGCTGCCCTTGGCTGGATCTGCTCCAGGAGCTCCAGGTCTCTCTTGTGCTGGGGAGCCCAGATCTGGACACAGCACCCCAGATGTGGCTTCATCAGGGCTGAGCAGAGGGGCAGGATCACCTTCCTTGACCTGCTTTGTAGTAGATCCAAACATTTCACCCTATTTTGTCCAGAAGTGTCACTGCTTCTACTAGGTTACTTAGGCAAGTAAAATGAGCAGATGTTATCTGCCATGACTCTTAATTAGAAAGATAACTCCCCACTGAAATCTATGGGGAGTCAGAAGTTTAAATCTGGATAATTAAATACTTACATGCATCTGGGCTTCAATGTTCTTAGCATGCTGAATTTGCTCTTCTACTGATCTCAGTGCCAAGTTTACTCGGCATCTCCCATTTCTCTGCCTGGATAAAAACTCCATTAAAGGCTGGCAGCAGCTCTAAGGATTAACAGTTGGGAACACAGCTAAGTAAAGAGGTGTGGAGTCCATTTGGACTACAACGGTGAAAGCAGGAAATGTATCTTGGAGCAGGAAAGCAGATCCAGCTGATATCACCTGGAGTACTCTGAAAACAAGATGTAAAGAGCAGATCAGCAGAATCTCACTGTGGAAGGATGGAATTAGAAATTACAAATAAAGTCTATGCCACACAGGAAAAAGAAGGAGCATTTATGACAGGCAAAACATTACTAACTCTTAATCACCACAGGCTTAAGAGAAATAGCCCAGAATGCAGTATAAAGAAAATAAACTAATGTTGCCTATTAATTTAGAGATAAAGGATAGGATCTCCTTATGCTTTTTTGGAGGCAATGAGAGTTTTCTAGTTCCCCTCATTTAAGATCAGGACTTTGATCTGTTAGCATTACCTGCATTTCAGTAATTATCTCCCTGCATAGAAATATTTCAGTTTGGTCTCTCTAATTATTATGTATTCCCAATGTGTGTGCAGGTCCTTCTCTTCCAGAGAATCTAACTCTCAGCTGAGTAATTTTTCAAGGGAGTCCATACCTCAGTGATCTGAAGGCACAGCACTTATTTCTAAAATCTGACAACCATTGCTACTAGTTTTCCTCTAGATATCCAATCCTGTACTTTAGATGTTGTCACACAAGGTGGCAGACAGGAGCTCCTGTAACATACCTGGAAGAACTTTTATTTCTGTAACTGTGACAAGATGCAGTCCTAAAATCCCCACACTTTAACCACACCCAAACACACAAACAGCATATTCCAGCTTATTTTACAACCCACCACATGATGGCTGTTTCCAAAACCCTTCACCTGGGGTGTACATCCACATATATTGACATGGATACATGGATAACAATTCTAAAATATTATCAGCTGTTTTGTCCTGATAAATACTCCTTACGTGTATGACACAATTTGTTAAATTATTTCACTCTTACACTAAGCAAAGAACAAATCCTGCCAACATTTATGTATGTGCTTGGCTTTACCAGCCTGACTACTCCTGGCATCAAGTATGATTTTCATAAGATCAAGGCCTAAGATATCATATGCAATAACTTGGAATAGAAATGCTTTCTAAAAAAATAACACTTGCCCTAGCTGAAAGCTACTGAAATTTCATCGTGATTATCATCAGCAGCCTGGTGAATAAACATGAGACACTCAGGCATTTACTCTGGTCAGGCATCAGGGAGGAGAGCAACGTGAAACAAAAGAGGCAGAAATGAGGCAGAAGGGTAGAAATGGTTCTTTATAGCTTCCTAGTGTTGTAACTTACTCAGAAATGTCTGCTTATTCTTAGTGAAAATTCAGAGAGGTATAGAAAAGGGCCAAATGTGTTTGTTGGGATGAAATTCAGAGTTAGACAGATTTTGAAAGTGAAACTCTGTAATCACAGTAGCTTTGCTCCCAAATACCACACCTGATTACTGCAGAATTGTTTAATGTATCTACCAGGAAAAACAGATCTGGGTCTAAAGGTTTTCTCTTTCTTGCTATTGTAATGGAAAAGAGCATATGATAGGATACAGGTGATTAATAAAGAATCTCATGCTGCTCCATGTCTGATATGACCTAGATTTCCAAAAAGCGGATATTTACTAAAATTAATAATTTAACATCCCCAAAAATACATGGAAGTTGTGTCATAGTGTGGCTTGGAAATCAGTCCAGTTCGTTCTATCATTTCTTTCATGAAAAAGAAAAGTTTCTTCTTTTTTAATAACTTTGTTGCTTTTCAGTGCCTGCTTCAGAATTTTTTCACAGCTCCTACTTCTCATCATTAGACCTTCTCTTCTTAAATCACCCTCTCATTTTCTGTCAAATCCCAATTTGGATCCATTACTGTATCCCTGCACTGAGAGGATCTGCAGATGGCATCCCCTAATCAACCTCAAGCTACTGGGAAATTTTATATGGTAAGTCCTGGACAAGATAAACTAGTGACTTCTATTATTTTTACTGAAAAACTTGAATTTTTGCGTCTGTTAAAAAGGGCTCCAGACTGCCAAATCCCTTGTACATGCTTCTAGTAGCAACTTCTTTAAATTTTTTTCTCACATTAAATGTTTTCTATAACTTAACTGCAGAATCTGGAAGTCCTTACCAGCCATTTGATCTCACTGCAGTCTCTGCATCCTGCCACAATATCAAGACAGACGGTCAGAAGCTTTCTGATACCCTCCACCACTTTTTCCCATTCCTCACCTCCCATGGGAAGAAAAATAGACATGGCAGAGGGGTGTTATATGCTGTGGCGAAGTCTTCAAGCAGGACAAACAATGTGATCAGGTCCCAGTGTTTAGCTGTAGTCATTAGTCATACAGTGGTTAGGATAACAGCCATTACCTCTCATATAAAATGAGGAGGTATTGGAAGTGATCAGAGTCCAACTCCTATTCCTGGGTCTGTCCCCAGTGAGGGACAGACCCAGGAATATCAGCCTGGAAGATCTCTGGTAACAGAATCTTTGAAAGGTGGATTACAGGCAGAGTAAGTTATGTCACTAGGACTTTCCCCATTGCTGAGGAAGTTATTCCTTATTGCTAATGTCTACATTAGCCACAGTGGAATTTCCTTCTAATTTCCACATGCATGTGGGTGAGAGGAATTGAAAAGGATTAAAGGACTTAGCATGAAGGTGTTGCAAAAGTTACCTGGTGGGCCAGCTTGCAAGGGCTGAAGCTACTGCAAGGAACAGCTTGCTTAGCCATGGTCCCAGGTCTGAGGATACTTGTAAAGAAAAATTGACTCAGCAACAAAGGGCGTAATTTCTAGAAGACAAATGTCTAGAAGATATTTTTCAAAGGTGTTGTAGGAGAAGGAGCAAAGTGTACCATAATTGTCCACTGTTCATGAAACTGTTGAACCACTTCGTGGTTTCTTTCTTTCTTTCCTTTTTATTTCTTCATTACCACTCATAGAGGTTTCTAAAAGCTATACCACTGCTAGAGCTTATAACTCCCTGCTGTGATTTGTGGGCAACTAGGCTGTTCTGCGCCTCTGCTTCTTGGCAGTGAAGAACAAAGAAAGAAATTAGAAATTTCTTCCCAAGACACTACAAGAAGAGACAGAAGAGAATGAATTGTATTGTTACATTAGGTAGTAAAAGACTTCAAATTTTTTTTCAGACACTTTTCTGAGACAAGCAAAGACAGTAGGGTCACTGGATAAATGATCTTTTCCTTGAAAACTGTTAGGAGAGACAATCAGAGAGAGAATAATAAAAATCTTAAAGTGTTGATAAGATTATGGCATTACCTCTATGAGAGGATCTGGTTTGGAAGGAGACATGCTCCTGAGAATGAATAATATTATCAAACCAGCTGCTGAGCATAGCAAATGGAAACCTGTTTCATCTGACCTTTCTGTCTCTATAAACAGAATTGCACGCTATGCAGGGCTTGAGAGGCCTGAAATAAGGAGATAATTTTCATGGTCTTTTTTTTTTGTCCTCTGGATAATAGAAACAGATTGTGAGCAGGAATTCAGGAAATGCAAACCTTATCCTAAGATACAAAAGCTGAGACAACAAGTAGAGAACAAGTAATTGAAACTGACAAAAGTTGGTGTATTGCAGAGAATTATTTAGAATTGTACTTAGCATTTTCTAACCTCCTTTGTTTTCATACCAGTCTTGGTACTCATTAGGTTCACAAGAAGCCTTCAAGAAAACCATTCTCATTTTGTTGTGCAATAGGTCAGACATACTTGGTTGACTTGATTCACCTCACTCTGTTCAGTAGATGTTCCAAAATTATAACTGCCAGAAGCTGGAATTACAACCTGCTCTTTCTACCCTATTTGGCCAAGTTCAGTGAACAATGGCTCACTGAGTCATCGAAACTCTATCCCCCAAGGAGAATTAGTCCTCCAGTTCCTCTTGGTTTCTCTCAAGCTATTTCAACTTTTGCTGACCAGCAGGCAGCTCACAGTGGGTATAACTCCCCCTTGCAGAGTATCTGGTGCAGTAGAAGATGGAGCAATTGAACACAGAGTCTGTCTTCAAAAATCTGACTCTTAAGTGAAGTTCCTGACTTCTGCCCACACAACAGCTCTCCTTCTTCTTCCTCTCTTGCCAGACTGTCAGGTCAGCCATCAGAAACAGCCTCATGAGAACACAGAATGGTTGGATCCAAGGGACAGCATGCAGTGTCACATGAGATTGAACAGACTCCACATCAAGAACCAAGGAAGCATAGCTGAAACCCTGAAGAATTCTACCTCTGGAGAACATTTTTTGGCAAAGAGGTCACCAAGGCAGACACCTTGCAATCTTATTTTAATTAAAGTAGGCCAGTAATTGTGAACAACTGAATTCCTAACATGGAAAAACCACACAGAGCAGACTAAGATTACTGATACAAAACTCGTAATTGAACTTACAGACATGAGGAAAACGTACATCAAATTGTATCATTGGATTATCCTGACAAGGAAGACACAGATTTTGTTGTCGAAATAAAATCCTAGAATATTAAAGCCACATCTTTGGGACAAGTCAAGAAACTCTTTGCCATAAGACTAGACTCTGGTTTGCTGTGCATATCTGACATCAGAAAGTATCACTTGACCAGTCTGCTCTTAGTGATTCTATCACACGAATGTCCATGGTTTTGTCAGTCATTGAAACAGGTAAGGAAGGGTGAGGGCGTAAGTGCTGTTCCATTCCCACAAACACCATGATTGCTTCCCTTCCTGCCATTGTAGTAATGCCAAACCCAAGCTTTAAAAAAATAATCATAAACTAGGCCTCTCTAAAGTAAAAATAATGACTTCATAGAAACAGAATTGAAAAAAATAACCAAACCAAACACCACATTGCATAAGTAGGCAGGGAGTGTACAGGGCAGGGAGTTGTTCTTGTTATTCACCTTTGACAGTGCATTGTTCCAAGTTCTCTTAAGAAAGATTTCTCTAACCATATTTTAAAATTAGTGGCAGATGATAATATCTATAATTAGTTAATCCGTGGAAATGTTTAGAAGAGACATCACTTATCTTCAGACGGCTTCTTTATAGCATTGTATTTCTATAGCCAATACATATAATGTTCTTCTGTTCATGCTTTTCTCAGAATACCTTAAGATTCAAGATTCAGCAGAAGCCAAACAACACAGAAGAGAAAAATTGGCCAGACACCTTTTCTAACTGAGTGTACTCAAAAAACCAGCTAGAAACAGTTTCAAAATACACCTTCTACCCATGTATCTTGGTAATATGTACTTGGAAAAACATGGACTTTCAAAGTCATGGGTATTCAGATGTAAGATAAAATTAATGACAAAGGCAGGAAAAAAAGAAAAAGGTTGCAAAAGTATCTGTGGCCCTTGATTGTTAAAAAAAAAAAAAAAAAAAAAAAAAAAAAAAGAGCCATAACAAAAGGCAAGTAGTCACATTATTAATCCCACTCACATTTCATGCAAAATGACCTGCTCTTCTTTTAATAGACCTGACTGTCATTTGCAGTTAGAATGGTTTAATCCAATGGCCTCTGCTCTGGTAAAACAAGACTCTGTTAGTATCCTGCTTGAAAGATATGACACAAAAACCTTCACTGAATACTATTCTAGTGTTCTGTTTTAAGATATACATACCAGAAGTGACATTGATCTTTGACTTCCCTTCAGCTGAAATAACAAAAAATTCTTCCCGCTGACTATAGCCTGATAAAATAACATTTAAATGTCAATAACATATTATTGGTACAAAAAGCAGGTTGGCCAGTAGTGTGAAAATCCCCAGGGACACTCTCTTTGCAGTTAGTTCTCCTCTTATTTTTGCAAGCTTTTCAGACTGTTCAATGGGAGTAAAATTCATCCTTTTCCATATGTAATTTAGAATCATTAATTTGCCAAATCAACAAGTCTCCTAAACCAGCATTGTTAGGAGAGTTATAACAAGAGACATATAGCTTAGCAACAGGGGGAAAAGTTCCCTTTGTAATTGAAAAGAAGTGGTGTTACGCATTTTTCTTGCGTAAGTACATTGTTGCCAGCTCATGGAGAAACTGGCTGTGAGATTTGAACCCTGTAGGAGATACAGATGGCTCCTTGATTTACTTATTGGTGAAACAAAAAGGAATTCTGCCCGTGGACAGAAAAGTGGGCTTTGTTTTTTGGGTTTTTGTTTTGTTTTGTTTTCCATTTATTGAGGGTGATATCTCCTGTATGAGGAGTGTAGCAATCCCTGCTGCATTTCTTGCTTGTGTAGCCATCAATGAGCTAGCATGCACACAGTTGTCCAAACCTAGATTAAACATTGTAAATGACCACAGCATTTTCTTCCTGGAGCTAAAGCTATGATGTGATCTACAGCCATTTTCCCCTTATTTGGAGGCTGCAGGGTTCATACTCCGGGCACAGCAAAAACACAACACAGAGCTATCAAGCAAAAGTAATCCTCTTTATTTCAAAACAGATGACTAGCTATTTGCATGGTTAAAAATACCAGAGTTTTCCCTGGGTAATCCGCTAGCCAGTCTGATCTACTTTTTTCCCCCCATAATGCTAGGTCATTCTTGGATTAAAAACAAGAGACTCCACCCTTGGAGAAATTTTACCTTCACAACACAAAACAAATAAAGAAAAATAAAACCCTTTCACCTAGACCTTCACGTTTCATTTTCTCCCAGTTATATTTTTATCTGATGTTGCAAACATTCAGTACTGTAAACTTCTTATGCGTGGTAGTTCAACTTTTGCAATTTTTAGGTTTTTAGGCTTCCTGTAAAAACAATTGATGTTTCTGCAAGCATAAAAATAATTTAAAACTCCTGTCTACCAAAGCAAGCAATCTCCTGAGGAGGTGATGTGTAGGCACAGCTTGCCTCCTTTGTTGCCCACAGTGAGGATTTTGCAAAAGAGTCCCAACTTCAGTTGTAATGAGTGAGATCTAGTGAATATAACTAAATAGCTCAAGGTCCTGGGTGTGACAGAGTTAGATATTCATTGTAGGAATAGATGGATGGCAGGTGAAACAGCCCTCTCTGGCAATTTTGCAAGTTTTGAAGTTGTATGCTACAGTCACATGAAGCAGGAAGAAATTAAAGTGCTTGCTTAGAAGTCACTATAATGACCCAAGCCATCAGATAGATGGTTTGAGATAAGAATTAATTCTTGCGTAAATGGCAAGTGTTGACAGCAATATTTTTTTCCATCACTTATATACATAAACATTGGTTTAATTTTCTTAATAAAATGATGATATGAAAAAAAACGTTGACCTGGAAAGGGAAAAATTTGCCAGAACAGACATCTTTCTGAAGCAAAACTAAATAAAAAAAAGGTAATTTAAAATTAAAGGGCTCACAGCTTAGGTTTCTGAGAAATTTCATGCTTACTAGCAATATCACTCTTTTTTAAAGAAAATAAGTACATACAACCATCAAGCTCATTTTAGAGGCATATCCCACATGAGAAATTACTGGCAAGGTATCTTTTATAACATTGCACTAATATAGATCTCTGGTAACAGCCTTACACAGGCTGTCACTGCTATTCTCTGATGTAGGAGGGAGACAAGTATGTGAGGCAGCACAGACTGGCAGAGCAGGCTACACACATTACACTTGCCAAGGCTCCTGAGGGATGGAGCAAAACCACCATTCAGCCAGACTCCGAATGCCTGCGGAAGCCTGTGTGAGTCTAGAAACGATAAACAGTGACACCTAAGGGAAGGAGTGGATATTTCCCAGAGGACACAAACATTCGTGCGAGGAAAGAAAAGACAACTATTCCAGTCCTCTCAAAGTTACCTTTGTGATCTCCAGGGTATAAGCAAAGAAGGGGGAGGGGGGGAAAAGGCACTTTTAAAAGGGTAGGCTATCACCCTACCTGCCCAGAACAGGAAAACTGACAGAAAAAACTCTTCCAGTCAAAGCAGCTTTTTTACATTATCACCTAGGACAGATTCAGCCAGCTTTGTCCTATGTGGAAAGTTTAAAAAAACCCTGCTATCCAAGAAAATTTTCACACCCAGGACATCAAAAGCACTGTAGTGCAATATTTTCAATATTATGATTGATAACATATCAATTCCACAGCAAAATAATCTTCTCCAAAAAGGTTATCCTCTCTGTAGAAGAGATTGTTTCCACATCTGGAAGAAAGTGTTTGCAGGTTTGTATCACACAGAAACAGCAAAGCCTGCACATCCTCTAGACAATCTAGGTGTTAGCAGGGGATAGGTGTAATTTCTGCACTGTTGTTCTATGACCTATAATACAGAAGCAGGTTTCTTACTAATTTTCTGCTCCCCAGCAAGTCCCCATGTGTCCCATTCAAAAACCATAATGCTTAAAGATGCTGTCACCTATAACAGAAAAATGTACTGGCAACACTATTACATAGCTTTACCAGAGGGAAAGAGACAAAAATCCCCCTTTTGTTTTTTTTTTTCTGGCATTAACACCTTTGAACTTAATCTTAGCTCAAGCAATTCCCTGATGATAGAAGTGAGATGATACCTAAAGTGAGAACGAGGCCTCGTTGAACAGTGATAAATTCAAGTCCCAGCCTCACCATCCTGACACATCTTCTGTATGTTATTGTGTCATGTTCTTGTTTGTCCATGTCTCACAATACAGCATCTGTGTGTTTCTCTCTCTTAATGTCACCAAATGCTAGTTTACACAGAAGGGCTTGCTTAGGTTCTAGCTAGTTATATACCGTACAAACACAAATTAACAGCTTACAAAAATGACTCTACAATCTTCGGCATCTCAGAACATAAAAATAGTCCATTTAATCTCTTCAGAAATGGTAGCCTAACCCAGGCTCAGGGAAGAACAAATGTGCAGTGATGTATCCCAGTACTTCCCCAGCTTCCAATGGTCTGTGACTTGGGGAGATAACTTCCTCAGTTGGAAGTCTAATAATTCTGTTTAACAACTTGGATGAAATCTTTCAGGACTTTGAACCTGCACAAAGATTTTAGCATGCACAATAACCTTTGGCAGCAAATTCCACACACACCATGCGAACACACTGGATCCTGTCTCTGTCTTGAACATCCTGGGAGTTCATTTTGGTGCTTTTCTTCCACAGTCCAGAAAAGACAATGATCATTTGGAGCCTATCTCCTCTCTCACTGTTACTCATCATATAATAAATCCTATTTCAATCCCCATCAGCAGACTCCCAGAGCCTTTAGAGTCATTAGTCCTGTAGTAACTTCTCATATGGCAGTCACCTGGTGACTTCAATCTTCCTTGTTCCTCTTTCTGCTATCAGCTGCTGACATTAGAAAATGTACAATATTTATTTTGTTCTCCATATTTATCACTCCCAACATCTATCTGTTTTTTTTTTTTGTTTTTTGTTTTTTGGTTTTTTTTTTTTTATTTGTAATTGTCACAGAGCACTGAACTTACATTGTCATTAAAATACTACACTTTCTTTCCTGCCTGGTGACATCCAATTCAGAACTCTTCACCACAAACATAAAGCTAAGAATCAGTTTCTCCATCTCTGTTACTGTACCTTTCTCTGTAGTGAATTTATTCTTCCATTTTATCACTCCATGTCACAGCACCTTTCTTCATTGCAGAAAGTTTTCTCTTTTACTGCTCTGCACAACTTAATGCCATCAGCAAATGTTGCCACCTCCCTCTCTACTCTGTTTCCTAGACTGATTACTTTGAATAACATGGGTCTTCATGCAGATCTCGGTGGAATTTGCCAGGTGAAAATCCTACACTGAGAAAACTGAACATTTGTTCCTACCTTCTGTTTCCCGTCTTTTCAACTCTTACTAATATATGTGAAGACCTTTCCTTTTATCTTATAGCAGTTTGGCTTCTCTAAGTATTTTGGAGGGATTTTGAAGACTTTCTGAAGTCAACCTCAATTGGATCACCTTTGTCAAACACACAACAGTGATTCCTTCAGGGAACTACAGCAGAATCATGAGACATGGCAGTTTCCTGCAGAAGGTAGACCAGCTCTTCTCGAGTACATTTTATTTTTCTATGGCTTCCTTCTCCCTGTAGGGACATCAGACTCACCAGTCAGCAATTTTCCACATCTTATCCAAAGTCCTTCTGAAAACTGGTAGTGTGTTTGATTACCACCATCTCTGATACAGAGGCATTTCTCTATATGTGTAATTTGTATTACACAGGTAGTGGTTCAAAACACTACCTAAACAGGAGTTCACTCACTCTTACCCAAATTTCACTCATATCAACTTTTTCAGAATGTTAAAGTAACCCTTGCTTTGGTCCCCCAAGGAATGCCTAGAATCAACATTAGCAACAATTTCTTATTAGGGACTTTTAATTTTGTTTGTTTCACTCTTTTAACTCTTACATGAAGAAGCCCTTCTCTAGCTAAACAAAGTTTTTATCCTGTACACAGCAGGAGCATTGCAAACAAAAGCATCAAACTTTTCAATGTTAATTGAAATCTTGACCACATCTTTATTGGGCTAGTTGAATACGGTTAAATTCTGGTTAAATGAGCAGTTAAAGTCAATTTTAGAAGCATATCTAAGGTAATGTCTTCCACTGACAGAGTAAAAATATCCATGGAAGAACATTGATTTACATAATATATAAGTTAGGGACCTGATTAAATTAAACTAGTTTGACTGAGAGCATAAAAACTGCATGAACATACTTTAAATTACAGCATTGTTCACAGAAATTCAAATAGCAGTTGTATTAATCCAGTCTATTTATATAATATTATAATTTGAAGGAATTTCCTGTAGGGATTTTAATGAATAACTGTACAAAGAATTATAGAAAATTGTATCTTAGTTATTAACAACCATATAAAAGTCTGTTCCTATAAATGGTATAGGAACTAGAATTAATTATGCTGTGGCATTGCTTTCACCTTGATTCAAATCAATTGGCTTTTTGTATAGAACAAATATTCAATATATTTCATGATTCATAGATGATAACGTAGATAAGTCACCACAGGACACTACACAATGCAGACTAATCACTTTAGGGGTTTAGCAATTGACAGGTACCTTCCTAATTAACCATTCCTTCAAAATTCAAGACCCAATAAAGAAAAAATAAACTGACTTTTCACAGGGTAGAGATGCTAAACTACCTTCCTTTAAAATAGAAAATTGGTCCTGACAGTGTCCCATTTAATTGTGAGTTTTGTGAAATGGACCAAAATAAAGCTTGGGTTTAAACACATTTATTTGGCTAGAGTCAAAAGAGAAACTTCTTTTATATTTATTTTCTGCTACTTAGTATAGAATTTATTTCAGTCTTCAAACATGCAAGTAACTCATTATTTAGGAGGAAAAAAAATCACCCCTTTCAAGCTGCCATTTGTTGTCAGCTTCCAAAATTCTACATCCAAGAGATTTTTTTTTCCTTTTCCATTGAACACAATCTTCTGAGGAAGTAAAAGGGAAGACAGATGTCAAAACAAATCTTGCAGAACGGTTCACAATGCTTTCCAAGTGCAAACATCAATGTTGTGTAGGAGACCTTCACAATGATGTCAGTGTTCTCTGCATTTCCACAAACTACTGCATTAGAGGTGCCCATTGTACTATCCACTCCCCCAAGCATTACAGCTTTCCAGGAGAGGCTTTCCTGAGTTGTCACTTCACGTTTTTGGGACAATCCCTCACTTTGCGGTTTTGTGGTAATTTAGCCCCTTCTACCACATTTTACATAATCCCAGCAGTGATGACAAATTTAAAAATTTAATATACAATATTGATCACACTTCACCTATCATCACCCAGTCCTGACTTGTCTTACCTTAGCACTGGCTGATACAATGCTACTGTCTGACCTGCTTAGTTTGAAAACTAAAATGAACGGCATAAACAAACCAAGATCTTCCAGACAGTTACTACACTTTGCCTACAGAAAAAGAGCTATATAATCCCTGCTTCCTTGATCACAGCACTATGGATGAAATCTACTATAAACTAGCAGAGGAAAATTCAACAGGTTTCTGTTAATAGAGGCTGAGCAATGGGCGCCTGATGATAAACAGCTCCTATGTAAATTCAGTAGAACTCAGCCCACAACTCCAGCTAATTTTGTTAGGATCACCTAGGGACAAGTAGTTGCCAGCTCCAATGGTTAGCACAGCATTGACAGTTCATCCAAAAGAAAATTAATTCTCCTCATAGGCAGGAGGTCTTGGTCTGAGGAGCTGCTATTAAACCCCAGGTGGAGTTTAAACAGCTCTCCTAAGTTATAAAACACATGGAAGAACTGCAGTAGATTCATGGCCTTTTGTTTTCGCCTGGGAAGAGCACTTGTGGGAGAGTAGCTGTCCATCTGCTCTGGTAACACCCTCCACATACCAGCAGCAAAAAAAATTAAAGCTACTCAGTATCAGGCAGTGTACAGCTCATCTAATTTAACACCTGGTATAAAAAAAAAAAGCATCAAGCTGTCATTAAAATGGCAAATAGACTGGAAAGCATTTCAAGGAAAAAAAAGAATACAGAGACATGACAAATAGACCAGCGACACCATAACCAGACAGTCAATTGCCACTATCTTTCTATTTCATTGGAGTGTTAACAGAGACCAGAGCCTGTGGTAATCCCCATTTAGACTGACCAGAGTAACCCATACTCTGCTAAACATTCAGACTCCCATTTACCTGTCTAAAAATTGTCATCTCTGTAATTCCTCATTCAAGTTCAACAAAAATGAAACGGGAACCTTTTGTGAAAACTCCTTTTGAAGCAGGGATGTTATCAGCTGTACAGAAAAAAAAAAAATCTGGAAAACAATACAAGGAATAGGAAGCAACCAGGGACTAATAGAGAATCTGTGACTAAAAGAAATTTGGGTAATGCTGGCAACAGAATACAAATACACTGAGTGTGTTATTGCAGGAAGAGAAGGGCAGCCAAAATGCAGAATGAATTAGAGCAGTCAAATCAGTTAAGAGAAAATTGGATGGGTTATAACAAATCATGAAAAGAATAAAACTGGAGACAACGAAGGACTTTTAATAAATGAGGAGGCTGCAGAAATTAATGAGGCATATCAACTGTTAGAGGTATTGCACTGCTTTATAAAAACGTGCCTTCTGTGAGGCAAGTAGAGCACAGAACTGGCAAGTCATCAAGTGGCAGAGGTATGTAATGCATTGCCCTGACTGAAGGTAAGAGAGGACTTTTAAACATGACCATATGTTCCTAAACAATTCTGGACTTCAGAGAGAGGTATTCCTTTTTCAAGACCTGCATGCTTTAGGAGATATGAAGCTATGAGAGAAAAGAAAGGGAAATTTGGTTTTAATAAATACAAAAAAAATATGTTGTGATTATGGTTGTAGGAGATGGGAATACAGGTGACTTTGCCCCTGATAAGTAACAGCTGTGTTAATTACCCAATACACCTCAGTCCTGATAAGTCACAGTTGTATCCAATAAAAATAAGTGTGATAAAAGAGAATGGGTTAGCTGGTGAGGGGGATTCATGAAGGAGGAGGAACCTTAAGGAAGAGGGAATAAGATAATCATAAATAAGAAGGATCCTGGGGAAAGAGAATCCCTGCTGTGAGGTCAGTCTGGGTCTGCAGTCAGAGTCTGTTGTTGGAACCTGCAGTCGCAGTCCAGCCAGGTAAAAGCTGCAGTCAGAGTCTGCACACTGATCCCTGCAGTCAGAGTTTAGCAGGAAATAACCAGCAGTCAGAGGCTGCAAGGGAAACCTCCAGCAGGAGCTGCTGCAGGCAGAGTCAGGGAATGGTTGGAGTCAGGATGGCTGAGCTGTAGAGAGGAATAAACCAGGCCCCTTTTTATGCTATGATAAACAAGAAGTCTGTGCCTTGGCTCTTTTTTGCCCTCTAACAAGAGGGCTGCTGTAATAATTGTCAGTAAATTCAGCTCCAGTTACAGACCAAATAATGGAACAGAACTATTTCTCCTACAGGAGTTTCACTTTTTAAAAGTCAATAAATATAAGAATGTTTATAGAGGTGAGAGGGTGTATCAGTAAATGCAGGCATTACATCTACACTGAAATATTTTCCAAGTTATAGGAAGCATAAACCTGACTTATTCCTGACAAATGTGACATATTCTACATGTCTTGCCATTAATGACTTGGCACAGAAGTAAAACAGCATAGCAATTAAAACTGCCAGAAGAAAAAAAAAAATAGGAAATATTGCAAATACTAGAAAGAACAAAATAAAAAGGCAGAAGACAAAGAGCTCAGAGGCAGGAAGAAAAAAGCTGAAGCATCCTAAAAGAAAATTTAAACTAATTTTCAAAGCCCAGATTTTTCATGGCCAAATCATGGCAAAAGTGTTGCTAAGAAAACTAAAGAAGTGAGTAGCAGATATTAAAGATGTTTCTTCATCAATCTTTCTGTCACCCCCTGCCTTAACTCTGCTATTTACAATCCCTCTCATCTGCCAGGATTCCTGTCTTTCACACCTAGCCCCCATATTCTGTGCCAGCTGATATTGCTGCCCTGGCCTTGCTCTGCCAATCTACACTGCAAGGCTGAAATGAAAGTCAGAAGGCAGAGGGTATAACAATATTTCCCTCTTCTCATCATTGATTGACATGACCTTAGTCAAATTACATCCTGTGGATTTCTTCACCTTTGCTGCAGGACTGAAGGCTAGTAAAACAAGAAGGATTTCAGAGAGGATTTTGAGAATTAATTGCTATGTGTAGGAGACTTAAACCTAGTGTTACTAGTAAAAAACCCAGAGAACTGTAATCTTTTGCCCAGTCAGTACATGCAGCTGCGCTTTCAGCGTGGGGATTCTTGTTTGGGCTTAGCTGCCTGCTCAACCATTGTCACTAACATGCGTGTTTTGAGTCTCCTTATTTATTCATCACTGTTCAGGGAGAAGACTAAAGCCAGCACAGTTAGAACATGACCTTTTTGTTTCAGTTCATATAAATAATGTTATAGGGTTATATTTCTATTCTCCCTGCTGTGAATAGTTGCATGAACTGGAAGAAAATAGAAGCTTTCAGAACTTTTGCAGTCACAAATACAGCATCTCCCCTAAGTGGCTGAATAGCAAAATGGGCAATTCAAACTCTAAATAGCAAGAAAATATGAATCTGACCTATTTACTCAATGGGAAGGATATTAGTAGTACTTGCAACCCTCATTGATACTGACAGGAAATGCAACATTTCTTTTATACTTCCTCTACATCTTCAAGAAAAGAAGAAAAAAACAAATTACCCTTGTACTGAAGGGAACTGCTCCTGTGTCAGTCTCTTATTTTACCCAGACAGATCAAAATACTTTGGGGGTATTTATGCAAGAATTATCTCTGCTTCACAGATGGGGTATGTGAAACAGATTCTGGTGGCTTGTTTAACAGCCTTACATCAAAGATATGTCGGAACTCTAATTCTGTCTGTATAATTCTCTGCTGCATGATCTTGCCAATGTTGGATCCAACTTTGAAGCTAGTCCTGCTTTGAATGGGAGGTTGGATGAAATGACCTCCAGACATCTTTTCCAATCTAGCAGTTGCTCTATGATTCTTGTTTTCCTTTACATCTTTCAACTTTGCAGCCTGGACATACAAATCACTATGCAGATTTCAAACCCCAGATACAACATATTGGTAGGCTCTGCACAGAGCCTGTGCTTAATCAGGAGCCTAGCAGGACACAGAGTTTTAAATAGCAAAATCCACTCCTTGGCATTCAAGCATCATAGTATCTGTAGAATGACAATTGAGCATCATTACAAGTTTTAATTAAGTGCTAGCACATAGCCCATCATCTTTCTCTGCAGCACAGAACACCCAGCTGTTCTCAATTAGAATTAAGCACCCAAATGTAAATATGGGTATCTTATTTGTAAAGAACAAGGTATGTGCAGCAATAAAGATCACAAATCTAGTTTTAAAATACCAGTTTCATTAAAGAACTCTTATTTTCTCCACTAGCACTGAAAGGGTGAGATATCTCTCATGCTGCAGTTTAGTTTAGATGTCTGTCAGCATTCTGTCAAAATGGTTTGGTTTCTCCGCTCTGGAAAATGATTTGAGAGCATAGAAAACATTAGCTGAGAAGCAGGATAGAATGCATATTCTAAGGCAAAGAGGCTGATGACCTTGTAGTAGGGATCTGAACCAAAAAGAGCTTAATATCTTGTTAGATGACCAGAAGCATTATATAAACTCAAGAACAAAGTTACTTCTAATTCAACTAATATTTTGCAAGTCAGTACACCAGGTGGCTGGTACCACATCTTTTTTGATATCACACTGCTCTGAGTAAGTGAATTTTACTCCAGCTCTGCAAAATTATGAGGGTTTGTTTTTTGTTTTTTTTTTTTTTTACAATTACTCTGATTTGTTACTTTGCAAGTCCTCTGTTTTTTGTTGAGGTAGCTGTGGTTTTATAATTATCTCATTTGTTTTTAGCAAGGACAACACATCTTGTGATTTTTCTGATGCCTGGGGTTTTGCTGACCATGTTCTAGCTTCAACATTCCTGTCTTGTTCCTGCTTTCTCTGGGATGTTTGTGCGATTCTTAAAACCTTGCCACTACAACTTCTTAAAAAGTTATTCCAGTTATTTTAACTTTCTTCCAAACTAATTTTTAGACAATTTAATGTAAATTGTCATTTTTGCATGTCAACTACAGTACTGCTACCTAAGAAGCAGAAATTAATTTCTTTAGTTCTTTCTTCTCTTCTTTTTAACCTTTTATTTCAGTACTGCTCACTTCCAGTTTTGCTTTCTCTTGGAAGTCAACAAGCTTTAACCACAACAGCAAACCACAAAAACCACTTTTGATGAGATTAATAAGTAGTCTGGGATCTGTAAAGTATTTCCTCATTTACAGCTAAAAAATCTATTACGTGTCTTTTCATGTACAACCTTTTGAACTTGGGCCCACTTGATTAAACAGTTACCATCACTTACAGTCTTCCCTTCTACAAGGAGCTTTTCACCCATAAAAATCAAGAAAAGCAAACCTGTAAAACTACTCCAATGGAACAGTTCAGAGTCTGCTGTAGCTGATTAATTCACCAGCAAACACACCACCAATAATACCTCAGGTAGGGAACAGAGGGAGCTGAAGAGCTGACAGGAAAATTAACTTTTTTCAGAGACAAAGACACCATGGATCAGCTTTAAGCAGTAGAGGTAAAACTGCCAGAACCTGCCAGAATCTCTGTATTTTTTAATAATAAAGAACCAAACACAAGCTTTGTTTCTTTTGAGAAGAAGAACAAGGCACTTGGGGATATTTCTCTAGCAAATAGCTTTGTCTCCTTAGGAGAAGCAGCTACCTTTTGTCACCGCCTCTAGGGCCTCATTCAAAAGAAACTATGAATATCCTTTGTGCGGTATTTTTTAAAAATACTTATTTTCCCCTCTGTTTTCCATCAGAGAAAAAGCATTCTTAGGAGCAGTTCCCTGAAAAGGTGACTCTGCATGTTTGCTAGCTTCAGAGAAAGGTAGGAATATTTGGAGTTTTGTGGGGTTTTTCTTTAAACTGGACTTTAGAGCTGCTTTTTTTTACCTCTTGCTTGTATTATTTTCCTGTTGATCTGCTGCCCTTGTAAATAATTCACAATATGTAACAGTGTAAAGATGAAAGGGGTCTGAGGAAAAGGAAATACAAGTTCAAGGTCTAGCAGTCTCCCCACAATATTGCTGTACTAATTCCCTGGTTTAAAATGAAGATAAAATATCCTTTTTTCTTCCCTTCTTTCTGGCCCACTTTAAAGGTAAACTCTTTGGGTACTAGACATTATTTCTTATGTATATTTATATATATATATATATATATGTATGTATTCAATCTAGTTGAAGATGTCCCTGCTCATTGCAGAGGAGGTTGGATTGGGTGATAGGATGACCTTTAAAGGCCCCTTCCAACCCAAACTGCTCTATAATTTTGTTATATTTATATTTACTTTGGATATTACTTCTTACAACTCATTGCTCTCAGCTAGAGCCTGCACTTTTGTGCAATAGCAATAAGACAACAAGAACTCACCCAGTGCCTTCCAAATGTTATTTTCCGAATTGCACAAAGAGATGGGTCTAGATCTATCAAGTTTAATGTGTTATGTTGATTTCTACATCATCAAGTAGCCTTTCTCCATGCCTTTATATTTTTTTACCATCAGAAACGTACACAACACAAATCACCTGTTTATTTTCAGCACATAACTGCTCATAACTGCGATACGGCTAGCTGGACTCAATTTGTGAGCTACAAAATTCTATGGTTATGCACAAGCTCTTCTTGCAGCCCTCCCTAGCTCTCAGTACAGCAATGTCCAATAATTTGCTGTGAAACAGCTGAACCCACCAGAGGACTGAAGGGAAGCAGGACAGCAGTGGGTCACACAGTACTCACCAGCAGCAGAGATACAAAGATGTAGCAGTCAAGCTGTAAAAGGATTTTTTTTTTCCTCTAAAAGGAGTATTTAAGGCAAAAGCAGGGGATTGTTTCTTCATTCTGTTTTACTGGGGGGGTGTTTATTGTTTTTTTTTCTTAGTAGACAAAGAATGGTACTCCAGAAAATTATTTAAATTTGCCTTCTTTTTACTGTTAAACATCATAGGTAGTAAATGCATGCCTTAATTTAAGATAAGAGATGAAAAAGGGAGGAATTACTAAACTGCATAATAGGATGCAAACACAATTAGCTGATGAGTTGGGAAATTGCATTCTTTTCACCTTTAATCCTCTTATAATATCAAAATTTTCTTCCTGCAAATATTAACATACAGGGATATTCTGCATGCATTTCTAAAACAACTAAGAAAAAATCCTCCACATCCTCAAACTACCCACAAGATGGCAGAATAATCTGACCAAACCCGATATCGGTACAACCAGCCTTCCTCTGACTACAAACACAGCTCTCAGAAGATGGTTTTTCCCCAGATCCTGACAAAACCACCACCATTCAGCTACTGGCTGATAAGTATTTAACCCATGCATCGTCTACCAAGACATACAAAGTCGGTGCCACCGTTTCTCCCCACACTTAAAATTCTTCTGGAGGGGAGGAAGGATAAAATAAAAGCCAATATCAAACCAAGTAAGGAAAAAAAAAAATGATTTTTTTATCTGTTAAGCTTTTCACATAAAAAATTCACACACTAAATATTAATCCTCCCTCTATTCTCCTTGTTTAATCCACAACATTTCCATGTAATAGATGTTCCCAGGCCAAAAAATACTGACAGAGGTCACTGAGTCTCTGAGAATTACCTGCCCTAGAGTAAATGAGCAGCAGGGTGGCAAAAGTCCCACCATGCTCACAGCAAAGTTGTTTTCTTGCCATTCAAAACAGAAGTGTCAGTGGGACACACAACTGCCCAATTAAAATAGAATTAATTTTTTTTTTAAATCAAACTAGAAATACTTCCATAGTATGATAACAGCAGACTCTCATGAGTAATTTGCCAGTAGAGGATCAGACAAGAGAACAGATGGAATATCTGCTGAAAAATGTAGCTTTGCACATCAATCAAGTCTGTACCATCCCAGCTGGTGTAAACCCAGCTCATATTGGACCACAAGCCTGTCTATTAATGGGTGAAACACTGAAATAGGGCAGTTGCTGCACTTGCATTTGGACTTTGAATGAACTATAGTCTTATACAATTTTTTACCCCTGCGCATCTTGCTAAATTTGAATCCCTCTTACATAAGAATAGGACTGCAAACTAGCACAATTTAAACTACTTTGGCATATGTCCTTGTTAAGCAGATTAATAGCCTAATTCCCTGTTATCTGCTCTGGCTAACTACGTGTTTCCAGGTGTTACAGTTGCTGTTCTATTAAGTAGAGCACACACTGACAGTATATGTGCACGTGTAGATATAAAAATATATAGCAATAATACATCTATAGAGATAAAACTTTCTCTTTTTTTATGAATACCTGTAAGAGCTATCACATACTCTAAGAGATCTCTACTAGAAAAGAGTAGGAGTTCCTGGAAAGGCTTTTTTCATATGTTTTTCTCATCATTAGAATTCACCACTGCCTCCTACACAATAGCCTAGTGACTTACCTCCCTGATGGAAAAAGACATGGAACACCTCTGTGTTTGTAACTGAGTGGCTGTGAATGTTTTTTGTTTTCCCTGTACTTCAATCATTCAGTATTTTTCTGTATATGGCAGGTGAGCAATATACGGCAGGAGTAGCTAATTAACTTTCTAATTCTGGAAAAATATTTCTTTAAAAACCCAAATATTTAATGATTAGGAAAAAACTCTTCCCAGGACACTTTATTGCAACTCTTGCGTTTGTCTGCAGTATTTATGCTCCTGTTTTGCAAACACATGGGTCAGGTTTTTCAGCTGATGAATTACCATTTGCAGGCACATCCCCTCCAGACAAATTCTTGGGATTGTGACCTCTCTGGGTTTAACACTAAGTCCTTTCAGTGTACTTGTGGCACTTAATCCATTATCTTTATGGAAAGAAGTAAGAAAGAGCTAAATCTGAGTATTCTGGGAATGGTTCGCTTCTCCTTACTTACACAGTACCAAAGGGTTATACTGCATTTAAAATCTCCCATATCTGAGGTTTGAGGATGTTCTTAAAGAAAATATCTTAAATTCTCTGAGAAGGCTATATTTCCAATTAAACCCTAGCATCTGACTTTCCTTCAAGGGAAAAAAAGTTTCAAAATTATTACTTTAGTTCCAAATTCAGGCTCAGCAAATATATTGAGAACTCTGGAACAGCCCAAGGTTACTTTGTGCCTGTAGCCATAGTTGTTCTTTTGTCAGCAGTCAGCTTCTGTGCCCCTTCATCTGTGCCCCCCTCATCTCCTCTGCCTTTCAGCTAGAAGTATAAATAAGAATTATTCCTAATTGAGTCACAACTGACCTTGAAATTATTTTGCTTAAGGTTCTGCCTTCTCAAGAGTAAGAGTTGGCTGCACTTGACAATCTCTGTGCAAATGCTTTGATTCTGTATTATTTCCAGTTCTTTACAAAGCAGCACAGACTACTACCCTGTCTGGAAGAAACATGACTGGTTTTGCACAAATTGTTCACTTTCAAGGACCTAAAAAACCCACCAGATTTCCTCTACTTACCTCTCATGGTTTCTTATTTATTGACAAAACAGATTCTTTCCTCTTTCCAGACCTGTCAGGATCAGCAGTCCTAAAGGAAACATTAAAATAAGAAGTCAAAAGGCAGCAATAGTCTTAGTCTAAGTCATCTTGAGAAAATAAATGTGATATTCACAATGTTACTACCCAAAATTAAGCCCAAAGCAGCACTTCATTTTTTTATTAAGGCCGAGAGTTCAATCTGGCAAAGCTCCCACATGACTTTGACTATGCTGGCTGTAGTAGTTGAGAGACATCATTCTGCTCCTAATGCAAATGGCTTTGCTGGCAGCAAGAAGTCAAATGTATAGATTTCTTGTCAGAGACACAAAGAGCACAGAAACACGCCAACTAAAGTATGACTGATAGAGAAAGAGCAGGAGATTAAGGATTTTCACAAAACTGAATTTGATTTCCTTTTAAAAACTAAAGCAACACTCTCATCAAATGAAAGCCAAGTGGCTGCTTTCTCTTTCCTGTACAGGAGCTGACCTTATTGACTCAACTTCATTGGGTACTGTGCCAATGAACAGACAGAATAACTTTCCTGAAGTTAACCAAAATCTTTGCTGGTAATTAGGAACACAACAGCAGCATTCCATTCTCCAGTAAATCTGACAACACAGATGAAAATATTCACACCATAATTACTAAAGAAGTCACACAAGCCTGGAAGGCCAGGATTGGGTTTGATCTCTCACCTCTGGAAAAGCACTTTTCTTTAGATGCAAGAATTCTCTAAAACAAGGTGCCAGAGCACTAAGCTGAAATTGGTCTCTAGTGATGTGCACAGAGCATATATTAGCACAAAAAGAGTGAAAACACTCTAAGGAGACACAACTCAGTCTCTCAGCTGGCTAGGTGACAGATCTTTAAATAATGTTATAAAATTCTCATCAGCAATTTCTGCAACCCTTCCTGATCATCTCCATCCCTGTATTGGTGCAGTGCAAAACAAGAAAAGGTTCTGACACTTTTTAAAGTCTATCACTGGAAATGTGACTATGTCCCAGGACTTCCACAGCCAAGCAGCAACAAGGATAAGGCCGTATACAGGCTTTAAAAGTGAGATATGCATCCACATCCATGCTCACCCCAAACATATCAACAGAGCAGAAATAATAACTTGCTTACTTTTAAATAAATAAAATCCAATTATTCTTCAAAAGAATGTTGCGTTCAGCAATTGCTTATTTTGAAAGTCTCCCTGCACTGTTTTTTAATTAAATATTTCACCTGATGGTCTTCAGATGAATAAGAAATTGAAAGGCTGCATTTGCTGTTCTTGCAGCTTAGCCACAACTTCTGATCAACAGTTCATTTCTTCATTTTCTTGTGGTGAGTTTCTACTCCACCTCAGAGTGGAAACTAATCCTTATACTATATTATACATATATTATACATATCTGTAATTAATATATACATATATAGTTAATGTGTATAAAATATAATCCTTATATATATTATATATATACTTTACCATTTACTTCTACATGTCATTCCAGTGCTGCAATCTTCCAAGTATTTCTGTACAGCATCATCCTTCTCTACTCCATTAATTATGATTTTCAAAATCCTCAAGGGAGTTACAAGGTCCAGCCAGCAAGTAAAGCTAAGGAATAAAATTCTTATTTCTTCCAGGTATTGGAATTCACAGATCCAATGTAAAGTCAGGAGGTCTTTTTTACATCCAGTGTTTTTCTTCAAGGCAGTTCCTTGTTCTGTCCCTACCTCACAGAAGCAACATTCACCTGTTTTACTCTCTGTATTACAAGGCTCCCAAATCTGCTGCTTTTCTCTTGCTAATGTGCCACTCTGATCTTAACTTTGATTAACATAATTAATTGCTCAAGTCATTTTCCTTAGAGCAACGTTCTTTTAAATGGTGCTAATATATTGCTACCCTTTTGGATGTGAGAGAGGTTTGTGGGCTTGAAAAAACTTCCGTCCTTTTGCTGACAGCTGTACTAACTACTCTGATGCAGTGTGGTACCTCACCTTTTCTTGCATCTTGATCATATTATCAATAGATTTGTCCTTTGTGCAATTTCCTCCTGATTTACAAAAAACAATTCCTTGGATGGAAAGGCTCCTGAAGCCAGTGAAGTCAACTGTGACACAGAAGAAAGTAAGGGGGAAAATTATTGCCCATTTCATTCTCTGCAGTTGTTCTATTGCCTGCTGATGCTCTTGGTATAAAACGACACTATACAACGGGTTTGTTCTCAAACCAACCTAAATATGCAATCTTAACTTCCTGCTCTATGACATTTTAGAGGTGAGGGTTATTATTCTACCGAGTACATTTCCCAGATTCAAATTTGCAAATATCAGATTCAAATAAGGGCAGCAGCCCCAGGTGGGTGAGAAAAAACCATCAGGGAATAGGAGTGTAGATGAGAGAATTCTATGTAGTTGGCTTTGCTTCAGTAACCATCATGTTATAAAATTACATTTTTTTAGAAATTCCTTTAGCAGCTAATTTGCTTCAGAATAGGTTTCATTGTTGTTTTCATCTCTACTTACCATCAGGTTTGGGGCATCAGTTTACTTTAGACATCTTTGCTGAAGCAGCTGCCTCAGTAAATTAATTTTTCGTTTCTAATTATATTGGTGATTCACTATAAAAAAAATAATTGTTGCCAGTGATCTTTGAAAAATTTAATGGAATCTTGTCCTTATAAGTTATTTAACATCTGAAATAACATAGTTCTTGAGGATTTTTTCAAGTTCCTACATTTTTTCCTATTTTTAATACCATATGAATAATCATACCTTGAATTAAGACAACACATTAAATGATCCATTTAATCCTGGATCATAGATTGTTCAACCAGAGTTATAGTAACTATCCAGAGAGCCATTTCTATTGAAAATATAGAATTTTGGTGTCTTGTTTCTTTGATGAAACAGCAACAAATGGAAGTAAAATTATTAATGACTATACAAAAATGATGATGGGGTTAGCAGCAAAAAAAAAAAGTAATAGGTTTTTAAAACCTTAATGACTTCTTTCTTAATATGCTAGAAAAAAATATATGAGTAAAAGATTTTTGTCTGTAAATCATGCCTTTCTTCTCTTCAAATTATCTAAATTTCAAGCTATTTTTATTCTGTTACAGAGGTATTGGGTAGATGAAATTTGCCATATGCAAAGCCTAAATGAGTCATAGAAGTCAATATGACAGCCTCGAACTGCTGGAAGAAAAGCAAGTTCACAAATATCTTGCAATGTAGATTCATTAGCAAAGACATACAGTTTGTAGGTGTTCTAATGCCTCCTCCTTTTTAGGCTTTCAGCTGTGTATCCATTGAGCTTTGGTTTGGAAACCCTTCTTTTCAAAAGAATGCTGAATCACACCTGGGCAGTTTGATGAGAAAGGAACCTGGATGTAATCCACCAGTAAAGGCACAGAGAGTTAGGCATTTATTTATATAAAACCCCCTCATGCTCAATTTATTAAATGGGGCCATTTCTGATCCAGCTTGAGTGGGAGAGGATCATTACCTTGTGTCACTGAATAACCAGTTATAACCAGTTGAATTTTACTGGAGTGCAAAAGGGCTGAGATCTCAGTTGACTTCAGAAGGAATCTGCTGGGGAGGGTATCCTAGCTCTTCCAAGATGTTTACTACAGCATAAAAACTAGGTTTGCATAATGTATTTACTTATTTTGAGAATATTTTACAACTTCACTTATGCTGCTCTGGGTGGAGGTAGCATCCCACTCTCAGGCATTCCTACATGAGGGACAGGAAAACGGGACAGAATGTCCTATAATGTTGAATATTAGCAAAGTACTAGAGATGTTCTGCAGAAATCTGCTAATCTGGAAGAAAAAAAAAAAGCACTGGATATGAAGGTAAAAATTATCATCTGAGCAGCTACTGGCAGATGTGAAATCTCAGCCATGAGGAGGCTTCATGAGTCCTTTCCCAGGACCTTGGTGGGAGGGGTTTTGATACATTTAAGTCTTCTTTGGTACAGCAAATTGAAATAGAACATAATGTGAGGATCTTTTCTTCTCTACATTTTTGTGTTTTGGGTTCAACATTGGTTTTATGTGGCTTTTATTCATATGGTTTTTAAAAATCTTAAATTGATGTTCTGAAATATTCTTAAACACAAATTTAAAGACAAAGCTACCCTTTGGGAAGTGTACAAAGTCATCTACAAAGTAACTGAACTTCTGTGTGGCATTTTCATCTAACCTATCAAAACTGGTGCATAATTTTGAATTCTAAATACAGACTTCTAAATAAAAACTTTTGAATTCTAAATACACAGACTTGTTACAGATCCTGGACTCAGACATTTCCCTATGATACATTAAGTTGTATAGAGGTAATTCAGTATTCAACAACACTCAGATTCATACAATTCATCAAGAAATGTTAAGGTACGAACAGCCTTGTAATGAGGTTATGAAATCATAGAATTGTTGAGATTGGAAATGACCCTTAGGATCATCTTGTCCAGCTGCTAGCCCAGCACTGCCAAGTGCATTGTTAAACCGTGTCCCCAAGTGCCACATTTACACATCTATTATGTACCTCCAGGGATGGTGATTCCACCATTTCCCTGGGCAGCCTCTTCCAAAGCTTGACTACTCTTTCAGTAAAGAATATTTTCCTAATATCCAATCTAAACCTTTCCTGATGCAACTTGGGGCCATTTCCTCTTGTCCTATCCCTGGTTTCTTGGGAGGAGGGACTGACCCTCACTTGGCTATAACCCCCTTTCAGGGGGGTAGAGAGGTCTCCCTGAGCCTCCTTTTCTCCAGGCTAAACACCCCCATCTCCCTCAGCGCTCTCTCACAGGACTTGTGCTCCAGACCCTTTCCCAGCTCCATTGCTCTTCTCTGGACACCTCAACATGTTTCTTGTAGTGAGGGGCCCAGAACTAGACACAGGATTTGGGGTGCAGCCTCAGCAGTGCTGAGTGCAGGCAGACAATCCCTGCCCTGCTCCTGCTGGCCACACCATTGCTGCTCCAGGCCAGGATGTCCCTGGTTCTCTTGGCCACCTGGGCACAGCTGGCTCACTAAGGACTGAAGATCATCTTTATTCTACCTACACTGATATATTTCTGTGCTACTTGGTCAAGTTGCTTAAAATTCCGGTTTCCCATTTTATGCATCTATGAAGTAGGACACAGAATCTCACAGGGATGCTGAGAAATTTTATTGTATGAATATTTTAAAAGCATTTTAACATTCTTGGATTGAAAAGAAATCATTGCAAATGATCTTCTAATTGCTTAAATACTCAAATATGGTATCCTTAGTGCTACAAGTAAACATTTCCTTATTGAATTATTCAAATTATATTTTCCATAAATAAAATCTTCAGTCAACAGACCCCAGCTTTATGGTGGGGTTTTTTCTTCTTTAGCAATATTACGTATTATTATTATTTTCAAGGTGAAATCAATGGGCTAAATGTGAAGGCCAGATTTATTTTTTTTTTCTCAAACCACTCACTGTAAACTCTAATTCTGAACTGAATCTCACCTCTCAATCCTATTAAATGTCCTAAGTAACTTGAGTGTCACTGATTACAACCAGGAAGGTAAAGTAAAAAGACATTGCATATGATGGCAAACTTTTCTTAGTTTCCTTCTAGAATTTCTCGCAGGGCTTGCTTGTTTTAAAACAACCAACCAAGCAACAAAACCACACAGGAGCTCTCCTAGATTCAGGAAGAGATTCCAACCAAGAATTTGTGATGCCTACCACAATAAAAGAGAAAGGAAAAAACTAAAGCAAAGCCAGGTGAGAGAACTGATTAATTAGGTGGACATGAGAACTGCAAACTCTTTTCTATTCAAACAGGAAATGTATATTTACAGAATAAGAATATCACAGGAATTAATGATAATCACATTTTAACGGTGTCTGGAAATTTAGGTTAATAACCAAGGTGTAATATGTAACCTTGCTTGCTGTAAAGTGAGCTGCTAATTTGTCAACCCTGTTTTGGAAGAAGACAATGTGAATATATACGTCGCTTCCATACAGGACTGCATATTAATCACATTAATTTTCTAAAGTGTAACAGCAAATGTCCTTCAGTTGCATATGGAGTTGTTTTGGGATTATATTCCTCATTTTGGGAAGTTTTTTAAAAACACCTCTTTGACTGGAGATAACTCTGTAGGGGAAGCAAGGTGGCAAGGAGAAAGCAAAGCATGCACACTGATGGAAGCACTGTGGACCATTCCCAACAGGGATTTACAGATCTTAATAAAGATACACATAACACTGAGGAGAACCAAAAATAAAAAAAGAGCAAAAGTTGTAGGACCACATTTGAGGTGCCACCAGGAATTTCCTTGGCAGTTACACATGCAGATCTAATCCCAACCTCTCTGTAAATAGCCACTTAATATAGAAATAGTTTAGTTTTACAGACCAGAAGTCAATTTCATGTTTATATGTCCTATAAAACACAGCTGCTCTACAGACTTTGAAATTAGCAGGAAATTCACTTTGAGGAGGAGAGAGAATTTTCCTGGTCAAAGCTGGAGAATTCCCTTTTAACTTTCCTAGAGGTTGTATAAAATTCCTTTCCCTTTTCTAGTGTCCCATTTCTAGCTAGATATTTCAGAACTCAGAGCAAGTCCTGTCCATGACACATCCTACCACCCAGCAAAACAACTTGAAACTGGCAAAATGGTAACAAAATGGTAAATGGTAACCAGATTCTCCAACCTATATTCAGTCACAGACAAAGGCAATACATTAAATTCATACATATTTTTATATATATATTCACATATTAATCTGCATGAGTCCTCTGCACACAGTTGAGGGCTGTCCTGTGGCAATAGTTAGCAGCTCGGAGAGACAAAAGGTGTGTGTGTGGGGGGGGGGGATTAAACTTCCCTGGGCTTCTGCGACCTGCTTCTGAGCAAATGGAAAAAGGATAGTCCAAATAATCTTCAGCTGAGGTTTGGACTAAGAAATGTGACTTGTTCTGCAAAGGCCAGATGTGCCCAAGCAGCGTGGCACCATTTGGAAAAAAAATATAATTTTGCAGCTGAGACCCTTCCACTTTGGAGGAGAGTTCCCCGCCTGAGCTTGAATTTTGTCTGTGTAACTTTGCCTGTAACCAACACTAGAAACTACGTATCAAAGGCAGTCTAAAAGTTATCCATACTGTTTTGTGGCTTCTAGGTCCTGGTTCCTAGGCACGACCTGTGCGTCTAATCTTAGCAAGTGTATTCATGCCCTGACTGTAACAAAATTCCCTCTCATTCAGTTCCTTTTGTTGATTTTACCACCAGAGGAGATAATCCAGCTCCATAGTTTATCACTTCTTTTTGCTTGTGGAGGTTTTCAGGCATCACAGAAGTTGGCACTTCAATAAGGAGTGAGTTTCACTGATGTTTTCTATGTATCATGTTCAGAATATTGTAGCTAGATGTTTAATCTACTTTATAAAAAAAACAGTAATAATGGTGAGAAAGTACTCAATTTTATTGGTATTTCAAAACATAAAAAGAGAAAAGGGATAAATCCATTAAAAGTGTGGCAAAGAATATTGGACAGAGGAGCACTAACTGTGGTCACCTGTAATGACATAACTGCAACTTCCTGATGCAAAAAGACCTAAAAAAAATTGAAAACACGTACATAGTTGTAAAAGCTTTTACATATTTTACATTCTCATTGTGCCAAGAAAAGATAATATGTTCTGTGATGGTTGAAAATAAATTGAAATTGCATCCATTTCAGCACATTTGTTGGCCATTTCTATGAAAAGTGAATTTGACTTGAGCAACCTGGGGAGCATTGAGAAGATGCCTGGGGAAAACATGGAATGTGGGCTGCAGCACATTTAGGAGTTTTGGGCTGTGTGAATGGGTTTATTTGAGTCCTCAGGGAGAGGTGGTGGCAAATGCAAAAGGAAAATCACAGAATCACAGAATGGTTTGGGTTGGAAGGGACCTCAAAGGTGATCTGGTTCTGACCCTTCTGCCAAGGGAAGGGATGCTCTTCACTGAATCAGCTTGTTCAAAGCTGTTCAACCAGGCCTGGAACGCTTCCAGGGATGGGGCAGCCACAGCTTCTCCGGGCATCCTGTGTCCGTGCCTCAGCACCCTCACAGGGAAGAATTTCTTCCCAATATCCAATATCTACACCTATTCTCCCTTGGAATCCATTACCCCATGTCCCATGGCTACACGCCCTTTACAGCAGTCCCGCCAACCAATGAAAGGGACGCGTAGTTTTCTGCCCCGGGGTATGTGTTTTAGGCTGAGGGCTGTACAGAAGAAGCATTTTTATCGTTTTAACGCAGTGACTGAGCCACGCACAGCCGGGAGAGGGGCGGGGAGGCTCTTGGACAACCACCACAAGGGCAGCACTACCCCTCGGGCAGGGAAAACTGCACCTCTAAATCCCCCTTTCCTAGAAGAACCCCTTCCCGCTCCCCGCCGTTCCCACCCTTCCCAGGGCCGCTCCCGCCCCCGCTCCGGCCGGGATCCGATCTGGCACCGCCCCTGTGCCCGCCCGCCCGGCCCGGCCCGGCGGAGCCCCGCCCGCTCCAGCTCGGCTCCAGCTCCGGCTCCGGCTCCGCCGCTCTGCGCCCCACGGCCGGGCCGCCGGAGCCGCCGCTGCCTCCCCCGCCGGGGAGCCGGGAGGCTGCGCCGCTGCCCGCGGGGCAGGAGCGGAGCCGCAGCTGCCGCACACAGCGCTCCGGGCCCGCCGGAGCAGCGCGGGGAAGGGGCTGAGCGGGACCCGCGCATTGTGCGAGCCCGCATGGGCACGGCGCGGGGGCGCGGCCGCGGGGCTCCTGCCAGCCTCTCGCTGGGCCCCCGGCGTCGCCCGTAGCGGGCGGGAGCCGCGCCGGGCCGTGAGGGATGCTTTTGTGCGCGGCGGCGGGGGCAGCAGCGGGTAGCGGCGGGGCGGGCTCCGCGCTCAGCCCTGCCGGCCACGGCCGGGCGCGATGCTCTGTTAGGCGGCCCCCCAGCCCTTGCGAGCAGGCGTAGCAGCCCGTAGCGGAGCCGGGAGGGCGGGCAGGCGGCTCCCCATGGCGAGCAGCCGGAGCATCGAGCTGGAGCACTTCGAGGAGCGGGACAAGCGGCAGCAGCGCTCCGGGCCGCGGCGCGGGGGCTCGGGGGCCATGGGCGGCGGCGCGGGCCCGCGGGGCAATGGGCTGGTGCCCAGCCCGGCGCACAGCGCGCACTGCAGCCTCTACCGCACCCGCACCCTGCAGGCGCTCAGCTCCGAGAAGAAGGCGCGCAAAGCCCGCTTCTACCGCAACGGGGACAGGTACTTCAAGGGCTTGGTGTACGCCATCTCCCCCGACCGCTTCCGCTCCTTCGACGCCCTCCTGGTGGAGCTCACCCGCTCCCTGTCGGACAACGTGAACCTGCCCCAGGGCGTCCGCACCATCTACACCATCGATGGCAGCAAGAAGCTCACCAGCCTGGACGAGCTGCTGGAAGGTGAGGGGGGTGGCAATTCCGGCTGGAGCGGCCGTGGGACAGGGCGGTGTGGTGGGATGCGGGCGCTCCCTGGGGTGAGCATCCCATGGCTCCCCGGATCCAAGCGGAGAGGTCTCCTTGCTGGAAACTGGCGGCCACAGAGCCAGTGAGGGCGAGTGCCAGGGTTGCCGCTGCTGTGAGGGGCGGTAGGGCCTCGTTTTCTCGGTGTGGACCATCCCCTTCTCCTGCCACCCCGGGCGCTGCCATCTGTGAGACTGGTAGTTAAGCAGCAGGTGCTCTTTTCGTCTGCAAGAACTGTAAAGTTCTTGGTTACCTTCCATTTGTAAGAGAGGGAAGTGCTGTAATTTGGTTCTCTAAGTGTCATTGTTGAGCCACAGTGGCTTCAGCCTTCAGAGAGGAAGCCCCAGTGCTGTACACAAAAGGGTATCTATATCCTACCACTTATTAAAACTAACAGGTGTAAAGTCCTGGTTTCAAATGTGATCAGAGTGCATATTAACAGAGGGAATTATCTACCTTGCCTGACTTTCAAAAGCATGTTACAGAATCAGATGTATTTCAGAGTTGTTCCTAAGGAGCTTTTCATAATGGGCCTTAGCTGCTAAGGTTATGTATGTAGACCTTGCAAATCTGAGCAGAGCAGCACTTGACTGTCTCAAAATGGGGGCAGAAGTATTGTTTTGTGAGTGACACATATGCCCCTTGTTTGTGGGGAGTGATAATTGTCAGAATGAAGAGCAGAATTCCCCAATCTTTTCACGTGATGTCTTAAAATACAGTTTAAGTTCAGCATTGCCTGCTTCCCAAATGCACGGGTTATGTTGTGCACAATGAGAGGTTTGTAATGAATTTGCACTTGATGGTTGTTCTCAGGTATTTAATGCATCAGCCACAGCAGTCCTACACCCTGTGACTGTGTGTGCCAGGTGTAGCTGGTTGGCATTAATGAAGAACTAGAGTTTTTTGTAGGCCTTCCAATGCCTCCTGCTTCCTAGGCTTTTCAGCTCCCTGTCCTTTGAGCTTTGGGTTGGAAGCTTTCCTTTTCAAAGCAGTGCTGAATCACACCTGGAGAACTGGATGGGAAAGGGAAGCTGAAGACCTTTATCTAATCCACCAGTGAGGGCACTGCGAGTTAGGAACCAGCTCCTTCACAACATGGAATAGAAAGGGTGGGGAGGTGTTACAGAATTTGCTGTGCCAAATGGGACTCCCTCAAAAAAGTGCATGGGAAGACACTTCCTGATAGTACCATAGTGCTGAGAAGTTACATGATCTACTATAAGGCTGTTCTACAGTGACAACTGAGGAAATATGAAGTGGTTGTGGAGTGAAATGCTGACCATGGGGTGATAAAAGAAATGAAGAAAGTAAAAAGAAACTTTAATAATTTGGTGGTTAATTTAGAGATACCTTAAGAAAATATGATATGCTGAAGTGGTGACAGAAGGGAAAAGAGATGAAACTAGATGAGACATGGGGTGACTTTTGAAATGTTGCAGCAGAAATGTTATTAAGCTTTTATGACTCAAAACAAAGACAGAATTACTTGCTGGACAGCAGTATATACTCTTACATCTATAAATTAATAACTGAAAGCAAAACTTACTCTTTGTCTCTTCAAATACTCGTTGAAAGCATGACCTTTGTCTTGGCTCTTCACTGGAAGAATAAAGCAAAATAAATGTCACTGTTAAAATGCCACTTCCATGCTTTTGCAATGAAATAAAAGGGGAAAAAAGAGTCCAAGTACTTAGTCATCTATCCATGACCAATACAGCTCTCAGGAATATTAAGAAAAGCCTATAGCATCATAATTGGATTAGTATGTTCTCCAGTTAGCATGCTAAAAACTTCACCAGTGTAAGACTAATCACCACACAGAGAAAGGAAAATATATATATATATATATAAGAAGGAAAGGACAGCAAACAAGTAGTGAATCTATCATTCCTTGAAATTATTTGAGTTTTTTGCCAGTTTTGTTCTTGAGGTGCTGGAAGAGATTTGATTTGGGTTCGTTTTCTTTATTTCTCATGGTTGCAGCACAGCAAGCTTGAATTTCTGCTCTCCAGTAAATACTCCAACAGTGGTGTTGACCTAAAGCTTGAACTGCAGAAGCACCAGAAGTAGCTTTGAATGGTGTTTTGCTGCATTGCTTTTTTAATATTTTCAGAAAGGAAGACAGAACTAAAGTGCTGTAGTGTGTGTGCCAGCCACAGGCTGAGCACCAGACGGGCCATGGCTGTGTGATGCAATACTGAGCTTGCTGCTCTCCTGGCACCTTCCCAGTGTTCCTGAACTGGGACATGGAGTCACAGCAGTTCAGGTTCAGTAGTGGCAGATCCCTGCAGTGAGCAGAAGGTGAGTGCTCAGCAAACCTTGCCAAGCCAGCAAGATCTGCATTAAACCTCCCTCAGCTCCAGCCTGTGTGTGTGGCTCTTGGAGTGTCCCAGTACAGGACAAGCTCTTTAAGGTTTATTTGCTTTTTATCTATCTGGGATATAAAGGCAACATCAAATTCTGTATCATAACGACCTGAGTTGAGTCGCTGATAAATGTTTTCTTTGGAGTTTGGCTGTATTTGGCAATCTGCTTTACTATTTGTCATTTTAAGAGAAAAAGAGCTGGTGCATAAACATACTGAGTATATAAAATGTTGCTGTTATGGGTTGAGCCAGTTAAAAATTGGACCAGATCATGTTTATTAGTCAAAAATAGAAGCTCCATTTTCTGAAGCATATTGCTTTTCTTAACTGGATATGACAATCAAAAAAGCATGCTCTGCTGGACCAGCCTGAGGCAAATATAATTTATATTCTCAGCCCCTGTAGATTAGGAAACATTATGGCTCATGAATTTGACAGTTTTCACTGTTTTCTTAGAATGGGAGGAGGGAAGAATTTCATTGTCTACTCCTGATCTGTTTGAGCAGGCAGATCCAGAGAGGAGGTGGGGGCTGGGACTATTATGACTTTTGTATAGTTTTCTTTCTTCCAGCCTTACTCTCAGACATAGCACTACTTTTTATTTTAGAATATGATATTCCATGTGTAATTTTATACTTGCCCTTCAATATCAAAAATTGAATTGTAGATTAATTTTTATTTTCTACCAGAGTTAGCTGTTCAAGTGTTTGTCTATTTCCTTCAGTTTCTCTTGAAAATGTAGGCTTCCTTAAGCCATGACACCATGGTAATAGAACTGTGCAGCTCTTTAGTCCTGAGCTATGTGTTTTATGTGGATGTTGGTCATGCTCTGTCTCTTTGCTTTCATTGTCTTGTTAATGAAGGACGTGGAGAATCCTGATTGTAAAGGTCTGCTGCAAGGTTGGAAGTTGTTGTTGGATTTTGGGAGATGAAAGCAGGCATAGACTTTATTCCTGGAAAGAGAAGTTCTGTTGATTTTGGATCTAATGGGAATCCTTATAGTTCCTTAGAAAAATGGCTGAGAGTCTTTGTTTGTTCAACAACTCTTAATTAATACAGTCCTTTACAAAATGTCAGTAATTTGGTCTGCCTGGTTGTGCACACAAAATCAACAGGGAGGTCTTTGGGCAGGAAGTGGGAAGGTTCTGCACAGTCCTTGTGCACGGCCAGGACACATAGCACAGGGCAATATTTGATTTACAGAAATGAGCTTTGCCTCATTAAGACAGAGAAAGAGAATGTGTTTTGAAGTGAGGTGCTGAACAATCCAAGTTTTTTCTGCTTTAGACCATTGTTGTTACTGCACATTACATTTTAATCCTGCATAAAGTACCTGTGATTTTAGTTGATGTGCACTGTTGTATTAGGTCAATAATATCTTTTCTCTTGTCAGGGCAAGCAGATGGTAATACCAAGTAGGCAGTTTGTATTTTTGCTTTTTCCTGTGCTAAAGCCAGAAGATGTAATGCTAAAAAAAAAAAAAAAAACAAAAAAAAAAAACCAAAAAAAGAAACGTAGTAAGCTGAACAAAGAAGGGTAGAAAAGGAATATGGAAGAAGGATTTAAAAACCAAAAAATATTATTCCAAATATGTGCTCAAATCACTGTAGTGACACAGTTCTGGAATGATGGGGTGTGGACGTGAAATACGCATGTAGTTCTTAGTTAACTTCCCATCCAAGTAAAATAAAATAGTTCCAACACCATCCATCCCCTAGTTTCAGGGATGGGGAAATTGTAGTTGACCTGAAAGGGATTGCTTACTTCCTATGGAGAAGGCACAGGATGTCAGGTGTGTTTGATACCAGGTGGCATTGAGTGTCTTCTGAGAGATTTTACTCTGCTTGCACAGGGGGTTGAACTTCCAGAGGTCTCTTCCAACCTCAGCTGTTCAGTGATTCTGTGAAAGCCTGTAGGAAGCTGTAATCTGCACCTCTTCATGTCTAAATAAAATCAAAAGAGGACTAGTAGCAGTTAGTCATCTGCTAAAATCCTGGTTTTAAAAAGTGCATGTGGAGCTCTGAATGCTGTAGATGAGGAAAGATCGTGACTCATACAGGGTTATTAAAGGTGATATGAAAGTGAATTGTAAGAAACTGATGAGGAGGGAAGTTGCTCAAAGTAAGGAAGGAAAGAAAAATTGAAATAACCCTATCCTTGGTAAAAGGGGTTGCTTTATTTTTAGATCAGTCATATATGCTGTAAATACGCTGTTCCGGAAAGCTGCTTGGCTTTGTGTTACGGAACACGGAAAGGGCACTCTGCTGTGTTTCCTAAAGTCAGAAAGAGGTCAGTAGCCCTAATAACTATACCTTGCTGTACTAAATAAACAGCTTTTAGTGCCTTTGAAGCTAAAGAGTTGCACCCAAAGTAGCTGAGGAACATAAGGTGAGTAGGTGAAACCTATCTAGATACCTGCCCTGTCCTATGGGATTCACAGGGGAACACATGCTAAAAAAATATGGAAACTGTTTTCCTTCTCTAGGGATGTTTTTACCTGACAGCTCTATCATTCTCTGTTATGCAGGGTACCATTTAAAAAGTAATCCTTTATGTGACTTTCAGGAGAAAGTGCTTATTAACCTTGCAAAAAACAAGCCAGAAAACCTTATACAGATACTTTTGATTAAAATATCCCTGCTGAAGATTTTTGAGTGTTGCACGCTTAATTAATTCCTTTTGTTGCTCAATATTGGCATAGTTGGTTTCTAGCCTAATGCTAGGGAAAAGTAAATAACTGTAAGTATTTCTTTAGTAGTTTCTTTTTTTAAGGACAAAAAGTCTGAATATTTCTAGGTTATTTGATAAATGATTAGCAGTGAGGTTTGGCTCACAAAACTTGTGCTGTGAAAACCCCAAATGGTCAGGCCGCTGTGTTCTCAAAAAATACCACAAAACTGCACATATCACACTTGAGGTGCATAAGAGCAAGATGCATCCTACTCTTCTTATTAGTACCTAATATTGCATGGCTGAATTTTGAATAGTTCATGTAGAGGTATAAAATGATCAGGGTTGAAATAGACCTTTGAGATCACCCAGTCCAACCATCCACCCAGCACTGCCACTCTAACCCCTAAAGCATTTCACCATATCACCAGATCCAAATCCTCTTAAACACCTGCACAATGGCGACTCCACCATCTCAACCTATTCCAATGTCTAACCACTGAACAGTGAAAAGATTTTTTCCATTATCTCATCTGAATTTCCCCTGTCTCAGCCTAAGGCCATTTTCTCTATTCCTCTTACTGCAGGCATGACCCCACCTCCCTCCACCTCCTTTCAGGGAGGTGTAGACAGCCATGAGGACCCCCCTGAGCCTCCTCCTGACTAAACAAACCCAGCTCCCCCAGCCATTCCTCATAAGACATATTTTCTAGACCCTTCATGAGCCTTGTTTCCCTTCTCTGGACATGCTGCAGCACCTCAATGTCATTTTTAAAGTGAGGGGTGTGGAACTGCACACAGCACTCAGGTGTGGCCTCCCCAGTGCCCAGTACAGGGGAACATCCATTCCCTGTCCTGCTGGCTGATCCAGGCCAGGGTGCCATTGGCCCTCTTGGCCTCACGGGCACAGCCTGGCTCAGGTCCAGCTGCTGTCAGCCAGCACCACAGGTGTCCCTTTCTGTCCCAAGCCATTCCTCACCCAGCCTGTGTCATTGCATGGCTCGGGGGCAGGGACTCTGGCATTTCACCTTCTTGTGCCTCCTGCAGTTGTGTCCTCAGGCCACTGATGGAGTCTGTCCAGGTGTCCAGCAGAGCCTTCCATCCCTTGAGCACATCAACACTTCACCCAGCTCAGTGTCCCCTGCACAGTTACTGAGGGTGCCCTCCCTCCCCGTGTCCAGATCATCCATAGAGAGGTTAAACAGGACAGCCCAAAGCAGAGCCCTGGGGAACACCACCAGTGACCAGCTGCCAGCTGGATTTATCCCCATTCACCGCAGCTCCCTGGGCCCAGCCATCAGCCAGATTTGTACCCATTGGAGAGTCCACCCACCCAGCCTGCAAGCAGCCAGTTTTTCTAGGGGGATGCTGTGGCAGATGGTGTCAGACACTTTATTGAAGTCTGGATAGACCCTGGGTAGACACATCCACAGCCTTCCCCTCATCTACTAAGTGTACACTCTATTCTCCTTAATACATGCATTTTTATCTTGAAAGATGAGCTAGGCACATATCCTGAGGATTGGTGTTGAAGAAATAGATTGCAAATGAAAAACTTTGTGGCTGAGTTTCTGAGAAAGCAAACAAGTATTTAGGCAGCTGATTATTTGTCAGTCAGATTGACCAGTGTAGTCTTGTTTCTCTATTTCCATTCTCTGTGTTCATCACCTGTATTTTTCTCTTCTGAGGGAATAGCAAGTGTTGTGTTTCAACTAGTGGCTGTCTGAAACTGGATTCCTTTCACATTGTTCTTGAACAATTTACACAGCAGCTTTTTTCATAGTGAATCTGGTTATTAATTCAGTGCAGCTAAATTATTTAGAGTCAGGTAATGTTTCCTTGTCAATAGACAATGTTCCATGTCTCCTAGCTGATTTTCTACTGTTAATAAGACTGGGAAAATCAGAAGTAGACTTATGCTATTTGCTGATTATATTGTGACCCAAAATATCAGCAGGTGTTTCTCATTTTAAGAGAGCACATGCCCAATTTGAGGAGTTTTGGGGGGTAGCAGGATTTCTTCCTGGAAGAGCTGGCACTTTTAGCTTGCTCTGGGTAGTGTCATGAATCATGGGATGGATGGCACATACGCTCTGTTGAAATTATGCTGTGAACTTATAAGGAGGTTTCAGAGTTCTGCCAAAACTGCTCTGCAGCCCGGTTGAGCTTTCTGCTGTGGAATAGTTTGTCTGGGCTCAAGAGTCCCAGATGTCACCTACGTCTTGTTGCATTTTTTTCTGCATTTCAAAAAAAAAAAAAAAAAGTCAAAAAAAACCAAAACAAACAAACAAACAAACAAAAAAAAGCAATGCTTAATTGAGCTTCCTGTTTCATTACCCTATAGTGTGTTTCTTTACCTGTAAGTCTCAGTGTAATGTTAGAGACTAAACTCATGCTCTGGTCTGAAACCTGGGGAGCTGATTGATGTTAATGCCAATGTTGTAAGCTGAAGACATGGTATTTACTTTCCATAATGTAGCTGCTGTGTCTCTGTGCTAGTTAAAGCTAGTATGCATTAGCTTTAAAAGCTTTCAAGATTATAAATGGAAAGTGGGCCTTTGAACCAAAAAATTGACCATATTGAAATCAGCAGTGTAAATATTTGAATTATTGTTTATGCCTCTTTTTGGACATGTGTCAACTTCCTAGGGCTGGTAGATGTAAAAATGCAAAAAGAAGAAAAAAAAAAAAAGCTGCAGCCTGATCAAAATGCCACGAAAGTCTCAGAAAAGATTTCCTTTGTATTTGGGAAGATATGCATTTAGGTTATTCACATGAAAAATCTCATTCAAGACAGTCTGTAAAACAGTCAAATTTATTCGTTTGTGATTTTTAACTGTAAAGGTATCTGTTAGTTTCAACAACATGTGAAATCAATTTGATTGGTTTAACCCTTCTAGACCCCCTCAAAATCAAGTATTTTGTGTTACAATTTACAAATATTACTTTTCTGGAATATTGTGGAGATTATCAGAAGTGTGTATTTTTATATGAATTAATCTCAAGCAGATTTAAAATCAGGTCATACATGAAAGCTGTGAGCAAATATGGTATATATGTGGTATGTATATTTTCAGGTTCTTAACTTCAGAAATTAATGTAAAAAAGAGATAATACTTCTACAAATGACATCATATTTTTTCCAAACCAACACACATAAGTGCATTTTCTACTTTGGAGAATGGCTAAAATAATTTAAACAATAGCACGCCTTTATTAATGCTTGCTTATCAAGGGATGGTGTTTTCTAAGGCACACTTTTGAACTACGCCATTCTGCAGGAAAGTTTCCTGGAGTTAACTTTATAGGTGTGATTTAAGTTACCCCTGCCATTTTTTTGCCTTACATATTTTCATCTGGTAAGTAGTGAATTGTATACACCTGTCAAACAAATAAATGTTTAACTCATTCCTAGAAAACTGTTCTTTATCCAGAGAGAAGCAATTGGCTTCCTAATTATACTTTTTCTTGGAAGGTTTTTTTTGGGGGGGAGGGCTCCAAGTTTTTAAACAGAACTTAGAAACTGTGAGTGAAGTTCTGGCTGTAGGAAAATAATTAGAGATTTAAGAAATAATTTCAAAACTCCATCCTTTGTCTTTAAGTCATGAAACAAGCAAATCACTCAGTGAATGTGTTTTCTCACTTACAGCCCTAGCTCTAGTCTTGCCATATGTGCTCGCCTTGCAGGTGAAGTTGTAAAATCTGTTTTCCATGTGAAACTTGTGTTACTTAACTTTATTTATATGTCTGGTATATGAAAGCAGGCATGGACTGTAAAACACTTATTAAACAATCTGTAATATACTGCCTTCTCAAGTAATTAGATTTTCCTCTATCTGCCAACTATAGGAAATTTTCAATTCATTTTGGCAGATTTTATCTTTTTTATTTTTTTTTTTTTTTTTTTTTTTTTTTTTTTTTTTTTTTTTTTGCTAGAATAGTTTGTGCTTCAGTTTAAGGCTTGGCTAAATGCAGCTGAAGCAAATAAATTGAAATTCTTTCTTTTAAGTTATTACATTGTTTTAACTTGAAAGCACTTCCTGAGTTTTGTTATAAAGGAAAAGAAGTAACAAGAAAAAATCTGCATCACAACACTTTGAGATAGTCAAGAAATTGTTTCATTCAGGCATTAAGCAAAGGAAGCAGTAGGAGACAGAAAGTTTTACACTGCTATTTTAAAGAAATATAGATCCTTTTGGATTAATATTGACTGAACATTTTATAAAAATACGATTTCTGCTGTCCTATAGGGTGCTGTAGTACAGCTGTGACAGATAATAGATCACATTCCATGTTAGCACAAAGAAGATGCTCTATTTATGATTATGAGTCTGTAAAAGACAAAACCAGCATGCCTGTTGAAACTCTTCTATGATAAATCCTTGAGCAAAGACACCTTTTGTCCTCTACCTTTACTTTATGTAAAGCAATTAATTTACTTCAAGTTTAAGACTCTGTTTCTGAGGAGCTTAAATTTTTATTTATTGTTCTAAACTTTGTTAATTTAAATTTCAATTTTAAGATTTAATTTTGAATTACCTTTTGTGCATTTATTGTTTGTTTGGTTTTTTTTTTTTTTTTGGTTTTTTTTTTTTTTTTTTTAAGGTCTGGGAAGTGCATTGGTTTTGAGTCAGAAAGGATAATTCTGGACATGCTCAGTAATGGTGAATTTTGAGGTAGTTCACTGAATTTACTTAAAACTCTTTTGCACACAGACTGTTCTAAGAGTTTGTGCTCATTTTGGCCGGGTTAGAGGTAATTTTCTTGGTGGTAGCTGCTTTTGTGTTTGATTTTGAAACAGTGTTGATAACAGGGGGATGTTTTTGTTACTGATGAGCAGGGCTCACACCAGCCAAGACCTTTTTGGCTTCTCACATCATCCCGCCAGTGAGTGGGCTGGGAGAAACTGAAACTGGGCGGTGACACAGCTGGGACAGCTGACCCCAACTGGCCCAAGTGATATTCCAGACCATATGACATCATGCTCAGCTTATGAATCTGGGGGAAGAAGAAGGAAGAGGGGGAATGTCAGAGTTACAGTGTGTGGCTTCCCAAGCCATCATTACCATGATGGAACCTGGATTTCCTGGAGGTGGCTGAACACCTGCCTGTCCTTGGGAAGTGGTGAACAAATTCCGTGTTTGGCTTTGTTTGCCCCTGCAGCTTTTTCCCTGTTAAACTGTCTCTATCTCAATCCATGAGTTTTATTTTACCCTTCTGATTTTGCCTCTTCTGTCCCAGTGAGTGGAGTGAGCTGGCAGCTCTGTGGTGCTTAGTCTGGAGTTCCGCTGTGCTGGGGTTCTGTGTCATGCAGGAAGGTGGTTGGAGAGGGGAGAATAGCAAAATGATCAGCAGGTATAATTAGTGAGCCTGTTGGTATGACCTACCAGCTTGTTGAGGTGACTCTCATTTGGCAGCACTGACTTTGGAGACAGAGTTACTAGCAATTGTTCAGAAAACTAGCATAGTCCTTTGCATCTAGTGTTAGAGGATATAGAGGGGGAAAACTTTGCTTTCTATTGTGACTCAGCTGCTGCCACAAAACTTGAATATCTCACACTCTGTTGCCATAGCAGGATTGATGACAAAAGTAGCTGTTGAAAGAGAGCTGTGCACATTTTTAAAATCATAGGATCTTGTAGTTTGAAAGGGGCTTTCTGAAGTAATTTCATTCAATATCTTCCTCAGGTTTGATAAAATCAGATTGCTTGGAGATTTCTTCCAATTTACTGTGTAAACATTCTGGGGCAGCATAGGTTTCTACATACCACAGTCCTTACAGAGCTGTATGGAATTTGGGGTTTTTTTCCTCCTAATTGGTGTTAGTGTGCAGCATGCAGCACTTTGTCAAGGAGTTTGTGTGCTGAAAGCACCTCCTTTTTCTTAGTTAATTTTTTTGAGAAAGAAGAGGAGTCTAGTTTTGTCTGTATCAGTTTGTTTTGTTCACCACTTGATCTATGGAAATATAGAGGAATGATGGGGATGAGTGAAAAGGAAGAGTACAGGCAAGGCAATGGCATCCATAGAACCTCACCCCAGTTTCCTAATACCTGAGTGGAATACAGTTCCAGTGGTGTTTGTGGAGGCAGAACTGGCTGCCAGAATTTCCCAACAAAATCATTGTTAACTTGGCTTAATTATAATCTGTTTTCTTTCAAGTACAGCAAGTAGATTTTCAAGAAGGTCTAAATACAAGATAAATTACAAAGCAGTGTAATTGGTATTGGAAAAGAAACAAGAAAGTCTTTCAGCTCACAGTAATTCTTCAGAGCTTTGAAAGCAGTTTAGTATCTTGCTTTTAGAAAAAGCTCTGCAGCTCCTAAGATAAATCAGCTCTCCAAACTGGAGTTCTAGAGAAAGTAAAAGTGTTGTTTAAAAGTTTTCTAGTATGTATCTAAGTGTAGGATACATTTTGGAACTCTTACAATTCTGTCCCCTAGATGTAGATATACTCTTTACTCTTCTTGCTGTGCATGTTAGGAGCGAGTTTGTTTTCTTCCAGCAGTGACTTTGACTGCGTAGCTTTAATTTTAGAACAGGTTAAGCTTTTTAAGATATAGGTAGCTCTTCTGTCTGAATCAATGGTGTATTCTGTCAGTTTTGAATACTTTACCATTCATCCTTCTGGCAGTACTCTGCCCTTTCAAGAATGCCTTGGGATGTCATTTTGTGACACCCCAAGGATGTGGGTTGCACAAATAACTCACAGTCAAAGATGTCCTTTGTCATGGTTTACATCTTCAATATTGCTGTCAGGTGTCATAAGAGTAGTGGCAAGCAGCAAGCAGTTTTTCTTTAAAAAGAAAAAAACAACCCAAGCAAAAATCCACCAACCAGCTTTGAAATAGGAGAGAAAAATGGGGAAGTTTAGATGTCCTATTGTACTCCCATACTCAAGGACTCATTTGTGGCCTCAACAGGTGTTCAGTACTCTTAAAAATATTAAAGTGATGGATTTCAAATGTGTGTCCTTGGTAGAAAGGCAGTAACTCCTGGTAGATTAATGTGCCTTTCAGGGTAAGGGTCTTGAGGTGCCTAAATTTATTCTGTTAAAACTTGCTGTTGTAAAATAATTAAACATAGACATGGGTGTACGTATCTTGAAGTATATGTTTGAGGGATATATGGGGAGGACCTGGATATTTCTTGTAGGAGAATACTCTTAATTGCATGTGTTGTGAGCTCAGGTAGTTTAAGCATATGCAAAATGGCTCAAAATCCAAAAGACATGTGAAATACCTTGAACCTCCTTATTACTCCGTACTATTTTTTATGTTGTTTCTAAACCAGAGATCTTTTGAAACCTGTTGAAAGCACTCTATGAGAGTGTTGTTTGGGTGGAAAGCTCTGATAATTTACAATCCTCCTTTCTGAACTACAGGAAAATAGCTCCCAAGAAATTCACCTGTTTGTTTTATTTAGTTTTTAATTTGACAGAGCAGCTGCTCTGCCCCTTGAACTGTGAAGGTGTCCTCTTCTTTTCAGGTGAGAGCTACGTGTGCGCGTCCAATGAGCCATTCCGCAAGGTCGATTACACCAAGAACGTCAACCCCAACTGGTGCGTGAACATACGGACTGGCTCCAGCCGCTCCCTGACCTCCCTGTCCTCCGCCAGGAGCGAGGTGAAGGAGAGCAAAGACTTCATCAAGCCCAAGCTGGTGACTGTTATCAGGAGTGGGGTAAAGCCACGGAAGGCTGTGAGGATTCTGCTGAACAAGAAGACTGCTCACTCCTTCGAGCAGGTCTTGAATGACATCACCGAAGCCATTAAGTTAGACTCGGGTGTAGTCAAGAGACTTTGTACACTGGATGGGAAGCAGGTAGGAGAATAAACTACTGTGGCCATCTAATAGTCTAAGATTATTATAAAGTTTATTATTAACTTATTATTATTATTATGATTAAGATTATTATTAACTATTACTAAGTTTTCATAAGTTCAGTTCTCATTACTATGTTTGCTTCAGTCTGCTTCTGAATAATGGCAGTTAAAAAATCAACTTTTAAAAGCTTGAATAATGGCAGTTAAAAAATCAACTTTTAAAAGCTTTATTAAATATTAATACAACAAAATTAGAATTGTATATATATATATATATATGTATAAAATTGGATATTTACATTCAAGTAAAACAAATTATTTTTTATGCCAGCCTTTTTGCATTGCCTAAAAAAGTGACTGTTGGTTAAGTAATACCATTTATTTGAAACATTTGAGCTTAAGATATTTGTGCATTTTCAGAACCAGGATCCTGTTTTCAGGCTACCACATAGTAGCTGAGTGGTATAAGAAAAATATTGATGTCTCCTTCCATTGCACTTCCACAGATTGCTATTTCCAGAGGTAGTAACTGACAAGAGCTGAAGTCAAGAATTTTATCTGAAATTGATCATTCTGGGAGGGTGGTTACATCTTTGCAAATTGCTTTTTTTCGCTTTTGCTTTTACCTCTGCAAAAACACAGCCAGGGTTAAGGTTTGGTAGTTGTGTCTTCTTGCACAGAAATACAAAGCAGTGGCCCACAGGATGTTCTGCTGCACCAGTTTAAAGTGTCAGGCACACACTTGCTGTTGATCAGTCACATTAATGGCTAAACCCTTCATAGAACAGGACTTTGATATCTGATACTTCTATCTGACACTGCTGTGGAGTTCTGACAGCATTGTGACTTTAGTAATAGAGCAACACAGGCTGCAGAGGATGTCACATTGGTATCAGGTACCCAGACTCTTGGACTGTTGACTGAACATTAATAATCCCTGCTCATTCAGCAGGTATTTATATCAACCTGTGTACCTATACATCTGCATGAAGTAAATATAAAAGTTTCAGTTGTGTTCAGAGATGTGCGCATTTTTATTTTCAAGATTTTTATAATGTTCAGTGCCTAAAACCCACTTTTTTGTGGTGCAAGCTTCTAGCAAATGTATCGCAGAACAAGTGCACTTAGATTGCCTCAATATGAGCTCTGTCTCTGGTTATGTTCTCTGTGCTTGGATACACTTCTTGTAGGGAAATATGTGAAAAGAACAACTTCTGTGTTTTGACAAAAATATAGCAAGGCAAAGGCATCACTGAAACTCTTGATTTTCAGTGTTTGGTGGCAGCATGATGATGCGCTCTTTAGTTCTTTTAGCAGGTTTGATTTAAAATGAGATTCGCTAATGCTACTTTTTAACAGAGAATCCTTCCTAGGCACATCGAAAAAATGTTTGTCATGTTTAATTTAATTCATAATAGAATAGCTTTGAAAATATTTATTATGCAGTAATTAGTCTCTTCTGCCCATTAAGTGTTCTGTCACTGTCTCAGATGATTTCAGTCTTCTCAAGCAAGTAATGAGTCAGTAAGGGAACCTGCAAAAGCTAGGATTGTCTTGCATTGTTAAAACAGCAGAAACCCACTGATCTGCACTGGTATGGAAGATGCAGTACTGCATCAGGGATCAATAAAAGTAGTTAAATTTAAATGTCACATACATTGCTTGTGTGTTGCCATCATGGTGGATGATGACTGTGTTCAATGCTCCAAAATACAATTTTTATTTGCTGCAGTACCTCCTCCTCCCCTTCTGTGGTAAAGGCAGTCATCAAATTTGGACTACAGCTGTAGGAGTATTCTCAGGCAGGATTGAGAAATCCCTGATTCTGCCTGTGAATTGTCTGCAGAGAGTTGCTCCATGCAGCTGCCTCTCTGTGTACACTGTGCCAGCAGTAGCAACAAGTTAATGTGGAGACCTCCCTTCCATTGGGAAGACAGGCCTTGTGCTTTTCCACAGAATTTGGGTAGGAGCCTTTGTTGCACAACCATAGTGCAACCGTGTTTTAAGAGCTTGTGAGATGAAGTGTCCCAAAGAGAATCACTTCAAACACCCTGACAAAAATAATAGCCTTCTATTACTTACCTAGGAAGATGGAGAGTTCTAGTTTTGTTTTATTTTTTGTTTATTTCTCTTTCCCCAAAACGGAGGGCTGACCCCAGTTTGAGGCAGTAGGGTTTGTTTTTTTATTTGTTTGTTCATTGCTGGTATACGTAGAGGTTGGTGCCGAAGGGCTTTTTTGGGGTTTGGCACATAAAGAGTTGCTCTGCTGCCAACTACCAATTGGTGGAAATTTCTGAGCTTATTTTCTCTAATGTAGTAATTGCTTATTCTTCTAAATCTGCTAGGGAGGCAGATCTTTTATGTTCGTTGTAGTGTTGGCACAGCTTGAAAGGCAACCATTAAAAAAAGGCAGTTTGTAAATGGCTGTGTTCCTATAAAAATGTAGCTCTTAGGTTTCTCATGGTTCTATTTTCTTTTCCTTGCTCCTTCATATTTTTATCTCTGTGGAAATACTTTTTTTTTCTTTTTTCTGAGTGAATAGGTTGTATTTTATTTTTAATGTGAAAATGGGGCTGAAATTCAGACAATTAAAACATGCATGTATAAAATCTGTATCCTTTGATTAGGGAATGCATTCTTCTGTTAACTTGTGATGTGATCTTTTATTCCAGTAGAACCATTTAATGTGTAGGAAGAAATGGTGATAAAACCACTGGTCTTTCTGACCAGTAGAACAGAAAGGGTGTCCTCAAGAGAGTTTTTATTTACTCTTCTGACTTCATTAATCTTGACTGTCACAACGTCTTGATGATAATAGTAATACAGAGAATAACACCTGAGTTGGATATTGATTATTCTGTGTGAAAACAAACAAACATCTGTTTTTTAATTGTAAGATTTTATAATGTTTGCAAGGTTTCCTTTTATCTTCAGTTTCAGTATGAATGCTGTAACTTAACATATTACTCTTTGTAGCCTGAAGTACAGATTTATTTTTGAACTATGCTGATGCTGGCCTTAATTCTAATTTTTAAGCTATTGAGCAACCAACTTTTTTTTTTTACCTCCCAAGATTTTTAAGATTATTTTTAAGTGAGAAAAGTATTTCTGTAAAAGTAACTAGGCTTTAACTTTGCAGTGCAGGCTTCTGCTGTTCTAGTCTTTGTGCTTCTGACATTGAGGTTTGTCTAATATATTTGCTTGACCATAGTGTTTTCCTTACTTGGCTGCATTTTCCTGGAATCTGTCACTGTCCTACTGTGAAGCAAGGACAGTCAGACTGAAACTTCTCCAGTTGGGAAGTTAACCCTTTGTTATCTCTGAAGGGAATGGAGGGTTTCTTTCTTGCTAAACAAGCTTCAAGCTTCAGTCATTGTGAAGTGTAGGGTAGTGACTGTGTGGTAAATTGGGGGGAGATATTTTTTTATGAAAAGCTCACAAAAAACCATACAGAACTCTGAAGCTTGTGTTATTTGACACAAAAGAAAATTACATCTTCACACTTTTGTGTGTCGCTGTTAATTATGGATTAGTGTCCATAACAGGTTTGAAAGGTGGATGAGACACCTTTTCTATGCTCCATTGCCAAAATAGTGAGAATGCCCCAAAAATTAGCCTTATTTTGAAGGTCCTTTTTGATGGACCACAGGTGTATTTGGGGCTGTCTCTGAACCCAAAAGTTCTCCTATTTTCTATTAATGAAGCTGTTTTATAAAGTGCTCATTAAAAGTAAATTGGTAACTGAAGAAAACAATTACTACATGTGAATGTTTTTGTCACTCATTGTGCTCTCCTCTCAGTTTTTTGTGGGGTTTTTTTTTTTTGTTTTTTTTTTTTTTTTTTTTAATATTTATTTATTTATTTAATTATTTTTATTTTGTAGGGACAGATTTGAAAACTCTTAGCAGAGAAGATAGCTTTTGAAAACTGAATTTTGTATTTGCTTTGCTGTTAGCATACCCACCATAGAGGGCAGAAACCAAAATAAGGAATGAGCAGGAGAGATTTTGTTTATTAGTGTACTGGATTTTCCCCATATTCTTGACAGGCTTTTGTCTTTCAGGTCTCAAAAATTTCCATTAATACAGTGCTTTTGCAACAATCTTAATCTCAGTAGAGATCTTGCTGTTTAGTACTGGGAGAAGTTTTAGAACATGTGAACTTCATTTTTCTCAGTTTTTCTGTTTTGTTGGCAAAGTCCTGCTTGTTTTAAAAAATAATTTTACTGCAGGTAAGTACTTTTTGCAAATATTTCCCTTTAGTTTGATTTTTCTCCTACTAAAGGAGGATGTTCCTTAAGGAACCAGGCTCTGGATGTGTACTTCTTGGGTGTGTGTGTGATTTAACTGTGCTGTTACATCACTGATATCTCACTGCAGACTAAGAAATAACTCTAATAGAAACTTGCTTCAGTGTTAGCAGGCGTGACTTGTAGTTGAAAGCTACCAAAGTATAGCAAGTTTTTATCTTGCTTGTCAGATTCTAACCTAATACAGGCACTGTACAAATGTACTGGAAATGGCACAGATTTGAATTTCTGCTACAAGCAATTTTGGAAGAATAGAAATCTCCAGCTTTTTTTTTTTTTTTTTTTTTTATTTGTCAGTTCTAGTTCTGCTGGAATTTGAAATAGCATTTTAAGCTGAAATGTTGCATTAATCTGCAAGTATGAGGGGAAGAAATCCTTAAGCCCTCATATAGCTCACAACTCTTTATAAAAGGCTTATATATTGTTACAGAGGAATGTCAGTGGCAGCTGCAGAGAGAGAGATTCTCTGCATTGCAGATCCCACAGAGGGAATTTGTGGGCAAGGAGTCTTTCCTCAGCTAACGTCAAGATTTTGTATAGTAATGATATTCCCTGAATTCATCCTAAAGGCTGAGGGTCACAAGAGGTAGAGTCAGCTTTTAGAAAGCTATCTACAATTTGCCAAGCTGCAGCAGAGTGAGTGGGGATATGACACTGTGGATATGATTGCCAATAGAACTATGGAAAGAGTAGATATGTTGGATAGAAAGGCTTTTCAGAATTCATATCTACATGAAAAAACAAATGAATCTGCCTATTTTGTGGGAAATTACACAAGTGGTAGTTACGTATATTGTGGGACAGAGGGGGACACAGTTTTTACATTGATTTTGAAGGTTCAGTAGGATGTGTGCATCATGAGAGAATGGGAACAGGACCAGCAGAGACCTCTTGATGCAGGAGTGGAATAGCACTGCAATGTAAGAGTGAAGTATCAGCTGGAAAGAGGCATTTATATTTTTGGTTTGGAGTTTGTTTGTTTGGAGTTTTGTAGCTGACATGAGTCCGCAAATTATTAATGTGTGAGAAATAGTACAACGTTTTGTGAAGATGAACCCAGAAGGTATATTGAGATTATCTTTAAAGAAAGAGAATGGAACTTCTAAAAGAGAGATCTTCCAAGACAGTAGGAACTAAGTGTCCTGGTAAATTAAATTAGAAAATATACACACAGTTTAGAGGAGGGAAACTCATGCTAGATGTCAAGAGCCATTCTTCTCATTCATAGGATCAACTTGAGACAAAACCAATGTGGAAGAGCTAAAGATTACTTTCCAGGGCATAGGGAAAACTGAAAAACAGTATAGAGGAGTCCTGTATGAATCTAATGATCTTACAGCTAATGTTCATTAGATGAGATGTGGGTCCCTAAGGTTCACCTAAATAAACTTAACTCTCAGACCTACAGGGCAAAAAAACAATGGAGGAGTACTGTGAACCACCTTCTGGTGGTTGGCTGGATTGTTTCCCTTTGAGTAAATATGTGGCAGTGGAATACCTGTACCAACCTGGAAGTTGAAAGATTTCACGTTTAGTGCAGTCACTTTTATGTGTGTTACAGACCAGAAGGGCTCTGACACAGCACCTGTCTGTTTGGGGACCCTGCTGGTTTGAGTTGAGCTCAAACAGGAGGCTTCAACTGAGCACATGAGGTGGGATTTTGGGGAGATTTGGGGGCTTTTCTGTTTTTGTTGTGGTTTTTTTCATAATACATATTATGAATCAATTACTTGACTGGGGAGAGAGGCAAGGGGAAGAAAACAACAGTGGCTAGTTCTTTGTATCTGAAATCAGGGTTTTTTTTCATGCTGTCTTTTCTCATCAGTCAGCTAGGGAAGCATGGTCCAGAAAAAATGCACTACTTGCCGAATGCACAGTTGGAATATTGTTGTTCCGAGTGGTTATTGATGACTCACTGCCAAACCGGAATTTCATATTGAGTAGGGGTCAATGAATGTGTGTCTGTACGAGCCTCTGGAAATGACCTGGAAGATGGAATGGAGGATATGCTTAATAAATACAGATGAGCTACAGGAAACCTGGACAGCAGAAGATTAGCATCTTGACAAACTGCAGAAACAGCTCAGGACAAAGCAGGTTGAGTAATCTTATCCTCACTGGTTATTAACAATGCAGATAGGAAATGACAAGTAGTTCTGGCTGAAGTGCTAAAGGATTGTAGCTGAAGATGTGAAGATGAATTCATGGTGTCACTGGTTGTGCACAGAAGGGGAAAGCCAACATCCATGTAGAAGTTACAGTCAATGATCTTGTTTCTGATGTGTCTATCAGGTGCCCACTTTGCTCTGTCCCATTCAATCCAGTGATGCCAGCTAGAGACAGTGTTATTATGGAAATCCAGACAGGAGTAAAAAGATGTAAGGAAACATGTTCTGTGAAAAGAGATTGAAGGAAATGGAATAGCTGAGACTATAGAAAGATAAGATGTTTTTTGGGGGGATGAACAAAAAAAAATTACCAGCAAAGGAAAATTACTTCTGTGCCTTCCTTATGTATAGGAAAAGAAATAACAGGCTTACAGTCAAGATCAGATCCTGTGGAACTCAATGGCAGATAGCCACTGTAAAAATAAGAATAATGAAGAGGTGATTATCACTATTTTCAGCAGATAACTAGAGTCCAGCACTCCCTGAGGTTTCTGAAAACTGATTGGGTTTGAGTATTTTCGGTAACTAAAGGTGATCTACCACTTTGGTAGAGCTGTTAAGCTGGAGGTAAAATAAAAATTAGAATGCCTGTTAATATTGAAGTGTGCATGTGTACACACCTGCAACCCAGAGAATTCAAAGAGCAGAGGTTACAGTTAAAGTGAGTTTTATCCTAGTGCTAGCTAACATCTTCTAATATTTGATGTGAACCGCGATTGAGGGGAAGTTGGGCTCGTGCTGGAGGCTGGAATTGTTTCAGAGAACAGCCCTGGAGAGAAGCCTGTGTCTAGTCAGTGTGGGACACAAACCTTGCAAGTCTTACTGAAAACAAAATAATTAAAGTGGCTTTAATCTTCAGGAAGCCTGTGTGGCAGGAAATGAATTCATCCATGGACACCGCTACATGGTATTTTTGGTCACATTTCCAATTGGTGTGCTCAGAGCTGGGAGCCAGGGTTATTTATTGCTAGAAGGAAGGAGGAAGTAGCATTCTCAAGCAGAGGAGATAATTTTGGCCTCTGCTCATGGAAATACAAATATTCCCGTCCTTCTATATGGAAGGAAATGTTTATCTGAAACCAACCTGAAATCAACCCTGCCCTGTCATAGTTGCAGCAATCTGAAAAATACTCTAAATATGAAAAACAGGAATCTTTTCCCAGGTACATATTTGTCATGGAACACTTTGCAAAGCATTTTCATTGCATGCAGTGGTGCTCAGTACATAGGCAGATAATGTGAGGTTTATGATTTAGCCTGGAGAGTATTTACAATTTTATCACAGTTGCCAGAGGATCACATAACCAGTCCAATTATAATTTCAAGAAAAAAAGGCAATATGGTAAGGATTTTGTTTCAGGGCAAAGAAATTGTGATGCTGAAGGTGCTGCATAAAAAGGATTAAAAAGGAAACAGAACATCTAGGGAGTTATCTCAGAAGAGTGTGTTAAACTTGAAGTGAACAATAATGCTGAGGAAGCTCTTCAGCTTTGTTGCATATGCAAAAAATAAAGGTCATGCCATGTGAAACAGCCACAGTCTAGCACTGGAAACCTTGGCTCTCTGGAACAAAGGTCTTTAGAATTTCTCACAGCAGGGGAACCCTTGTGTCCTATTCTTGCTTTCTGGAGATCAAAACCCCAGAATACAGTACAGATAGAATAAAGAACGTATCTCTTTCCTTCCCACAGGGATGCACAATTCTGGCTGTGGGACTGTGGTGTAGCATTACTGGGAATGTGATGGCTGGTGTCCACTGGGTGTGAATTTAATCTTTTTCAGTGAGGTACAGTTTAGAGATGTGATCAGTAATACCCATTGCCATCGGATTAGCAGGTTGGTGAAGTGTGATGTTAAAATAATAGATTATTTCTAAAAATGAACATAAAATCAAAACCTGGTGTGAAGTCAGCACTTTTAAATTAAAGCGTGGCAACTGAAAAAATTTGCTGATATTTTAGCTAACAGCAAGCATGTGTGTCCTGTTAGAAGTGACATCCAACTTGCTGAAGTTTTTGTAGATCTATAGAGAAGATAAATCCTACTGGGATTTCAATTTTTGTCTGCACACACCAAGAGCTGACAGCACTTAATAAAAATGGCATGCTGCACAATGTGGGAAACAATCACCGCAGAAGCAGTGGCATCACCAGTGGTAGTTGTATCTTTGTTGATGTCTGATTACAATAATTTCAGTGCTGGGTTACAGAAATGGTGTGTGTAGCTGTCGGGATAAAGGAGCGGTATGCAGTCATTGTCTGCCATCTGCCATGCTAGAGATCGGGTCACATGGCTTGGAAACTAAACCTTGGGAATTTGTTGTGTCCCGCTGAGCCTGCCCATTAACACGTAATTAGTCTGGTAAAAATCTTTTGAATTTATTCTGCAGCTGTCATATGCCAGATTAGGATTTGTGTCACAGGTTCCTCATTACTTTGAGATCTTGGAAATTTTTTTTTTCTGTAATTAAATTACCCTGTGTTCCTTCAGCAAACAGTTCTTACATTATAACATTTTAACATGCAAATTTTCTTAAAGAATCTTGCTACATCTTACAGTACGACCATGTACGAAAGGGTTTCAAGGTTGAATTTTCTCCATTCCTGTTCATAATAGAGTCTATAAGCAGACTTGATAGTTTTAGGATTTGGCCTTCAGGTTGTCAGGTTGATGGATCTGTAGCTGCTGCTTGGCTGGCTGAAATCAGCTAGTGTTTCTTAAGTTTACTGAAGCACAACTGAAATCTTAAAATATGAACTTTTTTATTTGTACCAGTTGCTAAGAAAAATGACGTTCTGTTCCATACTAAATTAATGGCAGGAAACATGGAACAGTTGGTTGAAGAGAGGAAAGCAATCCTTGTCTTTAATGTTCAAAATATTGCTAGCTGATTAATTTGCAGTGAACCTTTAAACAGAGAAACCTGAAGACTCAGAAGAAAAAGCAATAATAAAGTAATAGCAACACAAGCCAGCTCTTAAAAGCAAAGAGCTTCCCAGCACTTAAAAGGAACAGTGACCCTGTTTATGGCTTGCAGATTGAAAGCTTTGCATAGGAGGGAGTGATAATTCAATGTTTACAGTGTAGGCAGTAAAAGTCAGTCTTCCTGTAGCACTTGTTCACTGAGCCAACTATCTTTTTTTTTTTTCTCTGTTGTGCAAATATGCAATCTATGCCATGTTCTTAAATATTTATTTTGTTCATATTTATTTGGTGTTTTATTTATTCATACATGGCACAGGATATCTCTGTATTTATGAAAGGCTTCTTGAAGAAACCAAAATATTTCAGAACAAAGCAAAAAGGGATAGATTATAATGTCAGCTAAGTGGGAATTTTATTATTGGCTAGTAGATTTGGCTTTTCTTGGCTTTCCCAATCTTATCTCTAACTTTCAACTCAACTAGTACTTAGGGAGTTATGGATAAAATTATTGGAAAATAAGGCAGTTAGCTAAAAAAAAAAAATTAAAGAAAGATGGTTATACCACAAAGAGTACCAAAACAGTCAGAATCCTCTTTGTAAGTGATTTCTGAAGGTGCCATTTCCTTGCATGTAGAAACCTGCTGTGCCTTTTTTAAAGAAATCAAGGGTCCGCTTGATTTAACCAAGATAAAATTGATGAAGAGAAAAATCATGCCTGAAAGATAAGCATTCCTTAACCTCCCTGTATTTTGCAAGGGACCTGGTAATGCAGACCCTTAGAATATGCCCATGTGGCTGTACAGGCAGACATCTGGAGAAGTCTTGGAAGTTGGAAAGTGTTCTGGTTTAATTTGCAAAGAGAACATGCTGGTGTACTGAGCATCTGACTCCAAAAAACCACCCCTATCTCTGCAAACAACTATTCTGGCCACTTCTCTTTGTTGCTGATATTTTTGCCTTGAAGGGAAAAGTATTCTTTCCACTTCCCTGGACCTGAGGAGGTCAAGCAGGGAAATCAGTCTTCTGCAGATTCTTTTGCAAAATCTGTTGCATAATTTTTTCACATTAATCTGTTGTATTTAGAGCATGTTTTAAATATTTGTTTAATATATACTTGCAAATTGTAGAATATATTACTTTATATTTTTACTTAAAGTGAAAATGCAGTGAAATGGATATTCGAAGCTTGTGAAATCAAAGAGAACAATGAACAAATGATGACATCTCATTCGCAAGGCTTTGTATTTTGTCCTTCTTCACTTTGATGCACAAACAATATGATTTCCTGGAGTTTTAGTATCAGAGTGATGTTATTACCTGCAGTCCTTGAAGTCTGTCACCTCCTTAGGAGCACACTCCTAGTTCAAGCACTAATCTTCCTTTACCTGGCAGGGATTTGCTTGTGGGCTGACGTAGGTAATCGGATGTGTGAAAACCTCCTCGTTGTCTTCTGTCACAGGTTATCAAGAAGCCCAGGAGAGAAGTTTCAGTCCAAGGTGCAAAGGTGTTTTCTGAGAAGTTTTTAGGGTCTGAGAGGCCTTTGAACACTCTTGAAACTAGTAATTATTTTACAGATTTTCTTCGATTTGGCACATGACTACATTATGATTTCTTACCGCACACTTTACCCTTTGAACGTTATTTTTTCTGACCTTCTACTTCTCAAACATTTGACTTTAAAAAATGTATTTGTGATACTTATCTCAATAAGTATCTTCTTTTTCTTCCTATCCATATGCCACTGAATATTCAAATTTTAGAACAATATTAAAGCTAGTGGAGGAATGAAAATGAATAAACATTTGTCTGGAATTTCCAAAATAATTCTCACAGCATGCTCGCATATTTTGGCAATAATTAGGTATAGATGAAAAATTCTACTCCTTGAGCTTCTACTCTGGAACTTCATTTTTTTGTCTTCATTTAAGGCCTGCATAACCAAGTATGAATGACACCACACCTACCATAATGGAAATGAAAAGGACTTGCCAGATGTTTTGTTTGTTTCAGTACAAATCAAAATACATAAACAGGAAATTATCAGAAGTAGTGAGAGACCATGTACGTCTAAAAATGACTGGGAGTTTAGCACCTTTTATTAGTTTTATCTGAGGCTTTCTGAAGGCTCTGTCACAATTGTAAGACATAAGATTTATATGGAGCTTTTGGATATTAACACTCAGCAAAAGTTATTAATTATGGGGGAAGGGTATGCCTGAAAACTCAGCCTGATTAACATTTAAGCAAAAAGCACACCTAATTTTAAAGCTATTTAAAATATGATTAGTCACATGGAGTTTATAGAGCCAGATCACAACACTTAAACCTCCTTTCTTCATCTCTTGGGAGGCAGATGCAAGCCCAGGAGTTTCTAAATACCTATCTGAAACTGAAAGCTACAGTTTATCCATATTGCTTAAATAAGGATTCTTAACTAAGCAATAAAAGCAGCTTTCATTGTGTTAGTCCTGTCTGCAGGGTCTTCACTTGGTGGCTGGCAGTGGAGGGCATTGTTTCTTCACCAAGAGCCTCTCTGAGGAGAGGAAATGGAATAGTTTGTGGTCCATGCTATGGAGAATGCTGCTGTTGTGTAGAAAATAGTTTGTACACACTCTTCTGGTTACACAAGATAAGTTATAAAAAGTCAACTGGTAAACAAAGAAAAATGAGATGTATACCTGCTCTGGCTGTTCTTCAGTGCTTGGACACAAATGCTCCATGCATACTGAGGTATGTTTGTATGGACAATGGAAAAGCTGTGAGAATAAGACTCTGGGTATTTCTTCCGAATATGAGTCCTCAGTGTTTCACCCTTCCCAAGTTGGCAGCTTGTACCTGAAATTACTTCCAAATCTTTTGATGTGATTTTTGCTTTGGTTTTTCTTCTTCATCTGTAGATGAGTTTATTGGTGAAATTCTCTTGGAATCACATGTGTTAGGGGCAAAATACTCCTGTCTTCTGGTTTGGCTGATTGTTGGAAGTGGAATTATATTTTACCTGGAATATTCCTCTTCCCGAAATTGTAGTAGTGCCTGTGTTTCTTCCTTCTTTTCAAAGCCAATGAAAATTTATGCAGATTCCTGGCAATGTACTGTGAAAAGTATCATTGCTCTGAACAAAAATCCTTTGCTGCTGTAAATGTTGGAGAAGGATTGAGGGAAAAGCTGGGATTTCACATGCAGTGAAATCACTGTTATTTGACTGATAAGAATTACAACACTTTTTCATTTGTATGGTAGAATAATAGGAATAAATAAAGTTCTGAACTGACTGGGGAGTGAACTAGAAAAACCTTTTCAGGTATGACATGAGGAATAAATATTAATACCTCTTTTATAAATTAACTTTGTTAGGGATGAGTCTGAAGTTAGAGGCTCTTTTTGAACTCATGTATTTCTCAGTGCTTTATATATTCATATATAATTAGTCTCAAAATGTTTTAGATGATTCATGTTCCTTCATACCATGAGTCATTTTCAGTCCGACTGGCATACTCAAAAATTTTTATTTTTAGCTAAGGGTTAGATATTTTTTATAACTTTGTAATTGCATGTAGAATGTTTGTGTAAACTGTGTCCAGATGACAGGGAACAAGTTATAACTTTGTCTTATTCTATAGAGTTACTTTTTTAAATTCTCATTCGCTGTAATGCTATCATTGCAGGCTTTCTGTGAAATGGAATATTAGCAAAGGAACTGTTATTCTAATAGTGTATCACCAGGTTTCAGTGAGAAAAGTAGCATTCTTTACCATATATACACACCTATATATATATGTGCTTGAGGGTTTGTATTTTGTTGAATACATAAATAAAATTGTTTTCAGAATTTGTATCCTCAAAAAAACCACAATTTTTTAAAATAAAAATATAATTGAAACAGATTGTTTATTTCTAATATTTTGCTAGACTAAATTCTTTGGTTAAATCTGGCTGAGAGTTCTTAGAATTTGATGTATTAGGTTATACTTCAGATTTATAAACTTACGAACATTTGCAACAATTTTTAAAATTAAATTCTCAGGTCAGAATTAGAGTTCTGAAAAATTAATTTTCAAAATATACCTGCATGTTTTCACTAGTGCATGGATATACTTATAGCACTTGGCAAGCTTTTCATTTACCAAACAGTGATAATAAAATTGCTGGTTGCAAATTACTTACTGTGCATCACCTCTTTTGCAGTAACTTGATATCTGCTTTCCTCTGATTTACAGTGACCCTTCTCCATCACCTCTCTGATGGGATTTGATTTGCATTTGTCTTGCTCACTTAACTGCCACTATTGCAGCATTATTATTTCATTATCATAGTATTAAGATGGCCTTGGAAATCCCCCAAGTGATTTCAGTCTGAACATTACAGGCTTTTTAATCCCTCTTTCCCCCTTTTTCCCCTGCTATCTATAGTGCTGGTGTGTGCTGGGCAAGGTATTTAAATGGATATATCTCTGGGCAAGGTGTTAGTTGTGCATAGGAGTTGAGGGATAAACTTACCTGCTTCAACATTTATTCTCTTTGCCATCTTTCCAACTTTAAAGAATTGAGTGTCCACAACTTTTTTTTTTTTTTTTTAATATATATATGTATATATATATATTTGGTGTAGATACTTTTTTGTTTTCCTGCTGATAATACACAATTTCTACAGACAGGTAAATGTAACATTTCACAAATTCTAAAATTGCATCAATGTACCCATAACTGCATGTTCTCTACAGTGTAATAAATGTGTTGTGACTTAGAGTGATAGTATGAGCTTTCCATAAATTTTCACTGAGAATTTTTACTTGCCTTTGCCACTCCCTCTCTTGTGATCTTTTCTCCAATGTGGAATGAACTGTAGTAAAAAGGGGATTTTGTAAGCTAGTGGTATCAATACATTGTTGGGGGCTTCTTTTGTTGTTGCAGCAAAGTATAGGGTCATTATAAAATCTTTTAATGGCAAATCTGTTGAAAAGCTACTGGCTGGGGCTGTAGTAAAAGTTATTTAGAACACATTGTATTGGAAGAATAAATAATCTTGCAACTTGCTGAAAAATATATCTTGGGTTTTAGTTGATGAAATATTGATGCTTCAGACCACTCACATTAGGTAATTATAATCTCACTACACAGAAAGGTAATTCTGTCAAACAAATGCTTTTTAAAATTGATTTCAGTTTCGTGAGTTAAAAAAAGTTTTATTTTCTTTTGGGTCAATTTTTCCCAAGCTTGATGGTAGTAAGGGATGAGCAGTTGTGTTTCCCAGGAATGGTGGAGATTGGAGGGACCATCAAGGAGTAAATGAAATGCACTTTTGCAGTGTTTCTTTAAAAGAATGTCACCAGACAGTTTTAGAAAAAGCTGATGCAGCATCTGCCACTTGATGGTGGCAGACAGTAAATCCCCACAGAGGATTTCTGCACTCATTTGGATATAAGGAGTTTACAATGACACACAATAAACGTGGCCTTTACTTCAGCCTACTTAACTGAAGTAGGCTGAAGTCTTATTTTTAAAATATTTTATTCTTAAAATATCAATAAAATTTGCCAATTTCGACAAAACAAGTAACTATTTACTGGGGAATCTGAGTCGGCAGGTGGTGGCAATAGCTTCTGAATTGCAGGGCCAAGAGGGTGGCACTGTTACAGACTGAGAGTAGATACCTTTGCATATAGCCTGTGAGGCATATCAAAATTGATATGGTTTACTTTTTCAACTTCTATACTTGTTAAAAAGCATAGAATTCCTTCTCAATTTAAAAATGTTTTAAATTTATGCTCCTGACATCTTTAATATGAGTTTGGAGGGAGATGAAATGCGTATGTTTGAAATTGTGCTATTTTCATAACTGTTATAATCTTAAATTTTGCTGATTTTCTATTCTTGTTGAGTCTTACTGCTTTTTGCTTCCCTGTGTAGATTTATCACAGCAGTAACTTGCTGAGGCACAGGGCAAAACTTGAACATTCCTGGGGGCTGTGTGTAAACTTAAATTTGAGTTGACAGCAGTTAATTAAACATGAAGCATATGATGAGTAACTGTGTGTAGGGGGAGATTGCACTTGTGTTGTGGGTTGTTTTGGAAGTGGTTTTCATTTTTTAAGCCTGCTGGTTTTAGAGCTATCCTAAGTATTACAAATAAGTCAACCAAATCAGAGAAAAGAATCTTCCCAGGAGGACTAAGAACTTTGAATGAACTTGATTTTTGTACTACAGGCACTTCATGCTGTATCTTTACAGCAACCTCCAGATGCTCTCAGGAATATCCATACTGACAAATACTGAGCTGAGAAAACTCAGCATGAGTCCAGAGAATCTATTGCTCACTTACAGCTCTGAGCTGTTGTGTTTTGTCTGATTTCGGTCTTAAATGCAAAAAAAGGAATTATAAAAATGACTTTTAGACTTTAATGCAGCTCTGCAGCTGCCTTCAGTCCTTCTAAGATACTTGAGTTCCTTTTTATTAAAGCACCATTATATGACTGCCATCTATTGAATGTAAACATTTGTGTAAAAATTTCAAGAAATTTCAAAAGATTTGGGGTTTTTTTGTTTGTTTGTTTATTAGTTTTGGGTTTTGGTGGGGTTTTTTGTTTGTTTGATTTGTTTTGTTTCATTTTTTGTTTTGACTAGTGAGCAAAGAGTTTCATAACAAAAAATACTGTTACAGCCTTCTTTCCACAAAAGAAAAAAGCCTGTCAGGGAAACATCTATGGAGCACTTAGATGCAGGATGAACCATGGGTTCCTGGAGCTGCAGTTCACTTTTCCAGATGGTGTTCTAAGCAGCAGTTTCAACATGATGTTCACAGAAAACAGATGGTTTCCAAAAACTAATTAGGAATAAAAAAGTATAATGGCTGATAATTTGAAAATCTTTTCTTGGGGGGGGTGGGGGGGGGATCTGTGTCTCCACTAGAAATACTTTTTTTTGGGAGACTCATAGAAAGGTGGAAAAATGTTCCATCTCTTCAGTATATGCTTTCTAGAAAACCTTTTAGCATTATGGCCATATTTTGGGAATAGAATGAGCCACGTTGCCTATTATGCCTCAGACTTTCCACTTGCAACTGTATTGAAAAAGGTTATTGTAAATATCAAATAGATGATCTGTAGGATTAGAATTTTTTCTCTAAGCTTTTCTTTTCTTTTTTTTTTTTTTTTTTTTTTTTTTTTTTGGTTTAAGAGAGCTACAAAGACAGATTGTTGTTTGGGGAAGGCTTTGCAAGTCAGGCAGGTGTCTGGCAGCACACCTTAATGCACTGCCCAGAGTGCTCTGGAATGCCAGCCCTTTTTGATAAGCCACTGGAGAAAATGTCACAGTAAAATAAAATCAAACAACTATGGTTGGACATGATGAACACAGACCAAAAATCAAGAGTCTCTCACAGAGTGAATCTGCCAAAAGTAACTGGGCTTGGGTTCTAATTTTGAGCAGTGAATCAGTTGATCACTGACAGGGCCCCAAGGAGGTCTGCTTGGCACACACAGTGAAACCCTACCCAGAGCTAGTAAAAACAACATATGTTCCCAGAAGCTGCTTAGGAAGCTCTTTAAGCACGGGGGAATATCTGCAAAAGCCTCAGACCTTGGGAGTAGAATAAGGACAGCAATAACCTCAGTAATGAAGGAGTAGTCACCACAACTATTCCTTCTGCTGTAGCAATAGTGGTTAAATGGATTAAGGCTAATAGTACTGCTGTAAACAAGTGTAGGAGTGGTTAAATTCTATCCGGGATTCCAGTGTGGACAGAAATTCTCTTGACTGGAAGAATTTGTAAGAGCAGGAAGTGTAAAGGGAATCTTTTAGTATAACTGGTTCAAAGGTGATATTCTGACACCTCTAACAACCTGCTTTAGCCTTTTATGGTCTGTATTATCTCAGAGCTGGTGATATTCCTGCATTTGAAGAGAATGTCAGAAATCACACCTAAGGAAGCATTTTCTGCTCTTGCAGACTGTGATTCTTTGTGGTCTAAGGAGAAATAAGTGACAAGAATTCAGGTGTTTCTGACACAAGGTGCCTACAAAATCTTAGTAAAATGGTTTGGTTTGTTGTTTGGTTGGTTTTTGTTTTGTTTTTTTTTTTAATCAGTTTCTTCAGGCTCAGACAATTAAGTTTGTATTAAGCCATATGGGTAATGGAAGTTAGCAGGAAGACAAAAGACAAATCCCTCTGTGTGTTTAGATGATGATGCTTCTCCAGACTTGTTGTGTACTTTGTGCAGCTGAAACCAAAGAAATCTTGAGCTGGCTGCAGAAAACACGAGTTTTGTCTGGTGCCATGGTGCTGTGTTGTATTTGTGGTCAGAAGTGTGTGGCAAGGACAACCCATGCAGTATTTGCTTCCAAGCCTGTGTAGTTGTGAGCAAATTCAGTACTTGCTGCTGATGTGCTACTGAACATTAGCTGGTGCTGCTGCTGGCTGCATGCAGTTGTGTTCTTGAGGTATCAAGGGGCTGCCTATTCCTTTTATTCTGTTGTGTTGCAAGCAGACTCTGGTCTGCAGTGTGTGCTTTTATCTGCCTCAGCAAGCCCAGGTGCAGGCTGCAGAAGGGGCTGTGCTACAGACCTCCCTTCTGCATGGAGCATTCTTATTACAGAATAATTTTTAAAGCTATTTAAATACCCCTTTAGGCTCTTTATGTTGTGATCTTATGATGCTTAGTCTTGGTGAGGACATTGTTTTTAGGGAAACAAAGAGGGAATTTGGAAAAATTTTTTGGTGTGTTTTGCAAATTAATCCTGATGATGGTAATGAAAAAACCCTGTAATCCAAGTATTCATGAGTTACTTGCATAGGTATTTCCATCAGCTGCAACCATAGGTGTATTTTGATCCAGATGGAACATTTTGGTATCATTCCCTTTAAACTGCAGTATGCAGCAAAAGCATCAGTGCTGCAGCTTGGTTTGGCCACACTGAGCTGGACCTTGATTAATTCCACTTGTTGAGAGCTGTGATGGAAACACAATTAAAGCTACCAGAGAGACATTGCAGCTACAGTAGCTTCTAATTCTGTGCAAAACAACAATGCAGTTCACTTGCTGAGGCTGCACTTGCTGTTCTTAAATGCCACAGACCAGCTTAGGATCAGGAACACAAGGAGCACCCTCCTATCACGAGCTGTGCAGCATTGCAGCCCTCGTCTGTTCCCAGTTTTGTTGTAAGCTGAAACATAGTTTGCATTTTTTTATCTATATATGCAGTTTCTGAAAATCCTCTTTCATCAAAACTGAAAACAGATTTGATGGATACATAAAGATGCTACAGAGAACTATTTAAACAGAAAAAAATCTCCACAGAATGCTCTAGCAGCACCACAAAACTATTTCATAACTGCTCTTGCTGATACAGGAACATAATTTTTTTTCATTAATGACATGTATAACTTTTTTTTCCATTTCCATAGCCTGGTCTTAGTTTTTAGCTTGAAGCAGGTGACGTTTTGCTTGTTGTTCGTCTTAGCTTATTTAACCAGAAGTAGGTGATCCCTGATTTCTAGACTAGCTGGCTTTGTACACGATATGACTTGGAATGTGAAGAGATCCTACTGCTACATTTGTTGGTTTTCTGTCTGTGAAAAAAATATAATCAATGCAGTGAAAATAATGAGGTCTGATACATGGGGCATCCAGCATCCTGTAGATAAAGTATGATGAGGTGCTTCATGAAGGGGTGATTTAACAAGAAAAAACCCCCTGAAATTAACAAAAAGTGTACCCCAATTCACATTTTTTTACTGTATTTAAATGCCTTTCAGTAACGTATTCATGCTTCTAAAGTGCTTTTTAGATAGAGGGAAAAGGGTTAATTGAAAAAGCAGCCCTCAAATAAAAAATACATTTAGTGAACTCTGACTTTATTATTGGAAAAGCAGAAACTTGGGAGACTGTCAGTTTAGCAGCTTAGCAGTAGTTAACTTGAATAGAATTTTGGAAAAAAAATAGCTTTTGCCAAACCACTGAAAAGGTTTGGTCAGCCAGAATCTCAATATTGTACAAATCCAAATTTTGCATTGGGCCTCCCATTATATAAATTGACTTTATGCGTCAAAGGAGGTTTGTATTACAAGGAATAAATATATAATTCTGTGTAAATGCAAGGAATATTTGCTCTTCAATGAGTGGTAGGAGTTTGGAAGAATGTTTGGATTCAAGTACTGCCAGATGTAAGTGGAAGAAAGTGAAAAATTCTTTAAGGGTGCCAGCATTACTTTCTGAGCAGAGCCTTCAGTGTTGAGTTTCAGTGTTACTTATATTATGGTTTTATGATTGTGTTTGCTCCAATCTGTGCTTCATAATTCAGTGTCTTTACAGAAGGAGGAAGCCTGGAATATATTTTTAAAGTTTCTTATTTTAAAAAAGGAGGGGAAAAAAAAGGTTTTGAAATGTATCTTCAGTAGCAATCTATGATGTCTTGTTTCAAGTCTCTGAAAATTTATTTCCAGATAGAATTAATGATTTCTGAGCTAATCGTTTCAAAATGGGATGAACTTCCTGATGCATCTCAAAAGCACCTCTGATATGATTGATACAGGAGTCCATAAAACAGTGATGCTACCCAGATGTTTCCAGTGTTCAGCAGTATTTCTCATGCTGTGGCTCAGCAGAAACAGTCATCCAGACTACTTTAGAGGCTTTTAATATTTAGCAGCCTATTGCTGAATTATGGTCCTCTAAGCATCCTTTACCTTCTGATCTACTCACTCTTCAACTAAAGAAAAACCCACACTGAGTCAGCATTTAACTGAGAAAAGAAAAAGTACTGAGTCACCTAAATCTTCTGCCTAACTCACCAAAGCTGAGTTCCAATCTTCTAATAGCAGTATGGCAATGAAATTATTGTGGTGTGATTTTAAAACAAGCCTCAAAAGACGCCCCAAAAGTCAACTGACTGATAAATTAGGTTTAGCACCTCTTTTTTCTGCTCTTAAATGAGCTGGGGAATTGGGCAGGGGTTTGCTTCTGTGTTTCTGGGCTTTGGGTGGGCATCCATTTTGCTCTTCTTCCTGAAGTTGTGGATGTTTGTTCAAAGGAAGAACTGAGATTTCCAGATATTAAGAAGAAGTGTGTGTGGCATTTTGTTGGGTTTTGTTTTAAGGAGAAACTCAGAGACACCTTTTCTTCTGGCCTGACAGTAGTGATGCATCCATTCTTTTGTCAGTACCTAAAGTGTATTTGTAATACATTTGCTGTCTGAACGTGAAATCAAAAATGTTTCCATGTCTTCAGATGTCTTTTACATCTGTTTATCAGCTTATTAAAGCAATTCAGAAGCAGCAGCAGCAGACTTGGAAGTAATATTGGTTGAAGTTGAGAGCTAATGAGATTCAATTGGATCTTTGAAAGCCAGATAAAAAGTAGTTTCAATTTCCTGTGGTACATTAATTTTTTTCACAGTTTGGAGCTTCTCATCCTTCTATTAATCAGTTATGTCCTCATTTTTCTTACTTGATGCCCCTAGTCCAGCGCAGCTGTTCCAGTTTTTGCCTACAAGTTGCAAGTACAACAGATCTCAATAATTCATGACAGGCAAAGCAGAGTAAGCATGGAAGTTAATTTGCTGAGCACAAAATGCCTCCACACTGTATATGGGTGTATTTTTACACAGGATTTCTGTCCTTTTATCTGCAAAATGTCATTGTTTGAAAAGCTGCACAGAGAGAACATCCATGAGCTGAATTTTCTTCCTGCATTTCCAGTTTGGAGTTAAGTGAGGAGGATACTTCAAGAATCAAGTTAAAAGCTGTGTGCGCTGTTTAGCTGTATGGCAAGCTAAATGTTAGCATTGCCAGGTAAATAAAAATAGAATTGTAAATTTAGTTACAAGTACAGCTGTTGTTATGCTGAAACAAATAGGACACTTAAGTAAATGAAATGTCTTAAGGGCTAAAATACTGTTAAGTGACCAAAACTTCAAATACATATGAAAAAACATCCCTCTAATCTTTGTGGAGCTCTATGAATTTTATCAAGGCTTGTTGATATGTGAAGTGCAGTATCTATGAAGGGAACAGAATTGAGAGAGAGAGAAACTTGAATTTATAGGGTAACTAAAGTTTTTTCTCCCTCCTATTGCAGTGCTATGAAAAACAGCTTTAAATGACTGCAAGATTGAAACCCTTGACACAGGAACTCGGAGAACAATAGATTTTTATATCTCTATGTAACCATATTAATTTCAGTGAGTCATGCATTTCAACTAATATTTTGTGCCATAGAATTATTTAATTTGATTTTTTAATAGAATTTGAGCAGCAAACATAATTTAGCAGCTCCTGCATGGACAATTCAAGCTATAGGACAAACACAGAATCACAGAATTATCAATTGAATGGCCCTTTAAAGGTCATCTAATCCAACCCCTCTGCAATAAGCAGGGACATCTTCAACTAGATCAGGTTGCTCAAAGCCTCATCCAACTTGACCCTGAATTTTTTTCCGGGGATAGGACGCACACAGTCTTGCTGAACAACCTGTTCCAGTGTAAAGCTATAAATCTCTCATTTAAAGCTTAAAGATTCATGAAAAATTATTTGTACCTGTCATCAAAGGACATTTCCAGATTTACACCTTTTCTTTTATTCTTTCTGCACTGGCCACAAACTGAGTTTGAACTTCTTATTTGTCTGTGGAAAAACAGTTCTCATTTAAAGAGCTGCGGCTTTTGTAATGTCTCCAAGAAATTGTCTGCCCATAAACAGTGGAAACTTAGGATTGCAATATTAATACTACAGAAACTCTTCTGACCTAAAGACCCAAAAACCCCCCTGAAAGTACATAGAATATACTAGAATATAGGCATAGAATATTGCCCATATAATTTTCAGGGTTTTTAAGTTCTTCATAGTATGAGGATGCCATGTTTTTCAAGTAGAGTGATTAGCCAAAGGCACAATTTCTATAATAGTGCAGAATAGGTGATTTAATGGGAAAAAAAATGGTATCACTTAAATTTTAACTGCATTTGTATTTTGGAACAAGGTGTCATTAAATCAGTAAGGTTTGATTGAATTGGATGAACCAGATATCTGTCCTTATATGTGCCCTTTTAATGTTCTTTCATAATACAAGTAGCTTTTATTTTTAGCCCAGCTGCTCAATGGTGAGATGGAAGGTTGGCTGTGTGAAGTCAGGTGCTATTTTTGGCTTCCCAGTTATGCCACTTAAGGAGAGAATCTGTTATGCTGACTGGTGAGCTGGTGTGATTAATGCACCTATGGGCAAAGATATCCTTGTCTTGTAACTGGAAATCCTCTTGTTTGTTTTTCTCTTCAGACAAACTGGATTATGTTCACAATCACAAGCTGCACTTGCTGGTTTTCTGTTTCCAATTTCCACTTACTGCATGTCTAGTAAGGCTGCTGTTTCTTTGTGTAACTCATGAAAGTGAGAGGCATGGCATTAAATTTCGTTGTTTGATCTACTGAAATTATCAACTCTTGTTGAAGCAGTGGATAAGGCTGAGGGAAGGGATGTTCAGGGGTGTTTTGTGTTATAGAGACAGATGAGTTGTACAGAGTGATTCAAAATTATTCAAGTTTTTCAGAATTTTAGTACTTTTCAGCTGTTATTTTCTGATATCTAAATAGCTGCAGATAATCAGTGCGATATTTGAAATGCCATTTTGCAGACAGATCACTTTTACCCTTTGGAAAAACTGGTGAACAGACCTTGCCAGAAAGTCCTACTGCACTGGAAATCTGTAAGAAATAGATACATATAGGAACTCACTTTAACTTATGCATATTCCTACAGCTTATTTTCCTTCCTGTCACTGCCATTACAGTGAGGATGATGTGTTTGAATCACACCCAAACGCAATCTTCCAGTTCCACATGTGTTCATTTTCAGAATGAAATTTTTATGTTAAAAAAAATATGCAAAAATCTTTTTGAAATTGAGATTAAAAACTGAAGTGTGAGATGTGCTCTATTCTGTCATCTGTTCCCAACAGCTGTGGGGCTGTGTGAGTAGTGGTGACCTGACTACTCTGTTTATTCAGTATTTCTGCATTGTCATACTGTAATAGGCGTTTCCTGGGCTTTCTGCCAGACTTTTTCTGTTTACCAGGCAGCAGGCAAAGATTTAACATTTCTGTTTCCTTTCTCACTCCTTTAGATTCCCTGTGGGATGGAAGGGCTTGTCTTCTCCTTTTCTCACTGCTGTTCCTTGTCATGGAGTATCAGTGAAAAGAGGTTCATTTTCTAATGGTGACTGTAATTATGTGACACAGCCACTGATTAAATAGTCATTTAAGAAACTGGCCTAGAAGAATTGCTCTCATTATGGTCTTTGTTTCAATTTTTTCCCCTCTTTTTTTCTGTTTTCCTAAATAGGTTAACGAGCTCCCTTTGTCCAAGGCAGGCAAATTCAACATTTACAAATTATTAGAAACAGAAAACTTTGTTTTTCTGTCACTGCTTACAGAATTTATTAAACTTGAAGGATGGGACAAAACGATGCAAGATGCCAAACCTCAGATGGTAAATTGGACGTCTTGTGGAAGCTCTGACCTAGAAATCGGATTTATTTCATAGTTTATTGCAGTGTCCAGCAGAGCTGAGGAGGCCCTCAGACCTTTCCCAAGCTGTAGTTGTGCATAGCTCCATGAATGTGAATGATTTCATTGACTGCAGTGAAGTTTAAAATTTTCAATGGCATGGGTTTAAAAGGGACTTTTAGAGTAAGAGTGGACCAAAAAAACCCAAGTGAATTACTTAAAGTAACTATAAAGAACCTTCAACATGCTCTTTAATATCTGAGGTAATTTTGCTGGTCAAGATGCACAGTCATATAACAGAAGATCGAGTAATGCATTTTAAATTTTGCAACAGAGTTGATACTTTTGCATTTATTCTGCATGATCTGATCCGTTACCAGATTTCACGTTTCCCTTGCAGACAAAATAGTTGTGCATTTGAGCCTCCAAAATTAAGAGGCATTTGACCTAATTCCAATTATTTCCAGAGAACAAAGGAGGGATTTTTGTCCCTTCTTGTCTGCTAATGACCTCATGGAAGTTGACTGTTGGGGAAGTTATTGTGATGCCTTGCATAGTCCTCATAGCTACAGCCAGGAGGAAAAGTGTGGCTGTCTAGAGTCTTACCAAGCTTTATCTGTTCAGACTTCAGGGCTCCCCAGCCTCCCCTAAAGCTGTTTTGGGCAGATTTGCCCAGCCTCTGTAGCATTTGAGTCCTTTCAAGCCTTAAGTCAGAGGTTAGCAGTTTGCTTGCCCTTCTCTTGGTGTTGTGTAATCTTGTGCACGTTGGGAATTCCCAGAGGAATTCTGTAGTAGAGCTGTCACAGAGGACACACATAAGCTGGTGAGGAACAGAAGCTTTTGCAAGTGTCAAGTGCTTCATCATTACACCAGCAGGAATCTTACCAGTTTGACCTGATTTCCCAGGTTTACTACAGATCTGATGTAGCAGTGGGTTTTGTTGCTGTTCTTGTGTGCAGTGTGGGCTTCTGGCCCTTGAACAGTTTCCTTTTTTTGCCTGCTTCCAAATTGCTGAGCATACTTGCCTTTGACACTTTGTCATCCCTGTGAAGTGAATAAGTTGTTAATTAAAAAAGGAATACTGGGAATTACAGTGTTTTTTTTAAAGGGCATGTCATGTCTCATTGGTTTGACTTTTCTCAGTATTTCTCCTTCCTGGATGCATTCTAGCTACCCATCTGGCTATTCCCTCACTGAAGACATGTCAGGAAACATGACTCAGGATAACCAGGCAAACAGCTGCCATAATTTAGCACTGAACTCCCTGTGTGCCTCTTGGTTAGTCATGAAGGTCATTGATGGCTTAGTAAATAGTCGAGAATATTGGTCAAACACACCCCCCTTTCCCTTGGTTAAATTATTCTGAGAAAGAGCAGAAACCAAGGGGAATTTTGCAAGGTAAAATATCCTGTGTGAAAATCACGGTACTCAGTAGGGAGGGGTGGGAATGCCCTTTTCACCTTCCTTTTTGAGTTCCCGAGGCTGCCCAGAGGAAAATTCCTTTTGAAAGTTAAGCCTGCTCCTGTTGGTGATGGAGCTGAAGCAGCAGACAGACAACTGACCTGTTTCTGCAGGAGTGCTTTCCTTGCGTTTTGCACCATAGGACACACATAAACCCTGGAAATGTAAAGGCTGGCAGCTTCAGGAAACACTGCAAGAATTTTAATAAGGCTGAATGGCAGTGAAGAGGAAGTGGCAGTGCTAAAAGTATTTCAAAAGGAGAAACAAAAATGGTGACTGCAAATATGACTTGACTGGTAAAATAGACAAATATTTGACTTTTACTTACTCAGAAAAAAACTTTATGCAAGGGCAAAGGGCAGAACTGGCAGGGCAGCACAGTTATAACCTGCCCCAGTAAGAGGAACAGCATTTCCCATAAGAAATGTGGAGACCCCTCACACTTAAGGCACTAGCAGGGAGGTTGTATCTAGATTTGTCATGCTGACGTTTAAAAATTGTTCACATCTTTTTTCAGCAATTCATAGGGAAAAAAAAAACAAACCCTCACTGCAGTCCTTGAAGAATTTCAGCCTCAAATGCCTGTCTCAGCTGCTGAGCTGAAAATGCATTCACAAATCCGGCTGTTACTGTGCATGCCAGTTTTTCTAGTTTTCCTCTTGTCTCCTGTGTTCTCTGCTTCATTTTAAAAATATTTACACCGTATCCTGTTTTATAGTCAATAGATAGAAATATTTCTTCCATTGTTAAAAATATACAAATACAAACCTCTCATATCTTTTCTAGTTTTGATGTTTTAGGTCCATTTTCAGCTGCTGCTGAGAATTTTTCATCCAGAGAAGCTTTCCCCAGACAGAGGGTGTGGCTCTTCAGGCTTAAACTGTGCAGTCCTGTTGCTGATTACTTAAATGGAATCAGACATACTAAATTAAGCCAAACTATTTGTGTTTATAGCCCTTCCTTCTATGATTAAAATGAAGCACATATGTAGAGCTGGAATAAACAAAATTTACCCAGCAAGCTCCTGGCTGGGGGCTGTTGATATATGATCACAGAACTCTGTTTAGTGCTAAAGATTTCAGGGAATTTGAATTTCCAGGAATTTTTCAAGTGTTTATAAAACCTTCTTGGCTCCAGTCTCTCTCTCTCTCTTTTTCTTTTTTTTTTTTTTTTTTAAAGTATTTTTCTTCTGGAGATTGAAGGAAAAATATTTTATAGATAAGCGTTCATCTATTTATTTCAACTTTTGTCCATTGTATCTTCATCATAAAGGACAATCAATAAAAACATTATGAAATCTATTTATAAATGATTGATCATTATTATTTTTTTTTTTTTCTGGAGGGGAATGTATCTTCTGTTTCTCAGAAGAGGTGGGAGCAGGGATTTGATGTAAATCACATTTCAAGGCATGTGCGGTGTTAAGGGGAAAAGGATTTCCATATGGATGACAAGTTGTATATTCTAATCCAGTGGCTTGATCTGACTGAAGAAGTATTTCTTTGGAAAGAGCAAACTTCTCTGGTTTAAAATATTTGTCAGAGACATAAGCCTATTTTGGAAGGTAAATATGACATCTGTGTGACATTGAAGCACTGCACTGGTAGACAGCAGTGGATCAGGAATTTGATTTTTCAAAGAGATGTGGTTTTCTCCCTTCTTTTCCAACACCCCATGTTTGTGGGGTTTTTTCTGCATTTAAACCACAATTTTTGTGCTTTTAGCTGTGTGATTTTGCAGCGCTTTGACTACTAATTGTCTTGCAAGCTTTTGTTAGTCAGGAGACTCCTATAACACAGTGTGGTTTTAGTCATATTTACCTCTGTGAGAGAAGCCTTTGTGTTTGTCAGAAACTTCATCCAGTGTCTCAAGATTTCATTCCTTCAGTTGGGGTCTTTTTTGAGCCCGTCAGGGATGCCCTGAGTGGTTTGCACATGGTCTCAGGAAACTGTGGAGAGAATGCAAGTGAAAGGATTCTGAGGAAAAGACTGAGTACATATCCAATCCAGTCTTACACATTCTCCACTCTGCTCTGTGTAAAAACATATTTTGAAGAAAAGCAGTGCAGCAAGGCAACCTGAGCAGCCTTGAGTTGTCAGAGGAGCACCAATGAGTCATTTCTTGTTTTAAAGAAAAGGAAAGCAGTGGAGTTACCAGGTCACAGGCGATGTTTGTCTGGGAAAGGGTGTTGTATTTAGAAATAAATAAAAATAAACATGTTAATTGAAACATGCAAAGTCAACAGAAAAGAGGTTTTATCACTAAGTGTGACAAAACAAAGAATGGGTAAGACTATGGATGGATAGTGGGAAGAGCAGCAGTGCTGTCGTACACTGGTTTGATAAACTAGATATTGGTCCCTAACTTTCTGAAATACCTGACATCCTATTCATATGCACAGATTCCACTGCTAATGAAACTTTAAAAAAAAATTTTCAAAATTCTTTGTTTATAAATTTCTAAACTGATTGCATCCTGATTAAAATAATAAAACTCCCCCCTCCCGTGACCTAAGTTTGGATATTCCTTGGAGTGAAATTATGTGATTTGCAGTTAGACCACGGTGGATTTGCAGCTTTCAAAATCGCATGCAAACAAGTTCAAAATTTCAACTTATTTTTTTTTAACACCGAGCAAAAAGCTTTTATCAATAATTTCTGTGTATACATTAGTTTTAATTCTGTAGGAGATGGAGACTTCATTTTAACATCACTTTGCACCTTGTGAGATGTTCCATTGACTTTATTACAATAAAAGCATAGAAAAATAACTATTAAGTTGTACTTTCAGAAAAATGCATTTCCATTAATTTAGTTTTAAAAATTCTTTCCTCACCCATAATGTGGGGTGGTAAATTCTAGCAGGTCTTCATTCTTCGTTGCATACACTTGTTCAATATTTTTTCATTCTCGTGTATTTTATGTGTAGCCAGTCTGGATTATTTCTGGGGAGAAGGGGGGGCTTTGAGCATTCCCTGCTGGACCATAATGAGCATCTGAGTAAAGCTTTCTCATAGCTGTGTTTATCTGGCATTCAGTTATAATTGTAATGAACACCTTTTGCAGTAGGGTGAATACTTTTTACAGCAATCTGTCCTGGTGTGTGACTGCCAGGTGGGAGTGACACAGGTCAGGCATGCCCTGGGTGAGCAGGCAGAGGCTGGCATCAGCCTGAACTCCAAGATAAAGGTGCTGTGTCTCCACCTCCAGCAGCTTATCTGATCCCTGGCACTCAGGATCACTCCTGTTGCCTGGGGAAGCTCTATCTATATGAACTTGTGAGGAAGGATATGTGGGAATTATGCATTTCTTAAAATTCTTTATTCATTCCCATTTTCTAGTAGCCATTTTCAGCAGATTTTCCGGAGCATTTCTCAGGGTGCTCCTGTCATCTTTTGTGCACAGATCTGAGCCTTACTTTGTAGAATTGCTCTGCAGACAACAAAGGGACGCTGCAGCTGGCAGTTATACCTCTGTGTATTTCCCAGACTCTGACATCAAATATGTCATTCCTTCCTCCCTTACTCTCAGTTCAGATGTTAGACTGCATGGGTGAAGGGGTGAGGTAAGGTGAGGCTTTCAATCAGAACAGAAAGATTAATTTTAGGCACTGCCAAAACACAGCATTTAACTCCAACCTGCTTGAAACAGCACTGCAAGGGCATCGGGGCAGTGGTGAGCAGGTAGAGGTTTTGGAAGTGGCTCACAGGTTTAGGGGCTTTGAGTGTGAGCTTGCACCTCGCAGAACATCTGTGCCCATGTCCTGCCAGTGCTGCTGTGTCCTGAATGTGTGTGATGTGTTCTGGGAGCTTTCTCACAGCTTTTCCTGTTGGCTCGGTTGCTGGATTCCGGAAACCTGTGGAAATGATGAGTCCTCTTGGCTATTAAGCAGAGAGGAATAAATCCCAAGTTAGCAAAACTTCTCTTAAATTTGAGAAGTTGCAGCCTTTTGAATCAAATTTTTGGTGCCTCTGGTTAACTAAAAGCAGCAGTTTCAGCCAGAGCTGAAAATCTCTCTCATCAATGAGAGCAAACTGTCATGGCCTCAGTAAGGGTGACAATAAAAGGATTTTGGTGCTGGCTGTGGCCCTTTGGCTGCATAGCACAGTGACACAAATGCTGTGGATCTGGCTGCTCTCCTGGGGGAGCTGCCATGACAACTGCATTGCTGGTGGGGAATGCCCTGCGCCGGAGCTCCCGCAGAGAGCTCGGTTTTATCCCCCGTCCGAGTGGCTCTGGAATACTGCAGGCACCAGAGACCCCTCCCTGTACTTCTGCCAATGTTTACTATTATCACACTGGGTGAAATATGCAAATGGTCTTGACAGGTATCTGGGAAGGGAAAAAAAAAAAAAAGCTGGTTTCTCTAAAAGCAGATTTTTGTATTACTTTGATTTCATGGCTTTACCGAATGATTCTGACTCTTACTTCTAAATTCCATGTGGGCATGAATGTTAAGAAAAAAAGAGAAACAACTATACATTAAAATTTTAATCCGTTTACGTCTAGAAAAAATAGCTTGCTACCTGCAAACACTTGTTTCCCTCACAAGGGAATTAAAATGGCCTCAGAGGATTTTCTTGTTGTGGCTTTTTTGGTTTTAACTGTTTTTAAAGCAGACACTTATTCCCTCACAAGGGGATTTTTATTGACTTTTGAGGGTGGAGATTTTTTTAAGGCCTTTGGTTTTGTGTTTTTAAACCATCTTTTCCTTCTGATATCCCGATCCTTCTTGACATACATTACTTGCATAACATCATTATCCAAGTAGCAATATTACTCGGATAATTAAGAACAGACAACTGCAAAGAGCATGGAAGGGACTCTATTTTTTTATTTTCTGGAATATGAAATACGTTTTAATAAAAAGGGGAATTATTTCTTTTTTTTTTTTTTTTTTTTTTTGACAGGACATTAAAATGCCTCAGAACATAAAGAAAAAACCAATTTGCAGATGCAATCACTTTAACTCAACAGATCTTCCCAAAAGCAATTAATGTATTCTTAATACAAGAAGCTTTGATATTTCAATAGTGTTTTCAGATGTTCCTGTCAAAGCAATATGTATGTAATTATAGCAAACGTCATCAGTGTGCTTATGTAACTATAAGCAAAAATACAGGTGCTAATAGTAGGAGTTTTTGGAGGTAAGGGGCAGTCATATTTTACATTCTTGCCCTGATGTTTCCTGCACCACTGGAGAGCTGAAGTATTGTGTAACGACAGAATGCTTCTGTCATTACAGCTGAACATTATGGTATCACTGTGAGAAGCTGAATACAAACCTATGAACTGTTGCTGCCTAACTCAAGATTTAGTTTTGAAAGTGCTGCATGTGTTTATTTTGTCCAGGTAACGTGCTTGCAGGACTTCTTTGGAGATGACGATGTCTTCATCGCGTGCGGGCCGGAGAAGTACCGGTATGCTCAGGACGACTTCGTGTTGGATCACAGTGGTAAGGCTGCACATCCTGAGCCCACTGAAATAAGAAATTCTCCATCCCATTCCCCTGTTCAGCCCTCAAGAGTGGTGTGATTCAGGAAAATATACATGGGAAGACATTTTCCTGGGGGTAAAATAGTTTTGTCAAACCATTGTCTGGATTCCATAAGCCTGTTAAAACGCACCAACAAACCTGATCCAATTTCCTGCAAAACAGACATGTCCCTAAAATTACATAGAAAGCAGAATTGAATTCACTCGTGGATCTAGTGAATCTAAAATCTGTTAAAGATGTTCACTTTCGGCATCTGTGGCTATAAGATAATTTCCATATTGCTTTCTTCACGAGATTTTTGAGAAATCTTGTATGCAGCCGCATTCATTTCCAGTCTTGAATTATCCTGCCAGACAATTCACACACTCCAGTCTTGTCTGCTATAGACCAAATGTTGACCTTGTGTATATTGTGAGGTTATAGGGGATGTTGGGTAGGGAAGGAGGTGAGACAAACTGGGACTCTGTGTTCCTGCTGTCTGCCTTGGGCAGATTGTGAATTGAACTTGTTTATGAGTGTTGTTCTTCTGTAAAGAAAAACTCTGTCATGTAAGTTCAAGGAAAAAGCAATCCTCTACCAGAGAGTTTTGGAATTGTCTTTGAATATCAATTCATAAATATGCTGGGTTTTTTTCCCTCCATGTTGCTGGAACTGTAGAATGGGTTGGGTTGGAAAGGACCTTTAAAGGGACCATCTAGTCCAACCCCTGGCAATAAGCAGGAGCATATTAAAAAAAAAATAAATTCAGGTTGCTCCATTGAACCTGACCTTGAATGTTTCCTGGGGTGAGACATCTACCACCTCTCTGGGCACCCTATTCTAGTGTTTCACCACTTGCACAATAAAAAATGAATTCCTTATATTTAGTCTGAAGCTGTACCTTTTTTTTTTTTAGTTTAAAACCATTCCTCTTGTTCTGTCACTACAGGTCCTACTAGATGTGAGTTTTTTTCTGTCTTTATTGTTTGAGGTGCAGAAACAGCCTGTTTTTCTTTTATGAAAAAAATTAATCTCTGGTAAAGAAAACTTGCCCTGGCAAGAACAATCAGATTACTCCAGAGGAGCTTCAGGTTGTGAATGAAGGATTTTATATTTTTTTAATAAAAACAGCAGCACCTCCTGTTCCTGTAATTTTTACACACTTCATAATTTCATTACAAAATGCTCAGTTGCAGCAAGAAGATTTATATCTACCCACTGGCCTGTACATTTGGATGAATGGAAGAGTCATCTTGCTGTTCCTGCGAGGGTGCTGCTTTTCCAGAACTGCTTGAATATGTTGAGTCAGTTAGTGTGGGGGTGACCAAAAGGGTTTTTTTAAACATAGTTAACAGCTGAAAAATTACTTTATTCTTATGAAGGAATGGAAGAGCATGGTTGTATTGACTCACAATGTAAATCCCAGTCTGGGCATAATCCTAATTTCCCTAGCAGGTTTTAAGGCTGCAAATCTACTTTTCCCATTACACAAGGCACAGAATAGTTGAGCTCATTTCCTTGCCTTTATCTCTTTCTTTCCTTTATCTCTTCAGCTTTGGTGGTCCCTGCTTCCTCTGGGGGTCTTAATGGATAAAAGCAGGTTATGTACATGACTGGTAGGGCATGCAGCTCAACTTACTTTTTTTATGACGACATGGCATCCTGATGATGACATTGGCATCAGGGACAAAATAAGGAGAGAAATTTATGATCCCATTTGGAGTGATTTGCTAACGATGCTAACTGTAGGAATTAAAATGTTTCCAAAATGTCAGTGCACGTGTGCTCATTGATTCCTTTCCCATTGAGGTTGTTATTTAGTGATATATAGCTGATGGTAAATGACAGTAATCTATTGTTTCAGCCTTCTGGAAACAACAAGCATTTTTTACCTGTTCAAAAATTGGTCACAGCATCAGTTTCTTGAAAAAGAAGGGAAATAGTGCTGGCTGTGCAGTTGCCCTGTATGGAAGTGCCATCTCTGCAAGAACCTTGGCATCAGCTTATGTACAAACTCAAATTGTAGTAATAATCCAGCCCCAAGACATGAAGAAATATTGTCTGCAGTGTCACTTACAGCACTGAGTAGCTCAAACAGGTTGTGGTGAGCAGGTTAGAGTTGTGAGATGCTCTGTGTGACTGAGCTGGGCAAAGATGTTTACAAAGTGCTGGTCATTTTCTGGATAGCAAACAGCCATGGTGGTGTGTGGAGGGAGCCTGTGCATGGAACTGTTGTCCAGACCCTTGACAGAGAGTTTGCTTGCTTTGTAGAATGTCGTGTTATGAAGTCTTACTCCCGCTCCTCTGCCATGAGGCACGCTGCATCCAAAAGCCCAGGACCTTCACGTCGGAGCAAATCCCCTGCCTCAGGTACTGCTGCTAGGAAAGGGCTGAGCACACCAAATGTACAGAAATTAATGGTTTTTTAATGGGGTGAAAAAACCTGTTGGCTCTGTCTGTAATGCAAGTGTTTCCAGAGGGGAGAAAAAAACATTTTTTCACTTTGCTTCAGAGATTTTATACTAACCTAAAATAAATTTGCAATTTTTTTCTAAATCCTAGGATGAAACATGGTTTCTATTTTTTAATTACAGGCACAAATAGTTTCAGTTTATGAACATTGGAGTAATTTGTGCTAATTGTGCACTTGGGATATGTTTTCAGCATGGTGCTTGATTTTCCTGAAAACTATTAACTGCAGGGTTATATATGTGGTTAAATTCATGTTCATTAAACTAGAGTATACCCATAAATTTTGAATAAGAGATTTCTTCTGTATAAGCCAAATATTGTCAGAAATACAGGCCTTTTCTGGTTCAAGTAATTTTAGGAGATGTACTGTACTGTGATTACCCATTAACAGAGAATTTTTCTTCTTGTGTTTCTCATAATTTCAAAGAAAGGTGTTCACACCGTGATTTTGCCACCAGTTTGGCTGAGCACCATATGTTCCAACCATTGAGTCTTTTATGTAAATAAAGGGAGAAGCATGGTTTTAGAAAAAAGAAAAATAGCCTCTGCATTTAATTTGTAAATACTTCTTTTTCCCCTGAAATCAAACTATTGAATATGTAAACATATGATGCTCTTTTTTGAATATAACTATAAATATGAGCTTCTGTATGTGTTCAGAACTGTGACATGTTCCATATTCTCATCTCCACATTTGTTTTGCTTAATTGATGCTGGTTACAGTCATTTTATATTTGGGTTCTTTCAAAGTGGAATGTTACTAATCTGTTTATAAAGGTTGAATGTTTAACTGGAAAGCTTCAAAGAAAGATTGAAGAAAAATATATCATGAAGGGCAAGTTTTGCAACTGATCTACATTTCATGCAATTGTGTTACCTCCACTGAGATCATGTAGAATATCTATCAGCAGTGAATATTATGCAAAGTATTTAGATATCAATGCTCTCATTTCCATGCTTATTTCTACTTAAACCCTCTTTGGTTTGGTTAATTTTTAAAATGTATACAAAATGTCTGGTATTTATCCTTCTATTTACTTGCCTTTTTTTTTTTTTTTTTTTTTTTTTGTACATGCAGTCTTTACTTATCTTTCATTTACCCTTCTTCCTTCCGTGCATGTTCAGAGCTGTTTAATAACTTCTTTCCTTAATGTCTTTTTCCCTTGTGTCAAATATATGAGTACAGTAAAGAGGGGTGGCCACTCCAGTGCTCATTCTTCAGCAAAATCCCCAGGTGAGCCATTACTATTATGGCTGTATATCACTAGTGTGTCTCCTCCCTCTCCATTTACCTGTATTTTTGGTGCTGTGTTTGTGAATATTTTCAAGCTTGAAACACATTTTGCATTGGACAAAACAGAGACATAATGGATATTGGATTTGGGTTTTTTTTTGTTGAGGTAGATAATTTCAGTGAGATAATGCATTTCAGTTGTAGGACATCTGCTAATGGTGTCAAAGTTAAATTTTTAAAGGTATAATTTGACTGCAAGAAAAGCAGTGCAAAACCACCTCTTGTCTTTCAATTTCATGTGCAATTTCTTACTTTTCTTTGTTTTCTTGTATTTTTTCAGCCTAAATTCTAAAAAAAACTGAGGAATCGCTGAACTTTCAGTTCAAAGTCAAAGCATTTGTGAAACAAGTAACATACAAATTGATTAACAAACAAACTGAGTCTTTGGTTCATACTAGAAGTTAACCATTTAGAAGTCATTAATAGATTTTTAAGTTTTAAACATTCCTGGGTGCCAAACATGTAGCCTGACATGTACTACTTCAGACTGACAGAAAAGTTTTGGGGTTTTTTTCTGTGTATTCAGACTGGTATGCATGTGGAAAGAAACCTCAAAAGAATTTATGCATAGAAAACAGATTAGAAAGTTAAGTTTGGCATACACAGGGAATAGCCAGCAACAGACAGATTTGTGCTAATAGAGATTGCTGGGTTATTGAGTGACGGGGGAAAAAAATGCTGCTGTCTGAAATAGCAGTGTCATAGTTCAACTAAGCACCACACAGGCACTTCCTGACTTCTCTGCTGCAGCAGGATGAAGGAAGTGAATTGGAAGGGTGAAAGGGAGAAAATTCATAAGTTGAGATATGAGTGGCTCAATAACTGAAGCAACAATAGTCATAGCAACAATGATGCTGCAATGGAAATAACAGAGAAAGAGAAATAAAACCCAGGAAAGACAAGTGATGTGAATCAGCAGCTGACTGATGCTGTTGTGTCCCTGAGCAGTGTCCTTTCTGCCAATATTCCCTCTCATTTTATTGCTGAGCTTTATGATGAGTGGTCTGCAATATCCTTAAATCAGCTGTTCCATCTGTGTCCCCTCCCAGCTCCTGAAGAGCAGAAAATGCCTCGGTGCAGGTGCTGTATTAGCAGCACTTCCCAGCACAAGTCCAAAACATAGTCCTGTGCTAGCTGCTGTGAAGAAAATCAATTGCAGTCCAGCCAGACCCAGCACAAGCAGTTGGTTGACTCCCTACAGATGCAAAACCTTTACATCTGGCCAGGGGCTGTTGCAGCTTTTTCTGTTGTTGCCGCTGCTGAGCAGCTCACGTGCAGTGGATCTCTGGAGGCACTGGCAAAGAGGAATCTGAGACAGCTCTTTCCAGCAGGATCCTCAGCAGAATGAGCTGTGTGTTCTAGAATCATAGAAGGACAACATTTGAAAGGGGCTTCTGGGTGTCTCCTGGCTCAGAAGACCACCCTTCTCCACCAAGAATAGCGGGAATAGCTGAGATATTAGCAAGGAGCTACAATACTGTCAGCATCAGCTGGGCTCCTCTTCCTTAGGCAGTCTTGGGAGGGAAGAGTGTTATGTTAACCAGCCAGTTTCACTGGCTCAGTTCAGTGTTCTGACTTTTCTGTGAGCTGTATAAAAGAACCTTTGAGCAAACAAACAAAAAATTCCTCCTGTGGTAACAGTTTGTCATTTGGAAGCAAACTCTTCTACTGAAGTGTCTCATTTTTGGTCATGCAAGAAGCAGCAAACAGGAAGATGGCAGGAAGATGGCAGTCACTAGCCCTTGCCATTGCCATACTTGCAAATTCTTTCTAAAACAAGGATGCATTGATATGGCAGGTTATCCAGAACAAATTGTTGAATTCTACAGGAGGGTAGTGTACTCTTAGATGCTTTCAGCTTCTCAAAAAACCCCAAGCACACCAAACCCTTAAAATCACCTATTTTTCTTACAGGCAAACATTGTTAAAATCAAGATGAAAACATCCTAAATATGCTGAATACTTTTTAAAGAAAATACTAAGGTCTTGGTCCTGTAATGGAACTGGGAATATAAATCCAACAGAACTCAAGATAGACTTATTGTGTAGCTAAACACCAGTTAGTTATATCTTAACATCATACACCAGAGAAGGAGATTTTTGTGAAAAACAGGGATTTGTGGAGGTTGCAGTGCAGTCAGCCGGGCCTAGTGGCAGATAGGCTGTCCAGGTTGTAAAAATAGTCCTTGAAAGGCATCTCCCATACTCAGATAATGTTAGTGTGCTGGGTCACTGGACACTTGTAAAATAAATCCAATCGTTTAAAAAGTAACCTATGACAGACCTGAATAAGTAAAGGATTTGTGCAGGTGTATCTGTTATTTAATTTGAAGCTCAGTTTCTGTTTACCAGGGTTGTCTTTTCTTTCTGGAAAAATAATTCATCACCATGCTATGGAACATTTTTAGCTCTTAAATTTCTGCCGACTGTTTTTCTCTGCCACAAAAAAATGAGGATCAGCTAGAAAGAAATGATGTCTCATCATATAACATTGCATCATATTTGTGTCTGATGGACAGTGTGCTATTCTCTCTGCATAATGAAATTTGTCAGTTTGTTCTTTTCAGAAAAATACAAGGACTGACCTAAGTTATATTCAATACACCAGAGAGAAAACTGATGTTGTATGAGGCCTGTGTAAAAACCTGGGCTTAAAATGAATGAGTTCTTTAAGTCAAGAGCTCATTGTGGGTATTGTGTGTTTTCAAAGACACTTGTACTTATTGGAAGCTCAAAAACAACCTACTAGCTTTTCTCTCATTGAGGTTTTTTTCCCCCTAAATCAATAAGTTTTCTGTCATGCACACAGTTAATTCTTCCTGTATTTGAACAACAAACAAACTTGTGTTCTGTGAAACTTTCTATCTAGAAAGTAAGGCCTTGATCGAAATTGAAGAAGAGTAGGATCAAAAATCCTTAGAAATATTTTCTTTCTATAAATTTTATGGTGTGATGCCACAATTTATTATGCAATTTTTAAAGACTGTATGGCTTTTTCTTTTTCTTTGTTTCTTTCTGTGCCCCAAACTCTTGCCCTGGCAAAGGATAGAAAAAAATGGTCCTTTTTAATCTCTGGAATGACAATGCAATATTTGTGTGTCCTCTTGATCCCATATCCAGCCACATTTCAGGGTGCAGTTTTGTGACATGAAAATGTATAATTTATTCCTGAATGCTGAAGAGACTGTTTTGGTCTTTGATTGTAGACTTCAGTGATAACGTTTGATTTTTATTCATCTTTTCTTTCATTTGTTCACTTTTATTGCTTTGGCCAGTTAATGGAACCCCAAGCAGCCAGTTATCCACCCCAAAATCTACCAAGTCCTCCAGTTCTTCACCAACAAGCCCAGGCAGCTTTCGTGGACTCAAGGTAAGTGCAAGAACCATCAAACTCCCTAAATTTCATTATTCATTGACTGTGTGACACTTGTGCTGAAGGAAAAATAAAAAGCTATAATTTTGGAGGGTATCCTTGCAAGTATGATTTTTGCTCATGTGGAGAATAGATGTGAAGTAAAATTTTTGTTTTGTCTGGGTTGAACACTCAGCTGAGGAAGGGCAGAGAATGATGCTGGCTTGAATTATGCCATTTTGTCCTCCAAATTTTCCATTGTTCTGTGGACTGCAGAAATCCTGCAAGCAATTTGTATCCCTTCAGCCTATGTGAATGTAGTATTGTCTTTTCAATACCTTATAGTTTGTAGCATTGCCCAAAGCAGACTGATTTCTCCCTGGCACCAGTTTCACCCCAAAACCCAGTCTCCAGCCAGAAAGCGTTTGAGGGCTTCCTTTGGGAGCAGCCTGATGTCTGGCAGATTTTTCTGTGTTGCACCAAGAGATTTCTCTTTCTCTCCTGCATCAGAACTGGCTGCATTTGCAGTTCTTGGAGGCTGCTCTGTGCCTTTGGCTCAGTGAAATAAAAGGAACAGTCTGGGGAGCATTTCATTGCTGCATTTGTGCAGCTGTCCTTTCAAGGGGAATTTTCTTATGGAATCATCAATTGCAGCCTTTCTGGAAGCAGACTTGATGGTTTGCACTGATTATTCTGATCAAGTAATAGCTCCTATTGGTTAACAGAGGGTTTGTGAAGAGGCTGCATAATTCTGTGGAAAACTGTTTTCTCCATTAGGAGACTGGCTAAAGGACGTGATTTGAATAGTGCTCAGATTTGGGGTTTGACATGCTAATTGTTATCAAGTCTTGTTTTGCAAGGAGTATGGCACTGGTTTCTGCCAGACTGCTGTGATAATTCTAACAAAGGATTGTGATTAATTTAATTTATTTGTATATCTGTTTAAGTTTTTTAGTAAATTTTAATTATATTGGTAGCTGTTTGGTTAAATAATTTTCAAGAGCAGTAATAGCTCTGACAGGGAAAATTAGAACTCTGGGTCTTAAAATCTGTCTGGACAGCTCCTCTATGGATCTTACAGTAGAGGACACCAGAATCACTGGGCTTGAGGCTCTCAGCTGGTCTGCACTATGTTTAAGAAATGCTCTTTGGTCTTTTTTTAATAAAATCAGAAGTTTAGAAATGAGATCATTTGCCTTGGTTTTCTCCTCTGCTGTCTGGTCTGCTTTTAACTGATTAAAGCTTCATTAAGGCAGAGGTAATTCTGATAGCAGCAAGTAATTCTCACTATAGTGGACATGTCCCCTTTCCCATTCACTTTCACTCGAGTAGGCTGCTGTACTTTTATCCATTTGGAGTTTAATTGGTGCTGGGTACTAATGGGATTTCATGTCAAATAATTCACTCCCATATGACCAAAGAAAACAGCAAAACCAAATTAAACATCTCAGACCTGATGTGTTACTGAGGTAGTGAGTACCTCTTGTTTTATCCTTTAGGATGCGTCTGTTTAGTAGGAGTGTCCCAGCTGTGCTCCTGAGCCTAAAGATAGGGAAAGTTATCTGGTGAATCCAAGGGGGAATTCCAAAAGGATCAAGTGTGCTGTTCAGTCACTCTTGTTTCTCAATTATATTGTATTAGTGAGGACTGTTTTGGGGAAGTATAAAAGCAGTAACAGGGAGGCATAGTTTTATGTAAAACCAGATTATTTTAAGAAATTCATACACCTTTTTTGTGAAATTGGGATTTTTTTATTTTTTTTCTTTGTTACTCTGATGAGAAAAAAGGGGGAAGCAGGGAACAATTTTATTATTTGGAGATTATTGCTTTTCCTTATTGTTTAATAGTTCTTTGTTGCTAAGACTGCATTGCTGCACAGACAAGCAGTCTGGCTTCCTGCACTTGTATAAATAAGGTGCCATGACTACAGCTGAATGAAAATTTGGATATAAACACCATGTCAGTGACAGAATAAGGTGTATTTTAGAGCTTTCTGTCTTTGGGAGTTCAATATTTTGAGTGATTTTTTTGTGTAGAAATCATATATGTTTGTTTTTGTAGAGGCTGAAACAGAAAGACTGAATGATGGTTTTGTATAAGCTTGAGGCAGTATAAAAAAGGGAAAAAATCAGGGTTGATGTTTCTGGTTCCTGTAAAGAGCAGAGCATCAGAGCAGCTGCACTCTAACTGCACTTTAAAAACTGTTTTATTTGAAAAGCCAGAGCAAAGTAAAATATTTTACTATAGAGTAGAACCTTGCTAAGCTTTTTGTAGTTTGACAATCAATGTAGAGTATAAGTGATGTGCCAGTCATCAAGGCAGCCAACATGCAAAAATACTGACTGCAGCAGCAATTTCTTCTCAGTCTCAGACACTGAATCTTATAACATACTCTCTGAATGCCACTATTCCTTTCAAGAGAAGTCTCTTCAGTCCCCAAGGATTCCTTGTGCTTCACAACTCTTTGTTAGGAGTGGTATGTTCAGGCAGAGAAAATTCCTCACAGGAAAGACTCCTTGTGGAGAGTTTATTTTTAAGGGGAAGGGAACTTCTTTCTGTCCTTGTGCTAATAATTGTCCAGTGCATGCAGTAAGTCCAGCATCTCAGGCTTGCAGAAGTGTTTTAAATAGTGGGCTCTGAGGTTATATTGAAGTCAGGAATTAAAGCTATGTCTCAATAATAGCAAACATGACAGAATTTCCCCACAAACCCAAATAAAAGCCTTTTTTCTGGTAAGTGACAAATGTGGATACTATGCACCCAATACCCTATATATTCTTATTCAGGCTGTTTATTTTTAACATCCCAGTATTATTCTGTAACTCAGCATTTCACTTACCAGAGGCTTTGTTTCAAGGTGAAGATTTAGATATAAAAGTTAACAAGTATGGGCATGAAGTAAATTACTACTCTGTAGAGTGTTCTCTTTTGATCAAAGGCACTGAGTTTCTTATTATTCTGTTGAATTCCCATGGAGATAAAGTCTGGTGCACGGGTTAATAATGATGGTGATGGTGCATTTGGTGTCACAGGACAAGAGTCCTTTTGCTGTTCTGTAGGCAGTGGAGAGGTTTAACATTTTGCTTTGGTTCTAAGTGTACATTTCTATGGCATGCTGTTAGGGGTGATTTGACTCTTAGCTGTTCCAGTACATCTGTCATTCTGCACACATTGTACCATAAAAATCATCCAGAGACTAAATTAAATCCAGAAATTGGTGTAACTTTGGAAAGTGGTGTCATAACTTCCTTATGGCTACTTGGATTGCTTTGTTGTCCCCTTCTAAAATTAAGGACCACAAAGTCTTGCAATCTTTTTTAAAAGAAGATAAAATCATGCAAATAAAGAGGCTTTACAGTTGAAGCCTTTCTTAGACTCACCATTATGCTAAATAGCCTTGTGTTTGGATTTCTCTGGGTATTACTTTTGCAATTGATGGACCAAATGACCAAAGTGAAAGGGCACTAGAACCTGATCCAACAAATAACTTAAGTATTTGCTTAACTTTCAGCTACTGAGTAGTCCCTCTTGCTTCAATGAGGATGTTAATGTACTTAAAGTTAAACATGTGCTTAAGTGATTTGAAGGATTAGTGCCTATCTTCATCAAGGTTTTAATCTCTTCAGTGTTGTACACATGTGCTTTGTGTGCAGTTATATGTAAAGATTCATTACAGCCTGAAGATTCATCCATGCTGTGGCACAGAGCCCACAGCAGTTCATAGAGGCATTCTTAAATGATGCATTTGGTGAATTTGCAATTCATTTTTAAGGATCACTTTAAAAAATATTAAGTTTCTGTCTTACACATTATGTATAATTAAGCATTATAATAATAAATACAACATCCCTATGAAACACTGATTATATAAATAAACATTTTATTTATGTTTGGAATGTCTTTTAGTCCCTTCTTACTGCAGCCATTCAGGATGAATTACAATGTGTAATTCACCAGTGTCCCCAGATTTCAGAGAATACTTCTGCAAAGTTAATTCACAGTTTCACTAAAATACTCATACTCCACAGCTAGATTCATCACCACCCCATGGAACTGCCAAGGATTTAAGTATTTCTTTCAATATGAAAATAATCCCCAAATGTTTCCACAAACATTTGTGTCATGGGCAGTCTAATCCAGAGTGCAGAGGTTTGCCAACCAAGGCACCATTCCACTACAAAAGAACATGGGTTTGCATCTGTTGATCCTTCCTCACACTCTAATGACATGAAAAACAGAATCCCATCAGCTGTGGAGTTGTGGCAGAGCTAGGGTTAAACCTGCCGTTTCAGATTCTGATCTAACACCTCAACCACAATGGCAGCATTAATTTTATTTTTATTTTTGTACTCATTTTAACTTTTTTCCCTGTTAATGTTTGCTTCCTTCTTGTGGTAAGAAGGAATGTGCCCAGTCATGCTCTGCCCTGATTACAGGGCTGAAGGAAGTTGGAAATGTGGGCTAGATGTTCCCATGTATTGTCACTCACTGAAAACCCAAAATAGATTACTAATATTTTAGGCTTATGACTAATACTTGGCCATGGTCTGTTCTGATATCTCTGCTTCATGCTTGAAGAAAATGTGACTGACTGGTTAAGAGACTGACTCATGATTTTGTACAAATGTCATTTAACCCAAATGTCCTTGCTCCTAATCCCTGTTAAATAGACAGATAACTCCAAAAGACAGCAGCATTAACATAGCCTGGGTTTAAGTTATTAGCAAGGAGCAGAGTAGTAGCTGCCTGCTTGCAGTTTGGTACTACTTCTGTGCCAAATGCTGGTAAACTTCATTTTTTTAGGGGCTCTGCAAAATTAAGTTGTACATCTCCTAGTTACTGTACCTTTAGCTGATTTGGCAGCTCAGCTGCCACTAGAAACTTAAGCATTCATTAGCATTTCATGAGCCTTTAGACAATATCCCTATCTGTCAGTTCAGTTCTTTCCCTGACAATAGTGTTAATGATTTAAAATATTCAGCAGTGTAACCAGACAATGTCAGCTAAAAGGCAAAATGCTGCATTTGCATTCCTGGTGCCTCGAAAAGCCATTTCAACAGACACTGAGCTTAAGGCAGAGCAGCATTTTAATCCTTCCTGTGGTGAGTGCTGAAAACTACCATAATAGCCCATGAAGAAAACAAGATCTGGAACTTCACAGAACAGCAAGAGATGTTACACAGAGGAGAGGGAATGATCTAAACTTTATTTTAATTTCATGCAGCATCCCTGTACATAACTGTAATAGGAGAGCTTATAAAAGTGGTGCACAAAACATATCCAGTATATTTCAGTATTTGTGACATTCATTCCTATGCCTCCACCCCTTTTCAAAATAAAAACTTACCCTTATTTACATCCCTGGGCAGTATGACAGGATGACTTAAAGTAGAATCATGAAGATTGAGATCCAATTAGGTTGTTAGTGCAGGAAAATCAGTTTTCTTCAACTGTCATGCTTGAAAATCATTTAGATGTTTGTTTATTTACAGTGTCACAGTTACTAAAACTAGATCTAAACCACAGGTTTTTTGTTACTAAAACATAGTTACTATATCTGGATATGTATCAGACATCTAACTTGAAATGCTTGTAGGTGTCATAGATCTTCACATCTATAATAACCTAAAATATATACTGATAGATGGCTAAATAATTCTGATTATCATAGATGCACCTGGCCACCTAGGCCAGAATTGTAGGTACAGCTGAAAGGATTTTTCTTTGCTCTTTACTGAAATCTGCTGCTTACCTAAATACAAATATTGTGGCTGAATCTTAAATTGGTACAAGTGACAATGATGATGAACTTTGAGAAAGCAAGAATGAAAATAAGATGGGAGTAGAAAAACAAACTGACTCTGCATAAGTGTTTTTAGAGGTTTTTTTTTCTAAATCTTTGCTGCTTTTATGTATGGCTCTTTCTTGTGATTACCATCAGAAACTAGTTCTTGTGTACTTCCACAGATCTCCACACATGGTGGATCTTCTTCCAACGTGAATGGCGTACCTGAATCACTCCGTTGCCACAGTCCTGAAGGTAGGACACCAATAATTGCTGGCAATCCAGAATTTTGCTGTAGATGACACTTGCATCAGCACTTTCAGATGGTTTCTGATGACTCCAAATCATTTTCTGTTTGGAGATGTTTGTTACCTTGTTGATTCACCTTGGAAAAAAATTTACATCAAGGCAGTAAAGTAGGAAATAACATGACTTGCATTATCACCAGAAACGTGTTTGTGGCTGGAACCCTCCTCATAAGAGCTCTTTGTGCTTCAGGGAGAACCACTGGCCAATCAACTGACCTTAGCTAAACTTAACCTTTCTTTCCTCATCTCTTTAAAGCAATGCCAATTATTTTAAATATTTTAAAATTTCATGTCGTAGTAATGTTTTTTATTTCAAATATACTGAAATAAGCATCTCTTGCATTCTGGATGGTTTAGGAGCACCTATAAAAACTTGAGCAGATAAAACTTATTGGGTTTTTTATTTGTGCATTGTAGCTGAATCTTATTTGCATTTTTGCTTTGAGTTTGCAAAAAAATAAGTCAAAAAAAGTAATTTAAGGTCAGAAAATTTTAGATGAAGAACTTCTAACTGCATTCATTACTTTTAGAATATGCCGGTACAAAAACATAGCAAGAGACTTATTTGTATGTTCAAAGGTGAAATAACTTTGGGTTCATCTTGTTCTTCTTTACACTTGAGATAAAACCAAGGGTATTGAGGTGGAGAAAACAGCTTACTTTTAAGTTTTGTTTTGCATTTGTGACCGTTTTGTATCTGTGGAGCCCATTGGGGATATATTGCATCCTGCTGACACTTCTCTTCAGCTTGCATTATTGACTTCTATATATTTTTTACAGGCTTGAATGGAAACAAGTTCTCAGGGTCATCTACCATTCTTGAGAAGTACAAAGTGGGGAAGGTGATTGGTGATGGCAATTTCGCAGTTGTAAAGGAGTGCGTGGAACGGTGAGCAAGGAAACTGTTCAGTCCTGCTGTTTGTTGTGCTGGATAAAGCCCTGTGTATTAACATAATTTCCTAGACAAATGTAATGAGATGAAAGGGAGGAGCAGTTGCAAAAATATGCACACACTTCAGGAGAAACAGGCATAGCAAAATATACAGAGCTTCCTATGTTTTCTTCTACAAGAGCAGCAGAGAGCCATGGCTTTTTATCCCACAAACTAAAGGAGGCATCACCTTCTCATGGTGCCTCCTCAGGAAACCCCACAGCTCTTCAAGAAGTCTCTCACACTACAGATGGTTGTGGATGACAGGAAATTCTATGTGGCATCTAAACAGAGCTTGAGAGACACCCCCCTTCTGCCTCAGCAATTCTGCTGCTGTGGTGTCCCCCCTGCCTGCTGCTGATGAGATTTTTCCCAGCTTCCAGTATCCTGTGGGTAGAGTACTCTTAAAGACATGTAGTTCTGGTGGCTCCCTTGGGCTTGCTGCTTGTGTTTTGTGGTGTGGAGGAGCCAGACACTTCACATGAACCCTCCAATGTGCCTGAAACATCCTTGTGCCTGGTTCCCTGTGGGGTGGGCAGAACACCTTTGCAGACCTGTGCAGTGCTGCTGCTCTTCCTCTGCAAGCTTTGTGCCACGCTTTGCTGCCAGTGCAAACGTAACAGATGATTTGACTGTCGCTTTCTCAGTCTATTTTTTTTTTTAGAACCACCTTCTGCTATCTTCATCAACCTGAGAGTTATGTCAGTTTCTTAAATATTATGAGGAATCTCCAACTTGTATGCAAATACTAGGAAAACTCAACAAATTACTGTGAAAAACATAAATGTCTGAGAAACTTTCTATTATTTGATCCTCATCTACTGGTTTTAGTTAAATTGAAAGAAAAAGAATTCTGAATGGAGCCATCTCATTCCAGATCTGAAGTTAGACTAAGAGGTCTGTAGTTCCCTGGGTCTTCCATCATGCCCTTGAAAATTCAGTGTCAGCAAGTGGAAGGTCACTGCCCCCACCCTTGTGGTCCTCTGGCTCAGGAGACTGGGCAGCCCAACTTCTATCAGTGACTGCACTAAAGACTGTGGCAAACAAAGAAAGCATTCCATGCCTTTGCTTTATCTTAACCTCTGTTAGTCAGGTGACAGCCTTCAGCAAGTTCCAATGTTTTCTTTCCAGCTCCCTGTGCTATTGACACACTTAAGAAAGGCTTGTTGTCTGCATCAACTCTGGCCAGTGTCAGCTCTCATGGGGATTTGGCCTTTCCTCTCCCTGCATGCACCAACCACAGCTCTGTAATATTGCTGCAAAACCCCACCTTGCTTCCTAAGAGCCTCTTGAGCACCACAAGAGTTCCCTGCCCAGCCAAGCTGTTCTCTGCCACTTAATGTTTGGGAAAATTGAAATCTCCCCCAAGAGCAAGGGCTTCTGATCCAGTAATTTCTCACTGTTACCCACAGAGTAGCTCATCCGTGCTTACATCCCAACCAGGTGATCCCAGACACTGCCTACACCATCTCCTTTGTTTTCCACTGCCCTTATCTTCACCCAGAGGCTTTCATGAAAGATAGCAGATTAAAAGCACAAGATAACGTATTTATTGTCAGAAATATGAGCTGTGCATTTTTGGAAATCACTTAAATCCCACTGGAAATGGGACAAGGGCTGCTAAGTCACTGAACATCATCTGTGCTTTTTGGAATGAGGAAACTGGACCCCAAAAACAACCCTCCAAACATAAAAAATTTAAAAAGGCTTAATTACGCTTCAACATCTAGTTTTGTATGTGATCAAATCTTTAGTGCAACATTATAAAATATTTAAATAATATTAATTATATTAATATTATTTATTAGCAAAACAGTTGCTAATAATAATGATGTCAGAGGATATGCCAGCCTTTAATGCTTCTCTTTTAATTCCTATTAATTATACTTAATTTCTAATAGTGTTGTGCTAAGAAGCCTTAGCTGTGGAGCCAGGATCCTATTACACAGCTACCAGCTGGGATGTTCTACAAAAAGAACAAGAAAAGAATAAGGTGGTCTCTTTTGTGCCTTCTGTGTGTCTGTATACAGAGACATGAGTCAACAGACGGGCATTGACAGCTCGAGAAGAATCCCAGAAACCTGTCAGACAATGCTGGTGTAGGATGTGCAGTGATATTAGCACACAAACTGCGTGGGTTATATCCACCTTTTTTTCCCTGGGTGCTGTGGTAGAGGACGTTTGCAAGAGGGATTTGAAGAGGGATGAATTGGCTTTGTGAATGTTAACTCCCCTTGCTCACAGCACGGGTGCTGAAGGTTCTCTGAGTGGGTGCTGCTGATGAGTTGTTCACAGGCTTTCTGGTGTAGTGGTGTTCAGGACAAATTGGGATTTTGATTTCCACGCTGTACTCGTAGCAGATCTTACATCGGGTCTGCAACATGAGAGGGTGGCATTTTACAGATACCATTTAGATAAGGGCTTCTATCTACAGACCAGATCAGGTTGTAACTATGACAACCTCGCAGATACTGCTGCACTTCCAGGGCAGGGATTCTCACCTGCAGTTTTTCAATAATGCATAAATGGAATGTTAGGTGTTAATTCAGTTCCTTCTTTTCTGTAAGGTGCTGATTTTGGCCAAAAGCACAGTGAAAAGCACTCTGGAAGTTTGAAAACATGCCTGACTTTTGCTTTTGTATCTACCTCCCATTTTCTAGCACTGTTCTGATGCACACTGGAGTCTGTAGGTACTGGCGCAGTAAAAAATATCAGCAACTTGGTCTTACGGCAGTTTCATAGGATTTTTAATTCACCAATAATATAAGTCATAATTTATTTTTTGTTTTTAAAAAGAGATTAAATTGTGTTGCTTTTTTTTTGCTCATTTTCCCCCCTTCTGGAGAAATGGAGATTTTTATTGCTTAAAGGGATGAAAGACAAACAAGAGCTCCTTTCTGTGAGAGTATTTGCTGGAAACAGTAATCCTTTTTTACTTTGTATATGACCCACCCTGTTAAATGTCATGGGACTTTAGATGACTGCTGTAGAATTCCACAAAATACTAAAAAAAACCCCAAAACCAACCCCAGCAATACAAAAGCTCAAAATCAGTGTGTAATAAATTCTACAGGATTTTAGATTATATGCAGACTATATCTGCAATGGACTATGGGATTTTAACTCCTATCAAAATTTTTTACTAGAGTATCAATCTTCACACATCTATGTATATGGTTTTATCTTCAAAGCCCACCAGTTGAGCAAAGCTAAACAGAAGGCCAAAGGCAAATTTTGCCTTAAAGGAGTGACAGAGTTGTGCCAGGTCACAAAGCAGAAATTGCAGCTGGATCCTGGGATTAATACACCAAGGGGAGCTGGGCTGTGGTAGTCAGGGAAACAGCAGGCACAAATGCTGCTGAGGAAACAAAAAACAACTCCAGGTCTGCTCTCTGAATTTTCTGTCAGGAACCTGCATGGGCCTCAGCACGCTGTTGTGATGGTGTATTTATAGAAAATGTCACAATTAAATGCCACAACTAATTTTCTAATTAATGGCTCTTGTGTTTTTCTTGCTTAGGTCCACAGGAAAGGAGTTTGCCCTGAAGATCATAGACAAGGCCAAGTGCTGTGGGAAGGTAGTGTACCACCATTTGCATGTGCACAGAAGCAGCACTAGCAGCTGCTCATTAGTCATAAGTGGTGGCTGTGTTTGGGTTTTCTGACTATTTGCAGAGTATCTCTTTAGCAAGATGATAATGTATCCAAGAAGCAATAATAACAGTAGCAAGTGTTAGTCCACTAAATAATAGAGAAAAAAAAAAAAAACCAAAACCTAATTATTGCCTATTTTATTGGGCTGACAAAATGCTAATAAGCACCCAAAATTTACTGGACAATTTTGATGTGTAAAACATGAGAGGGGAAATTTGCAGCTATATGTTCATTTATGTAAGTCCCATCCCACTCTGCCTCTTATTTTTTCTCTCTGTATGGCTCAACATGCTCCTTTTATAAGCAGAACATGGATTTGAAAATAAATTTTCGCAACCTTTTATTTCTGTTTATTACATAGTGTCACCTTCCTGTATTAACAATCTTGTGTTCTGAAAACTCTCTTCTAATTCAAACTTTAAACAGAAAAATCCAAAATTGTCTTTTCAGGAGAGTAGCATTTCATATAATCCAAGCAAATACCTGAGAATGTCACACCTCTTCTTTCACTTCGTACTTCTTGAGTATAGATATTTTTTAAAGGAAGAATAACTGCCTCCCTCCTTTGTGTGGTAAGGAGCTGTGTGATGCTGTGATGACTTCCTATTAGGAGAGGTCCTCAAACAGAAACATTTTATCTGTGCAGATTTTAAAGCACTTATTAGGTGCTAAGAGATGAGTGTTTCATTTCACCTTATATTCTCCAGGTTTATTTAGAAAATTTAGAAAGGAATCATAAAAATGAGCAGCTACAAGAAAAAGTGCTAGGATTGCTTTTCTGAGATTAAAATGTTGCAATTTCTTCAGCTATGGAAAGGGTGACCCACTGTAAACAAAATTTTTGGATGATGTGTATAGCTTGCAACTTTAGATGGTTTTTATTACTTGTCTGAGTCAGCTGCTTAGGTATCATAAACTGGAATGGTCTGGAGATAGATAATCTATTTTACACAGTAGAGTTTAGAGGAATTTTCTGTTTATCATTCTCGTTGCTTTAAAACGTATTTAAAAAGAAAAATCAACCCCATGGATGCATAGTTGCCTGTTTTGAAAGGACCTGTATCTGCATAGCTAGAGACTGTTGGAAGATGTTTACACCTCTTAGGTGTGAAGTGGCGGGGTGTTAGTGGCAGAATCATCCTGGAAAAATTCTATCAGAGGAAATAATTAAATTTTGCTACAGTCTATTCCCTCCTCACTCAGTTCTACAGCCCTGCCTTAAAAGCAGCCATCCAGCCCAAATTTGGATGATTTACACGTTGCTCACTACTCCCTGATCTTGGATGTTCAAAAATTTGAATCCAATTGACTGTTTTCCACAAGAGGCTTAAATGCTCATTACAGAGTAATGGCTCTGTAAATAAATCATATTAATGTGGACTGGAACATATATTGCATTATCCAGGAGAACATCATAATGAGTTTTGGAATTATCATTTTTATATGTGGCAAAACATAGCAAGACAGTGAGGTGCTTGGAAATAACTAGCTATATATTAGTCAGCATTTTTTGAGGACAGATTTTTAAACCATAGCACAACAACCTTCTGGAGCCTTTTTAAAAAAAAGTATTGTTAATTTTAAACAATAATTATGCCTGAGCAGTTTAGTCTAGAAAGCACAGATAAAGCCATTGTGCCTTATAATGTGTAATAAATTTAATATGTTCCCTGTTCTTTAGGATGAGAAAGCTGTAATGATATTCTGCAATACCTGTAATGATACTTTCACTTGGACTCTCAATGTTAGTTTTGAATTTCCAGGCTGCCATCCCTAGGGCTTAGTGTGCTGTGGCTGCTCACGTCTGTCTGGTGATGAGGTTCAGCATTGTGTTTAACAGAATTGCTTCCTGTTTGTCTGTTCTGTTTTCTCTCCAGAGCACTTTGCTTGGAGCAGGCACTCAGTTTGTTCAGAGTGACCACTGCTGCTCTTTCAAAGTGAATTTCAAAGGTGTGATGTTTAACCCGTGTGTGCTGCACAAAACGAGATGCACACGTGGCATGTGGTTTCTGAGCTGTGTGGCCACAGAAAGCTTTGGCAAAAGCACAATGCATCCGTAAATAACCCCAGGAAAAGAAGGTGAAGTGGTGTAAGGTCTGCAGTCACTGCCTACACACAGTGGATCACATCTCCTCCTAGTGCTCTGCTCACAAATGCATGAAGTGCATGCTCCTTATCAGTGCATTCAACAGGGATAAGTTCCCAGTCCAGTGACATGATTTGTTCCCTGACAGGGTGGAAGGATACTCGTGTCTGATGTGAGCATTGTTTCTTATTTTGCAGAGAACCTAAATACAATATCCATATTCCAACATTTAGAAAAGAAAGCTAAAATCATTCTCCGCATGGAAGGAATACGTAATTTCTTTTACTCTCCAGCGTTAAAATGTTTTAGAAAACAAGGCATTTGAAACTAATTTGTTCTCAAAAGCCATTACTTCCTCAGAAGCACAGGGAGGGGAAATTGAACTCAGTCTGTGTGCTGTTAAGCTTGTTGGAGTCGCAACAATTTAACTGAGCTATTACACATTTTGCAGATTGTAAATCTGAACAGACATATAAAATGAACCAAAATCCATAACCAAAGCTCTCAGAATATTTTTTTCTTGAATGCATTCCATAACTTAAAAAAAAAAAAAATAAAGTCCTTGGATAGAAATCCTAGCTAATCTGTCCTTGATTGACCTACACTAAATGAGAGGTGAAGGCTGGAGAGGATCAGGAACATGTTAACTATTGATGAGGGGTGACAGATTCCAATGATCCAGCTTGGGGGCAGAAAGGTTCTGAACTTAATTTCACCTCATAACACCCACATAAGAATATAACCTGCACTTTCTGAATTGCTGTCATGTTCTGAGGTCTTTTTCAGAGATGTCTCATTCATTATATGTGTGAAATATATTTTAAATTAAATGTGGTCAGTGATGAAATGCAAGTTAAGATTCAGCCACTGAAAATAACCTTCTATAAATTAATCAGCAAAAAGGGTACTCACTTGATCAAGGGATCAGTGGATCGAAGGAAAAGTGAATTGGCAAGTTCATGTTTCAGATAAACTTCCATCCTCTTGTGAACAGGAACACCTGATTGAAAATGAGGTGTCTATTCTGCGCCGAGTGAAGCACCCAAACATCATCATGCTGATAGAGGAGATGGACACCCCCACAGAGCTCTACCTGGTGATGGAGCTGGTCAAGGTAAGGCTCAGGGGGCTTTATTTGCCCTGTTTGAATTCTCTGAGCAGTATCTAGGAGCGATGAGATCTTGGGAGACATAACCAAATAAGGTTTCAGGGGCAACCTGCATTTTTAAATCATAAAAATACACCTGTCAGGCAGATATATTAATGGGATTTCTCTCTCTTCAGTTGTAATTTGACTATTAACATGGATTTGAGGTAATTTTGCAATGTGCACAGTCTAGAGAGAAGAACAGGTGCTGCTTTTGTTCATGTACAGAGAAAACACAAATATTCATTTTGCTGTCACCTTGTGAGCCAAATACAAATAAATACATGAGTAGCATCAGGTTCTAGTCATGCATTCTCTTGTCTGAGTTCTGTATATGCATAGCAACACTGAACAGCAGCTTGATTGGCATGTCAGATGCAAAGAACATACAGCAAAAGCAACACTGCTCCTTTTTTGAGCAGCACTTTTTATTGCTGACTGAAGCTCTGTTACATCCAGGAGTCCCCTCTAGAATGGTTGCCAGACTGGGAAACCTCTAAAGAAAGCATGTGTAGTTGTTGAATACATAATTTCTGCAGCCCACTCATCTTTCCTCCTTTCTGGAAGTTATTTTTATACCCTATAGGCTTTTTGGGGATTTCAAGACGGTGTTTTTTTAATGTTTTAATTCACCACCATCTTGGCCTGTATTCCCTGAATTGCTGCTTCTCTTCGGTGGGCACTGAAATGCTTGGAATGCCACCCACAGCTCAGAGAGATCACTCCTACAGATGTATCCAGGGAAACCATCATGGAGACACCCACATGAAATTCGTTGCAATGACTGAAAATGCCGCATCAGTAACTCACTCACACATTGCTGTGTGTTCCCAGAGGAACAGGGCATCCATAAACACAGCTTGACACACTCAGAAATCACCTGGAGGTTCTGCACTTCAGTGTCTCTCAATCAGTGGATTCATTTATGTTGCAATGTGTTTATCTTTTTTGTCCTCTTCAGCTAGATTAATTTGGTATTTCTTGAAATACCAGCAGAAAATTGAATTTGCTGAATGTTTGTTAGTTAGGGTTTGTTTTTTTATTATTATTATTGGGCTAATTTATTTTAGGCTTTACTCAAGATCAGGGCTGTTTTTAATATGTTGAAGGTATTATATTGATAAGATGAAGAAAAGGGATGCTGTATGCCTGTACCTGTAAATTTATATGCCTGTAGGTAATATAAATGAGTGATCAAAGATAAACAGAAAAAAAAAAAAAGTGATTTCCCCAAGCTCAAACACCAGAAGCCTGGAGTACAGTTAAGAATTTAGTGTAGATGACCAAAGTCCCAGTCTAGTAATCTTGGTGACAAGATCATATTTCTGCAATTTTTTTTTCCTGTTTAACAGGAATTTGAGCATGTCTTTTGTGAAGGATGATTTTACATGTTTGTTTAGGTTTGGTTGTGGTTTTTTTAAACAAAATACTATCTTAATTATTTTTTAAACACTGATCCTTTTTCTTTCCATTAAATAGGGAGGAGACCTATTTGATGCCATCACTTCATCTACAAAATACACAGAGAGAGATGGGAGTGCCATGGTCTACAATTTAGCCAGCGCTCTCAAATACCTGCATGGTCTCAACATTGTGCACAGAGACATCAAACCAGAAAATCTGCTGGTACGTCCCATTTATTTTCCAGTATTCTCTCTTACTTTGTTCTCATTAATGCAAATGCTTGTGTATAAATGTCAAGGAGCACAGCAGAGAACAGCAGGCATATTAATTTAGAATAAGTGTGTATGAAGTAAATCTTTTGCCATGAGATAGCAATCACTGTAATGCAGGAGAGCTGTGCTCAAGCCTTTCCTTAGACCTATCTTTATTTACATTTTGATTGGCTGCCTTTTGGATAAGCAGGAGTATTGTCTCACAAAACAGTGAATTTTAAAGCTATGTCAATGAATCATTTATCAGCTTGCAAGTGGGAGAAAGGTGGGCTGAGAGCCATTTCTTCCATTTCTTTGAACAATCCTATGGCCACCATCTGAAGCCAATGGCTTTTTTCCTTTCACTGTCATAGTAGGACCATCTTTCTGATAGGAAATTAACTGGGAATTAACCCTTTACATAGGTTTATTCTTTTCCTAGGCAACTGGCTATTTTGTTTTCAGCAGAGACATAAAATGACTGTGTTGACAAGAATTACCACGAACTCTGCTTTGGGAACTCCTTATGCCCCAGCCCACAGAATGGGATCAGGGTGTGCTGTCCTGCTTACATGCAGAGGTTACACTTGTGCATTACATATTGGATATTAAGTGTCACGCACTGCACGGACAGGGCCCTAATCTCCCCTGCTTGAGGCATTTCTTAAAGTCTTTTGTGGTGTTTGTCAGTCCTGTTTAATGACTTTGCACCGAGAGTAGGAGTCACAGCTTATCCAAGACTGGATTTTGAACTATTACAAGGACAGGGCTACAAGCTGAAAATATTTCCTAATTAATAGTCAATTCTTTTCCCCAGTAATTCCACTGACTGTTTAGCAATTAAAATAAACCCTCAGATGAATTAGATTATTTAGCAAAAAGAAGCAGGGGGAGAGGCTTCTCCTGGAAAATGTAGTCACAGCAACCTGGCACTTGAGAGAGAAAATGAAGGCGGAAGTCTCATGTACTATTGGTGCATCTCCAAACACAGACAGTCCAAAGAAATTTTAGGCTCTCATTAGTGATTGAATCAGTTATAAATAGGCACAAATGCCCTTTCTGCCTAGAAAGCCTAAAGAGATTACTCAACAGATGCAAATCTTACTCACTGTGATTGACAGCAGCAGAATGTTGAGATAACATCCTGGTATTGAATGTAAATGCAAATAATTCCCATCAACTGCTACCTGTAATTGCACATAGTTGGGGTTTTTTTTGCACAGGGTCATCTAGCCTGTCTGGATGGGAATTACATTCCCTTTGCAGTCATGCATTTTAAAAATGCAAACCCTAAGAGTAATAGCTGATATGAAGGTGTTATATAAAGGAGAACAAGTGTTTCCATTACTGATATGAATTACACAGGGGAATGAAGAAAGGTATTGCAGTGCTCAGTTGTTTGGGGAAGGCAAATAAATTCAGCCATTTTGGAGATTATGGGGTCCTCCATTCTAGAAACTAGATGCCTTTGAAATCATGTTAATATGAACATTTTACTTTACGAGCAAAACTGAGATGAATTTATTATGGGGATGTTTCCTTTGTGTCAGTCTGGTTTGCTTTATTCCTGCCATCACTGTTGTATAAGCACTTTTGAAATGCACTATTGAAATGCAGCTTCTTTCATCAATAAAATGACTCAGTGCTACATTGTTTATGGTAAGGTGCAGTTGGGTCAGCACAGAAACCTAAACTGAAAAAACACATTTATTTTGGTAAGGAGCAGTTAGGTCTGCACAGAAACCTAAACTGAACTTGCCCAGACCAAGCACAGGGAAGACATTTGCTGATGAAATTGCCCAGGATGCTGACTAGATTTATGCTAAGTTAACAAGATGTTAAACAAATCTGATTGTAGCTGCCAGTCCCATTTTAAACTTTAGGTTCCATTCAAATGAAAGTGTAGAGTATTATATTTTACTGAATATATTTAAAACTTCTCAACATTCAAGGACTGGGTTTTCTTTTCCACCTCTAGTTGCTCGAGGCTGTGTCATGGTCTGACCTACATAGCTGGCAGACAGCTCCATTGAACACTTGCTTCAGCTGCAGTCAATGGGAATATCATTTTTTCCCTTCTTTCCCTACAGGACCTATTTTTCCTATCTCCTTGGTTTGGAGATGATGATTTCCCAAAGAAATTAGAGGATATAAAAATGCAGATATTCTCCTCCTCATTCTGTGTTGATTTCTCTGATCCTAGGTGTGTGAATATTCAGATGGAACCAAGTCTTTGAAGCTTGGAGACTTTGGACTGGCGACGGTGGTGGAAGGCCCTCTGTACACTGTCTGTGGGACACCCACCTACGTGGCTCCAGAAATCATTGCAGAGACAGGGTGAGTGAGCATGGCTGCCTACAGCACAGGCCTGGTAACCACTTGTTTTTGGCAGGTTGCAAGATCTTGTAAGACCTAAATGCTCCAACAGGGTGGCCCTCCATTGTTTTGTAACCAAACCACCCATGGGCACCACTCCCAGGTCCTCCAAGAGGCCAGTATCCATGCTCTCTGCCTGCTCTCAGAATTCTGGAATTTGGATTTTGGCCTTTGCCTCCTCTGCCACCTCCCCAGGAGCAGCTCTGGTGCAGTGGAGTTCATTTATTTGTGCTCTCTGCCTCACCTCAGCATCCATTGCCCATGGTACCACCTGTGGCCGCTGCTTGGGGAAGAACAGACAGGAAAACCACAATGTTTGCATTAGAAATGGAATCATTTCTGTTGGAAGAGGCTCCAGAGGTCACCTAGTCTAAACTTGTTCTCAGGACAGTTCCAATTAGATCATGTTGATTCAAGCGACCCTTTTGGGTGGCACATCTTGTTTGATAACAATTAACAGTCCCATTATTCTGTATTTAAGAGGTCATTGCATAAATACAGAAAAAGTTTTGTAAAATGGTCAATTTTCACCAATGGCAGATTTTCACAAGTCCTCTCTCCTTTTAGACCTATGAAAACTCCATTCCATGCTCTGGCTGACTCTTGCCACAGCTGTGACCACCCTGAATTTCCTGATGGAAAAGGAGGTTTTGTTGTGCTGTTTCCCTCCTTGTTCAGTGCATTTGTTGCATTGTGAAACATTTCACAGCTGCAGTGAGTTGTGGTGTCAGGAGGGCACCTCATCTGCGTGCCTGGAGGCTTTGACAAACTGAATCTACTGAATAGGGGAAAAGGCCTCTCTCTGACCTCCAGTGTTTTAATTTCTGTGCTTTAAAAGAAAAGTGCAGCTCTTCTTCCCTGTGTTACTCACTGGAGAGGCTGGAGAATTGGTGTGCCTTGTTGCTTAGCAACACACAATAACCTTAGAGAGTTACTTCACTGTAGGGACCAAGGAGGCACATCCTTGTCTTTAATCATTAGTGGCTCTGGATTGGGAAGCCTGGATACTGATTTGGATTTGAGTAGATTCAGAAGACCCTGAGGAGCCCTGAGACTTATGGTAGAGAAAGAAAAAAAAAAATTTAAAAAAAAAAAAAAAAAAAAAAAAAAAAAAAAAAAAAAAATCATGCTTTCTTAAAGCCTGTAAAGGTGTGAAGAAAAAGATGGTCAGGCACAAAATACATCACCACATCAGCAGCAAGTAGCTTACCACAGATTCTCACGTAATCCTGGCAGTGTGATCAGTGTAATTTATTTTTGACTGGAATGACTTTTTTCTTTTTTTTTTTTTTTTTGTTAATTCAGCCCAAGTAACACAGCCTTGTTTTCTCAGGTACGGCTTAAAGGTGGATATTTGGGCAGCAGGTGTGATCACGTACATCCTGTTATGTGGGTTCCCACCTTTTCGCAGGTGAGTGCCAAAGGGAAAACCAGCAAAAACAACCAAGTTCTTTCAGAGCAGGTCCCACCTTCCTCCCTGAGGGAGGGAGGCATCCTCGGGGGAGGAAAAAAAAGGTGGATCAGATTTATGTGTTTTCCCTACGTTTTTAACGGTTTTCATTTGTTCCTCATTTTAGGCTTTGGGATCCGTTTTATTCATTTGTTTTCCTACGGGGGCAGGTGTTTCAGTGCTGTGTGGGGGGTGCTGAGGGCAGAGCCGCTTTTCCTTTTGTCTCCAGTCGGATCCCGATCCTCCATCCTTGGGCACGCACTGCCCTCCGCCGATGGCGCTGGGATGCGGCAGCTCCTGGAGAGCGGCGCTGGGAAACTGGGAGAGGGGGGAAAATGTGCTTATCCCGCCTTTTTTAACCTTGTCCATTCTCTTGGGAAGTGTCAGACCGAGCTACGAGGTTTGCAAACATCATTTTCGATACTCGAAGTCAGACTATGTATGAGTTCTATTGAAAATCAATTTTTTTTTTCCAGAGAATAAGAAGGAATTAGCACATTTTGAGAGGGAATTCTCCTCTTAACATATAACTTACTATTGCCTCTATTTCATTTTTACAGCAAAATACTTAACAGAATAGTTAGGTTTTAACCAAATCACCACGCTGAATGGAAATATTTTGCAAACAATGCAATTATTGTGGATGGAAAAATATTAGTTCAGGTATTTGGAGTTTTCATGTTATTTGTTCATGTTTAAAGCTGAAAATGTGTTTTGAAAGATACATTGTGCAAGCAAATGTATTCTTAGATTAGAGTTTGGGGGTAGGGCACAGAGATGTCCATATCATACAAGTAAGAACCAGGTCATGAGATTAATAAATGTGTGTTAACTATGCAGTTCCTATTCCAGTGGAAGAGTTACCTCAGTGTATTGGCTCAGAAGAGCTATCACTGTATAAACTTGCATTTCTAGTAGTTATTAACATAATTTCTGTTCCATCCCCAAATCAGGTTAAAATTCCTATGACAAACTGGCTTTTTATCTCATAATGTATTTTTGTTACTGTTGTTTTACAGTGAAAACAACCTTCAGGAAGACCTCTTTGATCAGATACTTGTGGGGAAGCTGGAATTTCCCTCTCCCTACTGGGATAACATCACTGATTCAGCAAAGGTACTGATATTTTTTCTCACCTGAAACAACATTCTGTGCAGCTTGTGCTCAGCTGGGAAGGCAGCTGGAGGATCCAGAGCAGCCTCTTCCCCAGTGCCCCAGATACTGTGCTTTTTTAGTTGGTTTAACTTAACAGTGCCTGATGAAAGCTCAGGTGTTTGAGGTTGTCATGTTCTGCCTGGGCAAGGGTAGAAGAATGCCAGCTGCATTCAGGGAACATCCCATCATAACCCAGCTCCCTTCAGGATGCATTTTACAGCAGGTTCAGTGCTTCAGCTGTAAAATAAATGTGTCTCTGGATTCACTCTTTAAAAAAGAAAAATTATTGTCCTGTGGATTGGATGCAGTTGGCATTTCTTCCTATTTTACTTGAGGCATTTATTAGAGCTTTTCAAGAGGTGTGGCCATTACTAATTGCCACTGCCAGCAGTTCTTCTGTGATGATTGCAGTTTTGTTTAAAGTTATTGTGTCTGTAGGACAAAGATTCAAATTTTCAACCCCTCTTCTCAGGTTAATTCACTGAAGTTCTCTGAATAATATCTGAGGATTTGATAGTAAGTGGAGTTGGTTTTTTATCCAGCCAATGAGAAGCTGAATTTTTTTCTTCATTTTTCTGCATTTCCCAATGTATGTTTATCCATTTACCAACATTTGCCAGGTCCCAGTCATCTCACACATTTCCAGACATGCGTTCTGAACAAACAAGGTCCTCAATCTCGGTATTCAAGGTGATGTCTCTGACAGAGGAGGTATGACTGACACCAAAAAAGGCTTCAAGCATCAGCACTTTATTGCTCTCCAGTACAGCCTTTGATACCCTTTATCTTACAGGCATTCCACCTGTGCACTGTATCTACCCTTCTGGGATTGGACAGGCACACCTCAGCATTCTGTGCTTCTTTACCTTCCATATTCTTCACCTGTCCTACACAGCTGTAGCCTATCAGGGATGAGGCTTAGCCACAGCCCCATTCCTAATCCCCACAACTGTGTGCCCACAATTCCCCTTTCTTTTTCTTTTTTCTTTTAAATAAATGCCCTGTTTACCATCCTTCTACAGCGCCCTTGCAGAAGAAATAGCAAACATGGTATGAGTATGTTTTTGTGTAGGTTCCACTAGCTCTGGGATCTTGATTCATTCCCCAAATCTACATTACATTTCATCAGAATCCTTATACCTACACTTATGGAATATTGACAATCAAAATCCTTACACCTACATTTTAGAATACTGACAATCACAAAATTATTAGCCTTGACAACACGTGCACCTAAAGCTGCAGAAGCACTATGCCAATGCAAGATCACTGTTTGGTGTTGTTTTTTTTTTTTCTTTTCTTCTGTATGTACAGAAGCTCAACAGGCCTTAGAATAAGTGTCCACAGAAACATGAGTGAGTGGTGACTGTTTTTCTGTGCTGATAGAAATACTCAATGTAAAAAATGCAAAGGATCATGTAGACACGCCACTGGGATATGAGGCCCACGGGATGGTCCAGAGATAGTAAAATATATATATATACACTGAGAGTTATGGTGGTAACCACCCTCCATGCTTTTCCCTTTTGTACTCTTCATTCTACTTTCCTCAATGTAGCAAGTGGTTTCGGTGACAAGCTCCTGGAAGACAACAAGGAAGGACTATCTTTTAATGAATCTGGTGCCAACAGCACATTTGATAATCCCAACAATAATTTGACCTGATTGATTGTATATATTGTAACAATTTTTGCAAGTCATTCAATGTTTGTATAGAGTGCTGGACAGTCACTGTCTGAGGTTTAACAGTTTGGTCCAAGATTTTCATCCCTAAATGCTTCCAGGGAGCTTCCTGTTGTGCTTTCCTAGGAGTAAAACACAAACTGTAACTTGTTAAAGCCTCTTGCATTATAGGCAGTGCCACGGTGAACTGTTCTGCAGTTGATGTAGTAACTAAAACATCATCCATAGACTGTACTGAGTATAAAGACACTGTAAGTTGCTTTCTCACCAGTGTTCCCTAGCTCCGCATTAGTTTTAAGGCATGTATACAAATATGAATATGTCAAAGTTAGGGAAAGACAAATATAGCAAAATGCACACTGCCTTATTAAGAAGTAATCATACAGCAAGTTCTGATTTTAACTGGAGTAAATGTTACAATCTACTTGTGTTACTGATTTTCCTTTTGCGAGGGCTGCCTACTAAATGAGTAAACTACATATGAAATACAATATGCTCAACCAAAAAGACAAGGTGCACAATACAGCAGTTTTGCAAACACGACTGACTTGAAAATTTGTTTCTCTATGCTCAATGGGAGAAAGTAAAGCTTAAAATCAAATTAGTTTATTATCTTATAAAATTTCAAACAGTTAAATATTGCCAACATGCTATACCTCAAGTCACGAGTCTTTCCCATTTATTATTATTCAAAAGAGAATTCTTTCCTTACTCAGCCCAGTAATACTGTAGGAGGGAGCAAGCCAAGGGGAAGAAAAGCCCTCTCACTTCTACTCTTGGAGGCAACCCTGTTTGATGCAGAGCATGGCCAGCAGTCCTGTCCTTTTGTGCTTCTCCTTGTCTGTGATGGAGGCCAACACCAGATCCTGCCCTGCCCCAGGTTCTTCCAGACATTTTACACTGTTGGTACCCAGAGCCTTCACATCGTGCAGAGCTTTAATTGCCTCCCCTTCCTCTCTGCACACAAAGGCACCTGTAGTGTTTATCTCTGCCATGTCTTAGTGGGGAATAGATTAGGCTGTAAAATAGAGCAGGATTACAAAGAAAATCACTGAATAAATACAATGCCTTGACATAACCTTTTCCAAGTAACCTTATTGTGCCATACTCCACTCTGTCTTAGCATATATATATTAATTTGCAATATGGGTCACACTTTGAGCTTTGAAGAAGACACAAGTGACCTATAACAGCTTCCTCAAAGAGATCATCCTCTGCAAGATCTAGCAGATCTATTCCTTTTAGTTTTTCTAATTCCAAGTTATCCTTCCTCAAACACAGCAAATATTTATGGAACAAACTCACATTGCTCTGAATACAGCCTTAATAAAATTATAATGTAAATTATAACATGTCATATAAACTTTTATCTGCAGAAGATCATATCATTTATCCTCAATGCCAAATAAAATAAACTTCTTTAATCTCCATAGCATATCAGGAAAACTCCCATTCATCCATTGCTTTGATCTGCATCCTTTTTCCTTTAGGATGAAACTCAGATCAGGTGTCTGTTGTTTGAATATAATATTATCACCCTATCCAACAATAACTTTTGAGGCACTATCAAATTGAATGTAATCTGTTCATCTTTGCAAACAATTTTCTCAAGTGTGCCAGAGAACAACACTAATATCCTAAGAGCATCTCTAACCCACCACATATTAGAAGAGCAGCACGTTTATGGTCAGCAGCTTGGGATAACTAAAAAACATGGCAAACAAGGAGCTAAGAAATAAACTTTGAAATTATGACCTGCCTTATTGCAGGTGAGCATTCTGCTTCGGGTTATCCCTGCAGAGCTGCAGAGTATCATTTCCAGCAAATTTAGTCTGCGTGTCTTGTGAATAAAGTTGTCTAACAAAAGCTATTTCTTCTGAACCAAGTGAAGTTGCTTAATAAAAGCTACTCATGTCACGATTTATAGCGTCTGGAAAAGCAGTGAAAAAGGTTACCACTTAAAAGGAACAAGAGAATTTTAATTTTTTTTTTCCCCATTTTTGTTGGGTTATTTGGTTACTGCAAGCCTCTCCTCCGGCTGCGGCCGCCAGGGGGAGCCCGGCCCGGCCCGGCTGCAGCGCGCCTGCGCAGGGCGGGGCAGGCCGGGCTGGCTGCATGGCGCATGCGGGCTGGGGCGGGCGGCGGCAATGGCGGAACTGGCCCAGATTTAATGAAGGCGGCCTGAGTGTGTCTGCCCCGGCTTTGTACCAGCGCAGCTCCACCTCCTGTGCACCAAATGAACAAAGTCCGTACCCTCGCTCTGCGCCGGATAAGCGAAGTGCCGCTCTTTTATGGCAAATGCGCGGCCGTGCTGTGTTTCCCTCACAGCGCGCAGGGAAAGCACACAGCGCCGCTCTGTCTCCTGACGGCAAATAAAGCCCGTAGTTACGGTGTTTCTTTCGTAGCAAACAGCCAGAGTGCGTAGTTACGCGCTTATTGGGTAGCAAACAACGAAACTACGTGGTGGGACTTTAAACTCATTTTTAGAGTAAATATGCGAAGTGCGTAATTACGCGGTTATTTCGTAGCAAACAGCGAAACTGCGTGGCGGGGCTCTGTATTCCGTAGCAAACAGCCAAAGCACGCAGCGTTACTCTGTTTGCCCCGTACCAGGTCAGCCAGATGAGCAGCGCTCGCTCCCCCACCCCCTCCCTACGCAATCGGTGACAAAAAGCCCGTAACAACATGTCCAGGATGAATTTTCCGTCTCCTGACGTTTCAGTCCTCACTATGAGGTTTCCCAGCCGCTCACCTCCCCTGCGGGGCACGCACTGCCCGCTCCTCACATCTTACATTCCACCTGTGCACCGTATCTACCCTTCATTTATTGATTTATTATAAATAAATCTCTTATTTCTGATTTATTATAAATAGTTTTATTATTTTATTGTTATTTATTGTTGTTTATTTTTATTATTCAATACACATTCGTTCATGTATTGGTCAGGTACACCTCAGCATTCCGTGTTTTTTTACCTTCCACATTGTTCACCTGTCCTACACAGCTGTAGCCTGTTAGGGGTGAGGCTCAGCCACAGCCCCATTCCCAATCACCACACCTGTGTGCCTGCATGTCTCACTTCAGACTTCCACAGACTGAATAACTTGGCTGGTTGGGAAAGCTCTCAGTTAGGTGTGTTGTTATCATCTGCCTGAAGAAACCATTTCCCAAAACTGAAGCAATGGACAGTCACCTTGGAATAATCTTGAAATAATCTTGAAATAATCTTGATAAGAGTATGAAGACTGATAATTTGGAGGCTATAAAACAGGGGGTTTTTTTGGAGGGGAGAGTAGACTTGTTGGCTCAACGTCTTTTATTGTTCTGCAGCAACACAAGAGAACAGTTTTCAAATAATTTCTTCACTTTCCTGACTTTCAGATGCAGATTCTTGTCTCTGGTTTGTGGTTTTTATGTTATGTTACTGAGAGCATGTGCACTGCCCAGAGAGGACCTCACCTCTCCCACACCTATTTTTGTTCTGGCCATGTGTATGAATGTATAGAGAACAAAGTGGAATATTCGAGCTGATTTTTTTTACATTTCTTTTTAATTTGTTTTCAGTAGACTCAGTGGCACATGAATACTGTGAAGATACTGATATCAAACACACTGCCTGGCAGAGGCTTAATCCTAAAGGGCAAATTTAAGTTCCACTTAAATCACACTAGTTCTGGTATAAGCTGGGGTTGCGTTTTTTCCATCCAGGTATTAAGAAGATTGCATTGAAAACTTGGTGCAGCAATATTTTCAGTTTTAATATCCTGTTCCACTCCCTTCAAACTCTTTTTTTTTTTTTTTTCCCCCTTTTTAATGAAGGAGTTAATCAGCCTGATGCTACATGTGAATGCTGAAGCCCGGTACACAGCAGCACAGATCCTAAGCCATCCCTGGGTGTCAGTGAGTAAATTACATTTCACTCGTCTCTAATTTGACATTAAACCTGTAAATCTAAGCATTAACATGCAGTGTTCAGAAGCAGCAGTACAATTAGCAAATATAACACCTAATTTACCACAGACACTAAGCTGATGCCTGCCAGGTCCTTCATCATCTCAGGCAGCAGCAAAAGGGAACACCAAAGTGCATTGCTTATTGATTTAAAATCAATTAATTATTAATAAATACTAGGTTTACATGGACACAGTCAATGGTTATTTTCAGATAAGTTCTAAAAGAGGAACTGAGTAGGATCTGTGGAGTTCCCTGACACAAGAGAAGACTACTATTAACAAGCATATAATTGGCTAGCAGCTCCTCTCAAACAGATTTATGACACTTTATAACACCTCCTGACATAGGACATGATGGGCCATTTAAAGTGATGATTTGAAAGAAATCCAAGTGACAAATATGCTTTTCATTTTTAAGATTATTTTCAAGCATGTTATTTTTAACTTGCTTGAATCAAACCTGCAGCCTATAATTATGGGACAAATCAATGCACTGGAAGTGTCATATGTCACTTTAAGAAACAGAAATTCATTCATAAAACAGTGAGTGATTGCTCTGCTCCTTTCCTCAGGAATTGTCTCTCATGTAGCAGAGTGCATTCACTTTTGGAATGCCTGTCTGAATATTTACTATGCATTAAAAAGCAGAAATTATCTGATGATAAAAAACTTTTTCATTTTTTCCTAACTTGAATATTGTGTTCCTTCTTACACAGGATGATGCTTCCCAGGAGAATAATATGCAAGCTGAAGTAACAGGTAAACTGAAGCAGCACTTTAATAACACCCTACCCAAGCAAAATAACACATCTGCTGGGGTTTCTGTCATCATGGTAAGAGAAATGAACATTTTTATACATTGATAGAATACTCTGCATATTTTCCTAACAGTGCTCTATGAGCATGTGTGGTGCAAGAATAGCAAACCCAAAACTAGAACAGTCTCTAATTCTAGTCTTTATTGATGTAAAATGTGGATTGTCTCATCATTGCTTGAGAGCAACCAAGTCTATCACAGGGTGCTACCCAAGAGATAAAAATGAGAAAAATGAGCTTTCAGACAGAAACATGTGAACACTAAGTAGGTGTCTGTTAAAATGAAGTTTAATAACAATTTGAAATATTTTATTATAAAAAATGGTGGGGTTTTTTTATGATACTGCCCACCTAATTAGTTAAGGGTCTTTCTCTGTGCCTGACCAATTATTGCTTCATCTTGAGCATAGTGTTGTTCAACACTACCTGTGCCATGAAACCAGACTCCATTCCAGAAACTTCCTTTCTTTCTGATCTTACTGGGGCCCATCCTTGTCCAATGCAAGGATGGACACTGCACACAAAATGTATCTTCAGTCACTTAAAGAAAGCAAAACCATCCATGGTAACATAACAGGGACTTCCACCCTCACCCTCCCATTAGTATTAATTACTCTCAAAGCCCAGCCCACTTATTTTAACAAAGAATTGTTTTAATCATCTGAGAGCCAGTAAATTTAAATAAAATGTTTCTGCCTACATCTCTGCCTTTGCAAATTTGTGTGAGTTAAATAGGCAAACAATTTAAGTGTAGATAAAGTGATAACATAAAAATAAGTCAGGAAATGGATTTCAGGTTCATGCTCTTGTCTACATTTCATTTGACAGTTTGACTTGACAGTTTGAGAGGGACTTCAGAGCTTCATTCTTTATACTGTTGAGACTATGGATAAGCCTGAAGCTGAAAACTGGTATAAAATGCACTATATGTAATAAGAGCAATTTTAATTCTAACTCTCAGCCCCTCTCCAACTTGCATGCCACTTAAGCCTGTCTCAGATCTCTGACACAGCATAGCTTCTGGCTTCTTACTGGTGTGGGTTTTTTCTGTTAGCTACTGACACTCCTTCAGCCAGGAAGGTTCACCTCATTTTACCTTTTCCTGCTTTATTTCCTTCTAACAGGTATGGAAGGATGTAAATGCATAATTATTAATTGCTGAATGCAGCTCCCAGTTAATGCTGAAAGGAAAAGTAAAACCTTGTTCCAAACACTGTGATCTAATGAGGATAAAGCCCCCAATTTGTTATTCTTGCCCTGGTTTACCTTGAGCATTGAAATTTAGTTACCTTTGTGTTCAGAAGTTCTTCACTTGCTCCAGCACTCATGGCTTACCAACATTGAGCTTCAGACAAGCACACTTTGTAACTCTCGTGTATTGCAGTGCATTGCTCTCTCAGTCCACCTGCACATTCACTGGAGCCCCTTTAGCATCACCTCATTCCAACACTGTCACCTGGCCCATGCAGATAATACCATCCTGTGGCAGATAAGTAAAACTGCACATCCCCAGTTCAGTGTCCTTGCACAGGAGGCTCCTGCTGCCCCCAAAAGCATGTTGCTCTTAATTCATTACTGATTTTTTTTTTTTTGTCAATTAAAGAATGTTCTGTTAATCTAAATTTGTTGCAATTGTGTTAGTTCTGCTTAAAGTAAGTCTAGTTTCTGTCCCTTGCTTCCTTCCTTTTTCCTCCTTTCCCAATGCCTGCATTGCTTTCCTCTGAGTAGGTCCAAGGCAATGGTACGTACTAACTGCAATGCTTTGTTCTGCTGCACAAAAAGTACATGGTCTCCATTCGTAACAAGAAAGGAGAAATAACTAAGCCAGTCTGAAGTGGAAAAAGCTGTACAGCCACACCAAGCCAGCAAAGCAATACCTTTTAAACACTTAGAAAAAAAAAGTGTTCTGTCTTGAGTGATGCACATCTGAAATAGGATAAGCAAACACCATTACAACAATTTTTTACTTCCTCAGACATGTCCTGGTCTATTCTCCTGGCAGTCATTTTGTGCATGTCTGTATCTCACTGTATCTAAAAACAGCTAGAAAAAGATGAGAACCCTTTGAAGACAAAAGCAAAAAACTAAACCACCGAACTAAACATTGTTTCTATTTAAAATAAAAAATTCAATTGACTTCCTTTAGAGCCAGACAGGAGATAATCAGTCCTGAATAAATAAAAACCATTCTTGCTTAGCAATAGTAAAATTAAAAAATAAAACCTTAAACTGCATTACATAGGAATGTATAGCTGCTGTGAGGACAGCACAGGAGAAAATCACTGTCAGCATGAACTGAAAGCATGCTCTATCCCTTTTAAATAACTTTACTGGCCACTGAAATAGCAGAAACCCTTATTTACAACTTTTTCCAGCAAGGAAAAAGGCAATGCAATGGTGTCTTGATAATGGTAAAACTCCTTTAGATCATCACTAATCTCAAAAGCCCAGACTCAGTTCAGCTGCTCCTTTCCTTGCATGCTTCCTTTGCAGTGTTGATTGTCAGTAGTAGAGAACTCAGTTGTGGACTATTGAATTTTCTCCTTGTACCTCTATGCAGGGAGGCTAGTGAGTTAAATAAAACCAAACAACAAAACAAAACAAACAAACACACCAAAACAAAAAAGAGGGTAAGTGCCTTGTATCTGCTGTCCTTGATGACTTTGATATAGTAAAGACATCTGAAAAAAAAAGCTAATTTTGACTTGTGTCAAAAAGTTATTTCAGTATTAAATACCTTCAGTGAATAGTGTATTAGTCAAACCCAATTAAAAAACACATAGAAATGCTCACATTAGTAAAGCAAGTCCAGTCAAAAAGTTGCTGAGAAAAAGGCAGAGCACCTGACTTTTACAAGTAGCACATATCCTTTAGAGGGCATGGAAATGGTGGTCATCAGCAGATGTACCACATACTCCAGATAATCTACCCATTCACTATGGAATTCAGTTTTCATTCCAACCTGTTGCTCCCTTCTCCTGTGAACCAATTTTTAAGTACAGAATTCAGAAATTATGCATTTTTGCCACCATGGGAGGTAATTTTCCTCCTTCACCACTAAGCAGAAAAGGAGGTCCTTTTCTTGAAAAAAGAAAAACTGTTTAGGTTTCCATCTGTCACCTTCCCCAGGGGCTCCCCTTCTGTACGCTGTGGTTTGTTACAGGAATTTTAGCACTGAGTTCTCAGTAAGGACCACCTGATTATTTGTGTCTGCAAAAACACAGCTACATAAATTTTGCTAATAGTTACTATGACAAGCTTCTTCTCTATCACAACCACTCCTGCCATCTTTTTTTCCACATCAGACTTGCAAAACAAAAATTTTCAACCTGCAACGTCATGGCAAGCAAACATCTGGAAGAGTTTTCCTTACATTTCCTAGAGTCAGCATCACAAAAATTACACCATTCATCATATAAAAGATTTCTAATGTTATTTCTCCTTTTTTACCCTGGCTGTACTGCATGCAGTTTATGTCTTGTTAATTGTTTTAACCTTTAAGACAGGGCTGTATTTAAAGTGCTGTTTCATGTTTTGCCTTGGGTTTGTTTTGTTTGTTTGTTTGTAGAACACAGCTCTAGATAAAGAGAGTCAGATTTTCTGCAGCAAGCGCTGTCAGGACTCTGGTAGAGCTGGAATGGAGAAAAATTCTGCAATTGCTGCTGCAGCTGCTGATCCTCGTGTGGCTGGGCCCGAGCCCCTCCTCCCTGCTGCTCCTGAGCCACTCCGGTGCCCCACGCTGCCTTCTCCTGAGCTTGCTGGGGATCAGCCCGGTGCGTAGGACTGGGGAAAACAAATCCAACTGAAGCTCCCCACCCTCTGGCCACAGTTTTCTTCATTTCCCATGACTGTTTTTCAGTTTGTGTGCACCTCTTGTGGCGAGCCCCAGCCGGGTCTGATCCTCTCTCTCACAGCGGGTGAACGAACCACGTCTTGGGAACAGAAGTAGGGGAAAGACTCTGGCAATGTTAGGTGGTTTTTTAAGTTCTCTGTGTTAATAATTAACTCCATTTCACACAGCCTTGGGCTCTAAATAGACTAACTTATGGTGTAGCTAACCATATTTTTATATGAGCAGTGAGGTGGGGAACAGTTACCTGGCCTCACTTCCACCAGCAGGCCCTGTTCTGTTCTTCTGATGGGAATTCTCAGAAAAGTGGGAGAGGCAGACAAGGGAAGAAAACTTCTATTTGCCTTCTATTCCAATGCCTCTATTTTTAGCCAAGTTTCTACTAAACTTGAAGAGGCAAATTTTCATGAAGAATTTTTTAGTGGACTACCTGTAAAATATCATGAGACAAAAATTTGGAGATAGAGAGGGAAGGATGGTTGTTTTCAATCAAGTTTGTGATCTGATTTGCAGGCAGGGTAGTGTTTAGATAATATGACTTTAAATAAAGTAACTTGGGATGTAAACATGAGCAGTGGACATTTATTTGTTATGAAGACTGAAGTGAAGGAAGCCTTTTTGCTTTAGCCATTTTCTATCCTAACCACAAGTGTCCCATTCACACCTTTCTCCAGGGTCAGACTACCTGATAGATAAAATAAAATTACTTTGGGCCTGTGAAGGGGAAGCCTGCTGCATGTTATCCAAGCTATGATGAACTGAGCAGCTCCTAATTCTAGGACAAGCTGCCATTATTAGCCATCAGAGGTTTGTCAGTGCCATCCCCTTATTCACCTGGTGCAGGCACTGGAAACCAGGATTGGGAAGCAGCTCTCCTTAATCTGCAGTCACAAAATAGATGAGGTTTTCTCTTTACCATAATGCTTAGTTCAATAGAGTATGTATTCAGCTTAATCCTTTTCCTTTGCTCGTTCTTATGAATTGGTCATAGTTCATTTTTTTCTCTTAGCTATACTTTCTACTAGAATTGTAAAAGAAAGACCTGCAATAAACTTTCTTCATTAAAAAAAAACCCAACAGAACACAAAAAGTCATTCATTTCTTTGAGAGCTCAGTTATTTTGTCAGCGACACTGTTGTCTTATTCCCCCTGGAGAGACTGAACAATTAGATGCCTACCAAAACAATTTAATAAAATTAATTTGAGGGATTCCCATAAACTTCATTGTTTTAAAGTTCATTGCTTCCTATGAAAGCCAAGATAAAACATGGTTGTTTTACCTTTTGAAGAGCATTTAAAGATCAGAAAGTGCCAACTGATAACTTAAAGCCATGGTGGCTGAAAGATCTGCAACATCTTGGCAAAAAAATGGTATTAAAGGTAGGGAAACATGGCATGTCTTAAACTATGATAAAAAGGTTGGCCTACAGCCAATCCTTGTTAATTAACTTTGTTGTGGTTTCCTAGAGTAAGTTCAATATACTTGAAGAGTATGGGAACAGCCTTTTTGTAAAATAATTTGGGTTTTGGTACAGTGCAAAAAGATGAAGCTATCACTCTAACCTTAATCAGAAGGGAAACTGGTGAGAGTCTGTAGCTGGCTGCCTGTGTGGTTGCTGATTTCTGCAACACATCTCAGACTCAGCCAAAGAATGGGTGTGGAATTTCAGGTGGAGCAAAAAATTTCAGGTCCCACAGCAAAGACAGGGAGCTGAACTGAGAGATCAGCAGAGAGGGAGCATCAAGCAAATAAGGGATGCTGGGTTAAGTTCTGTTTTCCCTAAGAGGATGGATTCACCTATGAAGAGAAAAAACCTGCCATGGATTGGCAAGGATTTCCAACAAGTTGTGTCGCACACATAATTATGCATCTATATCAGAAAGGATCATCATTTGCCTGGTCAACAGCTGCCAGTTCTAAACTATTACCTTGTCTCATGGAAGAAAAAGGTAAAGAGAAATGCCCTGAATTCATGTCACTGAGTTCATGACTGATCAACATCTAAACAGTCTTAGACAAGTATTTTGATTCACAGAGCAGAGGCAGGTTCCAAAGTGCCTATTTAAAAACAGTGATGACAGCTGGAAAAGATGGTCATATGGCCAACAATCAGATGAAAACATAGGATAGCTGGCAAAGTCCCAAACTCTTTGTGTGACCTTAGCAGAATTACAGCACTATTCCATGCCTTAAAATAGTTCCACATAAGTTCATTCTGTGCATAGGTGCATGAGATATCACATTTTAACATAAAGATAAAATAAAGATGTGTTGGTTAACACTAAAACACTTGATGAAGGTCCCTAAGTATCACATTTGATTCCTTACCTGCTGTGCTTTCATTTAGCCCTTCTCTTCTTGTAGAACCACAAGTTGCTGCTGGAAGAAGGCAAAAATAGTTCTGGTTCACATTTTTTTTTCCTATTATAAAGGGAAATAAACTATTATGGAAATTGAAAACAAGTTACAAATTTTTCAGAAAGGACTGTTAGAAACATAGGGACAGCTCTACTGCTACCATGCCTACATTAAAAAAATTAATTTAAAAAATCTTTTAAAATATTCTAATTTTTCTAGGTCCTTTGAAAATGAGTAGTTGTTCACAAAAGTCCAATAAACCATTCCTGTCCTGCAGTTCTAGATTTAAAGTCCCAAGACTGAATCCTCTCCAGCCATAAATCAACACAACATTACGTTCGCCGACTGATTCCCATCAATATTTGCCCTTATAGACAATTACCTCTATTCTGGAATATCAAAAATTAAATTTAAAATAATTCTCAAATTACATTAATGAAGATGCTGTTTTATGGTATTACTCATTCTTAGCAGCCAAATGTCAGGGATATTTACATAAATCAGTAAATCCCATTTAACCCTGGTTTTCACATCTTTCTTCCTCCCAGTAATCACTGGTCTAATTATTACAGCTTGATAGCACAGATCTACTGATTCCTTCAATTCTACATAAATACATGTATTTATCAATCAATCATCTTTGGTTCTATCAGTTCTATCTATTTTGCATTTACTCATTCTTTCTTTCAAGCTACATCCAAACAGCAACTGGAAAGCAGTAGAAATGCACAAAACTAGCAACCTACCCAAAATGCTTGTTAAGTAAAACTGATGGTTTTAAGACAACAAAAAAGCAAATCAAACTCTCCTACTTGCAATCAGCTTTAATGTCTAAATCACAGAAATAGGTATTTAGTTGAGCTTTTCTGTCAAGAGGGATTCACTCTAGCAGGATTTCTGTTTTCTTTTTAAACTAAATTACCATTATGAAAAAAAAAAAAAATACCAGGGCAGGGACTGGTAGCTGCAAGCAGCCATGCAAACCATCCACTAGGAAACTGTTGCTTCTGTTCTTGACTTTTTTTTCAAAGAGAATTTGAATTTTAAGTGCCTTTGTTTCTTTTAGAAACAGGAAGCCAAGAGTGTGAATCGTGCAAGATGCAGGTTTCAAAGAAGTAGCAAAAACTGTTCCCTCCTCCCCAGAATAATAGGTGAGATAATTGCCAAGTAAAAGGAAATACTGAAGTCTACAGCATTTAGATGCTGAATGTTTAAACACTGCCTGAATTACACTACTTGTGTTGTTTCAAATGGTTAGATTTCGGTTTTTGCAACTGCATAGGTTTGAAAAAAAGCATCCCTTGCACACAGGATAAGCAAGGCAAAAAGCAAAATGGGAGAGCAAGGTACAGAGTCGTTACTGGACACTGCTATTACTGATTGCACCAAAGTCTCACCACACAACCAGACTGAGCTGTGCCTACAACATTTTGCAGCTCAGAGCTCACACAGCAGCAAGAAAAATACTACAGTAGCTTGAAGAAAAAAAAAAATCACTTCTCAAAAATTGTCCATTTAGCAAATAGCAAGTACCACATTTTGGGAATGCCTTTTTGTCTATTCCCACACCATGCAGCATCATTTCCAAAGCATGTGCCATGGTGTCTTTAATTAGATGACTTTATGATGCAGTCCCAGGGGCAAAGTTGTGTGTAATTTCAGATTTTACTAAATACACACATCTCTTTGGTTTAAAGACTATACTTTCCTCTATTATCTCAATTAATTTACAAAAAGTAGTTGTATTTCCTACAATATGAAATATTTGACATTCCTTTTCTAACAATATGCTTCTCGATAATAAGTCTCAACTGAAAGTAGGCTATTTAGAATTTATTCTTTCAAACTTTGTATATTTTAATCTTTTTTTACCCTATGACAATGGTTGTTTTTGAATTGAGGAGCTTTAGGTTAAATATAGTTGAATTTTAGTACGTCTAAGAAAAATATAAAACCATTTCTTACTTTCCCCCCCCACCCACAGCTTTTAAACAGCAGCTTCAGATTACAATGCATCATTAATTGCATTAGTTTACTGAAGATCTTAGGTTGGTTCTGCATAAAAGTAAACAATTCTGGATTTCATGTAATGTTGCATCACATGGTAAATCCAAAGCAAATGACTCATTTCAAGTGTTACACAAACATCCTAACCCTGTATGGGAAAGGTCTCACTGGTTTAGAGCAGCACTCTCAGAATGGCCCATCTCTGGTTCCATTTAATGAGGATAAACACAATTTCTCAAGAACCGTGGTCTGTTAGTCCCCTTGAATTACTTCTAGGAGAAAGAGAAAAAAAAAGTATGCCATACCACAAGCACACTGAAATCTCTATGAATATGAAATTTAGGACACTGAGTAAAAATCTACAATCTAGACAGTCACCTTACCTAGGCCAATCTTATTCAATAAAACTAACAACAATCATGTCCTGACGAAAGCTGCAATAAAATTCACTTTCCATTTCCTTGGTATCAGATCAGCTCTTTGGGATGTTTATCAGGAACAAAGTGCTGCAGATAGGTGAAGGACTACCTAGAGGATGTCAGGGCCAGAAACAGTAACAGACACATACACAGCTTGCCTTCAGGTGTAGAGACAGCACAACACAGCCAAGAACTGCAGAAATATTCTTAACTCTCAGAGCATTTATTTACCTCTGCCTGCAGTAGCACCACAACACAAACTTCCTTCAGAGAAACCCCCACTCTGACCTCATCTTCTCTTGCCAGATCCTACAGCATTTCCATCAGCAATTTGCTGATGAAAAACATAAAGGATTTCAAGTTATATTTACCAAGTACAGCACAACCCAAGCAAGCACTGCTGCTGCAGAGCACTTCCCATAACCCCAGCTGGCAGCAGCTCTGCTGATAAATAGGTTTTCAGGTGATCGATGTGACACAGGTTCTGCCCTGAAGAGAGTAACAAGTACCTGGAAATTTAACCCTGTGTTCCATCTCATCACCAACAGCATGAGGTGGACTATGTCAGCCAAAGCTGAGATCCCAAGTGCCTGCCTGGGCCCCAGGATGGAGTCCAAGATATTTGGGTTCACCTGTGGAAGGAGGGGATGTCCTACTCACCAGGGCAGTCCAGAACGAGGGTGTCTTTGCAGGTCTGCTCACAGAGGAGAAGGTAAAAATGTCCTTTCCCACAGAAGGACTGCGGCATTCCAAAGGCAAAACACCACATTGCAGCAGCTGCTGCTCCCCAAGGAGGGTTAGATGCAACTCAGGACAGCACACACAGGTACAGCTGTGCTTCCAGTTTGGGAAAGCACCTCCTGATCCAATAGAGCCCTTTCTAAAACAAGCAACCTACCAAATCAACTCCCCGTGAAATATCTTGTCTCCAAGATCAGGAGCTATTATTTCTATCAGTAATGAAGTGTTTCCTCATAATGAGAAGACTTTCAGGATTTCCATTTGGCAAAATACACCTTTTTCTTGTTTGTTTTCCCTCCACTCAGTGTAAGAAACCCACCCCTGCTTGAAACAAACACAAATTTAAGTTCAAGACCATTCCAATTTCCCCTCAAACTCTGCTGATACAAGGCTGTGAATGTTGTTGAACTTTCAGGAAATGTGAACTACAAGTTTAGGATAACAAAATGTTCAGTACACAGGGCTCAGTACACCAGGCACTCCGCACAGACACAACCCACTACAGCCTTTGCTTAATAACATCATGCTTGTGCTACAAAAACAATGAAAATGTAACTATTGATACACAACAGCCACCTCAGTATGAAAATGCAGAAAGCACAGAAAACATCATTTCATACACACCAAAAGTACATGAAATAGATCAGCCATGGCACCCCTTTCCTCTGTTAGGAATACATCCTGAATCACAAGAACCCAGTACTCCAGTGAAGGTCTCAATTACAAATGTAATTTTATTTAATTTATTCACTCAAACTGAATTTTCTCATTCCAAATCTTTACTGAAAGAGAGAGTAGTTAAATGCTTAGAAAAACCAGGAACTGCTCTAGTAGGCAGCTAGAGAAATGTATGTATCAATACAGATATGGAATGTAAATTTCAACTCAGAAATCACAACATACAAAGAAGATTTTTATGCAATACAGACTTACAAAACAATAACAGTTCTTTTCACAAATATTTTCACAGAGTTCTGCACAGCAATCTTGTAGAAAAGTAGATTTGTGCAACACCAAAATAACTTATTGTTCCTTAGTATAAATTATTTTTCATTTCCTAAAAGAAAGAGGTAATTTAATATGACTGGGCAGGATCCGACTGGATTTGGTGGTAGCAAAATACAAAAGACATTGTTGCTATAGGCAGAGAAGGAATATGGTATGTGCTACACTATTGCAGGGGCATGTTCTGATGAAAAAGAAAGAAAAAGTGGCCTGCAAATCTTGTGCTTCTGCTGCTGGAAAGGGGCTGTGCACCAGCAAGCACCTGCTGCCTCCCTGCTTTCGCAGTCACCCAGCAGAAATGTGCTTTGGAACTTGCCCCTGCTAAAAAACACCTGCCTCTGTGAGCTTCTGGCTTGAAGCCTTCAAAATGAACCTTTCTGATTTGGAGGAACAATCCACATTTTGGTGTGCTTTGAAGGAGATGCCAGGTAGGAACTAAAAAGGATTCACACTTGATGTAACAAAAACTCCATTCCCGATTTCTCTCGTAACTGCACGAAACATACAACTAAAAAAGAACTAATTGTCTAGGCCTAGAAACATGCTTGAAGAGTAACATTGATGGAAATGATTTGCAAAGTTTAAAATTACATTAACCATAATTTAAATATTACCCCTTGATTCCCAGAAACTTCAGTGCTGATGTAGTACAATCATTTGGAAAAGTATGAGACAAAGTGTGGTACGGATAGCACAGATTAAAATTCCCCCAATACCATAATTCATTTCCGTTATGTTAAAATCATATATTCCTCAAGGTTATAGATAAAGCTTCAGATGGAGCATCTGTTTCTTCATAATACAGCTAGAATGTGAGTTTTAACCATCTTTACTTTAGGTTTTGTTTACATACAGGGATCAAAATAGACTTCTCATTGTGACTAAAAATATAGATTTTTTTTTTTTTTTAACTACAGAACTCAGCAGCTGGTTTTCTGCTTCTTTGCCCTTTCCCCAAAAAAGTCAAGCGAGGTCTACAAAAATAGCAATTAACTTTAAAAAATAGGTTGCTTCTTCCAGCAAATTTAAGTTACATTCAGATGTAATAGAAGTATTTCTAAGGAACCGTGTGGCGGCTCGACCCCGAGGGAGGCAGTGCTGCGTGCAGCTCCCTCCTGGCCACAGCTGCTCCTGTCAGTGCTTGTCCCGGCCTCCGGGAAGGTCAGTACCTGGTCTGGTACTCGTGGTGCCAGCGATTGAAATCGTTGTAGAAAACCACGATGCTCCCGGACGCCATTCCAGTCATTATACACCTGAGGGAAGCAGATTTACCGTCAGAGAACACGCAGAGCACTGCCAGCAGTTTGTGCCATACACCTGAGAGCTGGGCAACAGAACCGTGCACCAGCATCTCTGTCCTGCAAGGTCACCTGGGACTGCCCAGGATTATTTCTTGGCTGGTTTTTGGGGGGTGTTGGAGTGGGTATGAAGCCCTGGTGTAGAATCAGAGGGAAGGAAGGCCAGGAGAAATGTTCATTTCAGTTTTAGCTCCCCCAGTTAAGCACATCTACATGAAGGAATTGGGTGCGGGCACAAGCCTTCGAAATACTGAAACTGAAGCCTTTGATTGTTTGGGAAGCTCCTGAAAGCAATCCCAGAGCTTTCCCACTCAGACACTCTTTCTTTCTGAATTCCATACCCTTGGCCTGCAACTGGAGATAATTTGGATGTGTTTGAAAGACCATGACCCTGACACAGTACACAATCACAAGAGTTTCTGGATCATCTTCTCTAAGTCTCATTAAAGTATTACAGAAATCAGAACTAAAATCCTGTCATTTTGGGGAATAAAAAGGCCTTAGAAATAAAAAAAATTCAGAGTAAAAGGCCACAAATCTTTTCTTCAAAACAAAGATTAAGTATGAGATCATAAAAACATTGCATTTTGATAGGATCACCTATTTCATGTCAACAGTACCATTTTGATTGTTTTCCTATTACATTAAAATGTCTTTTTGCACACTCTCAAACACATTACACTCATGCATACCAAATAAATAACTCTGAGTAATTACCTGTAATTAATCAGTAATTACTCATTAAAATAGTCTGAATATATCTCTTCCTTGTCTTCCAACCCAAAGTGAATATGTTCTGAACTCGAGCCCATGGACAAATTTTTCTATGTCCATATTAAATTTCAATTCATTAATATGCCTTTAATTACAGTTTAAAGATTTTCTACATGCAAAATCTTCAGGGTCTAAAATGCAACAGCTGTAACTCCAATCTTTGAAGTATATTTAGCAGCAAGGGCTTTTCTTAATGGAAAACTGCTTTATCCAAAATGCCAATATTCTCTAATTATGCTTATCAAGAAGCTGTTCAGTGTTTCATTGAAGTCCACAGGTTTTACTGGTTTGAATTTTTCAAAGTTCGTTTTATGTAAGTTTTAGAAACATAGATAAAAATTTTACAAACATTCAGTATGGACTTCAGTAAATTAAAGGCTAAGAGCCTCAGCAATATGCTTTACTGCATAATGTAGACATGCCTAAGGGGTTTAGGGGAAAAATCTGCTTGAAAAGTACACAGAAACACCATTTAGTAAATACACCACAGCAAATAAAATCCCGGCCTGAAAGCTAAAGGTGTACAGATGAAATGGGAAACATTCATCTAACAAACAAACAATATTTCTGTGATAAAAGCACTGAAGCATTGTCAAGTACAGCTGCATTGGAAAGTGTGATGTGAAACCGCAGTAAAAATTTTAATTGGTCATCTTCAGCAGGAGGAGTGCTCAAAAAGGGTAGTGCTGTATGTGGATAAAATAACTTCTCTAGAACTAAGAATGACTCCTTGCTTTAGCAAATATATGGATGTGTAGAGGGAATCTTCTTGTGCTGTTCTATCTAACAGTCTATCCAACTGTTCTATTTTTAACATGAAAGTCTGGAATTAGGAATGTGATTCGTCTTGTAAGTGAAAGAAGAGAGATGAAAGCACACATGTAACCCTCCACCTCCATGTGACCCACACTGTACATTGGTGCAGACCAATAACTCAGCCTATCTTGAAAGTCTGCCAAAGTAAGATTTCTTGGATCTCTCTTCATTCCCCAAAGAGGTGAAATCCTGAAAAAGATTATCTGCCCTAAATATAACATGTTACAAAAAAAAAACAAAAAAACTTTTGCCAGCACAGAATTCTCAAAATAATCACCAGGATCTGTGACCCACAGAAAATCACAATCAGAACAACAACAAAACCACAATTTAATTGTAAATATCTCTTCCCCAACGCTCTTGTCCAGAGCAGGCTTTGCTCTCACCTTTGGTCATAGGAGAGGGCCATGGATCGGATCCCAGCGTCGCACCCTGGGTAGGCAAAGAGGCGTTTGAGGTCCCACACCTGCCAGACCATGACCACGCCGTTGTCCCCGCCCGTGAGCAGATACTGTCCATCCCGACTCAGCTGAATGGCCTGCGGGAAAAGCACAGGGAGAGCTGTCAGATAAATGTGTGTGTGCTGCTCTTACTTCCCCACTTTTCCTTTCAATAAAAGGTTTCATATTGATAGTTCAATGTCCAGGGAGACTTGGATATCAACACAAGCTTTTGGGAAGCAACATTATTGTTATGTTGTTTTGCCCAGCAAGAGAATTAATGCTGTTGTGCACAAATCTCCAGTACATTAGATGTCACTAGTTAAATCTCACCTGACCTGTGATTTATTCCATGTTCCAAAGATCCAATATAAGGTCAGCTAAAGAAATTTACTCTTCTAATTAGCTGGATTTACAAGATGCAGCAGCACTGGCATTAAAATATAGCACCTGACATTCCCCCAAGGGTCTTTAATACCAGCCTAGCAGAGGCTGAATGTTGACAGGAACGGAACTGTTATACGAATCACTAAAATTAATTTAGACCAGCACTTTTAGATTCCTGCACTGGATTTATAAAAGAATGATCCACCTCTCTTAACGGAGACAGTGTTTCCTTTCATCATCCATCCTGAAACTGCCTGTGAAAAATCCAGTGGCATATACCCTGTTTTGTATGCATCATGGGGACTGATGGCAAATTTGTATTTGAAATCTTCTTTTGGGAACCAGATCATGAAGAAAAATGGGATATCACTGATTTTCAGAGTCAAGACTTCTTCAAATAGGAATCTTCAATCTATTTTAGTATTTCTTGTGTGCTACTGGAAAAAAAAATGAATATTCAAAAGAATAATTTTCCTTCTTTTCCTGATGACTATACCAGATGATACTATCAGATATTAAATGGACAAGATTAAGGAGAAATCTTTCTTAAAAGAGGGATTTTCCCAGTGTAAATAAGTCAAAATGGGTCTTAAGAGAACTGAAATTGAAATTTTATTAGAGCAAGTGCTAATTTATGGGGTGAGACCCTCTCCCCCTGTGCACCAAAGCACCCAAAATTACTGGATTAGGAAGATCAGATAGTTCCTGTTCCCTTTAGTATCTATTTATGCAAATGCTGCCCATGAACTTTCTTCCTATTTTTTGAGCCTGCTGATGCCTTCTGAGGGGGGCAAGAAATTGGCAGAAGTTCACCACAGGTTTATTCCCTATTTTGAGGTGATCTTACCAGTTTCAGTGAGTACCCCTTAAATCTCAAATTGTGGAGCTTCCTGAATAAGAGTTCTCCATTCATCTCAGGCATTGCCTTCATCACTCAGTAAACTTTCAGCATTCCCCACCTCAAAAAGCATTGAATGAAGCTGGTTCCCAACACCAGCCCTTGGAAGACTCCATGACTGACTTTTCTCACAGCATGTGAGCATTTTCTCCATGTGGGTCTCAGTAATTAGTACTACAGAAACCCTGAGCAGGATGAAAAACTTCATCTGAAAGGAGGCTCCTGCCTTGCTGCTGTGCAGAAAAGAAATGTAAGCAGTAGAGGATACCAGACTCTGATTTTATGGCCTCATCCTCCAACTGTCCAGGAAAACTGAAACGTTCACAGCAATTTCCAAAGGAACAAAACCAAAAAGTTGAATGGATTCTGTCATGGGAAATGACATCAACATGAGCCACCAGCAAGAGCAAGACCTTTGAAACTACATTTTGGACCAATAGATTTATGAATGTTCATTATGAAATCATTCTCAGAACAGACAGAATTAATTTGTAAATAAAATATTCTGTTAGAATGATGTAAGAATGGAGGATGTTCAGAGCTGTGGCTTTTAAATTCTATAAATACACTCTCTACAAACAACCTGATTCCTTTTGACTAGAACATTGTCTAGGAATGTTAGGAAGCAAGGACATTGCCTCAAGATGATAGTCCACATGCAAAATTTTAGAGATTCAAATTCAGGAAACAGTAGAAAGAACTGAAGACAGGATTTTGCAAACATCTCTCTGCTGAAGTCTGTAATTATTTTGGCACTTGCAGTCTCTGCTTATACAGGTTTGCAAATATGCAAAACTTTTTACATACCTCAGGAAAAGGAAGTTTGGGGCTTTTCTTAACATAGAGAATTTATAGTACACGCACCAGAAAAAAAATCAGCGGAACTAAAACACAAAGACATTACGTTCATGCAACACTGAAGTGTTTATACAGACTGCTGACAAGCCTAGAAACCAAAATATACAGTGTGTGTAAGATACTGCTTTGTGAGCAGCAGTAACTGAAGTCAGACATATTGCACATCTGTATTTTTTGTATTGCTGCACTCTATTACTGTGGTGCCAAATACATCCTGTAAGAATTATACGACGTGCGACACTTAGATTAAGATAGAGCTCCTATATTATGTTATAAATTTTGAGTGTTTACTGCAACAACTCCCAAGGAGTCAGAATGGATCGCATTGCTGGAATTTTATTTCATACAATAACTTTAAGAGGAGTGTAATTGATACACAAAAATATACTGTAAACAAAATGTAACACTGAGGGAAAAAAAAAAAAAAAGAAAAAAAAAAGAAAAAAAAAAAAAGAAAAAAAAAAAAAAAGAAAAAAAAAAGAAAAAAAAAAAAAAAAGATGATAAACCTACTCCAGCCTTGTTTTGAACTAAGATGACATGACATACATGTAATTTTAAACACAATAAAGCAGAACTGGTATTTTTCCAACCACATCTAAGTATGGAAAATGGAATACTTACAAAGATTAGAACTGAGTATTCTGAGTTGAAGCTTCTCCCTCTCCCCCCCAAAAATAAATGTTCCAACCATTAATTGCTTCTGTGACTGTTGCTATCAGAAACGTGCTAAGCACCTCAAAAGCACAGACACAAGGAGTCTGAAAACTCTAATTTAGAGGCTGTCTTAGAAGAATAGAGTAAGAAAGGGGCAGAAAACAAACTGGTAAGACTGAAAATTATCTAAAACTAGCACGCACTGAGTCGATGATCACGAGATCTAACTAACCACACAAGTACTAAACAGATTATTCATTAGAAGCAAAAATCAATATGGGGTAGTTTTGTTCTCTATAGCAATAGCAGCCTCCTAAGGGTATTTCCAAATTGCAATGAAGACCATGACAAATAATTATTTGCTACACTTATAAAATTCAGCTGATGAAAATCCATTAACCTTATGGTCATGGTTCACTTGAATTTTATACTTGAGGCTTTTACTCAAGAAATGCTTTATTAAAAGGCAAATTAAAGCCATTAATCTTTAACTCTTCCACTACCTGCAACATGCAGTAGGTTTTGTGGTCTTTTGATTAAATAAAGTACAGGCTTTGAACCCTTACTAATACCTATGCAATATTACTAAGTCATTGGCTTGTCATGCAGACAAGATGTTGATTTATCTAATTTTTATTGTTTATAAATAAATTTCTCAGCCACTTGCCCATATATATATAAATATGAAGGAATGAATGAAGGGACGAAGGAATGAATGGAAGAAAAAGGTGACCCTGTCAACATTTCAGTTTCATTATACTCCCTTCAAGATTTAACAAATGAAAGGATGCTTTTACTCCCAAGTACTCCAGCTGGTATAGAGGACAACATGAATCAATTTTACTGTTCTGCTTTTCCCTAGCGTAGTTTATCTGCAATTCTGCCAGGTATGAAACTGAAACAACCCTGCAACTAATCTTTCTCACAACATGAGCTTCAGACTCTCGAATAATCCCCAAAGCACACAATTTCAGCAATGTTCTAAAAGCTGCATTTCTGACTTGTATTTCCATGGAAAGTCTCAAAACTTTGCACAAATCCCTTTTAACTTTTCAGGTTTTTGAACGGCAGTGCTTTGTAAAAACGCAGAGCTGACACTGTGACAGCCCTGGCTTACAGCAACAGGAGTCTTGTGGGTACTTCCACATTTCAAAACAGACTCAGGAAAGGAAAATAAATTGGTTCCTCTGGGTGAAACAGCATACAGTCTTTGTTTAGGGTAAAATAACTTTACCTTTCAGAACAAGCAGACTATTTAGAGTTAAAGGTATTCATTAAGATATCTAAACACTACATGGTAGATGTACTGTGATATGCCTAAGCTCCACTGAGCAATACAGTATTTAAAACAAAAACAGGTGGAAGGCATTGATTAGACCCTGAATTTCCCCAGAGGGTCTGGATTTTTTCTGGCAGTTTTCTAGCACAAGAATACAAGAAAGAAAATCAGAATGTTGATTTCAACGTCACTATTGAAAACTGCTATTTCTGCCAACAGCATCCTGAAATACCAGCCCATAATGACACAGGAAAACCGAAGCTTTTACATTACAAATTCCACACTTATGACCTTTTTCCTTCCTTTTTCTATCCTTCCCAAGCAAAAGCCAATGAGGAGAGTTTGTCAGCACAGCCCATGGGTAGGTGCTATTCATTTTAAATGCCCCACTTTAATCATGCAGTTGCCACTCTCCTTCAGCGATGATGTAGTGCAGAAGCACTGGCAGAGACGCTGTAGGTTGTTTAAGCGTAAAGCTCAGCTGGGACCACTGGGAGAGAAAGAAAACAAAACAAAACAAAATAAACCCCAAACCCCTCTACAAACATAATTCTGGCCCACAGAGAGCAGAACTTCCATTGCCTCCAGCAACATTCCTAAAGCTGTGGGTACTGACTGAAACACTACAGAAATTGTTTTAGCCGGCAAGGGATTTCTAGATATTTTACAGATTTGCTGGCCTAGCTGACAACATAATCACAACTGAAAGTGACAGATTATCAACATTATTAATGTAAAAAGAGAAAACATTGTGATATAGACTTGCTTTATGGAAAGAACTCTGGGATGAAGGGCAGGCTGAAAATCTCAAAAGTATTTGTACAAGGACAGCCAAAGGTACAATTTCAGGGAATTGATGCAAAAATCTACATTAATTTGGAAAAATGTCTGGGGACAGAAATATACACATTCCTACTTCACTTCCCCAGCCTCAAACCTGCCACAGAACACGGAAGTCAAACACCCCCTAACCCCTGTAGACTACACTCGCACTATGGAAAAGGGACCTACACAGAGTTATTTCTGCATATTCCACCACCAGCATAGCTGACATTTTGGATGGATAACATAGGGATACTGCATCAGCAGAGCATAGTACATGATAGGAGTTTTAGAAGGTTTTAAGTGGAATTTACTGAACTGTGTCAGTGCTAATGAGGCAGTTCCATACAAATTATAAAGTGCAAAGAGTGAAGATCAAAATTCTTTAAAACACACTGACACATTCTTCCATCTTTAGTATGGAAAGAAGTGCTCACAACTTTGCACAACAGCTGAAAGAATGCCAATAATTCTGTAGAACAAACATGATGGCAGAGAGGGATTTTCTTCCTGACACGTGCAATCCAAATAAAGGAAAAACTTTTGAGTTTTCAACTCAAGAGAACATTGGAAATCCCACCAGCTGAGTCCCTGGGATCTTCCATCAGATTACAAAAATCAGCTTGGAGGTGTGGTACTGCAGTAGAGCTGCCAGCTTCTTTATGTTTCATAGGTACTATTACACAGGAACTGGCAAGAGACTTTCATTTTGTATTATAAAATAATTTCCATAAAGCCATAAGCTTAAAATGCCTTCTGCATAGTTATGGACTTTTCCATGTCTGTTTCAGCTAAAAATCCGGAACTCTGCTGCCTGCTTAGCAAATGCCAAAGAGCTAAAAGAGCTGAAGTATAGACATATCCCTACAAACTTCCTGAAGCTCAGCACAACACATGCTAGCTGAACCAGGATGCAGGAATGCAGTCAGAGATGCCAAAAGAAAGGGAAAATTAATGTCAAAATAGCATGTCCACTGACCTCCTGCCTTCAGACTCAAAAGTAAGGATGCAGCACAGCCTCTCCTGGTCAGTAATTAGTAATACTTGTATTCTCCAGCTCAAAGAAATGCCTACACAGTATTCCTTACTTTATGAAGAGTTCTTTTACAGTTAAAACTGTAAAAAACTCCTTCTCATGTTATTAAGAGTACATGCTCCCCTTAAATTTTTTTCAGAATGCTGCTATGCTATGGTCTGGTACCACATATTATGGTCTGACTATAGAAAGAATCTCCACACAACTCCAACACTGACAGCTTTTCCCCATAGAGCTGACAGCACACATTTGAGGACACTCACCCTTATCTTGTCATCGGTTTCCATAGTGGCCTGAAGTCTCCCATTCACACTGAACACACAGAAGAGGCCATTTTCATAATATATGACACAGTGGCCTTCTCTGGAAGCTTGAATAAGTTTTGGTCTCAGGCAGCTTTCGGGACCTTGTAATCTTTCAGGACCTTCTAACGTCCTCAGTAGATCTCCATTCATAGAATGTATGAGACATGGTCCTTCTAGTGAGACACAACAGGATCTCAGGTTATTGATTTATACACTCAATTAAAGACATCATTTTCCAAATAATAACTCATGGCTTCTACTTGAATAATCAGTATTATACTACTTTATAATGATTGTTACCATGTTTAGGTGAATTGCCTATGACTTAAAGGGTGCCAGACACTAAGATAAACAGCTTATACCTTAAAAGCTTTGCGTTAAGGTATTTTAGAGTACCTAGATTGCCTTCTGTGGATTTTCTTTTAAAGCAGGTAGTAGTTAATGTTGAGAGTTAATTTTGAGATAATTTAATTTTGAGTAATTAAACATACTGCTTAACCTTGAAAGGAGATTTTCAAAACACTAAGACACACAGAGCTGAAAGTAATGAATTTACACAGGTAGGTATTCCACAAGTGTATGTTCTCATATTAGGACTCTAAGCCATACATGACCCACTAAATATTTGCTTTTAAAACATATTTTGACAAATACCTGCTTTACTCATAAACCTCAAGAGCTCACATGCATGACACAGAAATGCACACAGGTACAGATCATGAGTACACCCAACTCTGAGGAAGTGTCTCTGAGTAGCTACTTCAGAAACACTAAAGTAGAAAGATACTAATTCCAAGAAATTTACAGTTTAAAAATAATTGTGGACAATTAAGCAAATAAGAAAATGATAAAGAATATCCACAGAATCAACATCATTCTTTATAATCTGCCTGCTAAAAGCGTGTCTTTGAGAACACAAATGGAGCATATTAGAGGCTTTGCAGCCAAGCTGAAAGAGCCTGAACAGAATTACCAGTAGTTTATACACACCCTTCATCAAACAAACAGTCCAGCACATTCTCTTTCTCTCAAAACTAATTTTTGTTTCTCCTTTTTGAGAAGTTCTCCATAACAGTCTCTCTTTACCATCCTGGTCCTCAAAGCCTGTATCCAACTATGTTATATGCAATTACACACTAGATAAACAAACAGAAATAGCAATCAGGAGGGAAAATGATGTGGTTGCCTCTTCTTATAAATGTCTGAACTATCCTCAGTTTTAACATGTTTAAAATTCAAATTCCACAGCAACTTAAGAAAGGGTTAGAAGTAAAACCACCATAAAATTTATAAATTCTGCCACCTGAGACTGTATTCCTCTTGGCATTAGGATTATAGCTTCATGAGAAAGAAATGGCAGGAGCTACCTTACCTTTTGAACCACTTATTACCAGGCCAAGCTCAGCACAAATGGCAGCACAGGTGATCTCATAGTCGTGTCCTGTCAGAACAGCTCGAGGAGTTGCAAAATCACCTTCAGTGAAAGAACAATAAAAGCAATCCTTGGTTACAATCTATTCCCAAAATTACTGCTTTCCATCACTGAAGCACCTTTTGATTCCTTGCTCTTTGAGTTCCTGCTGCTTACAAATCACTTCAGTGCTCCTGTTTGCATATGGGAGTGTTGTACTCCTACCTGTGTAGTACAGCAGCAGCACTCTGCCTATGTATTTACTAACACACAGTAATATGAAAATCAGGTGTGCAGTGAAACCAAAGTTGGTTTCCCCTCCCTCTGTCTCCCCCTCTAATTTATATTTTGTGGAGGGAGAGATTTAAGTCAATTACTACCCTTTCCTACAACAGGCATTAGTAAATCCAAGTATCACTACAGTAGCTATCAAAAGAGAACACCTCAAGTGCCCAAAGATGAAGGAAAACTTTCAGTGACTGATTTTATTTTAATAACAATGCTGAAACCTTAGCCTGAAGTCTAGTTCTTTGCAAGATGTGGAGCTTAGACCACAGTCAATATGAATTTCCGATGAATTTGCAAAAAAGTCCCACTCAAACCCAGCATTAATGCTCCTATTATACATTTCCCTGCTACAGGAACTGCTTTTTGGTTTGGGGTTTTTTTCGTGACTTGTTTTATAATCAAACATATATAGATACAATAAAAAAAGAATTGTACAACTGGCACATTTAAAGTTAAAAAAAATATTCTCCAGGTCAAGGCAGAGAAAGGGTAAGCAAATGCTATAAAGCTCTTTGAATAGTCTTATAACTTTGCTCACAGGTCATTCACTGCTCTCTTCAAGAGTGTAGGCATTTCACAAAAAATCACAAAGTTATTTTTGTATTACCATATAATTAGCTCATTCATAGCACTCTACAAAGCATTTAAATTCGAAAGGATGTTTCTTGGGCAGCACTGTCATGTAGTTTTCAAAAGGTTTAGATGAGTTTTTAAGCAGCAGGGAATAATTTCACTTCACGATGAATGATGATATGTGAGACAACAATAAGGCAGTAAAGCAGTGGCAAAAATCAACCTTTTTTTTTTTTTCACTAAAAAAGAGGAAATGGTTTTACAAAGACAGAGTAATACTGGGACCAACTGACTCCATCAGTTACTAAATTAGCATCAACCAAATAACATTTGGGGTTGTAACTTTTTAAAATATAAACCCGGCATAATGTCATTAATCTGTCCATGCAGAGCAGCACCACAATACTGGTACTGAGCTACTAGAAATCATGGAGCTATATTTCAAGGGATAGCTTCTCAGATCCTGCATGTGTACACTGAGAGATTTTTCTGCAAAAGAGGTGTAAGACCTGGGCTTGCCTAAATATTTTTACTCAGACCATTTATACCACCTCCCAAAACATCAGCGCAGCTGCCACATTCCAGTGGCTTTTAAGTAAAGGTCATAATCTCTGACAAAGTCTCAAATCAAGAATTTTGACCTTTCAAAATTTGATTTATTCTGCAGTGACTATTACAATTTGTATCAGCAATACAAGATCCTGGAAAGTAAATAAATCTATTTCTTCTTAGATACAGCCACTGACATTTTATTTGTGTGTGCATACATGTACACACCCAGGCATGTATGTTGCCAGCATTTTAAATGTGAACATGCTTTGGAGCAACTTGCTGAATTGCCCTAATCTCTTAAGGAACAGTCACTAGAAGCTGTCACTTTTGTTTTATATAATGTTTGAAAAAAGAGACTCAAGCCCAGGAAGTATGGCAGACAGTTCAGGAGCAAAGGAAAAAAACTCCCAACAAATTAGAAGCATAAGGGTGGATTTAATGACCTCTAGGTACTTCTCAGGTGGCTGATCCTGCGAATTTTGCTCACAAACCTTTCAGAGCAAAGTTGCTCTATTGAACTTTGCTGCCCTAAACATGGGCTGGGACCTCAGAAGATTCATAAATGAACTCTATGTAGCCAAGCCACAAACCTGCAGTTTTAGGGGAAAAACGTAACAGCAACCTTAACAGTCTATCCAGTAACAATTTAATGTTGCCGACCTAATTCTTTCTCCCTGTGGTTCCCAAGCCCTAGTACGTGGCAGCTTAGTGCGTTTAAAGGTCTTGTTAGTTTGTTTTCTTTTAAATGAGATGCCTATGATGTTTGCAAAATTTTACAATTCTGGTTTTATTGCTTTCTTCTGCTTTCAGAAATTCAGTTAACACATACTTGCATAGATCAGCAAGGAATTAATCTAATTATGGACTCCACGTTAACGAAACTTTTGAAATCAGAGAAGTTTTAAATACACAACATTGCAGGAGGTTATGAATGTGAGATGTTTGAGTTAGAAGCACTTATGAGAAGCAATGCCTGAATGAATTATTAGGACTTACAGATAAACAAAATCATAAGAATAAACTTATTGCTTACAACAACTACATTATTATGGCCTTTATCTGCATAAGCCGTCAGCAACTACATCCAATAAATGTAGGAGATAAGACTCTTAAATCAAGAAGTAGAAACTGAGCATATATATATTTCACAGTTCACAGAAAATAAAATTGCCTAAGTAACATTCACAGTCTTTTCAGAATTTGGACTTGACTTCAAACATAACAGAGTATAAATCTACAGGTGGAAGGATCAGAGTTTCATGGTGTATCTACTGTTTCCTAAATTATATTTGAAATAAACACCCCCCCCCCCCCAAAAAAAAACCAACCAAAAAACCAAACCAAACAAACAAATAAAAAACCAAAACACCTTTGCCCAATCGAAGCAAACAAAAAAAGAAGAAAACTAAGTACTATCTTTAAAGAACTTAGGATTTGAATAGGTACTGTAAAAGAAGAGTCCTGTGAAAAGTCAGGCTGACTCCTTTGATAAGAATGTCAAGTATTTAGGGGTTTCCAAGCCTCTGATTTCCCAAATAATGGGGTCAACTTAAAAGCTGGTCATAGAGCAGAACAGATTTCTTTAAAAGCTTTTAAACTGTTATTGCTTCAAAAGATTGTCATGGTTTTCAATAATGCAAAGAGAAAATTTTATTTTGTTGCTGGTTTAAGGGGCACCACTTCAAACTTTTCTAAATTGTTTTAGGAGAACAGACTTGCAGAGCCTTTTGAAAAGCTAGGGAAGTGACTTCAAAGGGAAGAGAGTCTTTGTCCGCTAAGCAGGTTTACGACCACTGATGCAAACCCTAAGTAAGGGCTGAAAAGAATACTCAGAGAGACTTTATGGAGATCCTTAAGGAAGATGAACAAGTCAAATGAAATTAAAGATAGTTCAAATCCTAGCACTAATAACCAGGACACAATAGTTTTACAGATGTGCTTTTCTCAATGTAGGATATAGTGATATCCTCAGACTATCCCATCACTGCTTGGAGCTGAATGCTGTAACATTCTTAATGCCACATTCACATTGCTACAAATGCCATCAATGATTTATTTAAGTCACAGGAGGCACACATAAACTTACTTTCAAGCAATGGACAGAATACTTTACCTTTGCAGCAACCATTCAAATTATTTCAAAAGAACTCACCTACATTCCAATAAATAATTTCTGCAAAGCTGTTTTCCCATAGAAAATAACATAAAATATCACTCTTACTTAAGTGACTAAAGTACATTTTAAATCATAAAATTCAAGCTTCAGAAGATAAAAGAGCACATGATATCATGTCAGCCTGTGGTGATATATCAGTGAAAAAATGTTAGGCTTTTGGAGACTATGTTTAAAAAGGAACAGTGGGATTACGGCGAAGTCAAAACTTTCTTCCAGTTTAATGACATCCAGAAGAAGAAAAGCCTTACTGGAGAGAACAAGAAATTGGTTTGTTTTACTGGGTCTCTCTCTGCTATTTTTTTCAACTTTGGTGATGTTACAATACAAAGCAGGATCATGACATTTTAAATCCATCAGCAAATTCCTGAAATGGCTGCTTTCTTTAATTTCAGCACTAAGCCGTAAAAGCTGAGCCAAACACAAGAATTTATTTGAAGAAAAATATCTTCCTGAAAAGAAACAAAATGAGAGATTAGCTAAAAAACTTACCTCACAATTAAATACAAAATTGTCTTCCTACTATTTATGGATGAGATAATATTATGCAACACATTAAAATATAAAATATTTGACTGTGCTTTGTTTTATGTTTCATACTGAGAAGACAATTAATTATTATAAGTCACAGAGACCTAAATAGCGACTTCTAAATTATTCTCTGATTGCAGAGGCTGTGGGGCACTTTTAAATGGCAAATTAATTATGCAATTTATGTCAATATAAAATCCAAATTAAATGAAGCATCAGTTATTCTGTCTTTTTACCTATTTCTTAAAAAAGTGATTGAGTGCTTTCTCAGAATGATACACCAACCAAACCAAACCATACATGCGAGGAAGGCCATCTAAAATTAATTTTTAAAATTTCCCAATATGAAAATTGCTTTTTATGATTAAAAAATTAAGAAAGCAATAAAAGGTTTGAAATAAACATGGGAAGTACAGATGTATGTACAGAATATAGGATATCAGGACAAAAATGCTCTCAGCAAAACGTAGGTAAATCAAGAAAACTGCTTTGCTGCTAAAGTCCTATGTTGGTTCTACAGTAGGCTTCAGACTTTAATTGCATTGAAGTGATAATTGTCTAATATTATATAAAGTCTGTGCATAATATTAGTTACAGATCACATAGTCGGCCAAATGATTAAAATCCCATTTCACTGGCACAGAAAGTTACCTGACTGATGAGAGATCTTACTGAAGTGATACGACACAAAATCACTGAAGTATTCCTAAAGCTTCAGTTTGAATAATATTTTCTTTGTAAATAAGAATTTTTATATAACAATATTATATTTTCATATTATATAGGAACTTCATTGTTGTCTGGTTCTTCACGTGACACTCCATCAGCATTTCCTCTTAATTCCTTTAAACTACGTCCCATCTGTTTAGACTTATTTTACCACAAAAAGTACAACCTTATGCCAAGATGCAAGTAAAAAAACACTTTAACCCTGTATTTTCTGAAAAAGGAACATCTTTGAACAATTTATCATTCTATCCTGAAGCAAGGTCTAAACATGCAAAGCACAGGAGATGCTATAGTTTGTTCAGTAAGGAAAAAATACATTAGATTTATCTTGTAGGATTTGTTTCAGTAAATATAACTCTAGAGGGCTTACTGTACTTCCCTCAGTGTCACTCCGTGCAACAAGTGACCATTTATTCAGTATTAATGTACATTTATTCAGTATTAATGTGAGATTTTTCATACATGCTGTGTCACAAAAACTATATTTCCAAAACAAACAGAATAAAGAAGAAGATCTAACAGGCCTTCATAAACTGGGTATTACAATTCAGACTTCAAAAGTCAATAACTCCCACTCTCTTAATTCCTACACCATGTGCAACACAAAACTTTCTGGAACAGGTTGTCCCTTAGTGGGGATTCATCTGCTGCATGTCCTGGAAGTCATTCAGCAGGACTCCTCCCACTGAACCCAGGCCTTTTTGAAGCCCCTGGAAAGTATCTGCAGGTGAATATTCAGGGTCAGAGTACACGAATATTTTAATATTTTCACCATCCCGACTTCATAAACTGTTACTTAAATGGCAGCTTTGAAGTTTTAGAACACTGTCATTTTTGTCTGATAATGTTCTAAAACGGGTTTATGAAGAGGCTTTTTTTTTGTTTATGCTAAAAAAATAATCTATTTTCTTCATACTTCTCTCTTTTGGTTTATAGTACCATTACCTAGTGAGTTCGAGAAAAAAAAATACAACAAACCTAAACAGAAAAGGGGGAAAAAATCAAGCAATTATTTCAGTCAGAAATAGCAGCTACTGAGGAATTGTTGTAAGATAAACTAAGATAACTACATCTAGTTAAAACCTATACAGACAGTATTTCATGACTTGGGCAAAATATAATCTGAGATGAGAGGTTTCCTGTGATAATTCCACTCAGTTTGGCATGTTTTTATGATCTTTTTATTTCCCCTTATTAAACTACATTGATTTTTGTTTTTTGTTTTTTTTTTTTTTTTAAGTCTGTGCTTGACCTATTTGATTATTTTTATAAAGGTCACTTCAAACCAATACTACCACCAGCAGTATGCTGTACTGGAGAGATGCATACCACCTTCACTTACCAGTGTAAGTGGGAGTGCTGACTGCATACACCAAGTTCAGAGAATACATAAAATAGCTGTCTTCTTACAAGTAACTCTTTAAACCAGATACTTTTTCAATGGGGCAGCCCATAATTCCAATATCTTCATGGTACTAGTGCTATTACTAGAATTTCGATCCAGAAACACTTAAAAAATAATTTCTCACTCAAGTCAGGATTATTGTATTGATCAAATAATTTTTATAACACTTATGCTCTGATCTTATTCTAAACTATAAATTGTTATATCTTCTGCACTCCTCTGTTCTGTCTTACACGGTACGGACTTAAACTGAATAGTAATTTTTCTCATCAACCAACCAAGGTAAATAAATGTGATGCATTAGTACATCACCCCACAACTCTGTATATGGTGCACATTAAGGTTGTACTCATTTACCATCTGAATATAATTCCTTTTACCACATCAACTATTAGTTGCAAGTCATAAATACAGCATTGTTTTTCCTGGAACTCAAAGGTCTGTGCTGCATCATGGAGTACTAAATATCTTTATCCTGCTGGAAATTTCATGCATCCCGTTTTAGTACCACCCAAAGCTGGATATTGCCAAAAAAGAAGCATCCGAACTCCTCCTGTGTTTCCAGTCTCAAAATACTAACATCCTTGGTTGCCTCAAAACTTGCTCTACAATGCTTTTTTGAATTCCTGATTGACAAGTCCTGAAACACAATCTCTTAGCCAGCTGAAAACAGGGATGATAGAGATGCTACACTTAATACTGTAGGATATACTTTTAGCCAAAACAAATATTTATGGCACAAAAACTTACATGCTCATCACTGCCACTATGGCTATTTAGCTGCTTTCCAAACTATCTGTGAATGCTAGTTCAAGTTCTTTTCAATGAAGACCTTGTCCCCACAGGTATCTACAACACAACTTTTGGCATTATATAAAAATGAAATTACATCTGGCTTGTGCACCATCATTGCAGATTTCCAGATATACCAGAATTCATCCACCTGTTATTCCTCATCTCTTTTCCACAGTTTAAATATGTGGAAGGTAGAACCATCATTTCTATGTGATTTACAAAGTACCTGGAGGCCTCCATACAATGAGGTTCAATGGGGCCTCAAATTCTTTGAGGTATCAATGTGTTACAGCTGAAAGAAGAAAGGACAGTGACCTTTTGTGGCTGCAGAATTTAAGGCTCTGTTCTAGATTCACGCAGATTGTCCCAGTCCTTGTTACCTGTGAAGCTACAGGGAACTGCGGGACCAGTTAGAGCATCAAGGGCTCTGTCCACTAAGCTTGCATGAGGCTTTTAAGGCTAACATTGAATAATGCAATAAATGTTAGATAAAAGAATATTTAGTGGCTACTATGCCTTTCAAAAACATGTTACAGACACTTTTTCCAAGCTTTGTAGATCTTCTCTATGATATACTTCATACTGAATTGGACTTGCAAGACACATAGAAAAAGGTTACATTGTGCTTGTTAAAGCCCTTTATAGTAAAAAGAAAAAAGTACTCCATTTCTTTTTATGGTCTCACTTAAGAAAAACACTCCTGACCTATTTCTGTTTCAGTTCATATGATGTACTTAAATTCACTTTGTATTTTCTCATTATAAGTCCAACAAAAAGGATAAAAATTATACTACAAATGAATTTTATTTTTGCCTCCAAAATGTGAAAAAGCATTTTTAATTTTTTACTGGATAGTGCTTAGGATCTAGTCCTGCGATCTGCTTCAACTGGATGCCAGCAGATGGTGCTGAAGGACTCTGGCTTTACAAAAAACATTGTGCTGTCCTGCCATTTTTGAGAAACAAAGAATATTTGTTAGGTCTGCAGTAAAACAATGTTACAATAATACTGAATTATTTACTGGCTATTTTTTTAAGGAGAGCTCACACAATAATGGAAAAAATGCGTGCAAGGGTAAAAAAATAAAAATGCTATTGAGCACCTAAAGGAGCATGTGCAGACTGTTCTAAAACTCAGTGCTGGAGCAACACTCTTTTTCTACCAGGCTGACTTCAGTGGACTATTGCTTCAATAGCTGCAGCAATTTCAAACATATTTTAGTATGTATTTTGAGGCTCTGCAAATTTTTAGCTCCTCTGGTAGACAGAAAGTAACAGTAATAGGAGAATTACTAACTAGCCTGATTAGTGATTTATGGACATTTTGATACTCCTGCTACTTAGCAAGACAAATGAAAAAGGGAACACTAACAGGTAAGCTTTTTACAACTACTTCCTAATTCAATTTTTAAGAGAAGCTGCTATTAAAAAATAACCATTCAATTTTTTAAAAATAATAATTAGAATTCTAAATAAATATTTATGGTACCAACATTCTTTGGAAATGTGGATCCTCATCTTCTATGCTACCACTGGTTTTGAAACAAATTTTGAAAACAGAAGTCCAGACCATGCAGACCTGGGAACCAAGATGTAGGTTAATTCAAGATGAGGGTGAGGGAAGAAGGCAAAGAGGGTTTTTTTGGCTACTGAGTTAACAGCAGACACATGACCTGCTTGAAATCAGTGTGACTGTTCACCGTGTGCAGAGAGAAGCATCTATGCAAATCCTCACAGAATTCAACTTTACAGGATTAGTTTGTCTAAGTACAAAGAAATTATAACCCATGACATTATTCTTCAGTCAATCAACATAAAGATGCTCCTCAGGTGTAATTTCAAAGTTTAAATTGCTGGCATTCTCCACTTTAATAATTAATTATGAAGCACTCACAAAAAGTTTTAATTTTCCAAGTGAAAAATGTCTGCAGCAGCTGATGAAATACAGATGCTTTATCTTTTACTGTGATTACCAGTACAATTAAAACTAATGATTTATCTAGTCTCAAGATCATAGCTTAATAGTTAATAGTGATTTACAATTATTTTATAATATATCTGCTATACATATTGTATGTATTTAATAATGTTAATTGATAAAAGTCTTGCACGTATTCAAATATTTATTTAGGAATTCTAGCTAAATAAAAATTAAACAAAAATGCAGTTTCTTTTAAAAGTAGCTTGGATGGGAACATGACTGTTCTTCAACAAGACAAGAAATGTGATTAAATTTTTAACCCTTTGGGGAGATTTCATATTTTGTAAATTGAAAAGATTAAAAGATTTTGCATTTTAAAAGATTGGATCTGAGGGAGATATTCTACACATTTTCAACAGCAAAACTCTTCAGTGAATCTTCCTAATTAAAACTTAGTTAAATACAGTAAGTGTATTTTTAAGTATGAAATCAGAGTCTTACATTCACTCGAGTCCTGCTACACAGCTACGCCACTAAATCCATTTATTTCCCACACTTCAGAATACTTGAATATAGTACCCTCTAAAAAATATAAAGCTATGCAATGAAAGCACCCCCATAGTCCTCGTGATGCAAATGTGATACATACAGAGAGTAACATTTTCTAGTTTTATGGGCTAACATAAAAGAGGTAATATAATTTGTTTTATTCACATATGTGTGGAAGATCAATGCAATAACTCAGAAGAGAGCCCATTAGTATTAGCAGTAGTGATACAGTTACACACAGACTATACAATTCATAGCACTGAAGATTTTTATCAGTGAAGCCTTAATTTCCTTAGCAAATTAAATTTCTAATTAAAAATATTTTGGTTTTTTCAAAATATGAAAACTAAAACCTAATTGTGGACATATTGGTAGATATCTGAAAGCAACAGAGCCATATCTTCACATTCCATGAATAAAGACCAAGAATAGCAGAAAAACACTTTATCTTCCACTGGACTTTAGAAATGCCTACCATTTTCTAAGCACAAATCATTTTAGAAGCGTAAACAATATCAAGATAAATTCACCACCACAAACCTCTCCTTCAAGAAAGTAAATCCAAAAAAAATAGCTGCAGTGAAAAACCTAAAACCTTGAAGACACAAATTTACAATCACTAATATTCATGATTGGCCTCTACCTGGTCCATGCAGATGAGGGATTATTAAAGAAAACTGGAGAAAATGGGATATTCCAACTACAAAATTATGTGTTGGTAAAGGAATACCACAAGTATGTGTGGAGAAAGAGATTGGATAACAATTTTTACTATATAACAGCTAGAGATGATCTTCTAAATTTGATTATAACCAATACAGCAAAACAAATTTAAAAACACCTTGCTGAAAGGAATTTACATATGGAAGTAGCAAAGATATGAGAATGTTCAATACACTTTATAAGGAAGAAATCAATGTCAAGATAATTTCTGAAGTATTTTGGGAAAACAGGTTTCAATAGATACAGAATATCCTTCTATAAGATCTCAGGGGCAGTTATGCCTACAGAAAACAAAGGAAAAAGTAGTAAGGATACTAGTAAATGCAGCACAGGGATAAGACAGACAAGATCCCAGCTGGAACAACTCAGAGTTCTCCAGTGACTTTGACACAGGAAAGTCAGGCAGAAAGATCAAAATAAATGAGATATTTCTGAAACAGTGTAAGCAACAAGGTATGAGCAAAGAGACAGAGCCACACAGAGATGAGACGTAACTAACAAGGACACTAGGAATAACATTCTAAAAACACAAAAATATGCCAAGTTTTCTCAAGAAGTTGGTTTGTTATTAAGAGCAAGCAATACCAGTAGATGATGCCACACAAAGGACTTCAAGAAAATGTCAGTTGCAGTCAGACAGCAAACCCAAGTAAAACCAGCAGTGAAAACTGTTGTCTCAACTAGAGAATACCTGAATGAGGCAAATGTTTGGCACTCAATTGGCCTGATAATAGTGAGTTGAGGATACTGTTACAATGAAGGTACATAATCCCAGAGTTATAACAATTGTTTCATGGATATTGGGTAGAGTTCTGCAAGACTAAAAAACAGTCTTGTGTTATTTAAGAAGCAGGAAAAAGAAAAATCAGAGAGTAGTCTGCTCGATCCCAACAAACAGAAGAAATACTGGCAGAACACTTACTTTTTTATATATATATATATATATATATATATATATATATATATATACATATACACATATATATATATATATATACACACACATATATATATATATATATACACATACAATTTCCTACAAGAAAACAAGGAGATGAGTAACAGCTGATTTGGATTTGTTCTGAACAAATCACTTCAAAGCTATTTTTCTTGCAATGGCAAAGTAACAGGACGTGTTCAGGGAGACATCACATATTTTTACTTTAGTAAGAATTCCAGTGCTGTTCCACGTGAGCAATTTCTTAAGGAAAACAGGGAAGCAGATATTTAGAAGATACTGTGATACATTGGAAAGATATATTCAGAAAGCTATTCATTGTCAAAATGGTAAATGTATTGATGGGTATTCCTGAAGTGTGTACTAGCTGACATTTGCTTTAATGACCAATTTAATAGAATAAGACTGGAAAGTATATTTGCAGATATGAGTCGCTGCAAGGCTGCTGGAAGACAGGATGAGAATTCAAAGTAAGTTTGACAAATTGGAGAAAGAGTCCAAAAAAAATACACTTCAGGAAATTTGAAGATGAGATTCCATAGCTAAACTACACAGAGAAGGAGACACAAGTGCGTAGATTCTTCAGAAAGCACTGAAATTCATACTGGCTCATGCCCTTAAAATAATTGACAGTGTCATGGTGTTTTGAAAGAAACAGATATTCCCTGGGGATGTGAAAAGTACTGGTCTGTAAAACAGGTTGTTTTCTATTTATTACTGGAAAGGCTTCAGCTACATTCCTGGGTCTACTTTGAGGAAGACAGTCAACTAAAGAGAGGAGCACACAAAAAAAATCAGAGGTCTGGAAAGACATGACTTATGGCAAAAAACAAAGAATTGAGTTAATAAAGTTGGAGGCGAAGAATTGCAGGTCATGGCAGTCCAAATGACTGGAAGTAGCTGCAAGAAGGAAATAATCTGTTCTCTAGACAAAGGAAAAATAGATAAAAGATGATAGAATGTAACTGCTGCAAAAAGAACTGGATACTAGGCTGAACATTGGGAACAGACTGCTAGGGACCAGGCTTCTAAGGCCCAAAAATGTATTTGCTGACGTTTTTAAGGGAAGATTGGACAAACATCAGTGGAGATTGGTTTTTGGCACAGTTAAGCCCTCATTGGGAAAAAAGAATAGATCAGGTGGCCAAAGCTCCTGCCTGCCCTGTTTCCTATGGTTCTGTGATTACAAAGGAAAATTTGATCCCCCAGCCTAGGAAATGTCCAAACACCAGGAGTTGCCACTTGAGCTTCAAAGCGAAAGTGGGATCTGAAAGTGATGCTCACCATTTGTATGCAAATGAATTCTCTCATCTCTTTTCTCCAGCCCTCACACAATCCCTCCTCTCACCCTTCACTTCTCGCCCCTCCACCTCATTAAGTCGGGCAAGAACAAAACACAGCATCTTTCCACAGCCCTCTCCCAGGAATCTCCACACATTCTACCACACAGGTCCTGGTGCATAATGTCACATCCCCAAGTGGTGCCTTGGAGCCTCTAAATATGCAGAAGCCAACTTTGTGTGCCACAGATCACACATGGGCTCCAAGGAGTACCGAGGGGAGAGCCACATCCTCTCCCTCCCACCTCCCCCAAGCCAGCCACATGCCAAGGAGAGAAAAGGAAAAGCCCCTTGCACTATGCAAAGTGACTTTACATCTCCACAGTAAATTATGCTAATCGATGTGAAAGCAAAACGGCTCAAGGCTATTCCAAAGGATATAACTACTTCAGGTCCTTAGCTCTGTTCTGAATTATTTCAAGGCTTGATCAGAAATTGTCCCCAGAAACATTTTTGCATCAAAAAAAGGCCTGTGCTCCAAAGTGAAGTAGTGCCATGCTTTTACGTTTTCAAAACCAATTAATTTAGAAAGAGAAAAACTCTACATTTGATCAAAGAGAATAATAAAATTTTTTTTTTGCATTTCAGGTTTTAATTTGAGAAGGAATAAATGATTTAACCCAAATGTAATCAAGCTGTTTTGTGAAGAATAAAATCGTTTCCAGCAGATGTGTCCCACGTAGAAAATTCATATCTCTGAGACCTCAATTTGTCAGATTTGGTTTACATTGATCAATGCATTTGAGAGGTATTGGGGAGAAAGTATTGGGGAGAAACTAAATAAGATGGTGAGACTCCATGGCTATAATTTCTTAAAAAATTCAGCCTCCGAGTTAAAAACTAAATTATGTAAATAATTAGTATTTCAGTAACAATTTTCTTCTCTTACACCAAAACCAGAAAACTTTTCAATACAGTCAAGTTGCCCAGAAAATTGTCCTTGATAAAGAATACCAAGCCACTCATTTATCACATGTGCCATAGCCCACGTGGCTTTCCAGGTAAGTATTATTCTAAAACATGAATATACAGACCCAGAGATCCAAAACTCGTTTCTCTGAAAGTAAAGAAATCAAACAAGTGAACCTAAATAAAATATAACTGGTGGAATAATGGGTGCCTAATGGGATATTATTTAGGGTGGATGGATCATACCAGCCTGCTGGCTGAAGTACATCTGAGGCAACAGGTACTATGAGAGGAGGAAAGAAACACTCCCTGGTTTAAATCACTTTTTCTTGAAATTACTCTGGAACCATGATTTGCTAAAATACTATTAGATGCACATTACTGTGAAGTCATCTTTAGATGGACATTAGAGATGATTAAATAGAGAAAAAAAATAGAAAAGAAATATCAACTTTGAGACTATCTAAAATTCCAGTGGACAGTGCTCACTGAAAGCACGAATAAACTATAGTTTGAGGTAAAAGAATCATAAGCTTAAAATACAGAAAGACATTAGACTGGTTAAATATCAACATACTGCAAATGGATGGAAGTTACAGCTGCAGTAACAGGGCTCAGAACCCAACAGGTCTGCTGGCTTTCAGTTTCTGACAAAATCAGAACTAAGCAGAAACAGCTCTTTTCATTTGTCTTTTCAAAAAAAATTTTGACTGAACAGAGAAACCTATAGACAGCTATTTCTGGGAAAAATTAAACACCCCAGATTACCATCTCTTTGAAGCAGGAACTGTCTATACCCATGTCAAGGACTACGTATAGTGCCACAAGATTCCAATTGATAACAGAGGTTTCCAGGCATGCTGTATCACAAAAAAACCTTACATAAAGCCAGTTGGTAAACACAGGAGCCATTGCAAGTCCCTAAAAGTCCAAGTCTAATAGAACTACAAGCACAGAGAATTATCAGGTAGCTACTGTTTGATTTTAAAGAGCAGCTAGAATTGCTTGGCATTACTTCTAAAAACTGCAAAATTCTAATATCTTAGAAATCTCTGGTAGAGAAGGCAGTCTAATATAATTAGATTGCAGATTGTAATATAATCTACATGTTTGAGTCAAACAGTAGGTACAGAACCTCAGCAAATGATCTATTAGGGTGATCAAGGAGCCTATAGCTTCAAGGTCTCGTTCACACAGCAGGCAAGCCTGGCAAATGTGGGATAAGTACAACTTCTCAAGGCACGCTTAGGAATCTGCAAACTCTTTGGAGTTTGCAAGGTCTGCAAAAGTGACACAGAGTCTGCATTTTCTTTAAATTGATAAACTGCAAAATATGTATGAAGTATTCACAGAGGGTCTTTTTTTTTTTTCCCTCAAGCAAAGTCATATTTATTTAAAGATGCTCATAGAACTCTGCTAGCCACTTCCCAGAAAAACCCCCATCTCTTGACCAGGGCTGCTTAGAAGGATAATAAGGATAATTTTCACACATCCTCTGCCCTAAGATTCTGCAACTCTCTGAACTGAGCTGCATCTTGTTCAACTTTTGAATGGCTTTCACAGTCAACATCAAATAATCTGCAAGTTAAATTCAGATATTCATTCTGATATTAATTAGTTGTGCTTCTTCAAAGTCACTCACCGGATGCAATTTCAGTCAAGCCACCTCTGTGTTCCAAAGTCAAATACCTCCAGATGAGTAACAGATTGAATATGGAACACACAACTTCACCAAATTGATTAATTTGGAAGATGTCAGGTATTGTTTCAATTATATAAAACTGTGTGCCAGCTATAACTGCAATATATGACAGATCTAATACCACTTCTTGCATTCCAGATGTCCATTTTGCCCTCTGCAGAGCAGTTTTTACTACTATTTAAAAAGGGTCAGAGAAGATCTTAAAAGAATGGATAAAAATCTAAGAAATACTCCTCATAGTATAGAATATCCTCTTCTTTCCCCTTCCCTTCAGGGCATTTTTTTTTCTGCTCAACAGGACTGCTGTTGGGCTATGATGTGCTCCTAAATTTATGTATATAAGCTCTCACACACTGTCTTGAAAGCCCTTCATTCCTCTAAAATGGCTTTTTTCTCAATTGCACGTCTGTCTTTTTCTTTGCTTTGGGGATCAAAAATTAATTTTTTGCGTGTGTGGAGTGAAAGTGGCATAAACCAAGGTCACTTTCTACTTTTCCTGTTACATGATACAGGGCTGTACAGTCATAGTGGCTCACTGTTTTTTATAGAGTTAACAGAGAGAATCTTCATGAATAAAAGACAGGATTCAGGAATTCCTGGGAAATGCTACAAGATGGAAGAGAATAAACACTTTGGCAAGTGCAAGGTGAGTTTGGGTTAAAAGTGAATGAGGCTGGAGAAGGGTTACTCTGCCTCATCAGTTTGGTTATGTGGGGTGAGCCCTGTTGCTTGCACTGGAACCAACTAGAATGCCTCATATGTGATTGCAAGGATTGTAAGGTGCACGTAGCACCCTACCTAAAATTCTATCCTATGAAGTGTTGCTCAAGGCATTTTGAGGCAATCTCCTCATAAACCAGGGGTTTTTTTTGTTTTTTCTTACCTCTTGGGTTATCACCGATGATGTTGGTTTTGCCATTCCAGTACCAGAGCAGCAAGGTCGCATCCCGGGATCCTGAGAGGATGTAACAATTCCCTCCAATGTAGGACTCAGAACGAGCCAGACAGGTCACAACATCCCAGTGGCCAAACACTACTTGCATCAGTTTACCTGGAACACAGCAAATGGATTCTTTAAAAACTTTCCTCTTATTCTAAGACAAATTAAATACATTATGAAGTATTTTAGAGATAATTTTTTAATCCAAAAAATAAAGAAGGTTCAAAACAGAACACAGTGGGGAGTACTATTTTTTTTATTATTTGGTGGAGATATATTTTAAAGTGCAGTAGTCCATACAATCCATACAAAAAACCACTTGCGGTCTCTCAATATTATATTTTATTCCAAAGTTGAACTGGATTTGCTGAAGCCCAGCAATTGCAGATCTTGAGGAAGCACAAAAAAAACCACACACACACTTTTCTCATGCCCTGACTCAGCCCCTTCATGTAGCAGGGGCCAGGACAAATCCTGCAGCAATGACACAAGGAAGTGTGATGTGTGATGCCTCCAACGTGTGACCCTGGCTTTCTCAGCCCAGATGACCATGCATCCATTTGTGCTTCAGGCTGAATAAAGAATGAGGAGGAACAGAAGGCAAAAAAAGTGATGGCTTTGGAAGAAATGACAAGAGAAGCCAAAAAAAGAAACAGGAAATACAGACTACTGTGTTTCTGAATATAAATAAATAAAAATAAAATTCAATAAAATGTGCTGAAAAGCATTTAAAAAATAGTAACACAGATCAGTGTTGGGACTTAAGCACATTTTAATAAAATATTTTGGTGCATGAATTAAAAACTATTGGTCCCTTAATATGGGTAATAGGGAACATTTCACAGCCTCTTTTTACACAGTACAAAAGCACTGTATAAGTATCTAGCCACTAAATAACAATTATTGGGAACGAAAGACTTAAGGGAGTGCTGAGAAAAGAACAAAAATAGCGTTAAGAGCCTGATTTATAACAAGATCAAAAAGGTAATTGCATTAAAGTGAAGAAAAACCAGGAAAAAACCAAGATATATATATATATGAATATTTACCAAAAAAAGAGGGGAAACTACTCCAGTAACGAAGAAAAAATAAAATAACAAGATGCAATTTAAAGGAAACCTGTACATCAGATTCAAAATCAAACAATGGCAAGATTTATCAGGCCTCCTCTAAACCTTCCAAGGGAAATTGTGAGTTGAAGGGCTACCACATGAGCCACTTCTGAGTGGGCAGGGCAAATCTCTGGCTGCACTCTTACTGTGCACACCCATCTTGTACCGCAAGGGTAAGTAACTCAGGGATCAAATAATTGTGTGGAATATTTTTCAGTTGTATTGACATTACCTGGGATAATTTATACTTCTAGAATACGAGTTTATGCTATAAACAGCACTGAGTTATTCAGGTCTCCTCAATTATTTCTAATTTTATAGGTTCTGTTCTAGAAAACAAGCATTTTACAAGGTTATTTCTGCCTGGATAGTTTTATTTTGTCACTATGCAGCCTAGGATTCAATGAATTTCATCAAAACAAAAAATAAGATTTTGCTATTTTATATTGCTAAAAACAATAAATGACTCATTTCATAAGAGTTTCTCAAACTTTCCTGTTCCCTTTAACATGAGCTGCCTCTCTATACAGTAATATCAAACTTTTCCATTTGCACTCAGATATCCATTTTTGACAGAACAAATTTTCTAGTTAAGGTTTTATTTCACAGCTGCGCTACAAATAATTAAAAGAGAAATAAGACTCAAGTCTGCAGTACTGCAGCTAAAACACTGTCTAGAAGTCATTCCCACTGCTGGAGGAAGGTTTTATTGTATGTCTGCTATATTGGCTGGGCTGAAAACCCATTATTTAAGTTGAAAGTATTTCCTATTAAAAACAAACAAACAAACCCAAGATCTGATAGGAAAATGGTTCTTTTTTTTCTTTTTTTTTTCTGTGCAAGTGCTAAAACGTAATTGAATTCAACACTTGTGATCATTTGCCTTTATGCATTACTGATCACATCATCTTTTCCCCTTGATGTTCTGCTGATTTCAAAATATTTCCCTACTATATTCTCATTACAATTTGAAGCAAAGTAAACTACATCTGAATTCACTTCATTTAAGCTAGAGTTGCTATATTGACAAATAGAAGAGACAAATCTGAAACTTTTCTGACAATGGTATTTTGGTTTATACCCTGACTGGGTATGGTAGTAAGAAGGTGCCTGGTGAATCTGCCATACACAGAGGAAATAATTTAGAGATATTTGTAGTTCAGATTGATACAGGACAAGGCTACCAAAACCATACAGGTTCCTTCCATAGGTGTAAAGTAAAATACATCCTTTGATATAACAGAATTATTTCTCTATTCACTTAAATCAAGAATACACACTGAGTATTTATTACTGCTAGCTATCTTTCTGAAGATCCACTTTCAATTCACAATTTTATGAACATTTATTTTCATCAGTGAGAAAATTAACCTAAGAAAGGTCTAACAAGATGTCTGTATAATGAATTGTGAGCAGTCAATATTACGTAAATGGAACTTCTCTTTTATACTTAAGGCTTTAAAATTGTAAAAATGACAGAAATACTGAAGTACGCCAAAAGATCTAAAGTCTTGATAGATTTTCACGAAAGACCAGTCTGTTTTGTAAGACATTTTGGTTCGCCAAGTGTGAAAAACACTGCTAACTAATATATTTAAGAAACAATGACAAACATATAGGATATTCCTTAGGGATTAATAACCTACTGGAAAGCTTGATGGCACACACACATTAACCACACTGGGTCATTAATCCCAAGGAAGTACCTTGCAGTTAGGTTGCTATTTCCATTATAAGACAATGAAAGGGAAAAAAATCATACCTAGTTTTTCCTGGGGTTCCATGGATTTTAAATTCCTGTAGCTCCTACACTGAAAGATTTTTTTCTATTTAGCATGACACATGCATGACTTCAATGGTTTGGACACACTCCAGCTGACAGACTAATTTAACTGCTGCCCATTCTATTGATCAGTTTATGTTATATAAAAGAATTCAGTGTCTCCAAATCAATTCTTCTAGTATTGCATAGCTTTCAAAGGCTTTCATAAGTATTCTTTCACCAGATTTCAAAACTTGTCTTCTTATTCTAGGGTACTTGCCTATATTTCCTGAAAAACCTCAGTTTTCTTCTGCTGAAAACCAACCAGAGTTAAATTCAAGTAAATACTTTAGGAATAATTAACTCTCCGGGTATGCCAGGCTTCACACAACCTCTCACCTATGAAAACTACAGTGTAAGAGCAGGCATCCCTGTCCTAAAAGTCTGAAGAGTGCAGCTCAGTCTAAACCAGAGCTCCTTCTCTCACGTTTGTCATCATTCCACAAAAATGACAGCACACAATACATGGCAGCAGTAGGCAAGGAAAGATTTAACAAATATTAATGGGGCAATAAATGAACACTCCACCCTTCATCCTTTATTTGAAATAGTAGGCTGATTATAGACAGGAAAAAAAACCTTCTAGGCTGTTTCCATATTTTAAAAATACGTTACCTGAGTCAGTAGAGTAAACACGGAAACTCTTGTCCCAGAAGCCACAGACCAAGATGAAACGATTGTCTGAGGTGATGACAAAACACTGGGAATGTACCTGAATGCTTTGGTCTAAAAGGTCAGTGATTTGCCTCCTGTGCATACCTGTATTGCTGGCTGAACACAAAAACATACAGACCAAGACATTTTAGCATCCCCATTCACAGAACAAAAGCACAATTTAGAAACTTACATTCACACCAATACATTCCTCACTTCTGTTATTTGTGGTGGTGTTTTTTTTGTTTTTTTTTTGGTTTTTTGTTTTTTTTTTTTTTTTTTTTTTTTTTTTTTTTTTTTTTTTGTGTGTGTGTGTGTGTGTGTGTGGTTTTTTTGTTTGTTTGGTGGTTTTTTTTGTTTGGGTTTTTTTTTGTTGTTGTTGTTGTTGTTGTTGTTTTTTGTTGTTGTTGTGGCAGGGACATTTTCTTTCTAATTCTACTATAAAATACTCATTACACTTCTGGGAATAATGCTAATTCCTTGTAGTACATATTCTAAAATAGAAGAAGAAATCCCTTTCAAATGCACCTGAGAAATAAATGAAAGATTGCACATAGGCAATGGTACACAGAAATGTAATAAGATTCCTTCCCTCCTTCTTCTACTATAAGAAATTAAAAATTACAAACAAAGCAAAGGAATGTAATGATAAAACAATACACAAACAACATAGTGCTTCAAATGCAGAACACAAAGGATCACGATTTTAAATTGTACATCAGTTGTATTTCATTGCAAGCACTGCCATTTAAAAAAGAAAAACAGTAAACATCACTACTGTTTACATTTTTTAAAGCATGGCACAAAAATTAACCAGCTTGTCTCCACAATTAACTTTGGAGTTGGGAGAAATTATTTGCCCTATTTTGATCACTTAATGTTTTATTTCCTGAGATACTCCTGCACCGGGAACCCACAGAATGGACAGGAATCAATTAGTGAACACATTTGTCATATTATATCTTGTCCTTAGATTGATAAGGTGTGCATATATATACATACATATGTAGGTCCCATACATATATGTCATGAAAATCCTACACTCTAGGAAGAACTTTCAGTGTGCTTTGTTCCTGAGAGAACCTGGTTTCCATCCCAGGCAAGTAATTTCTCCTGGGTTTGTCTGCCAACTGCTTGGAGCACCATTGCTTCCATCCAGGCAGTCTTCCAGACCGACCTCTGTCCTGGTCCTGCGCTCTTCTTTACTCTTTCTTCTTTCACTCCTTTCCAATCTCACAGGTCAGCTATTTCCCAAGCCTTGGGCTTATTCCATTTACTCTGTATCAAATCCTTCCTTTATTTATGCTTTTGCTATATTTAAAATGTTGATACTGTCTTGCCCATAAGGGCAGCAAATAATTTAGCAAGGTGCTGCCACTTGTTCTCTGCAGGTAACACAAATGTGGCCTTCACTGATCTTGAGGCCACTTCAAGAGTAACAACACCACGTTATAAATGCACAGTGAAGTGCTCTGTGTGACAAAATAGTAGCAAAGGAACCTCAAAAGACATGCAGATCAATTAATTCAGTGAGAATAAGGCCTTCTAAAAACTTCATCTCAAAAAGAGGTCTAGGATCTGTGTCATATCAGACGTTGCTGTTTCATGTCTTCCTGTGCACTGGGAAAATGAGGAGGGCAGGAATCCCTCCTTACAACTAAGACAGCAACAAGATTCCTGCTATAACCATAAAAGTGTAATTTTGTGGTCCTCTTAGGTGCCATTTCTAGGTAAATGTGTCTAGCCACAATTAAAATCCTCTAATATTACCTACATAATTACTTGCTTGCACCCAATGATGCTACTTAGCAATGACAAAGAAAGCCTTAAACCTTTTAAACTATGTCCAGTGTAATCACAAGGCTGATTTGAGATCTGTTGTAGGAAGAGAACATTAAACCATTTTTCACAATGTGACCATTAACTTTAAAGGTCTTTGTATCGATGTGATTTGGGGTTTTTTGCTGTAATATTTATTTACACTTCTAAGATGCACTTGATAGAAGGTTTTAAAGCAGAACACACATTTCCTGTTCCAAACATTTTTTGGATAAAATCTGTTTCAGGAAGGAAAGGAGAGTTACAGCACGTGTCTGCCTCATAATAACTATTGCCTTATTCAGATGAGGATTGATTTCAGAAACTTTGGAAAACCACTTTAATTTTATCAGCTCTATAAAATGGTTTCATATGTCCCCACTGTTCCTGGTTTAATTATCCTAGAGCTTTACCCAGCAAAATGGACACACAGGAAGCGTCTGTATCCACAGACAAAAATATCACACTTCCTACTGGGATGTGCACATCAGTTTTGAAATGAATTCTCACTGGCTGACAGACCTGTCATTCCAACCTATCCACAGAACTTCATCTTAGCTCTGCTTTTTCCATGCTTCTATAATTGCCCCACCACTTCTCTTCCAGTTAAACCACCCTGAAACAGCTGGTTTTCAAACTAAGCTCAAAGTCCAACAAAATTAATGGGGGCACAGAATCCTGTCTTCTTTGCTCCCCTCCTACAGCCAGTTTGTATTTTGGTGATAGGTACTTGAGTTTTTCTTTTCTCATCATGTTTAAGGTTCCATTCACCATGCTACAGACTCCAAACATACACTCCCCAAAGTTGGGCCTGTAATGAAAGAACTGACCAAACCCTAACCTTGCTAATAGAAAAATCAGCTCTATATAAACTGATAAAACCTCTGTAACAAAAAGCCGTGAATTGCATCTATTACACTGAGTCATTAAATAAAGGAGAGACATTCGCCAACCCCTTTTTAATAAAAGAAAAACACACACAAATTTAACCAGTGAAGCTGATCAAAAGATGCAATACCCTTGAAAAATGAATACTAATATCTCAACGCTAAACCAGAGTGGGCAATATATTTCAACTTTGAAACCACTTTGCAATTACACATTAATCCCCTCAGCCTGAACAGCAGGTCTATGAAGAAAGGATTGATCTCCTTTAATGATGAAACCCTGGCACCATGGTTTTATTTTTCACAACACAGTGCAGTTAAGAACCCCACTGTTATTATGAAAATTTCCTCAGCAAAGGAGCTCCATCACATTACCAGTGCACCGATTCATCATAACGCGCCTCACTCCTGCTCATCAACAAGTCTGAGTGATGAAAAGATCCAATATTATCCTGACAGTACTTCATGCACATTCTCAATCACACATTATTACAGCATCCATATTAATTTTCACTGACACGCGTCCTAGGCCTGTTCAAATTAGGCAAACCAACGAGGGGGAGTTGATGAAATACCAGCATAGCCACAGCTCATTGCATTCCAATTTGCATGCAAATGGTTTATCAGGAAAATTCCATTCCCAGCAACCAGCAAGTGAAAAACAACCGTAATCTACACTTCAGGGCCACCATACAGAGCTTAATGAATCGCAAAGAGAGAAGGAAGTGACAGACCTATGAGAGGATCGATTTCCACTGGCAGCTGGTAAGGCTGGTCTTGTACAGCACCTTGATGAGCTGGAATTCAGAAAAGAAGATTTTAAAACTTTGAATTTTTATTTTTTTTTTTTAATACATGAAGCCACATATATTTTATGAATCAAATCTATGCCCTTTTTTTAAACTATTCAATATTTTTCTGCATCAGTTGAATGACAAACAAAAAAAATCCAGGTGCTTTTGCAGGCTGCTTATTAAACATTTATTTTAGATTAGGGCTACTCTGAATGTATGCCATCAGCAGCAGCTCTGGTCCTGAGCCATAAGCTCTAGCAGATGCTTTACTGGCAACCTCTCCTGTAGCAACAAAACAAAATTAAGTGGTAAAGAGGACTGAAAACAAAATGTGACAACCATCTGCTGACTGTAGCAAATATTATTTTCCTCTTTACTTTTTAAAGCACTGCTTTGAACATCTGAAGCACAAAGGACATTTTTTTTCAAAAGTCAGCTTATGATGCAAAGAGGGAAATTTCATAGTCATCTTGTAGTCACCCAATATTTAAGGATTCATCCATCACCAAAACCATTTATTTGCAAGTTTGCATAGAAGTTAATATATTAATTCTGCCAACCCACATTTCATCTGGGCACCTGGCATATCAGTAAAATGCTTATGTAATAAATTCTCTTGCAGGGGTAAAAAGAAAATCTTTTTTTTCCCCACAGCTTCACTACAAAGAAACAAACAAACTACTCCCCAACATCCCACCCCCCCACCCCAACAGCCCACAATACTTTCTTGGAAGAGAAACAAGAAATAAAGACTAAATGCTTACACATATGATTTTTCTACCTACCATCCACAGCTTAATAAAAAAATTAGAGTCAATACAAGGATTTCCTAAATAGCTGATTCATAGGTAAATTCAAAGTTCTACTGCAATGAAACACCAGCATAGAACAAAACATGAAATCTATGTGATGAAAAAGAGCGTCCTGCTGGTTACCAGTGCCATTAGATGTCAGCAAAGCCACCAAATTCATATTCAAAGGCAGGAATGGGCTTTTTAATTACACATTAGTGACAACTGGTCACTTGGCAACTTAACTTTTTTATCATGATGCCTCATTAACAAAGACAATGCTAAGCCCCCAGCAGGGGATATGGAGCAGTAATGATACCTGCTCTCTCATCCTAGGAGATCCCATTTTGGTATAAAATTGGAAGTCAACAATAGCAAAGGCTCAGAAGTCCTCACTCAGATATCTTAAGCACAGTACTCTATTAACAGCCTGCAACTGATGTGTGCTCTCACAGGAGTGGGGTGAGGTGATTTTTTTTTGTTGGGTTTTTATAGTTGGCTTTTGTTTGTCTCGATCTGTGGGTTTTCCTGCATTCTTTATAAATTGCAAGATGAGTGTAAAATGCCTCTAAATGAAAAAATAGTGACTCAAAAGCACAGCTTACTGCCCTCCCTTCAAGAGGTGAGGGAAAAGCCTGAAAAATCTGAAATCAACTCAAACCAGTTGATTACTCCACTCACCAAACTGGTTGCTTGCCCACAGATCAACCAGCAGAATTGTGTTCAAATCAAAATCAACTCCTACCACGTTTGAATATTTTCTTTTTCCCATGACTGTTGTATGTTCACTAAGGCCATTTTTTAAAAGCCTTGACTATTATATGTCCATAGTCACACATCCAAGGTAAGAAAGGATACTGTCATTCTCCTTTCAAAGAAATCTCGGGAGCCCTGTAAATAGTTCTTGCTCACAATGTGTTATCTTACACAAGTCTCCCTTCCCCCCTTCCTTCCCACCTTTCTCTTGAAGCATTTCTCGGGAGGGTGAAATAATACATAGATGTTTCTATTTGAGAGGTAATTTGTAAGAATTAGGAATAAGTGTGGGAGTCATCTGGCTTTTTTCAAAAAGTAATCACAGACCATGGGTCAAGATTTCTTACTAGGAATTTCAACCATGTAAGTGTTTCTCTGGTGCAAATATCTTCTATTTAAGTTATTTGAGTACAAGGTCCTTTCCCCCACTCTTTCTTAAAAAGCCTTTGACCAAATATACTGCACTGCACTGAAATAAACTTCCTTTGATGGCTTGGGCCTAAGACTGTCATAGTCAAGGAAAGGAGGATGGATGCCTTTAAGATTGGAGAATATTAGAATTAAAAGCAGAATTACATTCTCAAGTACAGCACACTTTTAAAAGCAAATTAATTTTATTAGTTGCTGTGCAAACAGCTGTTTTGTTTTCCTTTCATACTGACAATACATAAGCACCTACACAAGTAACTTTGCGATGTTTAAGATAAGACTTCTCACATATTTTATTTTCTAATTCTCATGGAGCAGCCTTAACAACAGAATATGGAGTTTATAATCAAGAAAAACTACCAGAGAAGATTTCAGGCAAGTTCTACATGCTTTAAAGCTGCCTTTAACATGATATGGTTTAGGCTCCCAACAGACAGAACAACAAATTTAAGAGGAAGAGTGTGCCTTTATCGTGACCAAATAGTGATAGACTGTTTTTGTCTCCCTGCATGGTGCCTGATAGCCTGGAACGCAATATATTGTTTTTACAAACCTTTGGTGTGCTACACATCTCGCTGCAATAGCTCAGATTACCTTTCCAAGGAGAAACTAAGCCCACATGTGAAGAGCCTGCTGTGTCAATGAACTGGACTTGCTTTCTCCACTTTAAACTCACAACAGTGCTGTGGCAAACTGTGACAAGAGAAGAGCTGCTGGATGGCAGGGGTCTCTCAGGCTTCTTGCTTTAAGGTACTCACCAGGGAGACTGTGCCACTTGTTGACAGCAAAGAGCCTGTTTGCAGTGACCGTGATGACGGCGGGAGTGGCCAGGCCGGGCTGGGTGTTGGCGGCCACGTGAGTGACCGGGGAGTTGGACGGGAACTTGAGGACCATGATAACGTCCTGCTGGGCCTGCTCTGTGAACATCAAGGGGCTCTGCAGGAGGAGATACTGTTGAGTGCACACGACAAGAACCCAAATACACGGGAAAAGAGAACACGGGGAGAAGAAGAGACAGGACAAGAGAAGGAAGATTGAATTAAAACCCACGAGATCCAACAGAAGCTGCAGTAGAAAAGCAAATGCAACAATAGTGGACAGGCTTGTGCAAATAACCATTTTAGGCAGAAAACTCTGCATATACCCTATTAATCTGAGGGCTTTGTTGAACACAGGGTGTCTGTATACAGACTTTACTACAGATCACAGCAGATTAAACTGAAAGTTTTCAATTGTCTATCTCTGCCAAAAGAATTCTCCTTCATCTCTGCAGAGACAGTATGTCAAAGAAAGCAATGCCAAACCAGGAGGGAAACACAAAAAAAAGTGAGCAAAAGAAATTCCTGCTCCCAGAGATTGTCTCAAGTTGCATTAAATTGGCAGACTGTAATTCTTTACAAGCCAGATGAGAACATGAAAGCACATTAAAATAAACAGATACACACATACACTAGATATATGTTCTGTATATATTTCTGGTGTACAAAAATAAGATTTATGAATGCAAAGTAGAAGACTTCACTGCAAATGTGTTTCAAAGGACAAACATAATTAAATGCAGTTGTAAAGAATACAAAGTGAATGTGATTACAGACACTAGCCTGCGTTGTTTCCAGAAATGCTGAAGGGAGGGAATGAATCCAGACTCTCATCATCAACATAATTTTTTTAGGTTTTAGTTTTTTTAGTTTAGTTAATTGAAAAGTTTATTAACTTTTTAACTAAGTTCTCTAAGAATCCTCAAACATCAAAACAAAATATTGAGAAGCATAGATCTGGATATCAAATGTGAGGAGAAAAAGCAACACCTAATGGGTTTATGACTGCATGGTGCATCTGAAAAAAAGAGAACCCCACTGAAAGGCAGAGGTACAATCATCCTGGTCAACAGTAGCCACATTGCTCAAGTATTTGTAATTTTCTAATAACCAAATTAGAATACTAATGAAGTGCCCTTGGCTATTTTCCACCTGCAATATTTCATTACATATATGTGTATGTAAGTGCACACATTTAATGTATATTTATACAGAACTAATAAAAAAATTAAATACATTTGCATTTTTATTATCACTCCTTTTTAAAAAGTTATTAAGAGTACTTAGAAAAACATATTGCTCTATGAATTCCTATTTACAGTCTTTGCATAAAGGTGTAAATAAAAGCAACTAATAAGCTACCCAGACCCCTTCTGAGCAAGTGGCTAAAAGCCAATCAATATTATGAGTTAATCCTCCCTGGATGCTCATTCAATTAAAGGTGTCAGTAATGCCTCATCTGATGTGGCCTCAATTAAATCCAGCTATCTGATGGTTGAAAACACAAGGGGATACAGCAACAGCAGCAAAACCAGACAAATAGGCAGGCTTCGTGTGACTGCTAATTACTACACCTGGTGTATATTATGGCTTGTGCACTTAACACAGCACGTGGTAACTTCCAATTCAGCTGTATTCATGCACACAAAAACAAAACTCAGTAAATAATGCAACTAGAAATAATTCAAAATTATGACGGCAAAAATATCCTTACTGTATTTCAGCTCCAGGAATACTTTTAAAACCACTTAATATAGTGCTATTATGAAAACATGTATTAATACCCACAAAACCAGCAAGTGAAGAACTAAAGGGGTTTTTTTTCTGGGTGTAACCCAGCCCAAAAAACCACAGGAGTTAGAAACAGCTAACTTCTTAGATTTTAACTTCTTCTATTACATACTAAATCTTCACTAATTCAGCATCATGAAAAATATTATGATAAAACCACACAAACTGCTTCCTGGTATCAAATTTATATGTTTATCCAACAATGGCTCTGACTAACACATCAATAATCAACTTCTCGAGTTGCTCCTCTTCCTGAAACAAATCCCTTTAAATTCGAGCGAGTGCTCAGTGCGTGGCACCATGACAGACATCACACATATGGCAAGTGGCTGCATGAGGGGACTGCCTGGGCTCCCCAACATCCCTGTTAGCAGGGCTCTTCTGGAACACACACACAAATCCATGCAGGGTCTGCTGGCCTGGGAGCTGGGCGTGGGGCACAGGCAGCTGAGCAGCTCTCAGGTACAACCCGTGATGCATTTGAGAAAGGCCAGTAGCTCAGTTTGTCAGGGAAGTTTACACTTCTGAGACTCCTGCATCACAAGGTTTGTTAGCTACTTTGGAAACATTTCATGTTTCTGTATAATTTTTAAAACCTTCTGCACTTCAGATATGTTTCAAAATTAATAACTTTAGCCTGCTTGAGTAGGCTAAACAAAAACAATATTTTCTTCTTGCATGTCCTATAAGACATGTCTTTTCTTTTTTTATATTGCAGTGTAAAATGTCCATCCTAACAATAAGGGAACACAATCTTTTGAAAACCTTGGGAATTAGCAGACCATTTGCTCCACTTGTCAGAATATCACTTAACTTCCTTAGTTCTGGACCTATGACAACACAAATGATATTTTGAGCCCAAGGACTGCACACAACATGATATGAAAAGTAATCAGTAATAAAATAATAGTTTGTATAATAAAATTATATTAGACACAAGTAGAGGTAAAAGGGAAAGCATGTTAATGCTCACTGCCTGGATTTTATCACCCTAGCTTTACTGCAAAACACATTTAGTCACATTCTTTGCTATGTAAGTTTCAGCTCATGAATTCCTAGTAATCCCGGTTTTAGGGGAAAACCTATGCCTGGGGGAAAAGACAAGGAAGTTCCACCTCCTAAATCCATGCTTCTTGGGGAATCTGCCAAAGATTAACTAAATTGTCTCCACGATGACTGGCTCTCACCTGTACAGGTATGGTATTAACAAAATCAACTGATGAAGTGTTCTTAGATTACACTGACAAAAAAAAAAAAAAGCCTACACTAGAAATCAATGCAATCCTTTCAGCAATAAATAAAAAAATAGTTAAGCACTGCATACAACTCCTACCAAATCGTAACTCATCTGCTGCTTTTAATAACGTAATTCCACAACCACATAAAAACAAAGTGAAAAGTGTCCAGGTCTGCAAAGGTAAGATGGCAAAGGAAGTGAGCACAATGGCAGGTCACAAAGAGTTAACGTGGCACTTACCACCTGCATGGCAGAACTTCTTGGAGGATGTGGTTCTATGAGCAGTTGGGAAGGGGTCTGTCCAAAACTTCGTATTTGAGCTTCCACAGCCTGGAAAAGGCACAGGCAGGTTTGCATGTTAAGAGGTGCTAATTACAGGCAATAGAACCATAACTGTCACCTGAAAATGTCATTCCACACTTCTGGCTTGTTTCATGTTGAAAATCAACCCCGTGTGTTCACTGTGGGGCTAAGTGCTTGGCACTGGTACTAAGAATGAGGTAATCATTTTAGTACTGTGGATGCTATTTCCATGAGAAACTCTGCAAAACCTCATCCTGCTCAATGATATTAAACAGAAACAAGCTATTACAATCAGAAACCCTCTTTATTGGCTCCATTTTTCCTTTCTAACACTAGCTTATCCTGTTTGTATCATAACTCAAAAACAAAAGTTAACTTTTAAAAAGTTTCTGCAGATATTAAGTGTTGTACATTAAACTCCATTGCTTCATTTCACCGCAGTAACTGCAAGGAAAGCAATACCAAGCTTTTATTCTTACTTCCAGGTTTATTTAAGAAGAGTATAGAATGTTAGGATGCATTAAACTACCAATAGCAAAGCTATGGGAGAACATGAAGGCATAATACGAGGGGTTTTTTTAAAGTTTCTCTGTACCATCAGCAATGCGCTTGAGTACTTTCTTCATAGGAAATACATGAAAATATTATGCTTAATGATTTCTTAAAAATAATTACACTGAAATCTGTGAACTTATACTTCTTGCCCTAGGCATGTCTAGCTAGTTTTCCATGCTGCCACCTCTTGTCCCACTGGTTTAAAGATAACATCAAGCAGCCAAAATTCAACAAGTTACTTCTTGTCAGGTTGGCCCCCTGCACTCTTCACAGAAATAGGCCAACACTACAGAAAATCTCAAATCATTCAGCTCAGTTTATATCTCTTTCATTGTGAGCTGAACTAATCACCTTGCCTTTCCTGTGGGCTAGCAGGCTGCACATGGGCTGATGCCTCAGGTATTTTCCCCTAATTCTTCTTTTTCACGGTTCAACCTTCCTCAATGCTCCTTACACTTACATTTCCTGTTCTATTTTAGCCACTCCTTAAATTTTTGAGACAATGGAATAACACTTATGCCGACCTTATTCCTACAAACAACTATTTTTATATAATTATTAAGACCATTAGTAGGACATTCTCCGGTTACAGAAATAACAAAGCCAAAAGTAAAATGCACCTGAGACCTTAAAATAATCTTCCTCTTGATAGTAAACACACTATCCAAAACACTTGACCTTATTATATTTGGCAGGGCTTTTGAAACATCTGAACCCACCAGAGGAGGAGTTGAAATTAGTCCGTGAACAGATTCTAACACTCCTGCCCACTCTGGGAACAACCATGATCTTCAAAGAACTGGTGAATAAGTAAGTTATCAAAAAGCTGGCTGAAATCTGACATACACACAGTGATGCAGTGAGCACTTTTTGAGGAACAGCAGTATCAGACTCAAGAAACACTAAAGCTCAGTGAGACCACATGAGTCTCCTTCCTGCTGATGAGACACGCTACATTAAAATTCAAATCTGGGGGCTTGTGACTCAAGATATCAAGGGAATCACAAAAGCTTTGAGGTCTCTTAAGACATGAGGCATTAACAAAGGAACTGGTCAGCAGCCTTACCCACTCAATAAAATGCTGTTTGTTTCAAAACATCCAGATTTTAAAAAAATGTGCCTAAACTTACTTGCAGATAAGAGACTAGCAAATGGGAATTCTGCATTGAGAGTAGAACCAGAAGAATATCTTGAAACACAACTCCCATGCATTTCCTTTAGAACTGAGAATATATAAAGTAAGGAAATAATGAGCTTTAGATTTATTAATTTCCTTGTATATTGACCTATGATCAATACAGACACTTTCATTCCCAAATGTTCATGTTCAGCATTTAAACAGTGTCAGAATTTTTATCTCAACCTTGAAATCTGGTATGTCTTTTAATTCCCAATGCCACCTCTGGAAACCATACACTCTTACATAGTGCCAGTAGTGAGGGAAAATGAAGCACAATATATCACATATTGATGCACAGTATTTCAAATACATTCATCATTACAAGAGCCCAAACTGGTATAAAACAAGTATAAAATACCCTACTCAACCCACCAGTCAAGAGGCACTGTCTGTTTTCACATAGTGTCTCTCAGACCTGGTGAAGCCGCTGACCAATGGGACAATGATTTTGTTAAACCCTGCCTCACAAAATCAAAAATTCTCCCTTTTCAGTCTTAACAGACAGTTTCTACATTACTGTTTATGATCTAGCTTGAATTTGTGATTTACAGTTCCTGCACAAACAAGTCCTTTAGACTCATTAGGTTGTAGCTGGTTGTTCAAAAAAATACGAGAGCCAACAGTTCCAGGACTGCTACAGCCCCAAATACAATCTTTCCCTTTTAGACAGTAGAACTGGGAAAAATCCATATTCAGATCACGTCATACCACAGGTAACAAGGTTGTATAAACCATCAGATCTGTACACAGAACATAAAGGCACAGATACTGGTACTTGTACTCGTCTTTACTGGTATCTTCAGAAATCCAAAAGAAATTTGAAGAACTGTTGAGTGAAGGCAACAACACTTGGACAAGTATGTCTAGACAGAGTGGCTAGACTTCAAAAAAAAAAAATCTTCTGCATTCCTTCTGGTTACCAAGAAAAAAAAAAGTAAAGGTTTCTTTTTTTAGCTTCCACATTTTGTAATAATGACCAAGAGAGTGTACTAACAACCCCAAATGGTTCCTTCCTTTTCCCAGATTGTATTCAAAGTCAATCCAGATGTCAGCTCCACATTCTGATGTCTCAGTCAGAAGGATCACACACAGAAGGATGCAAGATGACCTCCCTCTGTCAGCAGAAATGTGATGATGGAATCAATCCCCATTCTCTCAATTTATGTAACAAGAGAAAGAGCCACCAGATGCCACTCAGACTTTTGTTCAAACTCACAAAGAAAATGAGGTAGGACCAGGGAATCTTTTTCTCAGAGACAGAATTAGTATCTGCTTTGAAGAAAAGAACCTACCACTAACCTGAGAAAATACAGTAAAATGCCCATCAGTCAGAAAGTCATCATCCACTTCCTTTCTAATGAATTATAGCCCAGTCTCTAACTCAGCTTTCTTGAAAAGAAGTATTACCAGCATCAGTCAGTATTACTAAGAGACAGACAGCTCCTCCAGCATTAGAGGAAGTGCATGTGTTTTCACACTGCTGGATTCCTCTGGAGCACACAGCCATGCAGATGATTGTATGTAAAAATGTTTGGGAAATTTGCACAACCAGTTTCACATCTATTAAGGGCACCATATAACTAGTAAGGCATAACTTTTGTTTGAAAGACATTTTTAGCTGGACAAAATCTTATTGCCAAAAGCAAGATGTGTGGCACAAAGTAAAACATAGTATCATTTCACATTTTATTTCACTGTTCCTCAAATACCTCAATAAAACTGCCTTTTTCTTGTTAATCATCTACAACCCCAAATTTTTGGTAAGGCCAGAATCGTTCCAGATGCTGCAACAAGAAGTAATAAAATGAAACAAGGTAAGCAACCCTTTACAATAATTCACACAATATGCATCTCAAACATGTTCTTATTCGACATTATGTTTTGGATGTTAATTATTTTAGAAGGATGAAAGCCATAGGCAAATTTCAGAAGTCCACATTTATCTGATTTTATCCATTCCTAAAAAGCTTCCTAGGTCATCTCCTCTTCTCTTGGGGTGTGGGAAGGGGAAAAGGGGAATAGAGAAGCAAATTAAAAGAAGAAAAGTAAAGAACTTGAAAACTTGGCTCAGCTATAACATAGTTCCTGGCCACTGTTTAGTATGGCTATTTTCAGTCTCTGAACTTACCCTCTCATCTAACTGTGAAGAAAGTTAATTCAACAGTATGCAATACCCACCAAATACGGCTGTAAATTTTTTGGGAAGGAGGGTGATGGGGAGGTTGAACATATGGATGCAGTTAAGGTAAAAACAGATGTTTGTTACTTTTCTTTGCAGCAACACTCAGAAACTAAGTCAAAATTGCTTTTTTTTCATGTTTATGTCTGAAAGAACTATAAAATTAAATATGAGGGAGGGCGGGTGCAGGGGGAACTGCAGTGAGTGTCACAGAGAAAGAATGAAACGGTCTCCAGTTTTGAACTCAAATCCTCAAATGAAGGCCCATAACAGTTAAAAGGCAAGACATACACCATTTAATTCCAGATTTAAAGACCTTTAAAGGGACTAGCTCAGAGTTGCTTTCATCATGCCTCTTCAGACACAAAACACCAAACTGTCTGAGGAGTCCAGGAGCACAGCACACCCATGTTAAAAATGCATGCCTTGGTCTGAGGGCACAACAAGCTACAACCTCCCTATTTGCTACAAAGAGGCTGCTCTCAGCTCCTTTAAGATCTGAACAAAGTATTCTCTGTTATTTCCCAAATCCCTACTATTTAGTTGCCAAACATTTGAAACCCCAGGTGAAATAACAACATGCATTGTAATACACATTCTTTCAGCACACGTGTCAGGGACAGAGAACGTTTTGGGTTCATCCCCCATCTTTCTGCCCAGTATTTATGTCCAGTAAATAATAGCCCTTGCAAAAGTAATTACTTTGGCTCTCTGCCGCTCCTACCTCACTCTTCAATATTCAAAAAGGTTTACACACATGTTCCTCAGTGATTTCTATTGGCTTGAGTGATATGCAATTACAACTACTTGCTTTCCCCTTCCTTCCACCCAGATGTTGCTTTAGAGCATCAGAGAACACAGACTGTTTGACAGGTTTCCCCTCAGACAGGGAAGTAGAATGGCTCAGCGGCCGACCAAGGAGCTGCTTTCCCCATGGGACAGTGATTAAAATCAAGCTCCGGTAACAAGTGATCAGAAAAACCCCTCAGACTAGAGAGAGCCACTTACTTACACCCCTACAGGAATATTCTCAGTTAAATTCCTCTAGGACTACAGGAACAGATAACACCAGCCAGAGACCGAGCACAATTCACAACAATAGATAAAATTGCTGAAAAGAGGCAGAAGATTATAAAGAGAAGCTCTTTGTAGTACCATCTCCCTTGTTTCCTAACAATCTCCATTAGATCAAGATTGTGAAAAATGGGCAAAATGCTTTTCTGACACAGGCAATGTATATGCTGGCTGACTGTACACCTGCCCTGGGGATATTGCACTACACTTGACCCAAGAAAAAAATACAGCACTCAAATGTTAGTATCATAAATTCACACACTCCTATTTGCTATTTTAAAAATAAAATGAGCAGTCTAGTTTCTTCATGTCAAACCAGAAAATCATTTCTCTTGTTTTGACTTCACGAATCAAACATTTTGTACCGAATGACTTCTACATTTTGTTTTCTCATTGCACCACTCACTTAACATGCAGATTTAAGAAAATTGTCCATGCTAGCTTTGAAATCTAACAAATAGCAGGGAAGAGAATGGAGCAGAAGAAAGGCCAAGGAAAAGACACTACGAGACCAAGAGTTGCCTATTGTTCTCTAGGTACCATTAAACCTGACTGCAAAATGCTTGTGATGTACCCTCTGCTAACCAAGCAGAAGGCAGAAGGTGCCTGTTGCTGCCCACTAATGCAGGTATAGATCCAAGGCCAGCCCCTCAGGGTTATGGCTCCAGAGCCAAGCGTGGGCAGAAATACTGTCAGCAGCCCACAGAGGGGGGTCTTATTAGAGCACGCGAGCAACTTGGGATGGAGCTGAAAGCACACAACCTTTGCCTGCTGCTTTGTGTTAGTGAGGTCTGTAACAAAACTGTGGGCCTCATTACACAAAAAAACCAACAGATACATGGAGAAATTAAACCCATCAAATAGAAATTAAGCTTTTTTTTTCTTTGCTCTTTGTACCTTCCTTGCAAGAAATATATCTACTGTGTAATATTTTTCTTTGCTTCTTACCACCCCCCAGTTTCCAGTTCTTCTGCTTGCTGAGAACACCAGAGTTGTCTGGAGATTGGTTACTGGTCTAACCACTTGTTATTTATAAAATCCAAACTACTACAGATATATGGAGGGGAGGGGGTTACCTTAAGCAGGATTAGTTTGTTCCCCTCAGGCTGTTTGAAAGTCAATACATGAATAATACATTATTCTGTTCCCATCAGAAAAGTGGAGAAAGGAGAACAGCATAGGATGCCTTCCACCACATCTTTACAAACAAAAACACTAACCCAGCTCTTAAACTACATCAGGGAATTTTCTGTGAGAAAGAAAGAAAAAATGAAGTCTTTTTGTCCAGACAAATCAGTATGACAATTACATGGCACTCATTAAAGTAAAACAGGAAGTAATCACAGTTTGTGAGAATACAACTAGAAGCCCCTCAGGGCCATGCAAGTTGCTCCAATCTGAATATATACATTCCAGGCATATTAAACAGAGGCACAGCCTGGCCTGGCTGCAATCTCCAGCTCACGCAGCTGTCCGTCTACTGCAGCGTAATCCCAGCTGCCAATCTGAAAGAAACCAGTTAGTCAGAGCAGACACAACCAACAGAAACAAATGTCACTCAATAATGTTCAGAGGCACTGGGTTCATGGATAATTTCAAACAGTATCTCTGTCTGGAGCACTGATGTGCTCATTCAAAACACCTAAATCTTTGGCTACTGGAAAGAAGCAGATAAAAAACACTGGAACTACAAAAACAGATCTGGTAGTACTTCAAAGAGACTGACAAAACAAAAAGGGAAAAGAGTCTAAAAAGAGAGTTAAGATCAATTTAAGGACCTGCAAATAAAACTGGATTCACTACAAGCAAAAGCCTAAGCAGCTCTGGGATTAGTTTTTTTAAAATACTACAGTTTCTGTTTTATTTGAGCAGCACAACCAAAATTGCTTCCAATCTCCCTGTTCTGTGGCAGCTGAAGATTTCAAGAGAGCAACTCACTGCTTTCATTTAAAACCAATAATTATCACAGAGTAAGTAGTGGCACTGCCATGCACAACACTCTCAAACATCAATTTCTGGCATTATTTATTTGCTCCTCTAAATAGCTAAACAATCCCAAATTTTCTTGCATCAAACTTTTTCCTCCAGAAAAAAGCAATCAATTCCAAACTCTTAACATTCCACAGAATTTCCTAAACGTTGATGTCATCTCTATTTATTAAATAAAAAAGCTTCATTAAAATAAAACATTTCAATCTGAAGGAGGCTAATACATAGATGTAAAACCCCAAAATAAAGTGGTCTTTAAACTGTCTTCTGTGAATATCTTTCAGAATCTATAACATTTGTGAAAAAGAAATAAACTACACCTTTTGTTAAGCTATGAAATACAAGTATTTAAACACTCATAACTACTACCTACAAGACCAAATTTGCTGTTTCCAAACTATGGGTGCAGTGCTATCTCAGAGTTTTCTACTGCAACAAATGAACTTTTTGTATGAGCATGAGACTTGACTTTTAGATACTGCTTGCGGCAAACACCTCTGGTATGACCACGAGCTTTCTCACTCAAGCACCAGCTATTTATTAAGTATAACTAATAACTAAAATAACAAATTTTGGTAAGTAGACACCACACACATCTACAGCCACAGTGGGAACACTGATGCCCAGGTTAGACACTCTGGGCTGCAATAAGCACACAGAATGAAAACATTGCAAACAAAAATGTTTAGTTTCCCAATTTCCATGAAACCCATTACAGATACCATTTGGACAGCGTAAAGAGGCTGCAAATAATCAAAGCACGTTGATGACACAAAAAATTCCTGTAGCCTGTTCACTTCCATGTTTCTTTCAAGGCTAAATGACTTGGAGTATAACTGTAGCTATTACGTACAAGTATATCTCATCCTTTCCACATATGGAAGAGGAAAAAGTAGTTTAAAAATAGAAACAATTTATATCAAGAGGAGTTCTTTTTGAAGTATTATGAACATCACTTTTATCCATTCCTTATTTACCTTTCTATTACTCTTTCTTATTTAATGCTGGCCAACAAATATGTCAGCTAAGACTGATCATCCAGGCACAAATGAAAAACTAAGGAGCTCAGGGGGTCTCAAGACCTCTCTGGCTCTAATAGCTCCCCTAGACAGGTCAATCAAGAAGAGGTGAGGGAACTGACTGCACTGAAAATTTTTATCCCTTGAATTTCAATCAAAGGCTGAGGGAAAAAACCACCCAGAAGCTGAAGAACTAATTCACATGAATAACCTCCTTCCAAAAAACTACTACTTCCAGCCAGTTTTTTGAATCCTTATACATGGAGCATTTCAGTCCTAATTTAATTAACTCTAAAATAGCTCTCCTTTTCCTGCTGGATAGAGAAGCAGAAGCAGCAGGTAAAATTACAACCTACCCTGTAATGAAGAATAAAAGAGAACAACAAGGTCAAATATTTTTCTGGATCAGAACCCAGCTGAATATTTTTCATGTCTGTAAGCATTGCAGTAAATATGCAAGTTAAGACAAAGGGCAATAAATGCCCATTCATCATATCAAACTCCAGGCTGAATGGAACTAAGGGAGTGCCACACCTCCCAGATACCACAGCAAGCACTTGCTTATGCTCCTTTTGCTCATTTACTCCACCACCACAAACAGGTCACAGTGTGAGCAGAGATGAGAGAACTGATACAAACTGGTGGCAGGAGTGGTGCTCCTGTTATTTAATGCTCCTTTAACCAGAAGGAAATACTACATCCTTTCTTGGGAGAGTCCTGATGCCCAGACAAGCTGATTTCATTGAGCAGTGGTACCTGCCCTCAAAGGAGGCCCTGCCCCTGTTGCACATTCCTGCTGTGGGTACCACCCCAGGAGAAGACCAAGGCACGGGCTTGGATGCATTGCCAAATCCACATCTCCTTACTCATTAAATCACTGTGCTTCCTTTAAATTCAGCCTTAATTCCAGTTCCATATAAGGGTATTTTAATACAGATTTGCAATTAAAATTAGACCAACGTTAAACATTTATTTGGCTTTTCCCACTGTTCCTGTGCTGTACAACACCAAACATGCCATCTGTGCAGCACACTTCCAGCCAGAGACAATTCAAAGATGGTTTCTACGGTACTTTGAATGTTGCCTGCATGAATTTGTTGCTTACCCAATACAGCACATGGAAATTTACTGCTCTGTGACAGTTATTTTATAACCATTTTATCCTACATTTTAAAACTCATCACAGCCACAACAAAGACTGTTGCCCAACCTGCTAAATCCAGACTGATAATTTTCCCAACTATTTAGTAAATGTTAACTATGTTATACATACAAATCGTGTATATACTCCGTGAAAGATTCACTGTTGTCAGGATTCTCCAGCTGAGTTAGAGCTGAAATATGCTATTAACTCCCACCATGACCAGAGCTAAAGGAGAGGCCAAAAATGCTTTCTCTGGGATAAGATATCGGATCTGCTACTGCTGTCATGAAACAGGGGTCATGTAAACTAAACATTCTTGTAACTTCTTTTGGGCACAGAAGTCTTTCAAACTGTAAATACTTATAAATAAAATAAGACTCATAAGAGATAGACCCAAGATGCATAAAACTTACCCAAAGATATTAATTTGAACAACATTTAAAAGCTATTATCCATAAAATAATTAATCTCATATGCCTTGAAACTGAAAATAAAAGAATCATCTTTTTTATTTATGTAATCAGAAGTGGCACATTTAAATATCAAGCCGAATGCTACGTCAAAGCTGATTCTTCATAATTTTTGAAACTACTCAGTTCATATAGAAATGAAATATCATCAGTAGAAAGACAGGTGCCAAAAAAGTGGAGAAAGCTTCTTTTCTAATGTTAAACACCTTCATGTAACAGAAAGGCACCTTCTCTTCAGAGGAAGAAGTACAAAACAACGAAACTATCTAAGGCTAAAAGCAAATCACTTGATGTTATTAATTCAATGGGACTTATTCTTATGTTTTTAGAGCTATTATTGCTAATTTAAAAATTACTAGTCTTCCTTAATTGTTGACTTCAAAGATCATATTAGATGGGGATTTTTTTGGTTTTTTGTTTGTTTGTTTTTAACACAGCTTTTTGATAAGCATGGTATAAAATTCAGGGTGCTTCCTGAAGGGTAGGGAACAAATCCTATATATAAATAGAATTTGCACTTCCTGTACAAATCAAGGATGCATTCTCCAAATAATATTTCATCTTCCTGCTACTAGCTTTGTTTCTTTTCTTTGCTTTTATTCAGTGTTTACAATAACTTCATAGGGATATCAGTGGAGAAATGGACTTTTAAGTAGTAACTGAGGGCAGCCCACATTCACAATCATCCTTTGTAACACTAAGCCTAACACAAGAAGAATTTCTATTCTTCTGACCAACATGGATGAAATATCCACCAATCAGGCCTAGATACAAATTATTTTGTATGGATCATGCTTCAGCTCCTAATCAGTTACTTGTCTGAATGACTTAGATCTAATTCTACTTTTTTTTCCCCCCTCCATTCTTGGACAGCTATGGCAAAAAGAGAGCAGAATTTGTGATAAGAAGGTGCTGTGAATTCTCTCCAGAACAGCTGGATGACATTTGTCTGTGCTAAATGGCTCCTTGCCCCTTCCATCCAGGCAAAAAAAGAGCCCTTCCACAGCAGATCTTGTGATTGGGAGTTCCACAGAACAAAACATGGTGCTCAGGAGCAAGTCAACAGAAGGCAGTGACACAGCAGAGCTCTACTGACAAGTTTTCCACCAGAAGGATATTTACTGCTTTCCCACTGAACAGCAACTTCCCTCTGCAGCTGTCACCTCCTTCAGCAAGACACACAAGGAGCAGAGTCAATGACAGCACTTCCAAAATGCCTGGAGAGGAAGAGGAGGAGGAAGGAATGGTCTCTGCAGGTTGAGCAGTGCACCAGTATGCCAGCAGGGTTACTGGATCCCTTGCCTTGCTTCTCCTGGCTGCAGCTCCCTTCCCCCACTGGCTGCGACTCAAACCCTTCTCTCTTGATCTACACCCCTCCTCCTGAGATTTGCCTTTGAATTATGCAAGCTTTGCACTCCCCAGGGTTTTTCTGCCAAAAGGTAGCATGTGGCCCATGGTTAGCATTTTAGTTTAAAATTTTCTATTATGGCAGTCAGATCCTTTCAAAATACTTTACTCCTTTTATTCCCATAGGTAGAAAGAATGGCAGGAAAAAATTGTTCACAGCAGTATAAGAGGATGTAAATGTTCTACATTTTCAGTTAGGGAAAAAAAAGAAACAACTAAAGGTGGAATATGGTTTTAATCAAGTAGTTTTCCTTCCTAGACGAGTACTTCCTTCTTGTAATATATATAACCTGACTGCCTATAAAAATAAAGGTGCCAGTTGGAGCCATTTAGGAGACCTAAGGAAATTCTGCATTAACCTACACCCCTCCAGTCCTCAGTGCCTTCCACCATTGTTCTGTGTGTGGCCTCTTTGATGAGTTAGGTCACCAAAGCCCATGGATATATCTGCAGAGATACCTCAGAAACAGATGCATCATAGGCCTCTCATTGCTGATGTGGTCCAGGCTCAGCACTATCTATGTGGGGAAATGGCCACACTTTAAGCATTTGCTATTATTTCCACGTGATACCTAAAAGCCTCAATAACTTGCAGCTCTCAGAATATACAGGAGCTTCTCTCTGGTTTAGGTTTGCAAATCAAAATACTTTTTCTGCTACAACTGTCAAGATTTGAAGAACCAAACCTGAATTGTATCGAGAGAAAAAAGCCAAACTTATCATTTTTGAAACCAAGAAATCCAGTTTAATACTTCACTAATAAAAAGATACTAAGTCTGAGGTGCCATGCCTGCCTAAAAATACTGTTAATTGTCCACATCAGAAATTCATTTGGGCTCTAATTGGGAATTTGGTGGAGAAAAGAGGAGATATTTTCTGGCAAGCTGACTGAAGGAAAAAAATAAATGCTGATTGAAGCTGCTTGGCAGCACAGAATGTTAGCACAGGTCCTCAGGGAGATAGATTAGCAAGTAGGAAGAAGGTGAGGCTGTCAAAGGTGCATGATAAATTCATTTAGCACATAGATATAGAATGATTATGCACATAGAAATACACACAAACAGATTTTTCATTACTTTCATCTCCACACGTAACTAAAACCAGAGTAAGTCACCATTGGTGATGAGAGTCATTTAATTTCTGCAGTATCAGTATTGCATCAGAGCTGATCACATGTGTCATTTAAAATTACATCTACACATTTACATAATTAGAAATATGCTTTACAAAATACATGTAAATGCCAAGAGATACCTAACTAAACAGGAGACCTTTCACTGTTTTAGTGGCATGCTTAAGAATCCTAAATAAAAACATTCCAGTGGGCCAATCCTTCAAGCAACTCAGAAAAAGAGTGCTACAAGACACTATTCATTCTGCTGCCTGCATTCATCAGTGTGCATTTTTGACACCATCAGTAGTGCTTCAAAATTCTGCTGCTGCTAAGCTACTCCACTATTGTGAACTCAACAACATTGAAATTCTCCCTCTCCTGTCTTCATCTTTAGTCAGTTCAGACAGCGCAGAACAACTCAAAAATAAGAAACATTGTAGCAAAAAACAATAAAAGCATGAAAAATTCAGAATATTTGGTAACAAAGTGCCTCTCTGAGATGATCCACACTTCCAAGCATTTGTAACTTCCCTGGTCCTGAATTTATTTTCAGGCTACAACGTAAGTAACTCAGATCACAATAAATGTGATAAAGGAACTGTTCGAGAAAAATTCAAACTACACAAAAATTGTGTGTGGAGACTGCTACTTTCACTAGTGCTACTTCGATTATTATATACATTTTCATAAATATTATATTCATAATTCATAAATAAAGGTTCAGTGATGGTTCATTTAATAACAAAATTTAGAAAAAATTGCACACAATACCCAGCCTACATTTCAGCTCACACTTTAACCAAACACTTCAAGAGTCTAATAAATAGACCTAAAAGGTAAGAATAACTCCTTGCCAATGTAGCATGAGCAAACACTATCAGTGAAGTGAAAATACATCACAGTGAACATCTACTAGATGACTCTTGGTTCAACAAGTTTTCAAATGCCAGATGATGACATTTTTGCTAGTAAGCCACGTGTCCCAGTATCCATTTTCTGAGCTGAATTAAGGGTATTTATGTGCAACACATGTATTTTAGGTTTAAATAGACTAAGATGCAGTTTGCAGACTGATGGCAAGCCAGGTAATGACAACACTGAGCCATCACTATGGTATTAAGCCAGCCAGTCCCTTTATCACCTCTAAATAAAACAGTGGATAACATTCATATTGCTTTGTTTTCATGGACTCAGAATATTTTATAACAAAGTACTGTTTACATTTATTCTATAATTAATATACTTGCAGCTAAATTTGCTACCAATATAGTGTTTGAAGAGAGGACATAAAATCAATCAAAAATCTGTTTAAATCACCCCATCCTGCCCTTTTTTAAACAGGTGCTTAGGTGGAGGATGAAGAACTTTTAAACCCACAGTATTCTGTGAGGTACTTTGGCAAATAGATTTTCTGAATGATGCTGAGTCTGAGTAAAGTTCCTGATCTTTCCAATAACAAAATATTTCCTTTTGCATATGAAAAATACAGGCTAAGTTATTTTAACTTGATAGCCAACCAAATTAAAATATCAGAGGTTACAAAACTCTGATGTTTGATGTTTGCTGCATATGTGAGACTGCACTCAAAGAGAACTGCTAAAAGTGAAAAAGTAAATTCACAAGCACAAGCCACATCAAGGTTGCTCATGCCACTAAGATCCAGTATCAAGGAACAAACTGACTGAACTCAGCAGCTGAAACCATCCTTGAACATTTATTTTTATATTGGCATCCAGCTTGGGCCGAAATCCAGGTGCACAAAGTTTAAGAACAACTTGCATCCTTGTTCTATCAATTCTGCATGCTGTGACAACTGGTTCAAGCACCTTGCATTTGACTGGCCTGTGGCCAAACCACAAGAAAACACAAAGACATTGAACATTCACCAGAAGCCTGGAACAATGCGGAGTCTTTACAGTTTCAACACTGCAGTGGTTAATGAAGACTTTTCTGTATTTATAAAGTACAAACTTACCTCTCTCAGTACAGAATCTGTTATTGAACTTAAATTAACAGCTCCTTCGTAAGTCAAATAGTAGAATACATTCAGGGACCTAACAGCCTCTGGCCCTTGTTGTTTGTAGCCAAAAATCAGATCAATCCACTGGTGAAGCTGGCAGGAAACAAACTCGCTTTCTAACGCCTGTGGAAAAAAAAACACACACAAAACACAAAGTTGAGTTTGCCAGATAGTCATCATTTGGTGGTAGCAGAAACATTTTTGTTTTATAGCATGCAAAATTATCTTAACAAGTCTAAATACAGAATTTCTAAGAGTATTTTGCACTTATACAACTTATACACAGCCAGGCTATGTTTCTATGCACTCCCCAGGTGAAATTGCGCTTTCCTGTGTGATCTTCATGCTGAATAACAACAGTAGGATTATCTGATTCTGACATTAGAGAGAAAACTGATAGAATTTGGGAAACAGGACTAACTAACCAGTCATGTTAGGGTAAAAAAAAATTAATAGGCTGGAAATATAAAACTGCCACCACTTTCGTGCATTTCTTCTGTACAAACCTATACAGAACCACTATGCTGAATGATTAAGCTGCTTTTCTGAAGATGTTATCCAGTTACAACCCAACTCCCCCAAGACAAGAGCATCCAAACGCCACTATATTAAAAGGCAACCTAAAAATCATTGTCATCTAAAGCGTTAATTCATGTAGATTAAATCACTATCAGGATTTGTTTTTTCTATTTTATATAGAGGATTCAATGTATTTCTGCTTTGAATTACCAAATGAAAAAAACATAACAAACAGATATTTTCTTCATCTAGCAAAATGAATGGTATTTTCCTTGCAAAGAAAATTCCTAATTTTGAGCAGAGGAAGTTGAAATTATTCTGAAAACCAAGGAAATCACTCTGCAATTTGCACACAAAAATGATGGGTTTGTTTCATTAACCGATGCCTGAAAACAACATTTAAATTGACACATAAAACCAGCAATTGTCTTAATTTGTGTGGTGCATTCCACACAAAAGCCCTAAATATGTTCAAATTAGAGCAAGCTGCTTGATTGTCACTGCAGTTTCATGTCATATTAATGCATGACAAACATTAAACCATACACTTAAATGGCAATTTATATCATTTAAATGTTTACTGCCACACCAGATCATCACTCATTTAAATGTGACTTTCTGACAGCTAATTTCAGTTAATTTTCCTCGATTCACTTAATTAGAACTTTCAATCAAGAAAAGACCTGTACATATCTTAGACATCATATCATTCTTTTTTTATTATTACTTTTATTAGGATACTGAATTGCTGAAAGCATTCTTTAAAACGAATCACCACACAGTAGAGTATCTGTTCGGATGAACACATAGCAATACCTTACAACATATATGCTTAGACAGGACTTTTTTTTATTTTTAATTTAAAAAACATCCCATAGCTAGATACAGACACACAATTAAAACTATAAAAAACCACAAGCAGGCCAATTAAAAATTAATGATTTCAAAATTGTTTAATAAGATAAAACCAGTCAGGAGTCTCATGAGTGTCCATAATACTGCAATGTGCAATAAAATTCTACAGGGCTCAGCAAATGACAATGATAAGAATTAATTTTCATGCTATCCTGCTAAAAAAAAAAAATTAACCCTGGAACATACTTACTGTTATCATTATAACTTTTTAATGCAAAGAAAACAAGAATGTTAGGACCTTGATTTTTTTAATACATATATATGTAATTATTCAGCATATATTGAAGTTGTTCGTATTCTCCTTTTCCACAAAAGCTAGATTTTCAGTGAGTCATATTACCCTCACAAAGCATTTGGATCTGAATAACTAAAGGAATACCTTTACCAAGCTCCTTAGGTTAACATCTGTAAAAATGTGATTTTTTTTCCTTTAAAAACCAAAACTAAAACACTTTGCCTTCTCAGGGAATGCTTGGAAGCCACCCTGATCTTACTTCCCTTTTTCAAATTTGAAGTTATTTTACATTTGAAATTTGTACAGATTAAAAAGCAGATGATTTTTTTTTCCTTTTTAAGCCATTTAAAAATCAACTTACTTGCTAAATCCCAAGTGAAAGGGACAACTGAAAACCAGCTACAGTCAGTATCAGATAATCAAAGGACAGACTGAACAGCACACAAATTCAAAGGCCAAATAAGCTTGCCTGGTATTTCAGGTTCACAGTTAAGCTCTGGGTCAGAGTGAAGTGCTTATTCTATAACATAATCAATGGGAGAACAATAATTAACAGCTTGTATAATGACTAAGGAACAGACTTCCAAGGAAAACACCACGTGCCGGATCAGCGTGATGCACTTTGCAGCCACACTGGTATATTTAAATACGAGTCCTCCTTAAGAAAGCATCTGAGAAATAATGAGGTTGCAATCTGCAGAACTATCTAGTTACAAAAAGAAGGGGATTTGCCTTGTTTGTTGCTTTCAAACATGGCTGTTAGCATTTACCTCTTGCAAACCTAAGCCAAGCCTATCCACGGTTCAGCATTTAGGATTACTTCAGCCTCAACTTCATTTAGGACAGACAGTGCTTGTTAAGGCTCCAGTTAACCCCAGCACACAGCCAGGGGATATGAACATCCTTCCACGCTGCTCTTGGAGCAAACCAAGGAATTGCCAGTGCCCCCAGGGCAGAGCGAGCACATTGCTCACCCTGTGCTCTGAGGGAAATGTGCACAACAAGGAAACCCCTGAAAACGTCCAGCATATACAGCAATATCCAATTCCACTGAGTTATTGTAAAACAAATCAGGGAATAATGTCCAATTGCTAATGGATCAAACAAGCCCATGGAAAGGCAGTCACGTGAAGCCACACACAGATTGTCAATTCTGTCCACAGGGGACTCATATTAACTTTGACAAACTGTCTTGGGGCTGATATCTGTTTCTTTAATGAGATCTATTAGGCAGAGACTAAAACACTTGAGATATGCTAAAAAGTACAGTATACAGATGTCAAACACAAACACCTATTAGTAACTTTCATTTCTCTATTCCCAAGGTAGAAACACTTCAGACACATCAACAAATAGAAGCTTTGATCTAACTATGAAATTTTGGTTTATTCATAAATATTTTTCGAATACACCATCTGATGTCACTAAATAAAATCAAAACTATCTCGTTGTGAACAACTCTAAAATTCGCTATTTTATGAGCATCTTTTTTTGTCCTGTTCTCTGAAAGGACTGAACAGGGAATAATTTACTGCTGGCAACCAAAGCCTAACATCAGTCTAATACTAATACAAATTATTTGGTAGAAAAATGATAGAACAACAAAACCCACAAAAACTAGAAGGCTGAGAATGATTGTTCCTTTTTCCAGTATAGATTCTCTAAAGATTTATCATGATATATTTGCCCAAACAATATCATACATTTGGAATCAAGATTTGTATCTTTGGAGTGACTACTATGACTTTTGCCCTCTGCTTTTATTTCTGCTTTAGATTTTATGCAGTGACATACAGCATATGAAGTGATATCTATTAAAAATGAATATATATTGTGCTTCAGTTTGGGACGTTCCAATGCTGAAATTAGATGAAAGGTTTAACTGCATTTTTTTTTCATCAGCACAGATTTATATTCATAGTCAAGCTATTCAGAAATAAATGACAGACTTACTTGCCTTATTCCTATGCTGATTAAAGCAAAGTAATTTTGAAGCACAGCATAAAGCATGCACGCAACTCTTATTTGAACAACAGAAAGAGAGTCTGGCCCATGCAAAATGTGGTTTATGAAATGTTAAGATGAAAAGAGAAACTTTGATGAGAAACCAAAACTGCTTGTACATGAATAATCTTTCCTATTTATTGGATTGATAAAAAACAAACAAACAATCAAACCAACAAACCCAGGAATACACTTCACCAGCAAGAAATAAATCTCAAGTAGAAATAACTGCCTGTTACCTTTAATGAGCTAAACATTTTAATTCCCCTCTGGAAGAATTTCTTCTGAAATGCTTAAAATAGAGTCTCTTTTACGTCCCACTTGAAAAATATTTATGTATGAACAGAAAAGCATGAATTAGCATTTCACACATTTTTTAAGCATAACCACATCTTTCAGGTAAAAAATACTCTTCTTGAACATGACAAAACACCCACAGAAATGCAGCAGCAGGTAAGTACTTTAAACTAAATATGTGTTCTGGCTTGGAAATACGTGTGTGCACATGCATTCAAAACAAAAACCCAAACCCTCCAAAACTAAACAACTGGAATGATGTTTGCATGTTCAAGCTTTCAGACACAAGTCGGTAATGCTGCCTTAACATTGATATATGACCTTTGTAAGTTACAATGAAGAAGGCTGGTTTTTTCAGCCTAATTAGAACTGTTTCAAATTTTCCTGCTAAATATATGATAGAAAGTCCTTTCAACTTTTTTCTTTTTTTATTCTAGAGTTTCTTTTCACGTCAGCCTTGTTCCAATCAAAATATGTTTTGAATTAAATTATTTTGATTCAATATGGGGATCACATTTCACTTCTAAGATTTAAAGTTCGGAAAGGAAAAGTTTAGGCTGTTCAAACAAAGCAAACGCAGCCACTTTGCGGAAAGCTATTCACTTTTACCAAGACTGACAAATTGTTTGTGTGCACCATTAGGTCTAGTTTCTGCAATAGTTGCCAGATTTCCTGTCCTCCTAATAACATATTAACTCTTCAGGTGCTGGCTTTATCTGTAGAGGTTTCTCAGTAACCTCCAGGAATTAAAAAGTAAATTACCAAATGCGCTTTCACCAGCCACACTGTTTGATCACAGGGGTAGATGTCTGAGAATAAAGATTATATAAAGTTATTAGAAAGGTACAGAATTCAGGCCTGCCTTGAGGCTATCAGGAGGAAGAGGACAGCAAACATATTAAGTAGAAAACTCCATGTTCTGCATGAGGTTATACAAATTTCAAATGGATGAAAGGGACATCAAAACCATTTAGATGACTGGTGGTTTTTACTCGGTAAGTAACTATTTCAAGTTCAACTATATTTAGTTTTACTTACTGTATTTTAAAAACTGTTTTAAGCATGAAATACTTAAGAAACTGAGCATTAATCACAGAAAAAATTAAAACAACTATTTCATTTTTCCTTTTTGTGTATGTGTTCCAAAAACACACTGCCAATTCTTCATTATTGTAACAAAAATGGGCATTTTACTTTATTTCTCTACTTGATTAGTGATACCAGGACAAAGTACTCTGAGAAATACCGTCCTAATAAAACATTTAACTCAGATGCTCTACTGAAGATAACTGATCTCGTAGAAAAAAGGGTATCAGCAATTTGGGAAGCTCAGACACAGGAGATGCCTGGAAGATTAACTTCTCCTCTGTTCCTTCTTCTCTGTAGTTAACATTAAGCTAGTAAGCATTGACAAAAAAGAAAATTTTTGTAATAGTGTAACATACTGAAATTTTGTATTCTACATGAGCAGCATGTAAACAAAGAAAAATATTTTGCAATGCAATGATTTAAACTCCTATCTGAATTAATGTCATTATTACCAAAATATGAGTAGCACGTTTAGCCAAAAATTTTAAGCACTTTTTTATCTTTTATCATTTCTATACCGAGTCTAGAAGAGTAATTTTGTACTTTAAATGGAAAAGTTAGCTGCTACACATTTCATAAAATGAAAATTGCATCTCCTTTAAAATTCAACTTCATTCTCAACTGAAATGTCTATTATTAAATGCCAGGAATAAAAGATTTCAGTGAATATGAAAACTTGGATCAGGGCATTTGTAGCTACTCTTTCCATCAAGGGCAGTGATCACCTTTAAATTATTCTCAGTATATTCCTGATAACCTGCAAATTTGAGAGAAAATTTTTAAGGTAGAACTGCTACAATCTTCCATGAACAGCTTGTGAACAGAACAAACGATGCATTTTTGTTCTTAAATTTCCAAGTTTAGACATCTCCCTTAGGTGTTGCCTCCCCTCAGTTATTCACAAATTCATGACTGTAACAATGCTGACTTCCCTACTGAAAAACAAGAGTGGGCAAAACCTGTCTCAGCCAACTGGCTCCATCAGTAAATAGATGCTTTCCAAAAGGCATCCCAAGACAGGCCCTGTCCCACCTGTCTGGTTTCTTCACACCAAGAGATAGAAAATGTACAGAATTGGTAGGAACAAAAAAATGATGAGGAGGTCTTTACTACATTCCCCTACATGTAAAAGGATTTATAAAAGCCGTAATTAATTGCAATTGTGAACTCGCACAAATGGCCATCGTTATTCACAACTCTGATAATACTGCTATATGTGGCTGGCATCCAGAGACACACACAACATCTAACTGTGGTTAGCCCATAACCATTTTTTACTACAAAGTTGGCTATAAGCAAATATTGGTAACACCAGGAGGTACTGCTGAGCTATTGACCATTTCCATTTTCCCCTACCACATCCCCGAATTTATTGTCCACATTTAAAACATCTGCTATGCTGTTAAGGGGATTGTCTCCCACAGAAAAGTCATCAATATCCTGAGGGAATGAAAACTCTTTCTGAAAATCTTCACACACAGCACCAAAAGGAGGCAGGAAGTTCCCTCCTCCTTGAAATTCAGCAATTCCTCTCCCAGTTCCTCCAGCACTTGTTTGCATGAAGACTGACAGCCTGGATCTGGAACCTATTACCCATGCAAGCACAGGCTGTTAACCACACAGCTGACAGTTGGCTCAGTCAAATTAGTTCAAATGAAGTTTTGTGTTTAAAAAAAAAACAACCCAAACCCCAACCGCCAAACACCAAAATCCCACCAGACAGAACTGCATTTTACAGAGCAATGCGGTGCAGCAGTTGTCTCAGCATCCCACTCTGCCAAGATAAGCTACTTCTCCCCTCAGAAGCCAAATGCAGGGACACTGCTTCAAATGCTTCATTGCATTGCTGCTAGCCAAGGGACTTCTGTGTGGCACCTCCTCCAGCCTTGTGATCACAGTCTGAATGTCAAGTGTTAGCAAAGACAAACTGAAAGGTCAGAGGACTCCACACCTCAAAACGGATGGTAAACAGTCATTCAGCTTTTTATGTTACAGATTCTCTCCCTTTAAGAGAGAGGTGCAAAACACACACCACAAAACTTCAAACCATGCAACGTTTGCTTGCCTTTGAGGCTGTACCAGCTTTTTAAAGGCTGAGGCTTGAAACAGACCAAATTCTGAAATTCAGGAATGTACTAGAGCGGGATTTTAGCTTGCTTACATTTACTGAACATACAGGTAGCATAATCCTAATGCAATATACAAACTCAGTGACTGCAGTGAAGGTCATGAAGCTTTAGAAAGTATTAAAAACATGAACTGAGCTTGCATCACTAAAATGCAGGAAAAAAAAAAAAAAGTTTATGTGAACACAGACAAAGCCACACTTGAAATGGCTTTCAATTAAGTATTTAGGCTGCCACCCCATTAAATCCTCAAAGTTTAATCCCAAGCATATTGTTTGGTTACTGACAGCACAACACTTCAAACTGTGAGAAAGTAGTGATTTTTTAATGTATTTTACATTTAAACTGTTTGTACATTTCTTCCTTCCCTAAGACTTACTCTGCAAGCCCTAAAAGTGAACTGTTGCTTTATTTTTGCACTCTGTTTCAACAGCTTGCAGCATTTATGCTGTGCTTTGATGTGTCAGTTGTATACCAAATTCACAAGAGCTGTAATGATCAACAAGTATCAGTATGCATGTAAGAGGAGACAGAAATGGTTGCAAACACATGGTCTTCAAATCACTGCAAACAGCACAAGCAAACATCTTAGAGGAGTTGTAGAGACTAATCTAATTTGTCTTTGAAGCCAGTGGTGGGGGGCAAATAAAATGCTCCAGAAAAAGTGGTTTAAGATTAGGAAATGGTATGACAAAAGGTCAAGGAATTTAAAATTTAAAACACAGTTTAGATGCAAGTCAGGCAGAAAAGTCATTTCAATCTTGTAATTTGACTTGTCTGCTAATTCACAGAATAGAACTATTCTAAAGCTTTTGGGGAACAGAACACAAGATTTACAAAGGCAATTAGGGTACCATATCTGAATAAATCAAACAGCTACAAAAATAGGAAAAAGCACTATATCATCACATGGGATAAATGTGTAACTTTTGGGGCTGAGGTGCCCAGCTAAGAACAGTATTTGCTTGCTTGAGATGACTAGGAACAGTGAAACCCTGATCTCTTATAAAGCCATTCTGAGGGGTTGCTTAGGATGACATGACAAGGTGTGTTTGGCAAGTACATCAGACTCCTTGAAGCTGGCATTTAATTGGAATGACAAAGAAGAATCGCCATTTGACTTTGAGAATGACAGAGAAAGGAAGAATTTGTGCAACAAGGACATTCAGCATTTAAGGAAAAATAATCAGATTTGTGGAACATACTATTTGGAAAGTGAAATGCTCATTGCAAACTTGCTCAAACACAGCAGGTTTCCATTTAACATCTTGTTCTCGCATATTTGCACAAGAAGCTATCCAAGCTATTGAGAAGTCTGGACCCGGACAAACTGGTGCTCAGGGTGGCTCACCTACCAAGTACCCTAGGGCAAGAGATCCCAGTTTTCTGGTTAAGCTGGACACTGCCCCAATCCTGACTGTGTCACTCCCTCTCATGGCCCCTGGGAGGAGGCTGGCTAGCACTGGAATTCATAACAGAACAAAGACCTCTTTAGGAGTGAAGTTCAATCCTTGAAAAAAATCAAACTGAAATCAATTGTATTTATAAATTTATAAATTACTTCTTAAAACATCCATCCTTAGGAAATACAAAATTTCTGATTTTTTATTCTAATTTCATGATGTAGTGCATGTTAAGTTTCAAACAGCTTTGTTCATAACACTTTCTCGTAAAGAGAGTAATATTTTCTAGATTTTATTCCCTTCTTTTACCTAACCAGCCTCAAATTTCCACTGACAGCTGTACACAGAAAGACAAGTGATATATTGAGTATATTGAGCATGCTCAGGAAACCAAGGCATAAACACCTCCAAGTGCAACAGAGTCTGCAGCCAGTTGAGAGCAAACTTTTCATAACCTTTATATTACTCTGCCATGAACCACGTTAGTGGGAAGGGCACAGGAGATGAATACTATGAACATTTGGAGGTCGAATGCTGAAAAAGCATATGGTCAGTTATTAACATTTTTATTAACTACATATTCTCCCCTTATAAGCTAAATAAGATGCTAGAAACCCTTACAATTTTCTCTTATATTAACAGCATAACTTATTCTCCATAGATGTGCTAAAAACCCCCTAAATTTAGAAATAAAGTAAAAATATACTGTAGCAAAATGATATTTAACTCCCACCTTCCAAATAACCATTTAATTCAGAAGCTGAACTCCTAGGGACAGCTCTTGCTCTTTAGAGGGAAAACAAGCAACTATCTATGACATTACTTCCCAGGACAGAAAAAAAAAAGCTTACAAAAAAAAAAAAAAAAAAAAAAAAAAAGAAGACAGCACAGTATTATGTCATGTTTTAAAGCAGCAACAACCAAATTACAACATTTTAATCAAAAAACATTCTAATAAGCCTGCGGAGTGGCATGCAGCTTTCTCACCCAGAGGATGCTAAGCGTAAGGGCACCACTGGATCCTTGTTTCAGCAGAGCTGTAAGGGACCCTGTGGTCCATTTACTGAACAACTTGGGCTCGGTGATCCTTGTGTGTCCCTTCCAACTCAGAACATTCTGTGAAACTGTGACTTTACCCAGAGAAGTGAAAGGAACCCAGAGCTATACAGTACCACAGCCTTCGCACTGCAGGGCACTTGCTGCTGCTGCTGCTGCTGCTGCAGGTACCTCCCCCAGCCTCTGTCACCCCAGGTGTGGAGGTGCCCTCCAACCTCTGCCACCTCAGTGCCAGGTCAGGTACCTCCTCTAACCCTCTGTCACCCCAGTGCCACAGGCACCTCTTCTAGCTCTGTCATCCCAGTGCCAACAGGTTCCAGCCTCCATCACCTCAGCTTTGCCCTGCAGAGCACAATGGGAAACCAGCTCTGCATTTTCCATTCCATCCTCTATTTCAACTACCCCATTTGCCAAAGAGCCAAAGCGCCGCTCCCGGGCAGCGAGGGGTTAAGGGGTGCTGCGGGGATGGATGTGCCGGGCGCTAATGAGCGAGAGCTCCCGGGGACCCCGCGGCGGCTTTCAGACCTGGCCCGCCTCAAACGAGGCCACCCGGGCACGGAGCGAGGGCGAGGGGAATAAATGAGGGCGGTAATTAACTCGGATTGGGAAGCCCCTGAGTGTAAAGGGAGCCAGGAGCCGTGCGGCAGGGCAGCCCCGCTGTAGCCGTGTCTGTGCGCGCCGCCACAGCCCTGCCTTTCTAATAGGCACTGCGGGCACTAATGAAAAGCAGCCCTCGGCCCAGGGCCTCCCCATTCACTCTCCGAGGGGCAGAGAAGAAAAGCTTCAAAGTAGAACTAATTTACTTCATCCAAACCCAGCCCTGGGCAGCCTGCAGTCTGTACTGACACCGCGACAAAATATTGGCCGAAAAAGAGAAGGGTCGCCTCTTTTCACAGGGAGGTTAAACATTTTAAAAGCACCTGCAAGCTGTTCGTCTGATTTTTTTGTCTCTCTCTTTTTTTTTTCTTTTGTTCAGTTGATTGGTTTTTGTTTGTTTGTTTGGGTTTTTTTTAAATTTAATTTTATTTAAATACAGCTATTAAGGCCTTCATCAAGAAAAGCAACCTTTCCATTTTCCATGCCCACGTTGCCAAATTTTATAAAGCCTGAACACCACGTTCCCTTCCCTCCAGCGGTGGGAACTTTACTTTTTACACTGTGAAAAACAGCAATTACACGTTGTTTGGGGTTTTTTTTTTTTTTTTTTTTTTTTTTTTTTTTTTTTTTTTGTTGGGGGGAATAGAATTGGCAATCCCCAGCAGCCCTGAGGCAGGGAACACATTTGCTCTGTGCTGGCTCTCTGTGCCACACTATCTTGCCACTAGGATTCTACATAGCAGAGTTCCAAGGAGTGAGGGCATTACTGCCTGCTGTTTTACAAGCAATCAGCAATTCATTGTGCCAGTGCTGTCCTGTACCTGCTGGGTAAATGCTTTAAAAAAGTTCCACTAACTGCCCAGTAACAACTACAGTATGGTAGCAAAAGCAATTCACCAAATGTTTATACTGAGCCTCTGATTTATTTGACAGCTTTACACCTTCAAGACATGATATAATTAAATGTTTTGACAATGAAACAAAAATTGTATAAATTAGAAAGTCGTTAAAGCTGTACAGTATCTAAAATGAAAACATAGTGCGGCTGTAAAACATGATTTCTAAAATGCTTCTATAAAATAGACAAAATGTATTTAACTTTTTTATCCTTAGACTTTCTGCTACTGTAATAAGCTGTTGTACATCTAAAAATTCTTAATTTAATCACTCTATGAATGCCATTCGAGAAGACTGCAAATGCTATTCTGTGTTATTTCAGAAAGGCAAACAAGTCATAGCTTAAGCAGAAATAGTAAACCCAAAATATGACACGTTTTAGAAGTTAAAATACTAAGCATTACCTTAATTTGTGTCAATTGCTGTTATTTTGATTGTTTCAAAATATAAATCAACAGCTGCCACAGTGTCTTAGGGGACAACTAACAATGCTGTGATGTTAATCCTGCCCATCCAAGGCACTCAGTTCAAGCCTCAGACAGCATTTAGTGCCCGTGTAGACCAGCAGGATGCAAGCTGGCACTTCCTGTGGCAGAGAAGAGGGTGCAAAACACACCAGGAATACTGAAAATGAGATTCAGAAGGTGAAATACTCACTGCTGCCTGTGCCTGTATTCAAAGCCCAGGAGAATGGCAGCAATGACCAGTCATGTTCCAAATGAAAACAAGCAAGTTAAAAATCACATTCTAAAATCGAAACAAATGTCTGTGAACTACGACTGCTCACTCTAAGGTCAGTTCATATCTTTTAAATGCAGTTTCATTATCATTTTTGGTAGTATGTGTATAAAATGTGAGCTTATTGCTAGCCTTAAAAGCTAATTGTTTAAACAATGTATAATTATATAACCATTATTTAAACATTAAAGCCTTTAAGCAACTATGCAAAAACATTTAGAATCAACTTTGTAATGCAGCTGAAGAGCACTGTTGTTCTAAAGGAAACTGTAATCCAGCAAAAGGTAACAATGACCAGTTGTTTATAAAAACCACTGAAATGTTTGGGAACTAGTTCACATTCTCATGCTATGTTTATGTTTCCATTCATCATCCTTCTCCTTGAGAAGATAGCTCAAAAGGAAGAAAGACTAGAGAACAAAATTTTGTTTAAATTACACATGGAGACGTCAGGTAATTTAACAAATCGAGACGAAAAAGGGATGCCTGTGTATAGCTAAAATCATTATTGCATTAAATCATTTTCTCCTCTCTCTCTCTCCCTCAGATGGTCTGAGGGACCCATCTTTGCAGTGAGGTTTATATTTATTTTGTATATTCAGCCTTGCCAAGAACTTCTAACTCACAAGTGAAGAAAAGGAACCAGAAATACAATCCAAATGTAGAAGTACACTGTGTATAAATGTTACTGTAGTCTTGTCAATCAAAGAACAGACACAGCCTTTGCTTAAAACGTGTATCTTACTGATTGACTCCCACCCTCTTCACACTCCACTTCCATTGCACTGTAACAGAATACAACACAATATAACATGATGCCCACACAAAATAAATTGGTGGCGATGGGACAATTTCAGGACTGGTATGGTGAGCAAATGGATAAGAGTTATTCATCAAAATGTTCATTAGGAGGAGTATGGCTGCAGTGGGCTGTGTTTCTGAATAGAAATCTCTTTTTTTGCCCCACACTTGTAAATTACTGAAGTCACATAGCACATTTCCATAATGATGTATGTGATAAGTGAATGTGGGGAAACTGTTTTCCCTTACACCTCTGTGGAAGATGGTTCAGAAGTTACTATTTTGTTTAATCAAATATTTGGATTTCGATTCCAGATTCTGTTCTGTGTCTGCCTTCCAACTACCATGGGTTTGAAACAAATAATGAAGAAAACTGTGAGAATCAAAGAAAAAATAGCTAGAGTTCCTTGGAAAAAACCTATTCTCTATTTCATTATTGGTACAAAAGTATGAAATACCTGGGATAATATGGAAAATGTTTGTTCTGTGACAAGCTGGCAAGAGAATTCTCACCACACAAGGATTAGACAGGATGTGCTTGCTTGCTACAAAACCAAAGTAAAATGAACTTCTCTGACTGATCCCATTGCATTATTGCTGTATTTAATCTGGAGAGTGGCACAGAGGACATAATATTAAAAATATTTAGTTTGAGCACTGTAGGTTGAGTTCATCAGCCTTAATGCAGAATATTCCAGTTGTTTATTAATGTTATGCTAGAAGCCATTTATTAATCCTTCTTCTTACAGTATTCTGAATTCCCTAAATACTTTTTTTTTTCCCCAGGATGTAAGCAAATTCAAGTGGACCTTTTAAAATTAAAGAAAACATCAAAATAATAAGCTTTTATGCAGTCACCCCATGCAGGTGGATGTTTTTGGTTTTATGCAATGTAATAATATAGTATGTCTTACTACTACTTAGCTTGCATGCACACATACTAAAATCTTACTGGAAACATTGTTCTGTATTAATATAAACCTTGTTATAGTCACTCCACCTAGAAAATGTTGTAAATTATTTTATGAAGTAATTAATTGTAAAGTTTTAGTTTTTAAAAAAAAACATTCCTTGTCTCTCAGAACAAACTTCTATTACAGCAATACTGAGTCTATTCTAGGGATCAACTGACACAGAAATACACACACGTAAAAATCCCATCTTGCTCAGGAAACTTTTAGAACAAAGTCTTTTAGGGACTTTATATACTGGCCTTGCCACTGAGATAAGAGAATTTGCTAGGCTTATAATTCAATGTTATTCATGCCTGAAATTCTTGTAAATGTGTTATGTTAATCCAAATTTTTGTTATAACAACCATCCTCTTCAGTTTCCTCTCATGAAGACAAACAATAAAATGGCCTGTGCTTTTCCACAGGCAAGATGAGACTTAGACTACATTTCATTCTTTTGTACCTAACCCGGTCTTTATTCATAATTTAATTGTGGCAATGTTGATGTTATTTCATTCATTAAATATTTTTTGAAAAATTCATCCTCTAAATGAGAACAAACATACAAACTGATCTCACACCTTTTGTCATAAGGAAATAAAATATCATAACCTGTGTTGTTGATGGAAATGACATGCAGAGATTCTGCTACCTAAAACCCTTCTCAAATTTTAAAGCACTTGAATAAATCTCCATTCACCATTAAAAAAAAAAATAAATTACAACTCTGAAAATTAACAGAATTGTAAAAGTCCAAGAATTGATACTATAACAATCAGAATCACAAGTGCAAAGATTTCAAGAAGTTCTACTGCAATATTTTTTGTAAATATTTTTTAGCTTGAGCAAGTTCCCCTCCTGATTTTACATACCAAATATATACATGATATAGGAGTAAAATCTAAAACTTCCATACATCCTTTAAAATGTACATTCATAAAATCCCTAAGCAGGTAATCACAGGGGCTTCTCATATAACACAGTAAACACCTTAGAGGGCCTTACATATTTATGTCACTCCTGCACTGTACATACACTAAACAAGCACTTTAGTTTTCTTCTTTACAAAAAATACACCAGGCCACATTATAAAGATTTATCATAGCACTACAGAAAATAAGGGAAATGTGCTATGATTTATTAGCCAATTAAATGCATAATTACTGATTTATCCTTCAAATTACCTATGAAAAGCCCTATTGTTGTGAGCCAAAATGAAATTCTTAGTATATGATTATTGGCAATACTAAAAATTCACAAGAAAAATGTCCAGCTTAGTGTGTGCACACAAGTAGAGATGTAGAAGAAGACAAAAACCTTATACCTGAAAAAAAGGAAAGTGTGTATGTGGGAAATAGCATTATTATCATGACATGATGACACAATTGCATGGCTTCATATTTGACATAATTTTATCTGTTTCTGCTGAAAGTTAAGATATTGACAAAATATTTTTCTGGACATCAGAGGACTAAAAATACTAATGCAAAATGATTTTAAAATTAACTTGTTCATTGTTGTTAATTTTTAAGTATTACAATTATCTTATTGGTCCTGGGCCATAAAAATGTGTGAGAAATTCAGTATCACACTCTGTGCACAAAAGAAAAAATAAAAGTGCTTGTAGGAAAGAGATTTCTGAAAAGCTTGTGACTCATTTATGGACAGAAATTTCATCAGCTGCCTTGTGTATTTCAGTGTTTGTTTCCCAGCTACTTCATTGCCACTAGACAATAACATTATAGTTAATTCTGCACAACACTTGGGTGGGCAAACCTGAAGCACCCAGTGAAAAACCTTCAAGTGGGGAGAAGATTCAGAACTACCATGATCAGAAAGTGATGGTGGCTGCCTGACCACGGAAATTCAGCAGAACATGGTAGTGCCTGCCAGGCACAAATCCTGTCTGACCAGCACCTACCTGTCAGGACTCTGGGGAAGAGGGAGGAAAAGAAGAAAGACCTCCCCTCCTCAGGAAAGTTTGCACAAGAAAAGCAAGAAGAGGAAGGAGACAGACTACACTGCCAGCCCCTGACAGCCACAATTCACTCTTTCCAGTTACAAGAGTTAAGAGGTGAAAATCATTACCAAAAATGTTGGGCCTCAAAATACAGTGTAATTTTTAATTGCCTAGGTAAATTTGAGACTTGAGAGTTCATATTTTCAACCATCTATCCACAGAATTAGAAAACTGTTTAATTACAAAAGCTTAAACTTCAGCAAACTAACAATTTCAAGGGCAATAGCTTAAAGAAAAACACAAACTATGGCAAAATTTGAAGTGAGAAAGCCTGGAGATTAAAAATGCAAAAATCCTAAAGAAAGAAGTTTACTGGAAACTATAAGTAAAAACGGATTGTAGACTAAATTCAGTATATAACCTACAGATCCTTCCACATTAAACAGTGGGGGTTCACTTTATATGGAGTGAGACATACACTAACGAATATTTTCAAAGGGCTTACAGCTGCTGTGCCACTCAAAGGAAACAAACTGTTTAATATAGCTGGTAAAAAGCACATAATTAATAAAAATATGAAAACAAGTAACTAAATTTATATTGAGCCTTATGTTAATCTCTGCACACACAGGGGTATTCAACACAAATATTAACAATAGTAAGATTTCAAAAATCCTTTCTTCTACGTTAATTCCATATGTATAGCAAGCTTGTACTTTTAAATACCTAAATCCCAAAGACTTCTCCTTTAGACAATTCCTAGTTTTGGCAAAACGAAATCAAAACCATTCCATACAGAGATTTTGCTTCTGACTACGCAAAATGACTCCACATTCCTCTGATTAAACACTTCACAATGACTAATACATACAAGGAGCAAAGCTACTGTAAGAAACTCAAGTAAAATTTACACACAAACAAGAATATTCATAAAAGAAGTTTAAAAATATCCATAATAACCACGTCATTGGATCTGGTGAGGTAGCATAGGCACACCAGCCAATTCCCTAGTGGAGCTGCTTCAGCTGCAGTGTCACAAGGAATACCTGGGAGAAGCTGAAGTTACAGAAAAGGGATGAAGAGTAAAAAGCAAAGAACATGTAAGCAGGAAAGCAGCAACTCGCTACATTCTCCAGCTAAGTGCTTTAAAGATGAACTTCTATGTCACAATAATTTCCAATTCTATTCTTAGAAAAGCATGAGGTAGTGTTGGAGATCTTCAGAACACATCCTCAGCAGGACAAAGCCCTTTTAATGTGGCTTATGTAAATATATATACCTGTTTCTTTAGTACTTAAGAATAAGTACTTAATTATACAAAATAATTTTAGTGTCTTTTTAAATGTGCTTCACAGATGTCCCTTATTTTGACTTATCAAGAAGAACATAAATTAAGTTCAGCCCAAGAAATTACATGCAAGTGTTAATACTAGAGTTAGCAAAATTCACTGACATATTTTATAGCTTACTGTGTATTACACCTTCCTAACTAGCTACACAAACCGAAAATGTGCAATATTTTTAATTAAGAAGACTACAGCCCTAGATGCTAAAAACACAGACTTTTAGAAAACACGATGATTCAAGGATGTGGGCAGGCAAAACTAAACTATGGAAAAATCTTTACGTATTCCTTCCAACACGGAGCAGAAATCAACTTTCACTTTTCTCACAAACCACATGTATCACTTCAGATTCCAAATCCAGACTCTGGAGAGAATGCGTGTGTTTTTAGGACTGCTACAGTATGCTAGGAAGCTACTGTTCCCCTGTATATTTAATATAAATATACAGTCCCTGAAACACTAACTGAACATAAATTAAAAATTCTGTCATTAACATTATTTCACTCTGGAATCTCTATTATTGAGAACAATGGGGCACGAAGCAGAATGTACATTCTTACATTGCTTTGTGAAACTTGGCATCTGTCAGTGTCCTATAAAACACATCAAAAAAGCAGCACTACCAGTTTTAGCATAAATATTTAAAGTAGTTCAGTATAAACTTTACATCCAAATAAAGTCTACTAATACCCAGCAAGCAGTGGCACAGCTGCATTAGCTCATGTAATGTTTCACACATGGAAACCAAGATGCAAGATTACCTCATTTATGGTAACACTCATAAACTACACAGTACACAGTAAACATGTCTACCCAGCAAATTAAAATATCACTGCACTATGCAGCAGCTGAAGCTATCCAGAACCTGTTTATAATCCAATAGAAACAGAAATTTGTCTTCAGTTCTAGAAACAGGGGGGAGGAGGGCGAATCAAAGTCTAAGTAAAATAAACTGCACTGCAAGTGTCACTTGCCCCAAGACTTCCTGCTTCCCACAAAAGACATGCAACCATTCTGGAGATCAAAGGTCATGGCTTTACAATAGAATACATTGTAAATAGGTTTAAAATAATTGAATACAACTGCAAACCAAGGACTCATTTATAGCTTGCTAGGAAAAAAAATATAGCTGTTTTAAGTCATTCCCATATATGAACTGAAACCTGCATTATAAAACTGCATCTGCTTCCAAACTACCAGATCACCACCTGCATACCAGTTGGATTTGGTCATTCCACAGCCACCTAAATAATGAAATGCTTCTGAGTAAATTACATGCCACAATTGTTTGGATTATCCTCCACAGTGTCTGGAGAAGCACGGCCATAACTGCTACCAAGGGACTGAGTGCTCCACAGCTTTCCTGGGATCTGAGGCTCATCCCTGCAGAAGTGACAGCTGCTTCCTCTCACTGCACCAGCAAGCATTGGCACAGATGCTGGAGATATTCACCTGCAAGGTGATTTCTTTCTTGTGCTGTACTAATCAAACTGAATCTCCCTCTTAAACAGTGCCTGGAACTAACCAAGGGGCACAACACTCTCTTCCATTCTGCTGGTTTCCAAGATCCGGGATTATGTGTCCCAGACAAATCAGCATTTAGCCTGTGCCCAGAGGCACTGCCAGAACATCACCTATGTGAGCAGGAAATCTGAAGTTAGGGATGTACCTCCTAGGTATTATATCTACCTGCTCTTCTTCTTAGATTTTAATCACGCTCAACATTTGCTATGGCAGTAAAGCTATCAAACATAACCACATATTCCTCTCCAATTTCGCAAACTCATTTTTATTCAGTAACAGAAAAGGCCTGCTTTTTAAAGGCTTTTTTTTTTTTTTCCCCTCAGAAACAGCTTCTGAGCTGAAACAACTCAAAAATTTTTTGGAAAATGAGCATGCACAACACATACCTTACAATTTATTACAGCTGTTTTTGCAGACCACAGACTCATTCACAATTTACAATAGGCACTATTTTTCAACCAGCCAAAGCAATTATGTCATACACGTCCACGTTCAGTATCAACAAGTAAAATCTTTAGAATTATGACAGTTAATAAAAGCTCCTCTAGCTTTACCCCAAAACCCTGCACAAGTTTTAATGGGATAATCCTCAGAAAGCAAACTATCACCTGAAAATTATGTTTACTAGGGCTTATCTGGCATGTGATCTGCCTCTTATTAGCAAAGCTCAACACCTCCCTTCAGGGCATAATAAATTTGGAGGTTTGCTGGGATTTGTTAATATATTTTCTATCTCACCAGGATTAAAGGCAGGAAATAATTCGATGATATTTACTTATCTCTGTTGTTAACCTTAGTTACCTCTATTAGACTGGCAATTATACCACTACAAAACCATAATCACCAGTCACAGCAAAAAGACAGTTCATGCCCAGACTGAATTGATGCTCATTTTAACAATGACACGTGAACAATTAACTACTGCCACCTCCTTAAATCAGTGGTTCTCAACCTATGGTCTGCAGATGCCTTTGGAATATTTCTGAAAGACCACAAAGGGTAATTAAGGCAAGTCTTGGCTCACTGTCACTCAGCTGAAATTTGCTATCCAGGAAAAGGTACCCTCAATGGAAGATTTTATGGGGTCCCAGGAAAAAAAAAACTGCTGGCAAGTCACTGCCATAGATATTTTCTTAGGTGACAGAAGCAGACCTTGGAACTTTTACAATAGTTTTGACCTCTTAACTGCTGCAGGTGAAGAGTTTTCGCCACAAAACTGCAAGTCTGAAATGATCAGGAATTCCAGAGTAATGTGATTTCTGGTGGAACATTCACCTCTGTAGGCAGGGTCTGGCAGATTCATTGTCTTTTTTCAGTTCCTTGCTCTGGCAGTGCTTAAGCCTGTTAACAGAAACCTACTGACTACTTCTAGTCAATAAAATCAGATTTCACCCAGGAAAACACATCACTGATAACATAAGTCTCAAAGTAACCTCTTTTGCCCTGTTGCATATTACTGAGCGATAAATTCCACTTTTTTTTTTTTTTTTTTTTTTTTTTTTTTTTTTTTAAATCCTTTATGTAGGCTACTGCAGAACAACTACCCACTAATACCTAAAAGGAATTTCTGGTTTTAAAAACATATAATGAATTCTTTCGCACCTTTTTCCATCAAAACAAACCAGCCTCACACACTCTGTAAAAGAAAAAAACAAGAATATACCTAGCCATATTTACATATGTTAAGGAAAAAGTATATTGAATACTTCACCTTAGTTTAAAAACAAGTGCAAATACCTAAGAGCAAATATGACTTTAAAATCTTCAGCAATATAATGGAGATATATATATATATATATATATATATATATATATATATATGTCAATTTTTTGGGAATGTACTTTCTTATCACATTGGTCTTCAGAGCAAACTTCCTTCTTCCTGTCTATTCATGGATTGCCAAATACTGGGCATAGATTAAAAAATTTGTACCTTCACATTAACAAAAAAGAAACAATATTGAAAATCCAGAATCTATTTATTTGTGCCATGGAAAGACTGGGAAGATCTTTATGAGAGCCCCTCTGGCTTTAGACACTGGGACCCCATTAAACAAGGAAAAAGAGTTTTGTGTCTGATTCTCTACAAAGGGAGTGATTATGCTATTTTTCAATGTATTTAAAAGAGAAAAGATTTTTGCATCACACTCCCCTTGTCCTGGAAAGATGGCTTTCATCCCTGCTACAGGACTGCCATCTAATTCAATGCTAATTACTCATTAGCCAATCTATATTTTTTGGGGTATCTAGTTTGATACAAAGGTTTCTCAAAGTGTGATTAGTTCCATAACTATTTTCACCAGATTTCATGGTCAGGGAAGATTTGCTGAGGTTTCAGCTGCAATATTGACTTAAGCAGTTTCTGCCCTGTCACACCATTTCTAGACTCTCCTTCTTGACATCCAGTTATACAAACACGACTGTCTGCTGGGCTCAATGGCAAAGCAAATGAGAACTGACCCAAACTAAAACCAACATTTTATCTTTTCTTTCAGAATCTGCAGAATGCTTAATACTCTGAAAAATGTCACCTCTTAATACTTTCAAAACAGACACACACAGTTAGCCAGGATGATAGGGAATCTTGTGCCTCCTCTGCATTAATAAAACAGAAATAATACATTTGCCTCATCACATGAAGGTCATATAAAGGTAACTTAGTAATGTCTGTGGATGATTCAGATACTACTGAGTAAATATCAAAGAAAAGGCCATGTAGGATGCTTTTTTAAGAAGAGAGTTCAAACAGCATGCAATAAATAGGGTTTGAAGCTATATAAATGTAGCAGGATGGAGAAGGGACTGAGCAATGCATTAAATGAGTTCTGTCCATCTTCTAGACTGAATAAAGCCAGCATAAAAATCCAGCATGTGATCATTTAGTAAGACATTATGTGCTGAGGCATTAGCTGAAGGGAAATGCATTCACTGGATACAGGTATAGTTTCATTTTGTTTTTCAAGTACTAAAAGTCCAGGAACTTACTCCACAAACCCTCTAAAGAGGGGAAAAAAAATGAGCCCTTTATCGTATGACACAGTGTGTGAACATGTCTCTATGCAATCTGCAGTTGGTTTCCAAGCTCATTAAAAATCCCAAAGCAGTAGTTGGTGTAGGACCACAGTTCTGAGAGAATTCACAACCAAAATACACTTTCTTAATGTTTTCATCTTGCTGCCTTTGTGGGAAGGCCCTTCAGCGAGCAAAGCAAACAACCGAAGGATGTGAATTCAGACACGTAATGACTGTAAGGTCAGCACATGACCGCCAAGCATTCATGACCCCAAATTAAGAGGTATTACCCTCTATCTGCTAATCCTTGGGTCACAAATGTACAGCCTTCTCCGAGAACATTAAAAATTCCTGAAATTTGCTCACAGCCCACTGCTTGAAAGATAGAAAGCTAACATGCATGAAGTGATCAGATAAGTGAAAGGGGCAGTTCTGTTCTCAAATACCATATTAAAAATGCCATGTCTTTTAGTCACCTTTTCTGTTTATGAAGACCACTATGATTTTACATTAAAGTAATACAAAAATAAAACTATCTCCTGAAAATAAGGTATTTAATTTCACAGATTCTAACATTTTAAGTCCCAAATAGAATTTTGAAGGACACTGAAAACAGAAGCAACATTCATATTAGTAGCAAATGCAATCAGAAGGTATTTCTAGAAAAATCACACCACATGTGACTCAGAAATTAAGCTCTACATTTTAGCACGGTGGCTTTAGTTTTGAAACTATGAAAGACTATTTTTATCAGTCTTAGTGTTTTCACATCATATAGAACATATAAGAGGCTGCGAGCTATTCCATTTGTAAGGTTACACAAACATTTTTACAGAGAATAAAATTCCAGCTTTTTATGCCATCTGAATGTTTATGTCCAAAATTTACTTGTTAAAATAAATTGCAGCACCTGCATTTCCATACATTATTGTTACCAAATAAAATTTGCATCTTTTTTTTTTTTTTTTTTTTTTTTTTTAGAAGAAGATACTTCAGGATTTAGTCTTTTGTGGAGACCAAAGTTGTGTTAATTTTCCAGCTGTTCCTAGAGCTCACTACACCCTTCATACCTAGTACCTGAACTTAGTACATCTCAGGAAGATATCAAATAGATTTCATTTTAGGTTCCTGAATTAGGATCTCCATGCAGCCACTGGAGACATTGTCTGTTTATCAGTCCATATCCCTGTTAGTTTTGTATTTACAGAGAGTAACACAAAAAAAAAAAAAAAAATTGACAAAAAAATCCATACCACCAAAACAAAACCACCAACAAAAAATCACCTCAGAAATGCTGAACATATCTGGCCACATCTGTTGATTCCTCTGTATAGTTTTGCATTAATTTCTTGTTAAATTCTCTGCTTCGCTGCCTGTGTTACAGCTTTCTGCCAGTGAGCTCCACTGCCACTATTCATGTGCACTACCCTTTTTAGCCTCTTTGCAGAAAATGATTTTTGGACTGGAAAACCCCAGTATGTGGCATTTCATTGCAGTCTATAACTGCCCTTGATAAACATAAATTTTAAGGACTACCTCAGTTGGGTTTTTCTCCTTTCTTACTCTCTCACTTCTTGTTACATCCTAAACGTCACAATGAAATGAGCAGGAAAAAAGGGAATGTTCCAGTCAGAGATGTGTGATTACAAAAGAAGCATCCATCTCTAGGAAACCCTGTGACTCACTTCAGGAACACCAATGGAATACATTCCTTACCTTCCTCCTGCACTGCGACTTGCTCTTTTTAGGGAAGTGACAAAACTGACATAAAACAGAGATGGCCATCTGGCGAGACCCAGCTTGCCAGGCGGTTTTATCTGATCCCCGAGCATGCCTGCCCATCACCAGCCCAACCGCACCGAGGATGATGTTTATATATGCTGCACGACAAGGGTGCATAAAACAAACCCAAATCAGCAGGATTTAAAGCACTGGAAATAAAACTGAGCCAATGTGACTGTGCTGATGTAGCCAGAAACAAAACCGATGCTGAGTACACAGGATTTATTCATCTCAAGTGCACAGCCCAGCTCATGTCAGTCTCCTACACAGCCACAATATCAAAATAACAAGAGTAGCAAAAACAACAGAAGTCAGCACACTGCTTACACCTTGGGTACCAGGGCCTATAAATGGGTCACAATCAGGTTAGATGACATGTCCCATGGGAGGAATCTCAGCACAAAGCAAAATTTCTCATTAAGTGGTCACCCGTGGTTACAACAATGTAAAAGGAATTTCCCTCCGTATTTGGGAGAGAAACATCCAAACCCAAAAGAATAAACCTAAAAGTCTTCTAAAGTTACTCTAAAGCACTAATCCACACAGGGCAAACTGCAACTGGGGCACAGTTCAACCAACAAGAATAAAGGCAGAAAGGAACACAATCTGCCAAAAATCTGTGGAGAGCTCGGATCTGCCCGCACTGACAGCAAAACTGGGCTTAAAATGGATGTGAGCTAAGTTTGAGTGCAGCTTTGGAATGGCTTTTACTCACAGTTTAATTCTGGTGTACACACAGCCCAAGGGTGTGCCTGCATGATGGGCTTGCATCAGCCTGAAGGGAGGATATTGACAGCACAGATGCCCAAGTCCATGCACTAAAGGCTGCTTCACATCCTTTTAGTATCTTAGAGAAAGGCTCAACAAACTGGCTATAAATCAAACATCTTTGAGATTATGCGGCAATTTTTAATTCTTACATTATTTATATTAATTTAGGCAAAATATATTATGAAAAGCCTGTTGTTAAAAAGTTATCCTGTGATTTATTATGAAAGCAGGGAACACTCCAGCAGCTCCTGGAGCATGCTTTCACCGTCCTCCACTCCTAATCCTCATTACAAAGTTCTTATTCTGCCTCAGAAAGCAGATGGCAAGAGATAATGTCAGTAACAATTAAGAGGCTTCACTGCCCTTAAGGACTTTTCTGCTATACATTTGTAATATTTTTTTTTTCAGAGATTTTTAGAAACTAGATACTTTGCACTATTTTTATTCTAGCATGTGGTTTGAAACACCCTCAAAACAGTTACACGGATTTTGTTTTGGTGTATGGGGGTTTTTTTCCCTTTAAACAATAAGGAATGTTGAGGGGTTTATTAATTAAAAATAAACATTATAAATGAAGCTTCCAGCATTATTTTCATTCTACACATTGCAAAACTAAACCCCATTGAGTTTCCTAGTATTTTAAATCAACTTCCTCTGAGCTACTTGCATGCTGCTGAACCTTTCATATTTTTATGAGCCCAGCTCAACTCTCACTAACAACTAACTTGGATCAGGTCCAACATTTAACTGTAGTTTAGAAAATCCTTTCCATTTGGATAAGGACAATAACAAGAGACCTCACAAGAGTATATATTATGTCACTTTATCAATGCAGAATTTTGTCCACTTACAACCTATTTGAATGCCAGTTATACTTTTGGTATTACTAATATCTTTAATGTTGCTTTACAAGCTGTTGTTTTTCATTAACAATACTAGTCTACCTAAATAAAATCCAAATGGGAAGTAGGATTTCAGACCAAAAAAAAAAAAAAAAAAAAAAAAAAAAAGAAGCTGCGATTTCATATAATTTTTGTATTGGAGCTTTATTTTGAAACTTAAGTGTTTAAGAAAATTTCTCTCCAAGAGAAATAAGCCAGGCTGTCTTGGTACTAGAGCCTTTTCTGAATTACATAAGTATCATCTTTCTATAGATATAACCTCCACTATCCTCCTACAAAGCAGCTACATTAATGGAAAATACACCTGCTCTCTGCTGCTTATTAAATTTTCCTCCTTCCAAAATTCTATTCCTCAGATCTGCTACAGACACTGGCAGATGAGGGCTCCCTAACATCTTTCAGCCAAACTGACCCTAGATAGGCAGCCAAAACACTCTTTAAGTACTTAAACTAACCTGGAAAGGATCAGGTGAGCACAAGCACAAGAAACTCTAGCTCTGATGTTTTTTACTAATGGTTCTTTACTTCATGCTTCAAAAGCCGAACAATTGTATTGGTTTAAATTGCAGAGTATAGAGTATTCGTGGCTATTTGAGACTGAAATAAGGAAATTAAAACTGGGCCTTTATTGGATTTGGTTCTGTAGTTGACTCTATACCTCACAAATGTTACTAGCACAGATCAATAGATCAGCAAGTATTTACCTAAAGGGGGACTTTGTAGCTAGAGCACAAGCAGACTTTTAAATAATAAAGACTGAGAATAAAAATTACAACCCAAGAGATGTGGGGCTGCTCGAATTCCTTCACAAAGAAAAACTGGAAAAAGAATTCACAGTCCTTTATCATTTAAGGGTGGACCAACCATCTGAGGAAAGGAGCCAAGTGCCCAGTACGTTTATGACTCATGAGAGCATGACATGGATTGTCAAAAACCTGTGGTTTTTTTGCCAAGTACATTCTCTTTTCTTGACTGATGGGCTCTAGTTTGGCCTCTCCTTAAACCAAAAGGGCTACACCTGAACTTCCAATTAAAGGGTAACAACTGGCAGATGTGAGGGCCCATCTAGCAGGAGGCTGATGCTGAGCAGATGGGCTGGGGTGCAGTAACCTTTTCCATCAGTTTCCACCCACTGCTTTTGCAAAGGCGCATAATCACCAGGAGCCTGACACTGCCCTTCCTCAGACAGCAGCACGATACTCCCTGCAGAGCACAGAGCTGCTATCATCTGACTGGGACCAGGAACAGGGCTAACTAGCGCCTGGCTAGCTCCACAAGCCCACACTGCTCGCTGCTGCTTCATGAGATAATTTTGACAGAGCAAAGTGTTTCAGGGGTTTCCACTCCAGGATGTTTGAACTTCCACTGCAGCACAGCTGACTGTGCCATTTTCTGGGCAAGTGCCATCAGTGGGGCAAAAATTTGTACATCAGGTCACTAAAACAATAACTTTCATTAGAAATAAGTCTTTTTCATGTAATTTCAGTTTAAAGCACAGCTTGACAAACATCTGCTCCTGAACAAAGGCACAGTTGGAGAAATTTGGTGAGAGATAGGAAGAAGAGGTGGGGAGCTCTTCTTAGCTACATCCCCCAAGTTTTGGAACCATATCTTCAGATTTTTTCTATAAATCCTAAAGACCTGTTCTAATGACAAAAATATCATTAATTTAATAAGGTTAAGAAAAAGATACTTCTATTAATTAGAACAAGAAGAAGTGGGTACTCTTTCTGTCATATATTTCTCTCAGCTTGTCTTAACTGCTGAATGTAAGATCTTGTATTTCACGTTACATGTTTTGTACCACATAACAAACTATCTTTTTATTTGTATAAATGTCCCTCTCTGATTTCTGAGTATTGTTGTTACATTCCCAAGTCTAATTACATGTTTTTTGAAAAATATTGCCCTGTAGCAAAATTAAATTTATCACTTCGTGAACAACTTTTATGTCCTTGTGTTACAAAATAAAGAATGTCATTTTCTGATGCATCTTCTCAGTACTATACATTACACTGTAAGATTTTCTTAAGCTCTTTCTTATCTCCTCTCTTCTAGGAACAAGAAACTCTTTCCTCAAACTAGAGTTCCTCCAACATGCATATCTTTGTCGTAAGCTTTCTCTGTACCCCAGATGGTTTTAACAACATTACTCTTCCTCATCCCAGGAGTGGAGTCTTGCCAGGGAAAAGCACTGAAAGCAAAGCCTCAGCTGACTTTTTTTTGTATCCTTCCATGTAGGGCACAGATGGCCAGGTTTCCTCAGCCCCTCCCCTTCTTCAGCTGAAAACCACAGCTCCATGTATGTAAATATTACCAGAATCTCACTTCCTTTTCCAACACTTAGGATGGAAACTGCTCTACACTGGCTCTATTACAAATTCTTTATTTTGAGCTACCCACCAAATTCAAGTTTAGCATCATGTTTTCCCATATGATCCATAAATAGACACAAGAACAAATCAAACAACACCATATCCTACGGGGTCTTTCACCAGTACATTCATTGTATCCAAGTCCTGATCTCCTTAGAGGACGAACAACTTGGATATTTCTTTGCAAGGCAACTTCCAACCACAGATTGTAAGTTCCAGTAAATAGAGTAAGAAACTGCCATTTCTTTCAAACTTTTTTTTCTCCTTTACCACGACTGAGCTTGTGAAGCAATTTTTACGTGTTAATCAAAATTCTTGATACATTTTCAGCAGGATCAGTCCAGGCACAGCATTTGTCGAACAGACAAAGAGAAGACAGACAGATTTAGTGAACACCTGTTAAATGGGGCAGTGGCTCCAGCACAATTGTTTCCCACTTCATTTCACACAGTAATAACTTTAATGTCCTCCATGGACCCGCTTTCAAACACCAGTTCTACAACATCACACACAAAAGAGCTGAAAGCAAATTTAATTGTTTAGATTGCTTCCAACTCTCTTTTTTATTTGGATAAAAGCAAATATACCTACTTAGGTGGGGGTTTTTTGTTTTGTTTTTGGTTTTTTGGGGTTTTTTTACTGTATCTGCATCATTATTCAACATTATATAATCTTTCCCAACTGCATAACATTCTCCTCCATGTTTTAATATTTATCTTTGCCATGGTAAATTCTCTTACCTCATTAGAAAATCCACATCCCCTATCAACCTCTCTAAAGTCCATAGTTTTAGTTTAGGCTTTGTTTCCTTTTCACTCTCATACATGTATCTAGGCTCTTCTTACTACTTAATATTTTCTTGTTTAATTTTACTCTCACTTCGAATAGTTGTACTTTTTTAGTTTTATTCCTGCTCACCTTGTTTAGTTTCAGACTTCAAGACAGACACATTATCCATAAATGTGTAGTGTCCTAATAATTGGAAAGTAATTAAAACTATTTTTAGAATGTGACAGATTATGGGTTTTTTCAAAGAGAATTGGGCTACAATTATTTAATACCCTGGATTTCTGGAACTATGAAGTGTGGCAAATTTTGATATCAGCTTCTTTAACCATTTTTTTCTATAATAGCCAAGACAAACCATCTATGATTCCATTAATTTTTCTTCATTCAGGAAGCCTGGCATCTATCCCACTTTCAGAATTTACTGAAATACATACATGTGTGGACTTTTTTTAAAAATAATTTTACACTGTTTACATTCTTGAAGTTCAGAGTCTGGCTGTAATTCTTATAAAGTAACTTGCATGCAGTTTAAAGAGATGGTAGGAATTGTAAACAAGATGTAAAGAAGGAAATGTTATGGAAAGAACAGACTTTAAAAACTTTCTCTTCCTATTTACAAAGCTGGATTGGACAGAAAATAGATCAATGTTTTTGACTAGAAAACAGTTTCTTTCTGTCACCACATATATTTTACTATGTATTAACTTTGTCCTGCAGATGATCTCTCCAGTGTATTCCATCATATATATTATGCAAATCCCATCTCCCAATATTAGCCTGTTTTGCTGTATTATGAAACCCAAACTGAATGCTTTCAACATGCTTACCTTCTGTTCAAAAGCACGGTTTGAACTCACTTTTAATTACTTCCCTCATATTCTTGAATATATTTAACTCTGTCTGTATAGTAGTCCTCTTTACAAATGAAATCAATAAAAATTCATACATGAAAATTACTAAAGCCACTATTCCAACAGAATTGGATTTAAATAAACATGAATTTCTGGCCATATTTCTTAGATGGCACTTCAATAAAAACAAGTTATTCTTATACACAGGGAGTCAATTGTATACACAGAAAAATTAGTCTACGTCTTTTCTTCACAGATTTTCAGAATCTTTTCTAATAGGCCATATATCACATTCCCTTAGAAATAGCTCTTTACTTTTCAAAAATGTCTTGTATTGAATGATTTTTTAAAAATTTTTCCTCCACAATACCCACAGATTAGGTTTTCACCTGCACCAATTTCACCTATGTGTGGTTATGCTGCCATTGCTAAGGTTATTCTACACTTTGTATCAGATCCTCGTATCAGATCTGAATAAAATGCTTCAGAGTGAGTAAAGAAAGGCTCATTCCTTTCCCTTGCTATGCTAATAATCAGATCTGTACATGATATAATTAAATCAAAAGACTGCTTACAATTACCCAGGTTTTTTGATTCTAGCCTGCACACAAATATTTCTATGTCAAAGACAACAAAGGTTCTAACTTTTAGGAAGTAATTATAAAAGTGCAAAAAATGCTGAACAAACACAGATGATGAAATTGTCACGTGTGTGCTGAGCTAGCAGATGACCCTGAGTAGTGCAGGAACACAGATTTACCAATGCACCACTTAGCTCAAATGTAAAACCAAACAGCTTTAACCCAGTGCTGGTATTCCACATGGAAAAACTGCAAGGGAGAACCAGACATCCACTAGAACTGTACAGTGCAGTCATGGAAGTGAAGGAAAGGAGGAATCCTACTGCTCCATTCACACACCAGCCTACATCCCCTTCAACTGTTTAAGAGACCACTGGCAATAGTTATGTTTAAACACATAGCTGTCTTAATTGCATTAACATACAGCTATTTTAATTGCATTACACACATTCATAGCATAGAAATAAAAGTACTTGTCAGGAAAGGCAAAGTTACAGATTACTTTTATAGTTATCTTTTCCATAATAATTTATGAAAGTAATTTTTGCTAAAAATTGTAATACTTGTAGAATTAACAGACATCTTCCATTCAGAGGATATTGTATAGATCTTGTTTTGTATATAGATTATAATATTCAAAGAAAAGCCACATAAAATCACCAAATATCAGAAAGAGACATGGAAGCAACAGTTCAGAGTCTGAAAGACTCTGAAAGAACTGATATTGAAATTCTCAAATTTGAACATCAGCTCAGATTGCTGGAAGCACCTACATCTCTCAGTGTACACAGCTCCATTTGCACTCCAGCTTTTTAAGACCACATCCAATTCTATGAAGAGAAGAATATCAAAGTAGGTGCTGCACAGATAATTCTGATGTTGCTGGTTAAGCTTGGTTTATATTTTACCCTTTTTCCTGCTCTCTAACGTTTTTAACATATTGAATGAGCCAGCTGTTATCAGGAATAGACAAATAATAGTCCAGCAATCTATTACTAGTAATCTCCAGTACTAAGTCTCAATTCACATAGTTCATATTACATTATGATATGATTTGCTGTAACACATTTTCAAATACACAGCTGTGGAACCAGGAAAAATCCCACAGAGAGATTTTTCCAAGATAACACACAAAAAAAAAAAAAAAAAAAAAAAAAAAAAAAAAAAAAAAAATCTAGTACATTCCAAGTTACAAGTTTTAACCCAGTATCTATAGTTGACTAATAGCAACAGTTTTAAGAGACTGAATGTAGTATCATGTTTTCAAAACCAAGTTTTCGCATTTCACCCAACTCACAACCCTGCAGTTCTGAGCATGGTTGGGTTGGATGGCAGGGGATTTTCTTTTTCAGTGTTGCCTGTGTTAGGTGAAGTTGCCTGTGCTAAAAAGAAATGCCCCATATGGGCGGATAATGGTCCTCTAATTCTCACTGGAGATTTTTCTTACCTGAGATGGTTCTTAACACTGATTCATTGTGCTCCAATAAAATTTGTATTGGGGTAAATGACTGCCCTACCCTTCCTCTCCATTTTGTTTTTCATGGCTCTGCCACAGTTACTTTGTGTACAGCATCTTTATGTATTTAAGCATTTCATTTGTTTCAGAAAGCATCCCAGCTTCCCAACACTACATTTTCAATTATTTGAAAATTGGATTTCAAACTTTCAGTCCAGCACAGTAATCTCATCACTTTTCTAATTTGTCTTACATTTTCCCCAGCATTGAATGAAATGGATAAACCTCTAATCAGGAAAGGACTAACTGCAATAAAGCACTAAAATACTTAAATTGAGATATATTGTGGAAAGCTGTCTTGACAGACCTCAATGACTTCATTATCATTGAAGCAATCTAATTCTCAAAAAGCTGAGGCTCATCAAAGCTGTGTGAAATTTAGTTATTATCTGTTGATTAATAGTTTCAAATTAATTCTTCACAATTCAGACATCCACCTTTCAATGACAGGACAAAATAGATTACTTTACCATGCAGAACAGAACTTCCTTATTGGGATTTTTAGCTATTCCTAACTATCAGTGGGAAGTTAAAGGGCTTTTCCCTGGGTTTCACCTGGTCTTTGTGAATGTCTACTTTTTCATGCATGATACAAAGGGCATTTAAAATTTCTATCAGCTTGAATGCAGTAATTATCCCTAGATCCAACATGTGAAATTGAATTTCTAAAATAGAAAACTGTTCTAAAGGAGAGCACCTAGCATAGCTAAGACTATGAAGCCAAGAAAATCTAAGTTTTAAAGGTTATGTCTGTTTCTGTGTCTGGCAGCTGCTGGTAAAGGTTTTGTTTAGGACTTCTGTATCCAAACCACATCTGAGCATCTATCTCTTTATATTCTCCCAAGTCCACTTCCCATTCCTATTTCCTATGAGTCTCTCAGAAGCATGGGAGAACCAAAAGTTGTTCAGTATTTTTTATTAGGCATCAGATGAAGTTTGCATCCTCCCATTTGCTCACATTCTAAATGCCTAAAGATACTACAATTTGGAAATAGTAAACTAAGGAGGCAACAGCATGTTACATTTGAGATTCTTCTGTTTTGTTGGGGGCAGGAATTATAATTTTATCATGTTTAAAAGCCTGATTTTTTTTACTCTTATTAAACTAATAGTATAATTCTTACCACACATATTTATAAAATGACGGATTTAGACAATAATACAATTATTGTTAAGAGCACCTGTGTAAACTGAAAAATATTTTCCAACCTCTTAGCAGTTATTTCAGGGCACTAAACATAGTATGCCTGAGCTTTAGAGGTATATAATAGGGTTTGAGAATGGTAAAAACAAAGTCACTTTTCCATCAAAATCTGGACTCTCTCAGAAAAAAATACCCTACCCCCCTACTGATTAGTGTTATAAAATACCGTATATCACAGACTAATACAAAATATCAACTATATGCAGAAGCAACAGATGCACTTTGGAGTTCTTTGTATTGCTTAGAATGACATCCTGATGCTACCATTTAGCTCGTGATGACATTCCATCAATCAAAATCCAGTTTTAATTATACACCATTCTGCTTTTTCTCTTGGAGCAAACACAGAGGAAATGCAACGACCTATTTCAATTAAAATACACACTTTATAGAATTAAAAATAGGTTGGAAATCACTTTTAAATCAGCTATCAGTCTGTCAATTAATGCTCTGAACCCCTGCTATTGACCCAGTACTGTACAAGCTGTTATTATGCACTGTCCTACATATCATCTGTTCCTCGTGCTGCTCTGTTCCAGAAAGACAGACAGCTGCAACAGAATATCCCCGTTCAACCTGAGGACCATCTGACTTTAATTGTAGCACACAGCTTGATGTGGGTCTGGTTATGAGAAGCCCAAGTATCACACTGTAATAATCTGGAAAAGCAGAAACCTGCCAACACGAGGCTGCAAAACACGGGCTTGGGCTGTCTGGCTGCCTGACGGGCTGCAGGAAATATGATTAATGAGCAAGCTATAATGATATCAGGAACCCGATTAGCACCACAAAAAGGTCACAGATCAAAGTAGTATGCATTTCATGAGCTCCAATCATCGTAGAAGATCTGGGGACTTAAAGAGGTAAACTCAAATGCAAAGGGAAAAAAAAAAAAATCCGTGTGTCATAGCTTTCAAAATGAGCACTTAGAATACTGTAATCGCTAGTTTGGGTCTGAACCAGGAAGCAGCAAGGAAATATTAGCTGAATACATCAGTCCATGCCACATTGTAGCAAGCTTTTCTTGATCATAGTACTGTGGATCTGAGCTTTAAGCATTCTTCCCAAACACACCTATTCTACTTGAAAAATAAATGATGCTGATGGTACTCAATCCACCAAGTATTAACATGGAAAAGCAATTTAATATTTGCATGTAATTTTCTCAGTGTTATTCCACCGCAAAAGTGGCAGATCACAGTGGGCATCATCCACCAGCCAGGCTCACCACCACCAGGATATATTTAACCATGTCAGATAGAAGCAGGTAATGTAATTCATTGGCACAGAGGTTTAAATTTAATGCTACCAGACCGACCAAAACATGGTATCTTAATTACAGAAACAGTACCAGGGACCTACAGGAGCTGTAGGTCCTGCCCTTTTGGTAACACTGGATATTGTTTGGACGATGTCTGGCACACTTTAATACCAACATTTGATGAATTATTTCTTACTTTTGTAATTAGCTTAAGCCTTAAAACAAGAATCATTTTTTTCTTCTGTCCAATTAATACTTGAAAACTGTAAGACTTCACGCTGAGAATATTGCACAAGGGACAGATATCAAACAGAGCTACAAGAAAGGCAGCCATGAGCAGCAGATTGGGAAATGAAGAATAAGGGAATGGAAGGTCAGAGCATACAGAGAGGTGATGGGTGAGAAAAACCTGGCCCAAGGCTCAAAACGAGGAAAAAATAATTAAGAGCTAACATCTTAGACAAGGAGGAAGTGGGAGACTGAGAATAACTTCACAGTGCAGAAAACCAGATCTGCACTAATAGAATAAAAGTATATTTTTATGCAAAAGCTAAAACACCAGAGTAATGAGAGATCAAGGCCACCAAGTGCCTTTGACAAGTCTGCTCAAGAGCTTTGCATTTCCCAGGTTATTCTGAGGCACCAGCACATGCCAAGCTCACAGAGGTGTCAGGCTACCTCCCCTACCTATCACCACAACTGTGAGATCAAAAGCTGAGTTTCAATGTGGTTTGCCAAGTAGTCCTGCTAAATGTTACTGTATTTCATATCTCATTGAAATAAAATTTGCACATTCATATGGATGAAGGAAAACACTAAATCCACCCAACATTCATCATGATTACATCACTGCCTGCAGGAATCCAGGCCACACAGCATTTGTGAAAACCATGGCATCATGTCACCAGTAAAAGTGCAGTGTAAAACATTCTAATTAACTTCTGAACTACAGATTTCTTCTGATGGTTCTCCAATGTTATGAAGTCTTATATGCCCCCAATAACAGAACTTTTTCAATTCCCATTTCCTAACTTAGGAGTATCAGGATGTTATCCTGATATGCCTGGTATCTGAAAGGTTTTTGAGAGTTTCCATGCCTTAATTCAGTATTTGCCATTTAGCTGGTTACCACAGGAAAACTGCAGCCTCATATTTCAAGATTCTCTAGGAAAAGCTTGTTATTTATTTCACAATGCCATCAATCCAGAACTGTTTCATTTTGAGAAGAGCCTAACACAGCTTTAGAGAATGTGCTGAAACACCACCAGTGACAGTGTAACAGTTATTCTATAATTCATTGCACTGCCCAGAGGGCACAGTGAAGACAGGCAGTGCTAATAACTGCATTTCCCAAAACAGGGAAGAGAACATTAACAAAGGTTTGGGAATGAAGCAGGAAAAGGAGAATTTAGTTTGATTTTCTTGCAAAAAGGGCGATGAAAAATATGGCAATTCAATTGCAGAAATGGAAGAGGTGGCAGGAGATGGCAAATGTCTCTTGGGAGTTATATGGACACTAAAGTTAAGAAATCTTAAAAGCACATTTAAGTCATCGGAGTGACAAATATTTTTATGATTAAACGAGCTTTTTCAAGCCTTTTGTAATGGCTTGAATGATGATTTTATTAGCTCTTTAGAACCACAAGAGCTAACACTAACACAGAAATAGGGTAAGATCTCCTGCATATTTAGACCACACTCAGACTTTTTTTAGCAAATCTAGGAATAAGAATACTACATCCTTTTTTCTTCCTACATTTGTAAATCTGTATCTTAAGATAATTTCAGACATAGTTCTACGCAAGTTATAAATACATATTGCGGACAAAGATCCAATTTATTTCAGAAGAATCTTGCAAGCCAGAAGTGACTGGGCAATAGAAGAGAGCCATCTTACCAGCCTGTTTATACGAACAAATTCTTCTGGGGTTTTGGCCCACGGTGGAAGTTCAACATCAGACACCACTGTTCCATCATCCATCACTCCCAGATTGTAATTGTTGCTGTTGACAAATATCTCTGGGAGGTAATAAAATTCAGGAATCAATTCCTGTAGATAAATGAAAAACAATGCCATGTTATAAATTCTGTCAGAGGATGCACTGTGTCATGTTAAAAAAAGAAATTATTAGGATGGAATTAAGCTAAGAGAATATAAAAAATTCTCCCACAGACATCTCCCTCCTTCCCTGGAAGGAGAAATCCCCCTTCTGCACTTTCTAAAATTTAAACCTGTAGATATGATGACTCCTTAGCATGCTTTTAACATGACAAAGGAACTGAGACACAACAGTCTACAAACAAAAAACGTCAGAACATTGGTTTTGTTTGCATATTATGCACAGAGAAACTTATAAAGTCAAAGTAATAAACACCACATGGTACAGGTAATGTTTAGTGGAAAGGTACAGACAATCATTACAGATGCTAAAAAGTTGTGGAAAACTGATTCTTCCACATTTTAGTACAATACCCATTTTAAAGTGCTAATGCACAAATGGCAGTCTACAGTTGGATTGAAACTAGGACCATAGCTATTAATTACAAAGGTGCGAAACCCAGCTATATTCTTGTTCTCTCTAATGTAAAGGGTCTGAGAATCTAATGTTTAGGCTATTACCTCGGATTGTTCGATGCCCAGAATTAATTTTTTTTGTAAATTCAAAAATACCTGGAGTAATACCACATGTTCCATTAAAAAACAAACGAACACACAAAGATTAATTGAGTCAGTATTTTTCTTTCACGTAAAGTTCATTTACTCATTATGTGTCCAGTCAATGGATTGCAGGGAAGAACCACGCAATATTTCATACACAAGAGAATAAAAGGCAGGGATTTCACATGGTAACAAGGTCTGCACTAAATTCCCTGTCAGGATCATCACTGCTGTAAACAAGTGATATTTTTGATGTTCCAGGCCTGTGCTGAACAGGACTGGAACTCAGCATTAACACCTCCCTGGCTGGTCTGCTCTTGCACTTCTGCTGGCACAGCTACATGACTGAGGAAAAACAGCGCAGGAATTGTGATTTCTAAGTCTTCTCAGAAAAACAAAGTAATAGTAATGGCTAAACAACAAATTTATTTGGCAGAAAATTATACATCCTAGTGCAAAATTGAACATAACATGCTAAGAAGGAAAATTACGCTCAAGCCCATAAGGATTTTCTCCTGGATAAGTGGATTCTTTCCTTGTTTTGCAAACAGACCGGCAACTTCCTTAGCTGTAATGCATTTTATAAAATACACAGTAGGTAATACATAAATTTATCTAAGTTAATAGGACTAGAATCTTATTTACACAATTTTATAAAAATATCTGCAATGTCTTGGTACAACACTTAATAGAAAAAGCCCAAAAGATGGTTACTTCTATATATGATGTAATATATTAAAAAAAATACACAGAAATATGTGAATAATAAAATGCACATATTTCTGCTCTATATTTTAAAAGTAGGGTGTTTGTTTGGTTTTTCTTTCTTTTTTTTTTTTTTTTTTTTTTGTGGAACTTGATGTTGAGACTTAAATACAGCCAATAAACCTGGCAATTTGACAGATTTAGAAAAACTGAGCCGCTAAATTAGAGAATTTACTTCCTTTGTAAAGAAAGGATCAATACACGTAATTGCTTCAGGAAGTGTATTTCATAGCAAATGAGTGGTGTAAAATTGGTCTTCCATACAGCAAGTGCAAGCTGCAGGCCACTTTAGAAGCAGGAAAAAAAAAAAAATCAGACTGCCCCAGTGGCTTTTGGGTGGAGGATGTAGCCACGCCAGGAGCTGAGCAGATCAGACCTGAAACGCAGCCCTGACATGGGTCAATGGGCTCAGTGGTCTCCCAGATAGCCCCTCAGGGCCAGCTATGGCATGAGCAGCTTTCCAAATGGCTGAGTGCAATGAGGAGGTCATCAGATTGTGGGCAAGGTCAAGCCGAAGTAGCCCGGGCAAAGACAGGAAAGATCAAGCAGGAATTAAGCTATTATCACCTCCATCCTTGTGTGAAACACTGCTTGGCTTTGAATTGTACATCTTTTTGTTTACAGTCCCCTTAATTAACTAGGGTAAAAACATGCTTCTGTACCAAACTCGGCAAGGAGTTGATAAAAAAGAGATTTGAAACTATTTCACTGCATAAGTGAAAGAAGAAGAAGAATGTAGCAAGGATTAATGCTGTAAAAAATAAAGTTTGTAAAAAATAAAGTAACACTGAGGTTGCTACAGTTTTTATCATCACAGAAAGCAGCAAAGAAAAAGCAGAGACATGGGACTATTAATTTGATAGCAGCATGCACCACAAATATGAAACCATACCCTGGGTCTGAACACTTAAAATACAAGCTCATTACATATGTTATCAATGCTTTTATTTCTTCTTTAAATATGTACCTGTAGAGCTATTCATTAGTTTCTTTCAAGATCAGAAAGCATTTGGCTTTCTAGAACACGTTGTTTTCATTAGGTTACACAGAAACAATATGCTGGAAACTTCAAAATTATCAGTAATTTCTACTAGTTTGACTATTAGAAATTTTTCATAAAGCTTTTCATTACTCCAGAAATGAGTTTTCAGAAAGTTTTTCACTGTCACCATTATGATACATGTCTACAAAAGGAGCTTCTTTGTTATATGATTTTTTTTCTTTTGGCCATGTGCTAGCATTTACCCATGGAAAAAGGGAGTGCAAACAGATGCATGTGGCCATTGGAAATGAGCTGTATTTGGAGCCCATTTTCAATGGATTTATTTGGGTGAAAATGACATTAGTTAAAGGAAAACAGTTTGTCCTAAAACCAGCAAAACAACCTTATCACAAAGTATTATTTTTTATCAAGTTAACCAACATTCTTCATTAATTTGGTAACTGCAGTCCTCCTTAACAGTCCTTCTCAACTCTATGTCTGGGGTCATCTTTTTTCTTAACATCTTCACATGACATTCACATACTGATGTGAAGACAGCAGATGCTGACCCACATGCGCAACTCAAAAAATGAAAGAACTTCCTGGACACACAAGAATGTTAAAATTTTTTTTAAAAAAAAATCAATGAATGCCCTTTTTGCTTGTTTGGAATGGCAGGAGGAAGGAGTTACTAAATATTTTCACACAAACATCACATGAAGATGCAGGATCAGACATGAGAGGCCAGAATGAAGAATCCTTTAATATCTCACCAGGAACAGTGACAAGGACTGGCAAATACAGCCTTTGCATGGATTTTCTCTCAGCTTCTTACAGCTAAATGGTTTTCAACTAATCCATGCTTCTGATTTGTAAAATCATTAAGGATGGGTTCCATCCACACTGTAGTTTTTGTCTACAGAGGTTTTCCTTTGGCTGTTCTAAAACTGCTTCATGACAGTTCCAGTGGATGGTCCTAATGCATATTTTGTGAAACTCAGTAAACGTGAGTTCTTTATTTGCTCCTCTATGCACCCTTCCAGGAACTATAGACTCTATATGACCATCGCATTCTTCCTTGGGAGTCTCTTTTTGCAAGCTAAAGGATTCTAGTCGATTTAAATTTGTTCCATCTGGAGGTCGTCTTTCCTTCCAACTCAAAATTTTGGTTGCCTCCATACTTTCTCCAACTCTGGTGAGTGAGTTCCTTCTGAAATTTTCCACACTCAGCACATGTACAGAAATGGTAAAACTGCCCCACATTTCTTTTGTTTAAATTTCACAGAAAAGCCAAGACATCTCCATGATTTGTTAAAGCTCTTGTTTTAGGACTTGTGTTTAGAAATTACTGTCTGAAATTTCCCTGTTGGAATTCAGCATTTCTACAAGGTAGAGACAAGACATCCTCATGGTAAGCAATACTTCAGTCGTTCTGCCATGCTTTTCACTACAACTGATGAAGGAGCTCACAGACAGTATCAACATAAATCTAACACACAGTATTTACTTTAAAAAAAAAACCCCTGCCATATCAGGAATTCTTATTAAAAACATTAATAAAATTCTGCATAGAACTAAAGTTCAATTTTTCTCTAACAGAAATTACCCTATAGCACAAAAACAATGATTCCTAAGGAAAATTCACTAAAAATATTTTTTACAAATCCGCAATATCAACACGGTGTCAGTTTAACAGTGATAGTTTATTTTCATAGAGGCCACCACGCACAAAAAAATTAATACCAGATACTTAGTTTCATTAATGCATTTAATGATTATTTTTTCTTTCATTCAGGAAATAACTGAAGCATTTTGAAGCAGATTTGTATGATCTCCAAAGGTGTCTGGAAACAATGACAGATCCCTAATCCTATTAAACCATTTATAAGGTACCAAATTTTCAAACTAAATTATTTCACAATCATGTTAAGCAATATTAAGCCTATATATAACCTGTCAAGCAGAATAATAAAAATGCATATTAGAAGTCTAGACTTCTATTCATATTGCCACACTTTATTTCTTCTGTTAGGGACTTAAATGACACTCAAGAAATATATACTAATCTATTAAATTAATTCAAATTTCATTTTTTCATCACACTTCAATGAAATAATTTTCAAGACTGTTGGGAATATGTATATATATTTTAAATTATTTTACTTCTTACTTAGAATCTAAGTAAAATTATTTAATGGTATGTATTGACCATATTTATATACTAGGGAATTCGGGTTAATTTGACAAGAGAAAAAGGAAAAAGTTGCATATATAAATACATTCCTTCTCCTTTTGACTTCAGAAAACTTGTCTATAACTTACTCTAAATTTGCAATTTAAACACCCACACAAGGAGTTTGGAGCAGATATTGAAACTATTTGCTCCGTTTTCAATACAAACGTGGCTGGCTAAAAATGAAGCAGATCACAGATACTAGATGGAACTTTCCTATCCACACATCCAGCTGTCTGCATTTTTAACTACTGCAATTCCCACAGATTACCGTGCACAGATCGGATAGAATTTAGAATATTTTTTTCCTTTTTTTAAACTCAGGGAAGTGCTTTCCTGTTATAGATCTTAGCACAATTTTACACAAAACCAAATCTTTTATGAAAACCAGATATCTGCATTCTAAATATGTTAAACATTTTACTACACCAGACTTGGAGTTTATGATTAAAAATCTGAATTTCTAGGTACCTGCTTCTGAATTTTGCTGGTCATTGCTCTTTTTGTGACTACTATGACATGAAATTTCTCCTATACAAAGGTCATGTTGCCAGTTTTACAACAACTTTATTCTAGTAACTTTCAAAACTTTAAACATGAAGCTTGATTTAAAGGAAAACTGTCTAAAATTATGTGCTGCTAATGAGTTTTACAATGAAGTTAACTTGCCAAAACAGCTGTTCTGTACCTAAATTTCAGCTGTTTTATACTATGAGGATCATGATTTGCCAAAAACACCTGTATGAGATACAAATTCAGATATTCAGTACCATTCCCCCAGCCTACAATAGCTGCCACAGCTGCGTGTCATATCACAGGATTTCATAAATTAGTCTCCATTTTGTGGTGGAACAATCTAGAACAGTGTAATTCGACTTTATTAATGCTTTAATATTATGGTCTCCTAGCATCTCTCTTTGAACAAAAAGTAATGAAATTCACCAAAAGCAACCCAAAGCACATGAAAAAGAAACAAACACAAAGCAGCAGAGGAAAAGGCATGAAGAACAGTACATAGCTCTATACTAGTGACTGTAGCTTGGTTAAAAATTGTGAAAAAATCAATTACATTAAACCAATCTAATTTTCTTTTCAAAAGGAAGCTGCAGGAGGGGATGGTGAAAGAAAAAGTGGCAAGGTGCTGCTTTATTTTTGAGAAAGACCCCTGAGACTTCCCCAGTCTCCCATGACATTCCTACAAGCAAACTAGAGAATGGAGATGAAATTGGGTTACAATAATGTGGGAGTAGCCAAGCTGGAAATCCATATTCCAAGAGCAGTTATCAATAGTTCACTGTCAGACTGGGAGGACATGGTAATGGAGTCTGCCCTGCTCTTAATACCAGTCAATAATCTCATTAATGGTCTGGCATAGAAGGTGCAGGAGTAAAATTCCAGATGACACTGAGAAGGCTACACAGCTGTTTGGAGGACAGTAAGAGGATTTCAGATGATCTTGAAATCTGTACACGTTAGTAACAAAACAAACAAACAAACAAACAAAACCAAAACAAAGGCAAACAAACAAACAAAACCCCTGAAAATAATCAGCAAACTACAGTGGAAAAAGAGAAAACACATGCAAAGTGCAACATGGGTTATAATTATGCTCTTGTAAATATAACGAGAAATAAATTTATTGCAACAGGTTAGCTGCCAAACCAGAAGCAAAAAGTGCTGCTGAACAAGTGCAGGCAAATACTGCCAAGCTATCCAGGTTTGCTTTTTTCTGCAGTATTAACAACACTACCTGGATTGTTTACACCAACAATGTAAATTAAGAAGCAACTGAGTTAATTGCCATGTCTATATAGTACTTTAAAAGTACCCTTGCAGAATTTAAATATATTCAGTATTCTTTAGTGCAGAATATTTAACTTAAGAACACATGGTCAATCATTTAAAGGCACCAGTCCCGAGCTAATTAGTAAATAATGCCAGAGTGGTAGTGAGACACTAGCAAACTTCCAAAGGATTTTTAATTTGTGTTGCTCAAATAAATTGATAGGGAGAACTAGGAAATTGAATTTTATGCAACATATCACCTCTTGAAATCAAAATTTGCAAGGTTCACGCAGAGGTTATTCTACAGAGGAGCACTGGACTTGTGCTTTGATCATCGATCCGAGGCTTTCCCAGGATATTGACACAAATTGGTTGTGACCACACATATGCTTCAGCTTTCTCTGCTGAAGTGATACCAGCCAGCAAGACTTCTTTCCAAAGCCAGCTCCTGTTAGTCCTCCCTGCAACATACTGTGCTTAAAGCTAAGATTAACAATAATCTTAGGACAGCAGCATCATAACTGCATTCATTCTTTCCACACGAGAAGCAAGGAGAAGTCACTTCTTATAATTAGCTCAACAGTTCTATGCGTCACAATTTTTTCATCTGGAAGAGGAACGAACCCTTCTTTTTTCCTTTGTGCCCTCTACTTGCTAATAACTAAAGGAGCACAATTACATGTTCCACTTTGTTCAGGCTCTTCCATGCATGAGTCAACTAAACACATTCAAGCAATAGGAGGCTAAAACGTTGCAATTCTGCATGCAGAATATGTATTCTGCATTTAGCCATGTATTTAAAAAACACTTGCAAGGTAGAGCACCAAGTATCAGGAAACTTGGTTTTCACAGCTGTATTGAAATATGGGGAATACAGGTATTTCCAGTGAAGATCGACACATTTAAACATATTCCTTTCTAATTCTTTAAACATGTCCTATGGAAATCTCAATCTCATTCCCCTTCCTGGTTGCTCATCCAATCTCACCAACAGACTGCTGTAGTCAATCAATACTCACTCAGATGTTTCAGAGCAGCATCATGTAATTCACAGCAATCCACAGTCTCAGGAAGCTGTAAGCAACTCCAAGAGCTCATCCTTCCCAGTAGGGATGCCTCTAAAGGCAGCACCAGCTTGCACATCTATCATTTCCAAAAGTTACCCAAGCATTTCTGAAAATCCCTCCCTACAGTGATTGCCAGGGAAACACTCATTGATTTTATTTTTCTGTTAGGAAGGTCACTTTAATTCTAACTAAAATCTCCCTGATATTTAAGACAATTAATTCCTATCTTATCAATGAGCAGCAGAGATTTTTTTTTCCTTTTTTTTCTTACAGTAGTCTCCCTGCAACAGAAGGACACAAGTTCCTCCTCAATCTGCTCTGCTTTAGAAGAAAAATAAGCATAGCTACTCAATCTTTCCCTGTATTTTATTTTCAATACCTTGTCTTGTTATCATTGTTCCAGTGTAGATTCCCTCCAACTAGCCTACAACTATGGGTGCAATATTCCAGGTCAGACCAAATCAAAGGTGGGCAAAATTGAAAATTTTTGTCATACATTTTGAAAGTTCCATTATTTCCTGTTGATGTATGTTCCATGAAATGTTACTCACTATTGCTAAACCACAATACTGTTAATTCACATGGACTGGTGATGTACTAGAACCCTCAATCTTTTTTTCTTTTTTTTTTTCCACAGTAGATTGTTCCTTGTGTTATAACTGTATGAGACCCTGCATGAAAATTACAATTATTACTTTTCCCCAATAAACTTCACCTAACACTTTTCCAAAATAATTTTTCCCTTCTGCAAGAAGCACTACCCATTTCACTCCACTTCCAGTACCTCCCAATCTAATATCAATGGAGATTGAGGCCTAACCTGTTATTATCAAGAAGAATCCTGCTCAGTACATCTTTCAATTTTAATAATGAACTGCTGGTAGCTATTCTCCAAATACAGTGGATTCTTTTAGACAGAGTAATCCCAGCTCACTCATAAGACAATGTAAAAAACTAAGATCATCATCTGCTTCTCCTCTGCTCAGAAGGTCTGTTACCTTTTCTCATCAGCAACTGTGATTGCTTTGACATAATCTCTTCTTGATAAACATGTGTTTCATTTGCTTGTCTCCAAGCTATCTTCCTGGCACTTAAACACAGTCTGATTATTTGCCTCAGTATTTTTCTGTGAATTGTAGATAAACTCACCTCATAATTTCTTGGCTCCCTTTTTTTTTCTGTATTAAATATTTTATTTGTCCACTACTGATATCTTTCTCCTTTTCCATTTCTCAAAAAAAACCCAAAAATGCACTTTGAAATTCCATCTGCCAATCTTGTGGGTTACAAGGAAATTAAGCCCATAATGACCAATTATTCATTTGAAAAAATCTACTGTATTTGTAATTTCTAAACACTTCTTTCCCAATTTCATATGGACATTATATCTTTTCCTAAGTGGTATTAATTCCACTTGTCACTTATTGCCTTCGATTCTATTGGTAAGGACTCATAGATGCAGGAAAGACATCTCTTTTTCAACATTGTTAGTTGATAATTTTTGCATTCCATTAATTTGCAAATCAAACCTTTCCTAAACTGTCTGCTCACCAAATACATGAGTGAATGATTTTGTGTCACTTAGGTCTCTTGCTAGTGGCATGACATCCTTGAGCTAGATCCTGATTTTCTCCACATTACACTTGTCCTTTCTTCCTTCCATCAAAAAAACCCAACTCTGATATTAATTTACCTGCTTGGATTTGACCTTTCCCACCACTGCCAGCATTCTTTTGTCCTTTGTTTTCCTCCCCAGTTCAAAATCAGGGATAAAAATGTTTGTTTTACTTTTACAAAAGAATTCACTGAAACGTTTGATAAAAGTAAAACCACATGTCATCTCCTTTGCATCTTTTCCCAAATGATAGGATGGCTCCCAGTCTTCTTCCTTCCATCCCACATTCCCAGCTACAATAAAGGCAGATGCAATATAAAAAGTGTTAACATTGTTCAGGAAATGTTTTTACCTTGATGTCAGAAGTGTCACGCTGACTGTTGCGCCACGCTCTTGAAATAGACGAAAACGTCCTATCCGCATGATCAAACTTCCCACCTTGTAGATTTAGGAAAAGTGTTGTGAAGGGTTCCTAAATACATATAAGATTATTTTAAAAAAACAATGCATCTCTTAAGAAATTTCTGGGTAAAACAAAGAAATTATCATTCTTTTGGGGTCTGGTTGTGAATGATGCTATTTTTCTGGCAAACACATGACTAATAGCAAGGGGTTAATTCTGTTATTTAAGAAAGAGAAATACAAACTGATGCTTGTTTGTTCAATAAAATGCTTTTTAATCTTACTCCTCACACACATACTTAGATAAAGAAAAGCAAATACTCAAAGGCTGAAGTAGAAACTACATTTTGTGTCAGCTGTGACACACGTTGCTCTCAACAACATGAAAAAGCTCAGATGCCTTAGATATTTATTAAACTAGCATGTAACAAAAATAACGTTTTACTTTGTTCAAGGTGATCTAAAAGGTAGGTGTTAATCTAAAAGGTAGCATTCAATACTGAGAGCTTTAGGACTGTTATTGTTTCATATATAATTTATGATTTAGAAAAATGTTTGGAAGATTTAAAAGCCTCCTCTTAGTTAAAGAACACTTAAGCACATATTAGTGGATAATTGCTTGAAATTAGCTAAGCACTATAAATTACTTCAAGGATTTATGTATGCTTGTACATTCTAACAAGCTTTAATTAATGATGTGCTGCTAATGCTTTCCCAAAGAAATTACTTCCTAGGAGATAAATCGCCTTTCAATTTTATTGAAAAATGCACTGCTTAACCAATACATTATCAATATGTAGCAGCTCAAAGTTACTTCCATATAAACTGTAGCAGATTTTTAAAAATTAATAACTTACATCACAGAACTTCATGATCATCAGAAACCACCTCACACTCATTAGGAGGGGAAAATTAAATACATTAATTAAGAACCACAAATGTTTTGTACTTGGTCCAGTCAGAAAATACTCAAGGAAGGGAAGTTAACCACATTTAAAGCAATTTTTAAGGAGAAAAATGTTTACTGATTTGAAAAGGCTGAACCAGAAAAACTTGAAACTTTCTGCTTGGACTTTGGAGCACATTTCTACCCTACTGACTAAAATTACTAGAAAATTTCAGTATTCTCATATACCATTGAGTTTTAGTTTAGATATTTGTTGCTTTCATTGTCATTTAAAGGAAAAGCATTTTTAAGAAATATACTTACAATCCTTAGCAACCATGTGAGTGCAAAACTTGCTGTTGAATAATGAGTGCCATAGTGAAATTTTGGCACCTGATCATCTTCCCACGATTCGTATCTCTCGGCAAAGAACGCTGCTCTCTTTGGGTTCAAAGCTCCAATAGGCTGCAAGGTTGGTAAAAATAGACTCATTAGGCAAAGAAGATTAATGTGAATACTATCACAGCATACTCCCCTTGCTCTTTTTGGTAACCAGAATTACTGGCATGCATGGAGAAGACTGGGTTTGGTGCTTTGCAGAAGCAGATGTTGGTTCCTGTAAGCACCTGAGGAGATGGAGTGTATACTTGGAACCAGGATTCCATGTACACACACAGAGCTGGTTGGAAAAATCTCCTCTGCATTAACACAGGCTCCATTTACTGCTGATTCAAGTCACTGACTCCATCCAATTCACAGTGGAATGTCTGGGACAAAGTGTTGTTTAACTTGGGTGCCTGTGGATATGTGTGCATGTTTGATACACTATTAAGCAAATAGTAAGCGATATTGAGAAACTTTTTTCTGATTTTTTTTGAGAAAGAAGTAGTGATTGATAGGGCGGCAGAACATTAACATGGAATTTTGATATTACTATTCCTGTAATAGTAATGCTTTCTTATTTACCACCTCAAGCCAAGTTTTACTTAATTTATAGAATCTTAACCTTTGAAACAGACAAATGAAAGACCAGAATTTCTATATAAAACATTGATATAAAAGAAACAAGGTATATATGACTAAAAATGTCTATCACGCTTTAACCAATACTTTTATTCTTTGTTCAGTGCTTACCTAGAATATAAACACCCAGGGATTTATTTAAAGGTAGGAAACATAATATTTTGCTATCTATAGCTGTGCATTTCCTCAGCAGACTTTTGTATAAATGATTTGAAAAAACATGAGTAGAGATCACACAAATCACTGAGAAACCCAAAAGTGAATTTAGCAATTTCACATGTAAAATGCTTTAAGAATTCTAAAATATCTTTGGCTATACATGTAAAATATGTAAGCAATACAATTTTATATACAGATTGAGCACATTGTTGGTATGTTATTAATGTAAATTATGTTCATCTGTACAGACAATGGGTGGATTCAGATATAAGAATAAACACGAAACAATATTTCCTTCTCTCTCTTCTTCAAGAATAAATACGCTTACGAATACACTACAAGGTGAGGGAAAACTGAAAGTCCTTAAACAAAAGTATCAGTAACCAAGTCTTTAATTCAAGCAGAGTTCAAGTGAAAAACTCCATCTGCTATTGAGATTATGATTATTCAAATAACTGCTTCTTTGCAGCTCACGTGAAATTTGGCATACAAGCTTCAAAGTATTTTCTCTCCTAGGACAGATTAGATCTTTGAATGACCTAAAATCTAATCTTACATTTTTTACTTAGAGCAGCTTTCACTTTACAGTAGGATAAAGGAAAACATCTTAGGTTAATTACTATTTTTGCAGTTCACTAATTTGAAATATAACCCTTTAAAAGAAGTTGTTCCTGTATAAAAGGATTTTTATCTGATTTAGCAAATTTATTCCAGGGAAGTATGAAACTGACTCCAAGAAGTCTCTTTGTTACAAGAACCATTTTGGAATCTCCATCTGTACTGATTTTCCCTAAAGGCTCAGCTATGCTTGAGGGAGAAAAAGAAGAAAGAAGGTCATTGGTAGACAAATTATACAAATTAAAAATAGGAACAGTGTTGTGCTGTATGGTTCTGTAACATTTTATGTATTCCCTTTATCTGCCTCTATTATTACTCTCCAAATGAGTATAGCCCAAATCAATAGTTATAGAATTACATTCCTTGAATATAAAGCAAAACCCAATTAGAATTGATTCCATTCTCTTTTCAAAAAATAAAAAAAGGTATCATGCAGAGATCTATATAGCCAGAATCCACAGTATTGATTTTAGCTGTTATTGTTACAGTTGGTTTCTGAAGCCTGCAACAGGACAACTATCAAGACATGTCACATTTATTTGCAAGCAAATAAAAAAAAAGTCCCCAAATAAAAAAAGCTTAGAAAAAAAAAATAAAAATAAAAGAACTGTGGAGCTGTGCACTGACAATGATACACTATCAGCTTACTCAGAGAAGTTACAGTGGGAATACACACATTGAATTATACATTACACGAATGCACTGATTTATTGTGGTAATAACATCCACCTCATTAAAAGATTCTGCTTTGCTGCAGTTGGAGGGCTACATATTGTTTACTGCTATAAATTAATGGCAGTGCACAGAAGACTGTAGAGCCCTTCTAACAATAGATCTGTAATGACAGTGCTGTATATCACAGCTTCCCCAGCAGCTTCATAATAAAATGGAGACAATGTATTGGGCTAATACATTCTACCAGGCAGGCCCATATTTTTCTGACAACTGCTTCTAAGGGTGAGGTGATTCTACTGTGTTACACTGCACTGGGCACAGTTAACTACAGAATAAAGAAAAAAAAAAAAAGAAAAAATAATTTAAATTTCTCAGTTAATTCATATCGCAAAATTAACAGGGAATCATGATCACATACTGTATTCCCTCCCCTGTGGGTAAATGCCAAGGGAAAAAGAGGAACTCTAATCTAAGCTGTGCTAGCTAGTAGCTTTAAGACCACAAATTTACACTGCTCAACATGGTTTCCCTATAGCTACAGATCTTTAAGGAAGAATGAGCTGAAAAGCTTTCATATCCTGAAATTCCAGAACATATTTTATTTGCAGCACCTCTTTTCCCAGAGGAAAATCAGATTTTAGTTCGCCAATAAAAAAAATGTTTATTTAGATGGAGAAGGGAAAATGAAAAGCAGAGAGAGAAAAATTCCAATGACCAAAAAAAATGGATGAGATTACAGAAGTAAAAACGAAGAAAACAATCACTTATGGCTGCAAAGTTTTCAAATCATATTGAAAAATGAATGATGTGTATGGGTTTCAAGTCAGCGTTCATTCAAAAAGAGGATCCAAACTGGGGCAAGAACTGGGGTAAGGTAGTTTTGTTTTCACTTTTTCCAAGGCATGATCACCTATTTTTTGGCCCAAAGTGGTTGTTATAGCAACATGTGCCACAACTATGAAAATTAAAATACATTCTTAAAACAAACAAACAAACAAACAAACAAACAAACAAACAAAAAAAACCTCAACAAAAAAACTTCACTTGATATTCTTTTTTAAGTACTCTCAAATAAAGGAATACCTCAAAATAAATAATTTCACATTTTTACCAAGAACTGAATATGGTAAATCTCAGTCTTTGGACCAAGTTGCTTACTTCCTTTGAAACATAACAAAGAAAAATGGTTTGCTGAAAAATAACTGAGAAAACACACTGACTCTTATCATCTACTGCTGTCAAATGTGTCCAGACACTGTGGTGTACAGTTTTATTTGTTAGTTCTTACTCTTGCTTTGTGCCAGACATTGGAACACTGACCCATCTTGCCTCTGCTTCCAGAAGAGGCCCTGTTGCACCCCACAAAAGAAAGGAGAATGTTCACTGCTCCTCTGCAGAGGGTAGAATCTCTCCTGGACTCTGCCACTCATCTTCAAGAATATGTAAATTTTGGAAAATTGCTAATGATTTTCAATAAACAGATTGAAGTCTTATAAAGAAAGAAGTACTATATGACTATTTACCGTCCTACATTTAAGAAGACAAGAGGTGCTTTTTATTCTTATTTAATGTGCTTTCATATTTTCAATAGCGTTGCTCTAAATATTTCACAACAGCACTATGAAAAAAAGAAAGGAAAAAAAAAAAAAAAAAAAAAAGAGGACAGAAAAAAGAAAAGTGCTTTTCTTTACACTGTTTTCTTACCCACATACAACCAGGTATTTTTATTCCTGTGAATACAATTTTCAGTATTAGTGAATCACATTTGGTAGCATCCTTGCCAAGTATGATGTTTGTTTCCCGTACATCTTATTTTCAAGATGACTATCTGGTTTTCATTACTGCTATTTTTCATATTGGGCCTAAAGGACCAGGGGGACCCTTAGGTCATCTCATCTAGCCTTGAGCTTGTGTGACAAGAGGTTAAATGCCTTTGTATCACATGATTTGGAGCCCAACTATTTACACTTGATTACAGCACAAGCTGTGTTTGGCCAAGCTGCTTTCCAGAAAGGCATCTGACTCCTGAGTACGTGGACAATCTGCTACTTTCTTTGGAAGCTTTTTCTACTGATAGTTGTTACCCTCATTCTAAAAAATAGAGGTATTCCAGTTTGGTTACGAATTCACTGGTGTGTTACCAAAGAGATCCCACTAAGCTTCTCTCTAACATAACGCAGAGTCTCTACTCACCCAGTATATTCTGAATTTAAACATACTTACAGAATATAATTAGGTTTTTTAATAAACTTAACAAGTGGAGCTCTTCAGGTCTTCCATTTTAAGGCATTACTTCCACTCTTAAGATTTGTCTGCTTGCCCACTTATTAATGTACTCCAACATTCAGGAAACTGATGTGTTGAGTGTTTCAGTGTTGGTTTTCTCCATGAACATGCCAACTGCTGGAAGCCCTGCTGCACTCAAACATTGTTTAGTTATTTTATGTATCACCAACACAAAACTGACTGAACGAGCCAGTACTTGTTATATTGTAGGACATCCTGATCACACAGTAAAACTCCTTTTTTCCCAAACAGAGATACAAAGACAAGATGCAAGGGTTTAAACTAAACCCAAACTTTATTCGCTTAGGTCAGCTGGGAAATATCTGGGAACTCACTCATATTGTGTAGATCATTACTCTCTCATCTGTCATTTCGGGGTTTGAGAACAGCCAAAAAATGCTATTCCCACCTCTCAGCCTATTCTCACTCACTGCTAGGCCTCACTATTCTTCCTCTCAGAAAACTGGTTTTCTTAAAAAGTAGGTCCTATCCTTTTCAGAGGGCATCTTACCTTTAATGCATATCTAACTCAAATTCATTAAAAAACCACATCCCAAAGAAAACAACAAACACAATTATCTGCTGAACTGTTTGAGCTGCCCTCATTGATCAACCAAAGTGTCCTTGAGCTGTAAGATTTTAAAAATGGAAGCAATTTATCAAGGAGAAAAGCAGCCCTTACCAATTCATTCACAAAAAAAAGCAGTGGTTTCACAGCAGACACCCCCCAAAACCTACATCAAAGACTAGGCTAGGAGGGGGATATATGAATTTTGATAAATCAAAATTTATCTGAAGACAAAGGGATAGAACTTGACAGAACCTTTTTATTCTTCCCCAGTGTGATACACAATAATTCTGAACTGATATGCTATTTTTTATTATTAATTGTGAATTGTATTTTAGTCCCTTAAGAACACAAGCAGCTACTTGAATTTCATGTGCTTTCTTAGTGAAATAAGGAATTCCCTAGTTGAACACTTCTTGTATACACAATGTTGAAACTGCAATAATTATGAATATTGGCAAGCGTACTCCACCTATTTTGATATAAACACATCATCACATTCTGCTTTAAAAACTTTCAAATACTCCAATTTCTATTCTCACGAAACTGAGAATTTGATAAAGGGCTGGAGCATAAGCAAAAAAAGGTCATGTGCATGCAAATTAGAAGTATTTGTACATATGGTTTATATTTCAGATGTTTTCAAGAGCATGCATATTCCTTTGAGACAGCAGGAATGGTCAGGAAAAACTGATCTTAAGATGGTCTAATAACTAGAATGTCTGAATATGTCAATATAAATAATACTTAATATTGCGAAAGACAGAAGATTCCCAAAGTTCACAGTTAAAAAATACGGGTCATAAGCTAATGTTAAGCATAAAAATAGAAAAAAACACCAAACAACTCTATTATGCAATATTAGTGATGTTTTAGCAATATGTCAGTGACAGGATATGCCTCAGGTCACTAAAATCTTGGAGGAATCTGAATTTAAAAGAAAAATCTCCATGCCTTCACAGTACCAACAATAGTATCAAATGCTATTACACCACCTGTAGCAGATTGCAAAACAATGCACTGCTGAACTGCAAACCAATTAAGCACACACTAATGAAGCACAGTAAGGTTTAATAAATTGTTCAGCACAACTGAATGTGTCGCACACTGTGTATCTGAGGTATCACTACACCCTAATGCTGCTGGGAAGCCAAATTGAAGACAGTTGTTATGTGTTGTACATTTCCAAGAGGTCAGGAAGAAAGGAAGCTGGATGTCCCTGGGAATCATGAGGGAAATCCAGCTGCTTGCAGGCAGTGAGGAGTGTATGGACTTACTTAGAAAACAACCCTGCCAGCCAAAAGCAAACATTTGCATGCACACTCCATGAATTAACCTGTCAAGTGAAAGAAAACCCTGCTCTGTTATTCACTTGCTTAACAAACAAACAAACAAAAAATCCTTTTATGGATTTTGAGAAACATGATTAAGTGAGAAGCCACACACACTTGAGTCATAGCAGGAGATGGAAACATTCTCTGTTCGCCTTCCTTTCACAGACCATGGTCCTCTGCCAACATATCATACAAGCCACAGAAAACAGCTGCCATTGTACCTAATACCAGATCCACTTAAGACAATCAGAACTAAAACCAGAATTCTTTAGTTGGTACTAAGAGCACAGGACCTCAAGTCAAAAGCTGATACATATTTGCTTTTTTTGCAGATTTCTGTCAGGGCTCACAAAATATATATTATTCTGCATCATATGTATGCACCAAGCCTGAGAAAAGGAGCGGCAGAAGGCTAGAAAGGGTACTTGGGAACGTATGAGGAGCTTTTTATTGTAATCTGTACTGTTTCATAAAACTATTCCAATCAGATTATATCAATCCTGAATACAAATAGTCAGCTAAGAGCCCATCAATGTATCTTGTTTCACACATCCATTGCTTTGCTCCTAAGGTGAATTCATCCATCATCTTATTCCCCGTTTCATAAGATATCCTGATTAGTCAGCCATCACCTTCAATACCATCAACAGACGAACATTGTCAGGAAGTTTTATCAGCTCCCTTTTCACACTCTTTTTCAGATTAGCAACTATGCTGAACAGTATAAAGCACCAAACAAACTTCTGGAATGTCACTTTGGAAACAAACCTCGTGTTTCTGATTCTGAGGCAGATTCAAGTGACTGGCTGGAAATGATATCTAAATTATTTTAATTAATCTTGTTAAATTACTCACCTCAAGCTTTTAGGATCATACCATCTTTTCTTAGTATTTCTTTTTGTATTGATTTTCTTCATTTGATGTACATTTTTATCTGTTGATGTTTGAGTTTTAGAAAGATCAGCAGATGTGTGCATCAAAGCCCACAGTCTGAGAACTAACTCTTAAACTCCTCCTTAAACAAAGATTATCATTATTTTACCATGATCTCATTTTCTAACCACTATTTTTAAATCTTGATTTTTGTTTGACTCCCAAAAGGTCTTCTGTTCCCAGGAGTTCGACCAATTCAGTTTTAGACAGCTCCAGTTAGGTGAGAAAATTCCCATATTTATTTCCCATATGAGTGCAATTTTTAACCATAGTGCTTGCTCAGAAATCTGAGTTACACAGATGTGTGCTGTAGCATCCATGATGTGCCGATTCAAATGTATGAATATAAAAAGGAAGAGAGACTGTATGAAGAGAATAACTTCCACTTTACATTAGAAAGACAGAAAACACACATTTAGAATGTCTTTGGCCCAAGACGTGTGTGTAATTACTTTATTTTGATTTCTAGTAGATTTTATGACCAGACATATGCCCCATGGTTTCTTGTGATCATTTAAAAGGTCATGAACCTCCCTCAGTTGATTTCCAGTTGTAAGATAACATATGTCCAGGGCACCTAAAACTGAAACAATTTTCAAGAGCAAGATGGACAATAACAGTAGATACAAACTTGGAATATAATTTTGAACATCTATGGTTAATTTCAAGCAACAGTATTTTGTATCTTTGGGAATTTCTACATTCCAAACAAATATTCTTCCTTGAAAAGCAAGATTAAGATTATTAAGTTTATTACCAAAATTATTCTTTTTGATCCTGTAAGCTTGGCTTTTGCCCTAATACCTAAATACAATTTTTTTAAAAAATTAAGAAGATTGCTTGAAGATCGGTAAGTGATCCTAGAAACTGATATATGCATCTGAGATACAAACAGTATGGTTCTTGTGGCTTCAGAAAATAAACCTCTGGTGGAAAACAAAGAGAACATGGAAGAGAAAGTAAGAATGGCAACGAGATGCATTCTATCATCCACTTGTAATATTCTTTAGAGAAGTTGGTGTGACACAGAGAATAACCAACTAAAGCCAAGAAAAAAATCCCAAGATGATACTATAAAAGGATGGTTATCACATTGTCATAGAGCAACATAAATTACCAGAATATTTTTTTGTAAATCTATCTACACTAAGAGTAGGATTTCAGAAAGTATGTTTTGATAAATCATCACAGAGATACATTTGGGTACAAGTTCCAGCCTCAGCAGGTCTCCACAGGAGAAACAGACCACTATGGAAATCACGTTTGTTAGAAAAAAGGTGCTGAGATAGATGCTGCATGAAGCTCAAATCAACATATCAAGTCAATCTCTGCCCTGAAAGTGAAACAAGAAATTGACACTAAAACCCAAACAGCTGAGTGTCTCTAAGTCAGCTTTAAGAACCCAATCGCTAGTTAATTAACAAATTGGTCTTCCTCGCTGCTGTGTCCCTGTTGTTCCCCCGACAGTCTCGGGGTGTCCCTGTCCGTGGTGCTGAACCCAAGGCGCCGAGGCTGGCGGGGACGGGGGAAGGTCCCTGACCGTGGTGCTGCAGACACGGGCTGGGGACAGAGGGACAGAGGGCTGCGGCACATTAGCCACAGACTCATGGGACCCTTTGCAGCTTTGTCTCCCAGTTTTGACAAGTGTGCTTCCGGAAATGATACAACACATCGGCTCAGCTGTCAGAAAGGACGATCGACCCATTTTATCACTCATCCATGACGGCATCTGGCTGACTGTCATTGGCATTCCAGAGTTTCATAACATCATTTTTCCCCATTTAGAACTGGGAAAAAATGATGTTATTAAGTCAAAACTTTCAAGGGAACATAACAGACTACTCAACACTTTAGTTTGTACTGCTTCTAATTACAAAGCAGATTATCCAATCTAAACAAAGAAAGCCCATAACAGTCCTAAAGTTCTAGCACTATCATGGGATGTGGAGTTAATAATCTTGCACAGCTCCCTGCAAAGACATTCTTTACAATTCTCATCCCACCTTCCCTTTTCAGCTCTCTGTATATGCAAAGAAACCAGATCAGGAAAAGTGAGTCTTCATTCTCCCAGCTAGATTTTGCTCTTTCACGGTTTCCTAAATGGAATCAACACCAGAAAGGTTTTGCTCAGAGTACTTCCTGTTTGTATGCTTCCCTTCTCCTCTAAGTTTCTCCCAGTGTGGTTATGTCCAATGTTCAAGTTCACCAACCTAAATTTTAGAGAGGATGAAGTGCTCCTCTCCTCTGAGAAGCAACTTGTGTTTCACAAAAAAAACATGAAAACTTGTTGCCTGAAAAAGGAGAGGATCTGATAAATATACTTTATACTAAAAATATCAAAATCCATAACAGAATATAAAATGAATAATGAAAAATGTGTGTCCTTTTCAGATATCACTGATATCCCAGCTACCATTCAGGATGGCTTTAATGCCTCTAACATTGTTTCTTGAGATATCCAAAATTCTAGAAAATTTAATGAATCTACTTGTAAGTACCACAGATCCCACTACGAATTTTAAAATATTTTATTTCCTGTAATGTCCTGTTTTAAGAGGGGATTCACATGAAGCATCCTGAGAGGAAAAATATTCATCCCTTCGCCCTGAGGTTATCCTGTCTGACTTTGGAATAGTTTTTAACAAAGTGGTATCTTTCCTACCTGAAATACCAGTGACAAGGTAGCCAGGACAGGTGCTGAGCACAGCAGTACCCAGCCTCAAAAGTTTCAGCACCTAAATTCCAGATGTAATTGCCTATCAAAACAAATCACTGCCATTGCACCCACTCTTGTTATTTCTCACACTGTTCCTCTCATCCTCCTTTAATGTCCAAATTTTGAACACTCTTTACGCTTAGAAGGACACTGAGTCCTGGTGAGTTCATCAGTTTTAACTGCACTACTTTTGTGTGCATTTGGCAGGAGCTGAATAAAATGTAATTTACATTTCCTACATGAAAGCACTTGATTCACAGAATATCTGTACAAGTTTTAATGCCTATCTAGACAAAAAAAAAAAATCTTTTAAAAATTTGCAAAACTCTAATAGGTTACACTAAACCATTTTTTAGCTTCCACCTCTTTGCCAAGAGGTAAATAACTAAGCAAATTTCATGTCCATCCCAATCTGCTTCCACACGAGAGAAAATATGAAGCAGAAGATTTATATGCAGTGCACTTGTGCACCCTGGGCACCCTGCAACAGAATTCAGGCTGACATAATAAAGAACACCCAACAGCAAAGTTCACATCAGAACAACAAAACTATTCTAATTTTTCACAGTAAAAAAAAATCTATTACTTCTCTTCTGTCAAGGTGTGTTTTATATTAGTAGCTCCCACATACCAATTAAACACCTCACTTCACTGAAGGTGAGAACTATTTGTTGCTTTTGTACACTTGACTGGAAAAGAAGTCATTACATACATAACAGCCTCTATAAAATTGATGATGATTTAGCAAATATTGCATGGAATAGATAAAAGTATGAATAAAAATATTATTATGTACACATGTAGCTATAGTGCAGAGAAAAGAAGATTTAGGAGCAGCATAAATTTCTTCTTCCAGTAGTGTCAGTTTATGATCCTACACAAATGTTGTGCCTTATGAAAGGAAAATTATCAACAGCTCCTTGCACACAGCAAGATCTTGTAACAAAGTTTTGAGAGTATAAAATCATGCTTCCATATCTCAGTATTTGCCATGTATTTTTACTTCTATTCTCTTTCTTTATCCAAGTTCAGAAACACAGTGTAATTTATAGCTTCCACTGAATAAGGAAAAGAATGTGCTTATGAATAACACAAGTAATGCAGAAAAAGCCACACATTCTGGTGGGAAACTGTGCCTGTTGTATAAATAAAATATATACCACCATAAATATAATATGTAATGCTCATTCCCAACCATAGTCACCTCTTAAGGAATAAACACTTGAGTCAAAGCAGGGTAACAGACTGGCAGTGCACTCCTGGCATTTGTCAGGAGCGTTCCTCAGGCTGACAGCAATATTAACCACAATCCATTTCAGTTGCTTTGGTTTATCATTGTGTGACTGATGTTCAAAACAGTGCCATAAGAAGCTGCTTACACAAAGTGTTGGTTTAACCTACACTCTGCAGCTCTTTAAATCTGTACTAACTGTGGACTCCTAGCTGACACATTAAAAAAACTGTTACTTAGATTTGCCACTTAACTTGCAATTTCTCAATTATTTTTAAAAGTAAATTCTTCATTGTCTTTGACAGCAAAAAAAAAAAAAAGTAAAAACTTTGACGTGACTTCCTTTCTGCCAGATCAAAACCAAAGTTTTTCTCTTCTTTACACAGTGGGAGCACTAAACTCTGATGAGTTTCTGGCCATGCATAAAGAAAGGAAATAAATGACTGCTAAAATCATGTAGACATTTAAGTGAAGTATCTTTAAATATTTAAACCTTTAGCAGTGCAAAAACACACACATACTACAATCCCTAGTTAGCACATATTTGGAAGCATTACCCTCAAGATAATAGTGCTGCAATGAAAATATCACAAGATACATGACATCCACAGATTTTCATTAGCATTCATAAAACATTACCAAGGTCTTCCAGATACTTGTCACAAATCCATCATCTGACACAAAAGTTTAACATCTAAGCTACATGGAGTTGTTACTGCTAGAAATGCCAAAACAGTAACCAAAACTTGAACTGCTTTATTTGAAATAGGTATGGCATAAACACTCTCACTCTGTGTGTGTGTGTGTGTGTGTGTTTATTTATATATATATATACAAAAATTATGTGCTGTTTAAGGTTCTCAGTTTTCCAGCAGATGCTTGAGAAGATTGAATGTAGACAGAGACGCAACCCAAGTAATGTCTCCCTCAGCACCAGCAATGGAGATTCCCTCAGAACTGAAAGCACACTTAGCAATCCACCTCAAAGACTACTTTCATGAACAGAGAAATCCATATAACCAGTCAATGTTAATAAAAAACCACATAGGAATAGAGCAGGTTTGCTATCCAATCTCTCAAATGGAGGTAAGTGCAGTACCTAACTTAAAATGGGAAAAAAGTGTTCTGTTTCAGGGAAGAAGAAAGACCAGGACTACAGTGCTGATTGAATTGACTCTTTAAATGAAAATACAATTAAAAGGAGACTCTTCAGAAGTACAGCACCTGGAGAATCCTTTTCCTTGTCTTTAATTATTTCAGCAATGACATGACCTATGCAGAAGCATCACATAACAAAAATTAATGGGAAATGAGGTTGCAAAAATCATGTCATTACCAAGGAATTCATTAATGATTAGTGCATTTAATTTATGTACTAACTCAAGCTACAAAAAGCTGATGCTACTTTAAGTTTTCAATGTTGATTTAAGTGCAAAGCATAAGAATACTTTAGCTTGGTGATAGATATTTTTGGCTGTAAAATACGTTCAGATACCTTCTGGCCAGGGGATTATTAAATAGCATTTAGTGAATTCCACAAAGAAAAAAAAATTTAAATGAATATATGTTTAACTTCTAAAGATTTGTTAAAATATACAGTATGTGCAGGTTTACCCATGAATGTGGATCTGTGTCATCCAGACATTCTAAGAAACCTTAGTTAATGACTTATTCACATTAAGTAACACTATTAGGAAAAGTTGCAACAATAGTTGCAACCTCAGAATCTCTGCTTTGGTTTTAAATGTGTACATATACACATTCAAAAGAAATGGTACAATCTTCAAATGTAGATATATATACACACATATTCAAATATATATATATATACATATATACATGTGTATATATGTGTGTGTTTACTTGTCTATATATTTGCTGACTATACAGTACCTCTTTTAAGGCTAAAATACTAAATTAGTAATAAAACCTTTTCACAGACCTGTGTTTAGTTTAATCAATTGCAAACTGAAAGCAAAAATTTTAAAGCTGTCATATTTCCACGGAAATTTTTTTAGTAGCAAATTACCAATTTATATGAGACTTTAAAGAAAAAAAAACTATAATTAAAATACTCTCTTACCTTTTCTACTAACTAACTATATTGATCCATGTGCCAACCGTTTCCCACATAAGCTACCTTTTAGAAAAAGATCCTGCTTGCTGATCAGTGCACTCAGCCTTAGTAGAGAAAATGAGAGATACTTCTACTTCGGAAAATGAAATAGTCCTTTCTGGGAAAGCATTGCAAGAGAATAAACATTCTATCAACAGGCTGTATATCGAATCTCCAAACAGGGTGGGGGGTGGGGAGTGCTGAAAAACCCACAAGGCTGCTCTGCCAGAAAAGAATTGTTCAGAAAAATTGTTCAAACCTGCCAATGTCTGTCTGACAAAGGACAGCTGCATTACTCCAGCATACCTGAAGGGGTACACAGAGGAAGTGATAAAATAAAGCTTCTACTCGCTGGAATACAGGCAGTGATTTAAAAGTACCTAAATTACAATGGTATCACAGGGTTTGCTACTAAAAAAAGCACGATTCTCATCAGGAAAAAAACTCAAACCCAAAAGGCTAATTTTTACTCTTTAACAGCCTCAGCATCTCTAACTTCATTAAAATTTGAAATGAAATGTAATGTCTATATTCCAACTAGTAGCACCTTCCAATAACTATGATTAAGTTGATACAATCAGAAGCAATAAGAATGCATTAATAATTCATCCTTACACAATCTGATTCCTATTATCAGTACACACATGAAGAAATGAAACACTGTTATTGGTCATACAAGTAACGTATTAAACACAGCAGAAAATGTTTGTAAGACTGCAAACTACTATGATAAAAATATAAAGGTATATTTGATGACAAATACCTTTGACAAATCCCTGAAGTTGCTAGGAAGTGTAAGGTCCAACTCCTCTGACTCATAGTTGGTGATAACCCAAGGGAAGACAGGGTACTGATTTAAATCATTGTAAGTTCGACCTAACAAACAACAAAAAAAAACCCCACTGTGAATCAAGTTATATTTAACTGAAATACCACTCTCTAAAGACACAATAATATAACTTTATGAGCTCTTTGAAAGAACTGCAGTTTATTTCAGATCTGTTATCATTCCAATATTCTACTTTGCTTTATTGAAAGGATAATGGAAAAGTTGACAATATGCTAATATTTAATCTAAAACATTTCAGCCCATTTCACTTTAATTGTGAACTCTTTTGCATACAGTACGATTGACAGTTAAATTCACTCGTTTCCTACACATTTCTCCTTTCCTTGTTTACATCATCTTGCCTTCCATTTCCTTAAGGTGAAACACTCCAAAAATTGGAGGGGTAATGATTTTTGTTGATACTAAAAATTAAAGCATTCTTTTTTACATACTGTCTTAAAATAATATGTGAAAGAAGAATGAAGTCGCTCAGGAATTTAGACTGAAGAATTTTTCAATTAATAACTGTTTCATCTAGAGAATTCACTTTGAGGGGAATTCATCCTTGCCCATTTTCTCTCTATGGATATGCCAACATTTACCAGGACAGAAAATTTAGTCTGGATACAGGTTCATATGTACATCTTCATGTATCTAAGACGTAAATAATACACTTCTTCCAGTAAAACCAAAATATTCAATTAGAATAAGCACATACCATGCACACATACACACCCTAAAGCCTGGTTTCTAAGTTTAAAATGCAGTATTTACATTGATTCTGTCTCTTTTTATTGTATTGTTGCAGAGACTCATTCATTTATATCCTCTTCAATTAGCATGTTCTTGAGATTTGGTTCAGCTTGGTCTTAAAAGTCTCCAAAGACAGGCTTTAACCTCTTCCTCAGGAATATTATTTTACAATCCAGCCTGTAAGGTTGTCAGAAAACATTTTCTAAACCTCCACCAAAGTTTTTCTTCTTCCAATTTTCTTACACCCCTCAGTGTTTTTCCATCCTGGCTTGCAGTATTTTTAAATGGTAGAGTCAGGCTTTCCCTAATCACTTGGCTGTATTGCACATTATCTCTTAGTGAGGATTAAGGCTACTTACACGACACTGGGATAACTATCTTCACTTTAATTCCCTATCATGGACAACCCAACTTTCCCTCTTTCCACAACATTATCTTTTTGCTTCTTTTAACCTCAAACACCGAGCAGATAAGAATTCAATTTATTATTTCAATAATATATTAAAGCTGAAAAGGGTCATTCATTAGAGCCACAGAAAACAGTGTCATGATGTGCCTCATTCAGCTTGAGCAGTAACGAGGCAAGCAGATCGACCCCTACTTTTAAAAATCTGCCAGCATCCTGGCACCTCTGACTTGATGACTGATTACAGAAAGCACCAAAACTGACCATTTGTATAAAATGCAATTAGTGCAAGCACAGGCATTTGTTATATCAATCGTGTTAGCAAGAGCCAAGCCTGAAAGGGAATTAACAGACCTTTCACCACTGTCAATACCACAGAAAACAGCTGAAAATTGAGAAATTTTCTAAGTTGCTCAGAGGAGAGAGTAAGTTGGATAATAAAAGGGATGTCATGAGACCCAATAGTTTGCGTCCACTTAGTAAACTGAAGCTCAGCTGGTTAGAAGCTGATGGGGTAAGATCGGTTAAACAAAATATAGCTTAACATTTACAGAATGAGTGGTTAAGACAAAAATAAGTGGATACAAATTAGGGTTGGGTTTGGATTAATGGTGTCCTGGAACAGCAGCACTGGCAATCCAGCACTGCACCCTTTTTTGAGACCAACCATGCATCCTGTAACAGTGGTATTTATTGGCTGCAGGAGTATCCTGCTCCCTGGCTGAATTTCCAAGCCCTACAGAGAACTTCTTGCATCTATGATATTCAGGGAGAATAGTACTTATAAAAATTAAAACTTTGAATACTGAAGGTAAAGAAGTTCCTATTTCTGAGGCTTTCCTAAATAGTTGACAGTCTATATAGTTCCTGTCCCCTCACAACAGTCATGAAATTCTGATTTTAAGTGCAGCTTAGTACAGAATACCTCTCCAGTTTTACATAAACATAAACCTAATTACTCATAAATTAAACTTAGAATTTCTGTGAAGTTCTTCAGGACAAAATCATACACAGAAAAAATTACTCATTAAAAGAGCAAAATCTAGTTGTGCCCTATGGCTGTTGAGACTGTGCCATCATTAGCTCCTTTTCTGTGTTATTACAGTAACTTGGATGTACAGTAATTAGCAATACCTGCAATAGTGTTTAGAAACATCAAGTATTCAAAGTTGGAAATCTCTCTGTGTTGCCACCGCTGGGTCATATTGGAAGCTTTGAAGATCTGCCGTGGACTGGCCAAAGAAATGCGTCTGAAAACAAAGAAAATTGGGAAAAAAAATGAGAAAACCTGGTGAGTTTTCCCTTTTTACATATCTGATTTTTAATGTCAGTAGTACATATTCTTTCTATCAGGTCTGTGCTAGATTTCTCTGGAGATCAAACTGCCACTTGGATACTTGAAGTTCATTTTTAAAGTTTTATAATCTAATAAGAATGAAAGAATTAAAGCATCTGACAGCTGGATATGTCAAGATTTGAAAAATTTCCAACAGAAACCTTTACAGCTGTGCAAATTCAGCTGCTCCATGACTGTTTGATGTATTACAGAAATATGTTACTGGAGATTTAGAGAGATGGAATATCATTAAATAAGAAAATTACAATACTTTTAGAATTTCACATAAGAATAAAGTCATCTTTTTAGGAGAGGTTTTTTAAATCCCTCAAGAACAAAGGAAAACAATGATAAGATGATAGAATTTCATTATGAAGTCTATCCTCTTGAGATTTAAATTCTGGGCAGTGTTGAGGAGTTAGTCATAAATAACTCAAACTTTCAGAATCTGATGCCAGATTTCCTAATGTTTGTGAAAGAAGACTGTAGAGTCATTTCTCGGAGTGATAAATCAAACAGAGAAGAGTTTATCATAAAATTCCCAAGACTGTTTTGTTCATGATGAAAACATCTGTAAATACCAAACCCACATCACTTAGGGAGGAAAAAAAATTCTACATGTAGTTTTAGTTAACAATTCTTTACAGGTATTGGTGAACAAGTCAAGGAAACTGTAACTGATTCTTTTTAATAACCTCCATTACATTGCAAACAAGTTGATCAGTAGAAATGGATGTGAAATTTTGAGCAAATGTGTCTCCAATGTACATTTAATATTTTTCAACATAGTTTGTTTCTGTAAATAGAAATCATAATATTCTTACAGAGTGGCTATAATTGCAATCCAAGAGATTTTTTGTTTCTGGATTCCATAAAAAAACCTACTAGATACAAGAGAAAACACCCCAAACTATTTTAATCCCATTTCTATATACCGAAATCTATTAAAAATAAAAAATCTAAAGTAAGAACAATCAAGATACTCCCTAAGAGTTTCCTGCTGCATGTTCTGTAAACCAGTAGGTGTGAATACTTCACATCATGTTTGATAGCTGGTTTGATGAAATAAAAAAAAAGAATTCTTAGAACTGACAGATAAAATTAACTCAAATTTTAAAATACCTGGTCTGGGGTAGTCCAAAGATGGTACCAATACCAACCCGAGGTAGACAGTTAACCACTTTCTTCACTGTTGCTTGGTCAGGGAAGTTGAACATGACACCCACTGTGAGTGCAAGAGTTGAAATACAGCATGATTTTACACATTTTAGGCTTTCTCAACCAACACAATGCAACCCTAAGCTCAGGAGTTCAATAGATCAGACAAGTTTCCTTCAGGTTGCTGTAGATATATATATATATATATGTATATATATATATATTTTTTTTTTTTTTTTAATTTCCAGGACTCCTTTTATATATCACTAACAGGAATCTCAACAGAAGTTCTCACTCTTGCACATCTTACAAGGTCTACATTTATTTTCCTTTCTGAATAGTAATTGAACCTGTATGCACAGATTGACTGTCTAGAACTACTTTAAAAATGTATGTATTAACTGGTTCACACATTTACTAATTTACTTTCTAGATATTTTCTAGAAATAGTCTTCAAAATACTACCTTTCTATTTTGTCTGACACATATGAATGACATTTACGAAACAGCAACCTAAAAAATCTAAAAAACAATCTAATTATGGTTTTACCAGTGGCCATTTATGACTTCAGAGAGTACAACAAGTTTTTATGCATACAATTAATATTCTGTTGGACAACATCATTACCAAAACAATGTTCTACATTTTAAATAAAGCATGAAGGCACAGCAGTCACTGGTCTAATCCAGTAGTGAAATTCTTTCATTCCACAGTTCTTGGTGTGTACAACTAACAACTATCAACCCTCCAAAGGGACGTGAAATATCCTTCATGCATAACAGATCAAAGGTAGGACTGTCTTGAGCAGGAGTGAATGTCAAATAAACACATGGATATAAATGAAAGTGAGGCACTGATAATGCAGAGTTTTCCTGCTTGATCATAATTTATCATTGAAAAAAGATTTGGAAGGAGAAAGTAAATGACAAAAAAAAATAACTTAAATTCTGATACATTTAATCCAAGCCCTTCCTCTATCTAGGCAAATCCATCTCAGAACAGACATGACCAAAAATCCAAACAGAATGCAGGTGTCCCCACATCCACTTTTCATTTCTTTAATCACTGTACCTCTATTTGCCATGAAGATCTCCAGCGCTGTATTTTGCAAAAGATAACGTCGGGAAAAGATAGATCGAATCTCTGAGAAGAGCCATTTTCCATGGAGTCCTTCTGTGTATGCCAGAATCTAGGAGAAACAGACAGAGAGGATGTTTAAAATACGTTAGCTGGACAGGTAATACCTTGCAAAAGAGAAATGCTTTGACCCACAAACAAGGATTCTACCAACTACTGCAAAGCCTGCAGCAAAATTAAAATAAGCTCAAACTTCAAATTGTGCTCCAATGCATTTTTTGTACTCCTGAATTCAACTACTCATGTCAAGTATTTTAAACACTTGCTTGCATTTTTTCCTTTAAAGACAACTGTCTATTTTTCATAACAGTTTCAGAGTTTCAAAAGCATTATTAAATGTTCAGCACTTCAGCAAAGCACAAAACCATATTCTGAAATGTATTTCTAGTAGCATTAGATGTATCTGCACTCCCTTCAGCGTTGTAATAACAGGCCTATAACAAATAAGCAAGAAAAAAATGTCTTTAAAGAAAATAAAATGTTCCTTAGGTTTATCGCTCAGGCAGCATTCATTAATTCTGGAACTGGAAAGGTTGGCTGTATAAGAGGTTAAGTATCATTTTGTCAGCTAAGGTTAAACACAAACCTGCAAATGAACTCAGCATAATCTCTCTGTGGAGTAAGCGGCTGTCAAAGTAACTTGTTACAATTCCTGTCATCCCATCTGACAGACACAGATGCTTGGCCTGCCTTCACAATTCAAACTAATCCCATTTTCAACCCTCAGCCACTTTGTTTCTTTGTTGCTTCACTTTTTCCTTTTCGTTTCAAAGCTTAATTATGTAAGTGTTAAGGGACAGAGAGACTGGACACTTCTCTACCTCAGATTAACAAATTATAGGAGAAGGAAAATCTGAGATTTATCAATTTTACCAAACAATAAAGTACTTAATAGAAACCCATCACAGAAAAGGAGAATCAGATACAAACCTTGTTAACGTCACTCTTACCACAATTTCCCTTGAGCAATATTTGGTGTATAAAACAAAAAACTGAAATTCAAGTCCTTAACATAACAAAGACTGTTAATGAAACCAATCATTTGTTTACAGGTTTTTAACAAAGGAAGATTTTGCCTTGCATGCAGCATATATTGACAAATAAAACCTGCATTTCTGTAGCACAGAGAGCAGATGCACCATTATAAAAGCACTACAGAATACAGCATAAAATATTGTACCAGTTTTCTGTATTAAAAGCAAACAAGCCTGGCAAACCAAAAGCTGATAGCACAGATCAGAACACACAAAGCAAATCATCTCCCACACCTTTTTTTTTTTTTACTTAATCCCTCATCTTCACCTCAATACAACTGGTACAGTCAACTTCTCTCCCAGGAAACACACATGTAGAAAGAGAAGGAATAAAACTACATCATTATTCCAGTACAAAATTCTAGAAATGTGATGAAAGGACCACAGATTGTCAGTGGGTGCTAAACATTTCTGGAACTGGGGAACTAACAGGCTTGGGCCATGCTGACACTTGCCATTGCACACCCATTCACACTAATTGGCAGATTTGTATAATTCTGTGGTGCCGTTCCGAATCACTGCGGTTGGCTTTTGTCACACGTGTATAAATATCCTCTAAGAATGTAACATCAAAAAAGGTAACAAAGGTAACTGTTCATGCACAGAAATCTCTTAGTACTTTTTGCTGGTATTCTTCCATCTTATGATCTTGAAATCGAAGCTTCTAACTGCAATGATTGATTTTTTTTCAGACAGACAGCAATGTGGTAACCTCCACTTTTCTGTAACAACTAAAACACAACAGCCTGTTTGTCCCCCTCTGTCTGTGCATGGCAAATTCAAACCCTTCCTGTGTGGACACTGTGAGTAAAACCAGCACACTAAATAATTATAACTTTTTCCCTGTGAAGTGAGCATTTTCCATGAGAGCAGGAATCCTGTGCGAGGCCCAGAGCTTGCTGCTTCCAACCTCCTCAAAACTGGAAGGAAAAGCACCACCTTGAACAGAGCAGAGGTGGCTTGCATTGTGCACCCACCATGAAGCTCCCGAGCTCACTGAGAGCAGGTTTACAGCGGGAACTGGAAGCACAGCCCAGAAATACCAGCAGCCCCCCAATGCTGCAAGCATTCTCTGAAGTGCTCATTAACAAAAGTCATCAGGAGCCACAAGCAGCTGAGGCTGGGCTGCCATTCCGGGCTGGAGCAGGGTCTGCCTGCTCTGCGGCCTCACTTCAAAGCCTCTAGAGTTCAATTAAAACTGGATTAGGTGGGAGCAGACCTTCTTTGGGACACTGAAACTCCGGGCACACTGACAGCACCCTAGACAGACAGAGGTCCAGCCCGCCAGTGAAGCAGTTGCCGTGGAAACCACAGCATTGTCCCCTGCTCATCGCTCCACCTAGAGCAGATGAAAGCTCCAGAAGACAAACGCGTTTCTTTCATGTGTATTGCTGAGTGTTCCTCATGGAAATCCAGCACGACCTTTTATTCCTCAGAAAATATTATTAGAAACTCCCAAGTTGCAGACACTGACCCGTTCTTCAAATTAAATTCAGCATTTTTGTTCCGGTAAACAAAATTCTTAATTTTTGTTTTAATCCCTTCTGACATCAGAATTACAACTTTCAAAAACTATTTTTGCATTTGCCTGTTTTCACCCATAAACCACACAACACAAAGCTCCACTTCAGAATTTAAGAAAAACTATCTTCTTCATACCACTGTACAATATTTTGAGGTTAAAACAAACTCATTTCTGTCTTTTGTCACCACCAGTTTTGGAACAAGTTGTGGAGCAGAGACTAATAAGAGTGTAATCTCTAATTTAATCTGCAGAAATAGTACTGCTTTCCCTATGTGAGAAAGTATTCACAGAATTTCAGTTGATTCAACACAGACTGAAGCTCAATCTACTGCACATTTCATTTTTTTCAAAAGATACAGCAGAAGAAAAGACAATTTATACTGTTTACTATTTCATTTAAAAACACATAAACAAATGAGGCAATTGTAAAGTGCTACACTTCTAAAAATCTCATCAAACGAACTGTTCTGTAATTAGACTTTGGCAACACCAGATGAACAGGAATTGTGACGTTACTAAAAATACAAAATAACTTTCCCCTTGGCGTGAAGTCCCTTTTACTTCAAGTATTAGAAATGAAGGTCTAAACCTGTACTCAGTTCACGCTGATGGCCTCGACACTGCACAGCTGCAGGAAACTCCCCAAGAAATTAGTGAGTCAAGAACAACCAGATTCAAATTCTACTTTGAGGAGATTATGAAATCAGAGTGGCATGAAAACTCAGGTAGCACAGTACTGAACACAGATTAAGATCACACATAAATAAGTGCTCACGATTTAGAGTCATGTATCAGCTGATTTCCCAACATTAAAATGCTCATTTACTTGGAAGCTATCATGTCATTTTAGTTTTTACTACAAATGCCCCATCCTACCTTTACTTCAAAATCCTTCTTGAATGCTGATCATAAACAATGTCTATTGTAAAAGTCTTCATGCAATTGTTAAAAAAAAAACCAAAAAAACATCATTACAGCGGCCTCCTGAATTAGAAAAGTCATATTTTACTGAAGACTAAATGAACACTTTGCTTTACCTGTTAAGCAAGTCAATCAGTTATGGTATATTTTACTTTTTTTTAGAGAAAAGTACTATTGATCTTGAAAATGTGAATAGGCTAGAAGTAATTAAGCCTGCAAATGGGTTATAGAACTGAAACAGTAATTGAATAATTATACTACTTTAATATGCCAGCCAACTTAACTGCCATGAGTAAAATAAAAGCAAAATAGCTTATTTAAAAAGCTGATGCACATTTGTTTAATTTTAAACAAGTTACAGTGTAAGAGAAAGGGGAAAAAACCCAACAAAGCACTGAATAAAAATAGAGGGCATTTAATTTACATTCTAATTTGATTACAGTTGAAAGATAAAATTTATAAATACATTCTAGCAACATTACGGGTCATTTGGGGTCATTTTTACTCAGGAAGGCAAAATTACTGCACTCAGAGGCTACAAAATTTGACACACAGTTCACAAGAAACCTGGATTTCTACCTTAACCTCAGCCTTGCAACTGAAGATCCTTGGATTCTACTGTCCAGATATTATTTAGTTCCTGGCTGCAGGATTCACAGTGAAAGGCTCTTACTCTGCTCTTTGTTTAAATACATCTAAGTACAACTGAATTAACAGGGAATTAGATCAGACTGTTCATAATCACAAATATCAACATGCTCTTCAATAAATCACAGTTGTTTATCAGTTTATTTTCGATTCCTCAAAGAAACAACAAATAAGATGTTCACTTTACATCTCAGATATTTACAAAATCAGCCACTGAAATCCACAGGCAACGAGCAGCAGCCTCCCCAACCAGTCCCCCAGTGAGCATGCACAGTCTGTTACACAATCCTGTTCAGCATTTTCATGGGTGACAAACTCAATTAAACATATTCATTACTTTAATGTTCCACTAGACAGTTTTACCCGGCATTAAAAAAAAATAATAAATTAAATAAATAAATAAATAAATACTCGGTGACCTTTGTATTGATCAGAGCAAAATGGCTTATGCCTGGGTGTGGGTGGTGAAGGGACTGGGGAGGGGGGTGGTAAAGGACTCTTATGTTTTCTCTTCCAATTACTGAAGGAGATGATAAAACCACAGCAAATGATGTATCAGCTCATTTTATCTTATCGCTTTGGGGCTAGGTGACAATGAAGTTCATATTTCACTGGTTCCCATTGAAGATTGTGAAAATTACTTGCCCTTATGACCTGAAATTTCACTGGAAGACAGAAATTTCTCTTCTGCAAAGTAATGCAATTTTTCAGGTGTCAACCTTTAGCCCAGCTTTAAAAATTAATTTCATTTATATTAACCAATGATATTGATATTTTCACAGAATGCTCTTTGATACATGAACCACTGACTAGCAAATTGATGTGCTCGAGAAGGATAGAATTATTTTATCTGAAGCTGCTGCTGGGGACAGACAGATTTACCACAAACTGAAATTCCTATTTCACATTATGCTGTTTATATTAGCCTCAAATAACTTAAAGCCCCTGGACCTGTAAATAGTTTCATCTTTTGTTAGGATTTAGTTCTGTTTCTAGATCCATTCAGTTTTGAAATCATTTCTCTCTACACAATGAACAAATAAAAACACCATGTGCTTGGAAATAATAGGAATAATAAGAATAAAGTCTAACTGTCACAGACCACAAATCACTACATATATGATGACATGAAATGTACTTCCTAGATTATTAAAATAGAGGAATGCACAACTATATATTCTCCCTTTATCCTGTCACTTAAGCCATATTTCAGTGTGAAAAAAGCATGCAATGTAGATTTTCTGAAAGTGCTCTTCCACTAATTACAGGTAACCTTCTTCCTGATTATCCCAGTCTAAGCTGGAAATAAAATTACTGAGGGAGCCTGTGTTTCAGAACTTGTCTGACTTGATTACTTGGTTCTAAACACCTCTAGCAGACTAATAAATCTGCATACAATGTTAGCAAATTTAGTACCAATTCTCTTAATTCTTTCAACTGAGTCTCATAAACATATTTTTTTCCTTCTTGATTAACCCTGCTGGCTTTAGAGAGCAGGGCTTCATTACCACTATCAGAAAACATTTAATTAACCCAAAGAACAGAAACATCTGACTGTTAAAGACAGTTATGCAAGGTAAATTAGGCAGCCTCATATAGTGGGAGTTCAAAAGGAAGAAAATTAATATAGGTTTGGGTGACTGTTCAAGCTCTGTAAAAGTAAGGACAAAGTTATACCTGTGTTTGGAAACTATGGCAGCAGACTTATTTACAATAAAAAGGAGCGAGAACTGCAGGAATTCACAGATTCTTGTAGGAGTTGACTGATATCTTGGGTTTAATTACATTCTGATTTAAGAGTTAGTTGGATCTGCTCCTCAAGAGGTAGATGCAAAAGGCTTATACAGAGGTTTACAGCACCTGGAGAAGGGCACACTTTTTCATCTGCCAGGGTTACCTGTCTATGCTATTGGCTACAGCGCTGATGTTCATACACATACAGACTTCATACACCTGGTACGTAAAATGATACAGACAAGAAATCATAACCAAGAATCTTTCAATCATTTAGCAATAACTCAGCATAGTATTCGTGGACTGCATTAAATCATACAACTTCATGATTTCTTGTGTCAATGCATCAGTTAAACAGACACAGAGCAAATACTAAAAAAGCTTGTTTTGATTTCATTTTGTATACATTGAAAAAATGACATTACCCGCAAAAGCTCAAGAAGAGAGCTTAAGCATCAGTGAGCAGAATTCTATGAAATGATTTCTCACTGTGTAGAAGCTGTCAAAAGAAGCTGATGATACTAAATAGTGGAATTTGCAACAAAAAATGCTGAAATGAAGTATTTTCAGCATTAAGACTTTGTAGTAATGAATGGTGGAGTGGTGCATTCCATGATTGTTACCCTGTATGAGACAGAATTTTGGAAAACTAGATGGGAAAACTCTCTTTGCCATCATTTTATCTATCCAGCTGAGAAGGAGGTGTCTAGATGGCTTAAAAAAGTCCTTCACAACTCTCTTACTCAGGTGCATAACTTTGTATCACCACAACTGTTGCTACCTTGTTAGTTAGCCCACCTTCAAGTTTATTAATGCAGAAAACTAAAGGAAAAAAAACAGGAAGCTTTAGATGTTCCAAATTTTCCCTCTGCAAAAGCTGATCAATTAATTTCTCTTCCCATCTCCTTTGTGAGCCAGCAAAAAAGGAAATACAAATTCAGACTGAATTCATTATGGAAATGTTTTATTACTGGAAAAGGAGGTCATGAAATAAAAATTCTTTTAAATCTTAACCTCAAAAGTTTTTAGCACACTCTCTAGAATCTGGTATTCTCATTAAGGAAAAAAAAAAAAAACCCTCAATGTATATATTTGAGGTGATAAGTATGACCATAATTCATATTTTGAAAATATAAATTGTACAGAAAGTTTCCTAGTAGAAGTAAGAAAACACAGGACTAGTGGCTCAACCATTACAACCATACCATGATGTTGTAATGCTACTGCACTTAAAAACAAAGGATTTCAAAACAAGCCCTAAAAAGCTTTCCTTTGTTCAAAGATGGAAGTTCCAGAAAAATAGTGAAAAGGAATCAAGCAGACTTTATAGATAGATAGATAGATAGATAGATAGATATAGATACAGATATAATGACAAAAAGGTTGTAGATTTGGGTTTTTTTAAGTTGAAAGTCTGATTGGTCCCTCGCCTTTTATAAAATTCCTAGTGCAGAAAAGTCTTGGAGGATAGTCTTAATCACACTATTGGTTTATCTTTAAAAAGGTCAGAGTCTGAAAATTAGGACAATTGCCAGACTCACATCCACAGTGGTATTACTTACTACATATGGTGAAATGTGAGAAGCAGGAGCAAGCATCTCAAAGAAGGGCACAGAAAGTAATGCAGGAGCCATCTTGGGTTTGCTGTCTCTTAAAGGTGTTTAGACATTGATTTTTTTGTTGTTGTTGTTGCTGTTGTTGTTTTTTTTTTTTTTTTTTGTTAATTTTCGAATCATAGAATATCCTGAGTTGGAAGAGACCCACAAGGACCACTGAAGTCCAATTCCCAGCCCTGCACAAGATATCCCCAATAATCACACTCTGTGCCTGAGAGTGTTGTCTAAACACTTCTTGAGCTCTGTCAGGCTGGTGCTGTGATCACCGGCCTGGGGAGCCTCTGTTTTAGGAAAATAAGGCTCATGTTTGCTGAAAATGTCTCTTCAAATTTGTACTTGGAACAGCAAATGAGAATAGTCATGTCAGATTTTCACTGCTGTGCCCTGCACCTGCCTATTTCACCACTTTCAGGATATGACTTCTCCCATGGGCTGCTTCTCTGTGTATCCAGCAAAGGTCTCTCCAGTCAGAACACGTGCAAGGGGAAGCAGCAGCTACAACCAAGAAGGAACCACTACACCTGCAACACTGGCAGCTGTCCAGTGTCTGCTGTTTCCATCTGATCTTGCAGAAGGAGGAGCAGAAAGCAAATGGGCAATGAAAAAGTAAGTTTCAATGCCAAAAAATAAGATTTTTTTTTTAATTAGTGACCTGTAAGATGACTTTCATATCCCTTCATCAGAAACAAAACAAAAACAAACACTCCCCCACACATCTGGCAGGAAGCTTGAATACCAGTCATCAAGAAAGACTGCATCTGATCAGCTCATTAATGGAAAGCAAGCCCATACACAGAAGAACAGATGTGCCTCTCGAAGGCAAGGAGAAAAGTCAGACTCCAGAGCTGCCAAGCCAGCCGTTCACATTAGAAGACTCTGAGCTGTGTTTTGTGAGAGGTGTGGCACAGAAGGTGCCCCTTGCAAAGGGATGTGGATGCAAAAATGGCTTAATGCCATCTTTGTGTTGCAGAGACTCTCCAGTGCTGCAGGAACCAAATCCCCTTCCAGTAAAATGGACAGCTGCAGGGGCTGACATACATTTGCCTCATTTGGGATGCCCAGGACTGTATAAAATACTGAACAAATCTTCCCTCTTGCCCTCAGAAGCTGAGAAAGAAGACAGCACAGAACTGCTATAAAACCCTTCACTGCTCAAGCCCTTCTCCAGTCACTGCAGGTTCATTTACTGTAAACCAAAGCCGAATACAGATGTGGCAACAAAATAGAGAAATTGTTCTTAGTTATCGAAGGACACATCTTCTATGTGCTCTTTTTGTAACAAAGTCCCACATGAGTATACTTCATATCTTGTATCTGGATTCTTACATTTGTCTTATTTTCCTGTAAAAGTAGAGTAATTTCTCAGATGAAAGAACTGACTGAAATCAGTCACTGACCAAAGTTTTGTTATGGCCTATGACTGCAAGGGAGAATCCCTTAAGACAGAAACAATTTGTCCAATTAAAACTTGCCCCATGTTTTCAAAGAAAAAAAAGCAGCGTGAAGAGGAGGTTTTATACAACAACTGCTGATATTCATCTTAGTACATGCTAAACTTAACATAAATTCAGCCTTAATGCATTCCTACAACAAAGACCCTTTTCCAAGATTAAGCAAGCCAGGGGCACAGCTAATGTGAGGTCCACAACCACATCTATGATTCTGGGGTAACAGAACAAGAACATAACCCTTATTTCAGCTTAAAAATGCAATAGAAAATTAAACTGCATTTCTAGTCCAAATGATTGATAAGAAAGGCTTGAAAATGTGATTCAAGTGTAGCAGATACACAGACAGCAGTCTGGGGATAGCTGAACAATTGATCCAACAACATGATTTGCCTTGCCATTCCCCCTGGGGTATTAAATCTAAAACTTGCTACTCCTGAGGGCCCAATAAAAAATAAGTCTACCAAGGAATTCTACAGATGACAGGAGAAGAGAGGGCAGTAAGTCTATGTGAAAATATTAGCTCTTGTGAAGAATTTTAATCTGGGCTGTGTTATGCATTTATCTTTCAAACCCACAATGCTGTTTTGCACAATTGGAAGTTTTCCTAAGAGCCAGAAAAAGCCAACTCTGATGTGGGAGTATTGACAAAGCTCCAGTTTCCAGCCAATACCTAACAGTGTTTCATAAATGCTGAAGTCAAGAGGGAAAAGTATTTTTAACTCCTTCTCTTTAGAAAATCCTAACCCCATAGCAATATCCTATCCATCCTGGCCTAAGGGCTGCCAAGAACTAAGTTCCTTGCAAAAATACAGCAATTTATCCTGCTCATGCATGTTTCATTTACAAAACTAACTTAAGGCAGCCTTTTAATAGGCAACTCTTATCAAATAAATTTACCATATTTGAAAGAATGATGTGGGAGCCCTTCTCAAATCTTTTTTCAGGTAAGGAAAAGACCCTAACTGGATAGCAGCTCCTCTCCTAGTCAGCTCCACATTTTGAAAAAGGTGTATGGTTTTTTAAAAGGAGCAGGAAACTGAAGGCATTAGAAAAAAATTGATTTTCTGGTGGGGTTTTCAGCTCTTAAGTGATTTTTAGTGTTGAAATCAATGTTCTTTCTTAAAAAAAAAAAAAAAAAAAAAAAAAAGCAGAAGATCTACCTTTAAGGGTTTTCTCTAGCTGAAGTACTTACAAGTAAAATACCTGTAATCAATTCTTCCCGTAACATGCTAGCATTATAGATATTCAAGGGGGTAACAATTTTAACACATATCTATGTGTTAGAGGAAAGAAGATTTGAGATCTGAAGTAAAAAATATTTCACCCTACAAAGAGGGACACATTTACAGCTAGAAACTTCAGTAGATTTATCACTACAAGATAATCAATTTTCTATTTGAGGAGTTGGAAGTTGAAATCTTGTGGAGTTCCATGTTTGAGAACTTATTACAGGGCAAGGAAAGCATTTCTCACTCTTCCTTGAGCACATGAAAACCAGTGACTGAAATGCTGAAATGACCAGGACGCAAAACTTGAGGCAGCAGTACAGACTAAAAATAACTCATTCAGACACATCTAGGAGCACCAGAACTGATAAACTGATCAATAAAACATCCTTCCTGCTTGACAGAAGTTGTATTTGCTTATCCTCCTTTAATAACCATAAAGGGAGGAGGGTTTAATGTGAATTTTAAATGTAACAATAGACTTAACAACTTTAATTTGTTACATTAATTGTTGAAGCTTCAAACATACAGTAGTAATTGAGCCCACCAAAAAATAACTGAAATTGGCAAGTATCTGGTTCTTAGCATTCCACCCAAACAAAATGTCGGTGTTGATAAAATCCACTTTTAAAAACATGTATCCTTGCAAATCTTAAGTACTGTCATCTCATCACCCTGTTGGAGTTTGATGGATTACGCCTTTTCCTTATGTTCATTAATCTCATCACCTTATCTTTTACACCACTTCATTTTAGCAGAAAGGCAATAATAAAACCCTCATCCATTATCCTTTTACACATCTAGTCAAGCGGAAATGGTTAATAACATGCTACAAATTGAACTTCAATCACCTCATTTTCTCCTTTGTCGAATGCACATTAAAGTATATTCCAAAAGTGCAATTTGTTTTACAGGGGAATTTGTGTTATATTGCTACAGACAACTAAAATTAAGTGTTTCTCAGTTTGGTTATTAAATATATCCAACTGTCCTTTTATCTTCGATACTAAAACATTAACTCATTTTATTAGGGTGTAATAATACAAGAGCCTTATCTCCCAGAACACAGGGACATCTAGTCTGCCTAATAGTAAGTGTTATACAATAGGTCATTTATCTTTTTCTTTTTTTAAAAATATGCTTCTGATAGTTTATGAATTGGCATATTATTGCACATGAAATGGCTCTCCATTTAAGAAAAGTTAATTTGTTTACATGCAGGCTTATCTTCAAATGCAAGCCCTATTAGAGAAACGGTCTGTAACTGTCAGAGCAAGTGAAGAAGGAAAAGAGGTGGATGTGGAAAAATTTAGAGCCCAGTAATTTAACTCTGATCACCAGGCTCCTGTTTGAATATCACCTGTGTTCCATATGCACTTTGCAAATATTCTATCATATGATTCTACAAAATTGAAATAAGAGACAAAGAATTTGTTTCTATAAACTCCTCCCACCCTTCCAAATACAGGCATATATTAGTAAACTAAAATAAATACCATTTCTAAAGGAGCCCATCTAGTACAAAGAAGTTCCCAAATATGATGCATTTGGAGTTGTTTCCTCCAAAAAAATAAAAGGGTGGCTGAAATTCTAGTTCTATTTAATTCAGTGACAGTAATCTCTTTTTACAGAAAGGATGGAAGATCTCCTGCACTTTGTTCACCTTCTCAATGAAACAAGACTGACTCAGTAAAACTGCATATCCAAATAACCAAATACAAATACTGTGCAATTGTTACAATGACAGGGTATTTTCCCATGCTTGGTCTCATTTCAATTCTAGAGAAACTTATTGTTAACCTTACAAGAAGCCCAAGAACATCATCAATCCTAACTTTAGGCCAAGAAGACTGAACAGGGGAAACAGAATTTTTACTATCAAAAAAGCTTGCAATAGTCAGTGTTACAGTGTATATATAAATGCACACTAATGATTTTTAAAAATGAAGTAACAACTATCCTTTACATTAAAGCAAAGCACAAACACAGCTCTAGTTAACTTACAGTAAGTTGTAAAATCATTTTTACAGTGCCTCAATGGCCTACTTTTCTTCCTCTCTTGTCCATTTAAAGTCTGCCTTATTTCCCAAACAATTTCAACACTATTTCCTCTCTCCTGCTCTACTACCTTCCATCCAACCTGCAGTTTCACCAGGATTTTCGCAGGTGGCTGCCCTGCAAACGTTGTACCTCATCTTATCCATCCCCAGTCGCTTCCTCCTGCTACTCCAACCCCTCCTTTCTCCAAGGACTATGTCTGAGGCCACGGGGTAAAGCTGGTATTCAGGTATTCAGATAGAAAGTCACCTAGGGCAGGGAGAAGGGCAATAATGCAGGGGTGAAGGAGATGGAATGGTTTCAGTCTGACTCACTACCATAGACAGTGGCTAGTTTCATGTTGCTAATTTCTTCTTTCATCTTTGAAAGCGTATTGGCTTTTATTTTCTTGTAGTTTGGCCAACATGTAGACAACTGCTGCTTCTGGTCCTGCATTTAGAGGGAAAGATTTCTGGCCTGTGTTTGCAAACTGTGGTTGCCCAATACCAACACAACCCAGGAGAAGGCTTGTTTTGCACCCCCGTAAAAAACAGAAAATACAAAAAAAAAAAAAAAAAAAAAAAAAAAAAAAAAAAAGATAGATAGATAGATATAGATATACAAAAAGCACTGTGCTTCACCAAAGCATAGGGGATCTTCACACCACTCTGTGTTCATAGCACATTCAGCCCTGGAATTGCTAATGCAATTCTCACCAAAATAAATGATTTGGCCGCTCAAGAATTCAGGCTTCTTCATTTTCACAAAGTTTGAAATACTCCACTGTTTCCTGACCTATCCCAAACTGAATTTGATCTCAACTAAAAATTACACAGATTAATTAATATGCTTTTCATCCACTCAAATGCAGAGTCACTTAATTCAACTAAAATATTTTCTTTTTTGCTAAACCCTGCATGCTTAAATTTTCTTTTCTAGTTTCACATATGACTACCAAAATAGTGGCTGGCATCCCAAACCAGCACACAGTCAGCACCTTAAAGGCATATCAACATATCAAACTGTAAAAATACAAATTTCTAAACTGTGAATACATGGAATTTGCTCTACATCATTGACTGATTTCTTTTCTCCATTTTTCTGAAACCTATCTTTCAGAAAAGTGCTTTAAGTATCCCTGCCTAACAACATCTTCCTCTTCTGAATGTGTTAACTGAGGATATTTTTTACTCGTTTCCCTTTTGTTATTTAATTTACATTAAACCAGATGTTCCAGAGAGCTGTTTAGGTTCTTAAGAGAAAGTCCAGCACCCAAGTGAAATAAATAGGGGATTGGAGCAGGCTATAAACCTACAAAGCTCCTAAACTGCTGTCTGCAGTTGACTGACAGAGGTGCAAGTTTACACAATGTAAGTTCAGCCCTTCAGCTGATGCCACACTTCTGCAAAATGTAAATTACTGTTGCTGCAGTGCTCAAATGCAGCGGTTTATTGCAGAAACAAATGAACAACTGAATACTAACAAAGTCAACGAGAGTCTTGATTCCAGTCTCTAACCACCATTCCTGTACCACATAACATGTCATCATCCATAAGTAAATGAGTTAATCAAATTAATGAGGATTCAGACAAATCGGCTGCCTAATGAGCACTCAAACTGATGTGGCAAGGGTTATGCTCCAGTGCTGACAAAATCAGTTTGATGAAACTGTGACAAAAGCAGCAAAGCACTGTTCCTTCAGCACATTTTCCTGCATCTTATTAACATGAAATTACAATTGCTATTTGCAAACTGTATAGGGAGACCATTTATTGTCAAAGTCATGTAAACATATGCTTTATCTACTCCTCTTTCCAGCAAACCTGTGTATATTGTTGGAATTCAGGATCGTAATTATTCAGTTCTTTTTAAAAACAGCAATCAGATAGAGTTGTTTAAAGTAATTTAGATGCAACATGCCAAGAGAATTTCCAGAGACACTACATTGTAGGATTTTGCATTTTACGAACATGACATTTGGCAATAAATATAAAATAAACCAAAGAAAATAAATCAGAATATTATGCAGCTTTGCAAACAGTTCAGAAAATTAACACTAGAATCTCTTCAAAAGCAAATAGAAAAAAATCTGGCTCCAGTTTTTAGATGAGTGATAATGCTTACATGATTATTTCCAAATTCCATAATGCTACGAAGCAACAAACACAGGCCAAAGAAAGAAATTAACCTAACTAGTATTTTAATTACTTTATTAAAATCCTTTAATCAGGGCTCCAGGAAGACTTTTCTAGCAGTACTGACTAGTTATGTCTAAATTCAAAGTGCAGGGCCAAGAACTGGAATACTAGACCTTAAAATACTGAAAAATGAAAAATCTGAAAGAAAAAAAAATAAAAGCCATAATTTTAAAAAAGTAAAAATTAACTCTTACTTTTCAAGTATTATTTGTCCAAAACGCTTTCTCCAGAGAAGAAAAAACACTTCTGCACCATGTTGCTTAAATGCAAGAGATACAAAGAAATAAAAGAAAAATTTTTACATGTAGTAGGCGTAATTAAAGCAGTTTTTATATAGCACTGGTGCACCTGCAGCCACAGAGATCATATAGCCCTTCACCAAGGCAGTGAAGTTTCTGGATGTTATCACAGACCCAGTAAAAATTCAGTATTTACACACTAATGCCTTTCCTTTTTCTAGGGGTAAGTGTCATACTGGTAATATCTCATTATTGTCCTGTGAACAAACAGTGGGTTGGGAAGTGGTAGAAGACACAACTTTTGCCCAGGAACATGGGACAGATGGAACAGCTTTAACATTTCAGCATTAGGTCAGAAGAAACAACTGACTTCTACATAAGGACACAATTTGAGATATCAATGAGCATGTATTCCCTGGAGTAGGAATCCTTGGCTTTAGGATCTGTGTTTGAAAAGCAATCCAGAGAAAATGCATAAATGATGTTGCATCCAACATATACAGACGGATGTCAAACTGCCAAAAAAGTAATTAGGATCATTCCCATAACAACAAATACATGTGTGTATTTTTTACAAAACACACAAAAATATTACATTAAAACAGCAGTAGAAATCAGTGGCAGTTGACAATATTATATATATATATATATATATATATATATATATTACTCTATTTTAACACCAGACATTTTCTCCCCAAAGGACACGGTT